>NC_137739.1:49795256-50995256 GCF_963264785.1 Psittacula echo
AGCTTCCCAACTTATTGATCTGGGGGTTAATTTATGGTTTGGGAAGCAGGAATCTGAGAAGATTGCTTGAAATCCTGTATCTGGATTTTTTTCTTCATCTGCCTTTCATTGTCATTAGGATTATTGAAACAGCCTTATTTTCAGCAGAGAACCCAGAATCAGTAATAGTGTTTGTGCTTGTCTACTCTTATTCCCAAATCTCAGCCAAGGATGTAGTCCAATTTGCTGTCTCTAGTGGATTCTTAATATTAGGTAGGAAGATATCCCATTTTAGATTTGATTGAGGAGCTTTTCTGGGTTTCATCCTGCTTTGAATGAACACCCACTTCATCTTATTCACAGGGAAACTGGAGGAGGGAAGAGGGAGGAATATACAACTCATCTCCATTGTCATGCATGCTGTAAAAATATAAATACCCATTGCTGTAATTGCTGCCACCTGGTGTTAGAGTTTATGTTTGGGGTTTGGCTAGTATATGCCTTATAAATAAGGTTGTTCCACTTACATTGTTATAGAGTTATAGTTATAGCGTATTTTAGAAAAATAAAACTACTTATTCCAGTTTTCTTCTTTTCCTATTTGACACTTTCCTCGTATCACTAGTGACCTTTATTTGTCTCCAAACGTGTTTAATCTTAAACTCGAGGGCCACTGTTTATAAGCAACCAGAAGTGCAGATTTGGTTTGGAATTTAAACATTTTTCTCACCCTGAACAGGAGTATTCAACACTACCATTTGCATTTCATGCCACTACAAGCTTATAATATTCAGGCTGGAAAGATTCAGCCTCTATTCTTTGTACATGGCGGAAAGGAATGAATTGTTACTTAAAAAATTATATACTCTTCTTGTTATGTAAATCATTATTTGCAGTTTTGTCAAACTGCAGCTAATAACATTTAAATTGACTGATAGAGTTCTGTAAAGCAGGGTAGGGTGCTACCTTTAACTAAATATCTTCACTAATGCAGATGATAGCTCCAAGGGAGTTTGTTAAAAAGTTAGTGTCAAGCTGTACATCTCAAAGCTCCTTATGGTTCCTTAAAAGCTGAAAGAGTTTTAACTAGATTCTCTGTATCTTAATAACACGAAAGAATGTTTCTGAAGACTGCTGTTCATTGCATCATAATCTCTTTAGCTGTGTTAAGACACTAAGATATTTTTTAAATAACAGTGTGTGTAATTTTGGGGAAAAAAGGATATCAATATGTGATTATTATGAAAATGAACAGGCTGCTAGTAGGTATGGAATTTTTCAGAATCCTTGATGTGTTCAGTGTAGCATTACTAAATGACTGAAATCTAAATAACATTTGGCATTATAATAGAAGAAAATAACTGACTAAGCTAGCCTAAGAAGCAGTGATACTGCAGCATAATAAGAGGTGTTTTTCTTCAAGCAGCAGACTTTCTTCTTTGAAATTAGGCTGAAGATAATGGGGTAATTAAATATATATACTTACTGGACAGCACAAAGCAGAAAAAAAGGGGGTTTAAGGACATACTTTCAGAAGACATGTTTGTACAAAAAGCTTTACTCATGTGAGTAGGTGTTTTCAAGACTGGCACTTCAGTGGGTATGTTCTTTGAAATCTCTAAAACCTTCAATTCAGCTTAATAGTAACAGTAAAGATTTTAGGGTAATTTGAAAGCCTTGATGTAGAACCTATCTTGCAGAATCCCACTGTGAGAAGAGAACCTCTGGACCATGCTGCCTGGATGGTTAATTTACTGTTTCTACACATCTACTTGTGTCTTTCATTAGTTGTAATAACTCTGCAGGCTTGGAATTATAATGGCAATACTGTCCTTTAATAAATTCAATATAGCTACTGTTATGTGCCCAGTAAATGGAAAACCAGCTGTTTTCAAGGGGCAACAGAATAAGGAAAAAAATATCTCTTTATTTGGGCAAAACAGTTATCCAAGGATTGTAAGAACTACTGTGTATTTCTCTCTGCTAAAGAAATATTTCCCTCTCTGTTCCTAAAACCATCTTATATCAATAACATCAGTTAGTAACTGTAAGGCTGATGTCAGAAATAACATATCCCAGCTGCATTTTAGAATGAATTGAGCTGGGACAAGGGGTCCTTGGAGTTTACTGAATGGGTGAGAGTTTTTAAAGGGAGAAATCGATACTACAGCAGGATTTAGACAACTTAGCAAAATATATCAGACAGAACTTTGCTGAAACAATAACTACAACAGCAAGTTAACCCATGGGGTGCCTGAAGTACAGTCTATAGCATTTCACTTTTAAACTCTAGCTGAAAAGTAGAACATTAGTTACTCTAGCAGGGGACTGGTTGCAAATCCATTTCCCTTAAAAGTCTCATCCTCACATGTGTTATCCAAAATCTTTGACTGTAATTTTTCACATCTAACCTCAGGTTAAACATATGCAATTAAAGAATTGGTCAATTAAGTAAAATTGCTTAAATGTAAAGAAATTTACACCTTTTTTTTCTGAGTTACTACTTAGTAGTAGAGGTGCCTTTCTTAGAAGGAGTGAGCAATACTGAAAAAGACTAAAATACTTTCTTGGAGAAAGTCTTGGTAGAGGTGAATAACTGCTTTGTTTGGGTAGAAGAGATTAGCATCTGAAAGGTCTGTTACTGCAAGTGTATTTGCTCAGGTCTTAGCAGAACATACTTTAGCAACTGCATTTCCTGTGCATGGATTGACATCAGATACAAGGACAGGTGCGGATAGGCTAATGCTGAGTTTGTGTGAGGAAGAATATAGCTTTCTTACAATGCATCTTGTAACAAAGTGTCAGAAGACAAAAAAAAAACAAACAAAAAAACCCCAAAAAAAACCACAAGAACAAACCTCAAGAAATGTCCCAGGCAGAACTGAAGAGTATAATGTTCTGATAATTCTAGATTTTTAACTTTAAAGATATCTTTTTTCTGTTGAAATTACACTGAAATAGTAGAAGCCTGTAAAAAGACTAAGTAAATGTCCAGTAGAATGGTGCTGTTACCAGTCAAATACTGCAAGTAAAGTGTAGAGGAGAGTCACTCTTTTCCCACCCTGTTCATTTTAGTAAAGTGTAAATTTAAAAAGCCCAGGTAGAAGTATTCAAACAATAACCTGCACAGTAATTAAATTGTTTCTTTGGGTGGTTTCAAAACCAAGGAAATTAAAAAAATGGAATTACTTTAACACCTTATTGGCCGCTGAACTTCCTTGCAGTCCTGCCCTCAAGCTATGCCGTGGGAAATTATATTTCTTTTAAAGTTCTAGAGCCCCATCCACCTTTGGTTAAGGTATGAGAGTTCCAAATTCACTCTTTTGGCATTCTTAGTGGTCCTTAGCAAAAGTATATGGGAATAGAAAACTTTAGATATTTTCTTACTGTTGATGTAATTTTATTCAAGTCATAAAATATGAACAATTTACTTTGTGGCTGGAATGAATGTATTTGCTGGAAGGCTTTGCTTTTTGATTCTTTCTGAATCTTCATATGTGCCTTCATGGCTGGTACTCCCCAAGCTGCAGCACCTGTTGACATGCCCAAGCTGGTTTCAGATTTCTTGACTTGGGTATTGCCAGCAGTGGTGCTAAAGCAGTATTGATCTCACTTCTGTTGCAAAACTAACCTCAAATCTGGGTAAATATTCAGAAGAATCAGCTGGAAACAGCAGTTATTGCTCAGAGTTGTCTGTGACTAAAAAAGACAATCTTCTATATGTTGTAATACTCCTTTTAACAGGGAAAGGGCTTACTTTATCCACATGTAATAAAACCCAAACGAGTAGGATAGGGCCCAGAACCTCAGAGACATTCACCTCAGGTTTTGTTTTACTTTTTTCTTTAATCCCACATGCAGACAAGAATGGTTCATTAGGATTTTCATTCTGGAGTTTGCTAAAGTCACTTAAGAGGTTACTGCTCCACTTACACACTGTGACCTCCACAGCAGATTAATGCCACCAATGGTGAAGGAAGAACATGGACAGGTTGTTCACTTGTCAGTTGTCACCTTCACAGCCAGGATATTAATATAAGCTGAAATCAGTGGCGGTTTCAGTAGTGGCCAAGCTGACATGTGAATTGCAGCTGCTGAGAAGCAGACACACCATGCTTGGCAACCTCAGGCAGAAAGATAGCAGAGACCTAGCGTGCAGACACCTTCTTTTTTTGGGTCAGTCCACTATCTGTAAAAACAACAGGGAAGGCAAATCCCGTATTATGCCAAAGGAAAACGAAGCTGCAACCTTGCTATGTTTTAGTGTTAGTTCAATGACAGGGATGGCTGCCTCCTGTGACAGCAAGATTTCATCAGAAGTGCTGTTGCAAGAGCTTAACTTCTTGTGAAGGCACAGTGGGTGAGAACATGGTACATAACCTGTTGTTCCTGTTGCCTTATTTTCTCCTTTTAAAGCAAAATCTTTTCCTAAACTCAGTGTCAGAAGCTTCAATGAGGTCAAAAAGCATTCTGCTGAGCTGCTGTTCTCCTATTTGGCAAACCCCAGCTAGTGCCACCAGCTTCTGCTTCTTTCATTTGCATTTGCAGAGCTTACAATTTCCTCCCTGCTGCAGCTTTCAGTTAAACAGATACTGGAAATGTAGTTAGAAGAATCATTTACAGCAAATGCAAACAGACTACTGGAATTGTAGTGTCATAGAGTCTTAGTGCTGACTGAACCTGAGGTAAAGCACATCAGCCCACAGCCACTACATGTACTTTCTACTCATTCTTCTGCACCAGCAATGACAGTCTAAAAGTAGAATTTAAAATTTATTTCTGGATGATTTTCTGGCTCCTAGAATAGTCATCCTGAATATCTCAGGTTCACAGCTCCTGGTGTTAAACAGAGGTACAGCCAGGAGGGGAGTCACATTAAAACAGTACTGTTCCGTAAGCTCCTGTAAGCTGCTGTTAAATACTCACGAATAGGGAACCTAAAGATATCCTAGACATAGCTTCCCCAAGTCGTGTTCTGTCCTGAACACAGTTCAGCCAGAAAGTCAGGAATAGAGTCCAGGGAATACCACAGTAAGTGGGTATGCTGAGGAATTAAACATATCTCTAAGGTATGCCAGTGTAAATACCCTGAGAACTGCCAGTTAATTTTTCCCACAATTACTGTTCAAGTTGGTTGAACTATGCCATTGCATGGTGCCTACAATGCACAAGAAATGCCTTAAAAACTTACCATGAAAGTTAAAACTACAAACCAAACAACTGTGTACTGTCTTGTTTCCAACATCATTCACTTGTAAAGCATTCATTTGGAAACACTGTGATGTGTGTTGTGATACCTATTAAATTCTGTAAATGTGATGACAATAAGGAATGTCAGATATTTTTTGAAGCCCCTTTGGTAGTGTATTTCAAAACCAGCTTGAAAGTGATTTTTTTTCCCCACTTTGACAGGTGAATTATTTGCTGCCTAGTGTAGTTTTCTGAATAGCTGGAGTTTTCTATCAATGAGATGAATTTAGAGTCAAGCAAGGGAAGCCATCTCACTAACCCCGCATCCAACCCCATTCCCAAGGCAGTTTGACTGTATCTACAGCACTTTCTGCTGTACTGCAAATGTCAAACAGAAGGTATAATGGATTTAATATTAGTGCTGGCCAAGGTGTTGAGGGAGCTGTTAATAATGTCACTCCAGTTATTGATCTGAAGCCTTTAGAAATCAAAGAAAAGTGAGAGATCCCCAACTGGGGAAAGGCACAACAGTGACTGGGTTTTATTGCCAATATATTTCTACATATATAGTGCTGACTTTCTGGAATTACGTGATCATCATTAATCTTGGAGAGATTTTTGGAATCATTATGTGGTAGGATAAAATCAGGCTAATCTGTATGCATGCTAATGTTAAAATTTGCTTTCATTCCAGCCACGAGTCAACAGTACAGTAAAAGTACAGTAGCGATGACAACAACATCAATGCAAATACTCAGATGTAGGGAAAATTTTATTTATTCTGAAACTGGTGAGGTTGAGATGTTTGGATTTGACTCTTCCCAAGAACACTGTCATTTCATCTCTGTTAACCTGGGATGTGTATGACTGCTGCTGCAGAAGGCTAGATTTTTTCCTAATTCTAATAATCATGGCTCAGCTGCCTCTGTTTACCACAGATCTAAATTTGACTCTAAGTTTATATTCTTCTAGGTTCCTTTGCCATAGTTAATCCTGAAGGATTGACTTGTATTGGTTTGTTCTAAAGTATAAATTGGCTCGTAGAATAAGTGCACGCTTTCTTCCTTCCACAGAATTTTTCAATCTTGTAGCAGTCTATACTAGGAGAACCTCTGTTGTCTTTAGTTAGTAATTAATAAATGAAAGTAAAATCTAGAATTTATGTTTAATTTATATCAAATAAACATAAAGTTCCCTTCCATGTTTATATAAGGTAAATAAAGATAAAGCCAGCAGATAACGTGCAACAGCTATCTGCTTGATTGAAAATGAAATTTCTCTCTACTACAAGTGTGCTGTGAAGTAGGTCATTATGCAGAGATATAGACACATGGAAGTGCCTGAGTACAGTGTATGTATATAAGTGTATATATGTATCTATTTACAAACATATAAGGAATACATGGTAAGTTGTGAAATCAGCTACTGCTTATGTATTTATTATATTACAAAATTAGGCAAGTATATTTATTATATTTCAAATTTCCAAACCAGTATAAATAGGATAAAAATCTACCTTAGCTTTCATTTGATCCCTATGCACTGTGGTAAACACATACTTAAAAGAACTTATTTTTATGTAAAAATTCTATTAACTCTTCCATGACTGGGAAACCATCCAACAGAACCCCTGTTGCACTCTGGACAAAGCAGTGTTTAGTGTGGTCATGTAAGTTCTTTGAGAACAGGGAAGAGGAAACTAAAAGTATGGCTGGAGGATTAGAGACTGCATGGATCTTCTACTGTACTACTTCCCTCCCTTAATAAAGACAAAGACACAGGTGAAGTAGACTGAAGAATGTCTACTTGCCTCTATTGATTTCCCTAGCCGCTTTCTCCAGATCTATTTGATCTGGGCTCTGAGGTCAAGATTTTTGTTTCATTCGTCACGTCTGTAACAGTACTAAGGGAGTGTGTTCTTATGTCAGCTAAAGGGTTGTGAGAAATAAGACTAACTTGTCCCCCTGAATATCCCCAGTCTTACATGAGATTGTTCTTGGTCATAGAGCTCAGTCTGGAAAAGGCACAGTAATTGTGTTTACAGTTTGTCACGGGAGATAATTTCGTATAGCTACTTGTGATAATCAGTCTACATGTGCATTTAGAGTATATTCATTTCTGTACACAGAGATAATGTTCGTTTCATACTTCTGTCAGAAGTCCTTTGTTCGGAAGTCTTCCACCGTTTTTATTTTGTGCCCTTCTCCAAGCTCTTTCAATTTAGCCTCTTCGTTTCAGGTGAAGGCCACATTTTCCGAAACAAAACAATCATTTTAGTCTGTCACCATATTCATCTATGTAGCCTTAAATCACCTTGACTTTTTCCTCCATCCTGTTGTTACAATTTCACATCCCGTTTACTGTTGCCCCTACCTCTCTTGTATTTCCAGCCTCCTTTGATTTCTGCCTTCTAAGTTTTGCTATGTATCATTGTGTAACTTTTCAAATTAAGTACTGTTTACCTACTCATTATCTCTATTTCCTAACTGTAGAAAATCAGGGGGGGTTTTGACAAACTTAAATCACAAAATTATTTTGTGATGTAGAAATTTTGCTTATTCCTCCTTTTAAATTTTGAGTAATAAAAGCTAGAAATTATTATTCTATTTAAACAAATATTTTAAGATTTTGTATTCCTCTATAGCATAAAATTGTTCTACAGTCTTTACTTTACAAGTGATATTAACTTGTCTTTCAAATATTATACTTTTAATTGCAGCTGAATAGGCTGTGTCTTTTGCATATTAGAGTAGAACAGTACCGAAGTTTAATAATCTGAGATTTCCAGCGGATCAGACCTGGCTGCTTAAAGCTCTTGGCTTGTTATAAGTCAGTTATGTTTAATTCATCATACTACAGACTAAAACCTTGTTCTTGTCAAAATTACACAGTTCTATCTTCTTTATATACACAAAACAGCAGAGATACAAAGGATGATATTACTTGGTATTGATTCAGCTCTGCAGGGGGCAGAGATCAGAAAAGGCAGAACTGGCCAAAAGGAATGTCCGCCTCCAGTGAACAATTTTAGTTATGGTCACACTGGGAAAAATCTGGAAATAGTGCTTTTGTGTGAAAGGTTTGCTGCTTCCAGCTCTTGGAGCATTTCCCAGGCAGTTTCTCTTGGATACTCCTTGCTTTTGAGCTGTCAATAGTATAAAACCACTGTGAATAACTTGCCTAATATGTCATTGCTTTATCATCTCTATTTGTCTATCACCAGGTAAAATAGATACTGATTTTTGTCTCTGATTTTACTACATTTTGTATTTTTTACTGCAGTAAGTTGCTCAACTAGCTGCGGGGCGATTAAAAAATCCACTCGCCTGTTTGTTCCCTGAGTCCTCTGTGCTGCTGAATCCTGAACAGTCTGAATTTGTCACCCTCTAGCAGCAGCAGGTCAGCTATCAGCGAGCTGTCTATTCTGTGCCTGTACAGCACTCATCATGGTCAGGTTCTTGTCCAGTGCCACCTGTAATGTTGATAGTGATACTCATCTACACCAGACAAAAAGGTAGGGCTTTTTTCAGTACAATAGTCAGGGTATTGCACAGGTCTATGCCTGCTGTGAGGCCAGCAGCCATGCTGGCTGCTCCCTCCCGGGACTGGACACTTAATGGGTGATAATGTGGCAGGACTGAAACACAGTACTAATCCAGTCCAGTGTAGGTGATTAGGACTAATTATTTCATTAACTGTAGCTTATCAAAGTGCATTACCCTTAAAGGTTTTGTAGAACGTGGAATGAAAAGATGTAGTTGTGCTAGCAACAGTTACATAGAGCTTTCTTTTTTTTTAAGTTTTTTCTTTTTGTTTTGTTTTGTTTAGTTTTAGTGAATTTCATTCTGATGATAGGTGCCAGATGGAGACAGCCCTGGGGAATGAAATTGTTTGTTTATCCACAGAACACGTACAGCATGGGCAGCAGCAGCATAGTCTTGCCCATGCTGTTTCATTGCTGCTTTCCAGCCTTGCCCTCCAGTGACAATCTGCAGAGGTGGGAGGGCAGTTTACAGTCCATGCCCTGCCCAAACGCCAGTTTTTTTCTTGTGAATATCTGCAGTAGTGCCAATTGGGATCCATTTTAATGCACTTTTTGGCACAGGAAGTGTGTTGGTCCCTCAGTCCAGTCCAAATAAGCCACCAAATGATAATACTAATTAGCTGCTTACCTAAATCAAATTTTAATCAGTGACCTTCACACAAAAGATCAAAGGCTTTCGTTTCATGTTGCCTATTGTATTTCTCCTGAGGCATCTGTTTTCTTATAATAATGGTTTTCCTGCTAGAAAGAACATCAGAAAAAATGATAGTACGATCAAAAAAGCCAAAACAAAAACTAAAAAAAGCAACGTAAACTAATCTCTTTAATGAGATTCTTTGCAAAGGGCTGAGAAATCTCATTCTTCTGCACTGCAGCCCCACTTCTCTTCAGCCAAGAATAAATACTGTCAGAGAGATTTCAACCAGGAAAAGACAAAAAAAAAGAGGCGGGAACCCACAAAAAACAAATAAACAAACAAAACCAACAAGAAAGCAAAAAAAATCAACCAAACAGACCAAAAATCTTGAGGGGGAAAAAAATCAGAAAAAAAAAATAGATAAAAAGTAATATCTCAAACATATCGTCAAATGTAGTTTATCTGTATATCCTGGAATCATTTTTTTTAATAAGATGATAAAATTTGTAATTCTGCCTAAAAACAATTTCAGTTTCGGGTTTACGTTTGAGAGAGGTTGGTTAAAACCTGTGCTTTTTATTATTATTTTAGAGCTTGTTTTGAAAGTGTCATAAACAAATGACTTAAGTGTCCTACAAGACAAATGTTCTTTAATCATCTAATGCACTCATTTATCCTCAGCCTTAACCTTAGTCCTAAATTAAGTCTCTTGCAAAAACATAACTTCATCTAAAAACACCCATCAATCCATGTGATTTTGATAAGCACATTTAAAAAACATAAACCATCAGACAGTTGTCAATCCAATTGAAGTTCAGTCCCATTTAAAAGTTATTCATTAGGATATGTTCCTAATGCACCAGATGCTAATAAAATTTTAAAGTGGAATGAATGACGTTTTCAGGTTTCTACTAGAGTTATAATTTTCTGCCATTCACTAGGAGTCGCTAAGAATAAAATCAAAATGCATATCAGGAAAATACCAACTTCAGGTTAAAATGAGCAACTGCTATCCTAATAGGATGCATTTTTCTGAAAATATTAACACAAGTTATTTTTTAACTTGCTTTTAAGTTTCACGGTATCACTAACAATGTGTCACACCTCTGTGTAAAGTTTATTTGGTCATTACTTTCAGTATCTACTCAGGAATACAATGTACATGGAAGCATCACACAGGAAAAAAATGAGGAATACAGACTTAGGTTACACATTCAAAGTAAAATATTTTGCGGTAGCTGTCATTTGACCTAAGTAAATAAAGTGGCTATGAGGGGATATGAGAGACTTTTAGTGGCTGATATTCACCATAATTCTGAATTAATTCAGACTCATTAGTTTAAGCAATGTTTAGCCATAGCCATGGCTAATTCAGCATTTTATTTTATTTATTTTATTTATTTTATTTATTTTATTATTTTATTTTATACTGGTCTCTCTAGGACCTGGAAAAATACTACTGTTGAGCTCTTTGCCATTCTTTCTCACTGGAGCTTTAAAATTCTAAAGAACAGATAAGAGCAAACAGCAAATAACTGGATTTAGAATAAACTCGGAAATTATCGCTAAGGCCCTTCCTCTGCCACAATTTGTCAAATCTGCTGATAGGAAACAAATTCTATTCATAAAGATTTTATTTTTTGGGGCCCTCTTGTGATTTGGTAGCAATTCAATTATAGTTTTGTGAGATAGTGAGCCCGGAGAGGGAATCCAGACTGACAAGAAATATGACAGGACAGTTACAGAGTGTTTATGCAATTAAACTTTCACTGACAATACCTGCGGAATGATGAATGCATGGGCGGAGGTATATGTGCACAAGCAATGCCCCACAAGTATTGCACATTTTTCATTATTATACAACTGTTCAGATCTTTCAAGAATAGCCTGAAGTGAGGTGGAAAATAGTGTGCTGTTCCACAGCATGTTAACCAAATGGAGGCTTTTTGCCTTTTTTTTCCAGTGGGCCTTGATATTCCAGGTGATAAAAGAACATCTATTTTAGAGAATGTTGCAAGAAGATTAAGATTTAGCCTGAGTTTGACATACATTAATTCTGGATTCTTAAAGAGGTTTTATTCTTTTTCTATCTGCAACTTTATATCATTTCAAAACTGATAGATACTGCATAATTAAACTACAAGGTTATTCATTTTATGCATACAGGTGCAAAGTGCGCCATAAAAGTAGGATTTTACTGATTGTAGGTTAGAAGAGAAAGGAGAAACTTCAGAGACTTTTGTAGAAAACCAGAAAAGCTTACAGAGTAGATTAAATTGGTTGATCATAGTCTGTATTTCAGTATGTTTGTCTTCCCTAAAACTATAAAGTGAGACAGTTCATTTTAGAGGAACTGAAATATTGCATTGAGTTTTCCAGACTATTACAGTAGTTATTTTTACTTGTAATGCAAAGTTGCTCATTTCTAGTGATGTTTTGATGATGAGAACATGCTGTTAAAACATGTTGACTTGGACTACATCTTTTCCAAGGAGTCTAAGTACAGCACTGAGTTTATTCCTGCAAACCTTATGCTCAAAAACTGCCGCACACTAAACAAAAGGAAAGCGGAAAAACTATGATGTGATTGTCTACCAGAGGAGCTGAGCAGAGCACTAGCTGTGGATTTTGGATTCCAGTTCACAGAGGTTGAAGTAATATGACCGACAAGGGAAGTATAAAATAAGGGCCTGGCAGGTAAATTATTATAAAGTTACCGTTTAAATATTATCTACAACTGTGCTGAGTTCTCAGAACTCAACTTCACTGAACTAAACGCTGGATGTTCAGAATTTGATTCCTACATGTGAGACTTCAGATTAGTGGCAGGAAGGAAAAGCTGTTTCCTATTCATTTGTGCTAACCAAATCTTTCAAAAATTGAAGTCTGTTTCAAAAAATGACAATCTAAATAAAAAGGTTGCTTGTGGCATTGAACTTTTTTGTGATTCTAAATTATGTATGCTAGATTGCAAAATAGTAACTGTTTATTTATTAATGTAAGCATTTGTCTCATGAAAAGAACCTCCCAAATTTTTACTCCTTCTTTCTAGAGAAGGTTGTTTCCAATCTTGCAAGGTCCCCAGTGATGTTCAGGAAATGTCCATTCATATTCCTAATACATAGACATCTCTTCTCCTTTTGAAGGAATGACAATGTTTACCCAGCTTGCACACAGCAGACATACTATCACAGATTAAGTTACTCAGTACCAAAAGTGATAGTGCATTGAAAAAAATCTGGTTTTCTAAGAGCTGCTTCTAATGCCTACTAAAATTGATAGCAAGAAAAAAATTGTTTTCACATTACTTGGGTGTTAAAATTACATGGTGGTGTTCCTTTATTTTCAAAACCCAAACCTAATCCTGTTAATTCAGAGTGAATAACAAACAGGACTAAGACTTTTTCCCAAGTTGTTACATTTATTCAACCTGCTTGTGTTTTGTTCTTCATCATAATTATTTCCAAGTCAAATCTGCGCTGATTTCCTTGTGGACCCACATACCTCTGACTAACTTAAAGAATTGAGCTGGGATAATTCACACTATTCCTTGGGGGTCATGTTCTCTGTTTTTTTTCAAGGACATTTTTATTACAAAGCTGATGAAATTTGCATATTAATTCATTTCTTTCAATTTTTTAAGATTAAATGTTGTCAACATGTATCAGTGCAAGGCTCTGACAGTGCTGATGAAATGGGTCAGTCAAGCTTGAACATTTAGAGTAATGCAGCCATCTGCAACCCCCAAGCCCCTTGTGTACTTTAGTGCTACCATTGCAACTTGATTAAAAAAAAAAGTTTTATTCAATGCAGGATATTAAAACATTATCTGTGAAATGATATGTGCTACTCCTACCATTTGCAGAGAAAGTATATTTGACAACAAAATGGACTTAAGGATCTTCTTGCTGATTTAGAGTTAGTGCTTTGTCAATCTTAATTAAACTCCACTAGGAAAAGTGTAGGGGGAAAAAAAGAGTTTCTGCTGTGCCAGAGCTTAGAAGTTATTAAACTGGACTTAACATCGCCTCCTAGCCTGTATTTTTACTGTTTGAAAAGCAGCATTATTTACAGGAAGGAATTGCCTAAATCCTCATGTCTCAGGGGCCCTGGAAAGCAGTTGCATTTTTCTGAAAATACTAAGACTTAATAGAATCAGAGAAATTAGAAATGGAAAAGAACCGTTAGGTCAACTTATCTATCCCCCTGCCAGTGCAGGAGAGCTCCCCACAGTATTACTGTCCTAGAGTTAATAGGCATGGATTTTGAGTCACCGTTTCTCAACTACATGTGAAAGTATTTGCAGTGCAAGCTTCTTGGGTTCATATCTTCATATTTTCACTGATGGGACTGATATCCTTGTATTCTAATATTCTTATGTTTTAATAGTCTGTGATTCTAGATGCAACATATATCTTTGCATCTTTTCAAACACATACTGTGAGTTTTCGTCATGTAGGGTCTTATTAACCTGCCTTTACTCAGCATCTCATTTGACAGGTAGTCCCTTTAATATAAGTGAAAACAATACAGAATAGCCTCAACAATTAGCTGGAATAAATCAGCATAGCCACATTGGTTTTAAAGGTGTAGAGTCAGTTGTGGGTTTAGCTGAGTACCTTTAGAAATAACCAGGTCCAATTATGAAATTACAGCAGTTAAATCCACCCAGAACACCAAACCAATGTGTTAACTGAAATGAGAAGTTTCAGATGTGAACTTATTTCTCTGCAATTACTGATACAGCTTAATCAGTTGATGTGTTTTAATAGAAACTGCTCCTGGTCATGTGTGTCCTCATAGTTGCTTCTTCTGATAGCCCCAGCAATGTACGTTGGCATTAATTGGAAAAAAAAAAAAAAAAAAAAAACCAAAAAACGGATATCTGGGTTTGCAGATGTAAAAGACTGACTCCTACCTTAAGAATGAATACAAAGCATGAATTCTAATAATAATCAGAAGACAACCTTCTAGCAACCATAGCCATGGGAGCAAAGATGACTTAAATATTAGTTGACTTGTATGGCAGAGTTGCTTTACGGATACTGTACTGTTTTACTTTTAGGCAGTAACCTCTGCAGACTTCATGCTGTAATAGCATGGTGTATTTTCAAAGTCAGGCTTCCTTAAATACGTGTCACACAGGAAACTAGTGTTAATCATATCAAAACTGTGAAGAACATTACAGGACTGTTGCATTTTTTTCTAAGATACGTATTTGTTTCATGTGGTGGACTGAAAAGAATTTAGGAAATATAGGCTATCCTTTTAATATAAAGATGAATCTGAGCTAGAAGTATCTAAAGATGAAACTTAAAAAGCTATATTGGCTTGAAAAATCAAAATCAGACTTCATACTATAGTAGAGTCTGAAAATGTCAGATATGAAATATTTAAACTGTGGAACACAATCTTCAACTTTGGGCTATAAAACTTTAATTTTGTGAGTTGCTCCGATTGTTCAATATTTTTAATTCTACAAATCCATGTTTATTAGCTTTCAAGGTTTAAACAGTGTTACTGACTCTATTGAAAGTAAATGATACTGACTTCTGAGAAATATAATTACTATGATTTGTTCTCTATTTCTATGTTCAAGATAAAGACAAAACAAGGAACAAATAAAAGGAATTGATTAGCACAGCTCTGTCTTTTGATACTTATAAAATCACCTAAAGTGCTTTGCTATTTATTCTTCTATACACTACAAGAAGCAGATCAAATTGGTCTGGAATGTGATTTTTTTGAACAGTGATAATATTAGGATACATAGAAAAAAACTTATGTTCTTTGCTTCTATATATTAATATTTTTACAATCATAATTTGTAATGCCCAAATGAAATCTCCTTCTACTTTGCGATCTTCCCAGATATTTTGGAACAGCAATTCTTAGTCCAAAATCCCAATCCTAGTTAAATTTATAATCCAAATCCTATGCCCATTATAAACAATGCAAATCCTTAACTTCTGTAATTAAGTTGTTCCGGTATTATACGTAATGTTATACAGTTAGAATAGGGGTGAACATTTTCTTTAACTTCATGACCTACTCTTGCTTACATGTGTGTGATATTCTTTTCTTCTTTCTAGGCTTATTTTTTTCTTCTTTTCAGGCTTTCCTCATACAGTGAGAACATAGTTTGAAATATATCTGTTCTAGCATTTCCTATGTGAAATGCATCTACAAGTAATCCATTAGATAAATTCATTGCAACATAGTCTACCATATTAAATACTGTAGATAATTTAGCAAAGTTTTCTTGTTTTTTTAACTTTGCATTTTCAAAAAATGAATGCTGTTAGCTTTGGTAAAATAACAGCAGCTTTGTTTTGGCAGTAACTGCTGCAGACTCCTAAATTCAAGTTATTTTATCTAACAGTGTTCTGATTAAATTTATTGCTCTCCATCTAACCTAATTTTTTTATTTAATGCAGTTTTCAAGCTATGAAGGAAAGTAAATTTACTGTAAATCTAGACTCTTTTTTGCTAGCAAAGAAATTCAGTATATGTTTGCTTTATAGCTTCCACTTTATATATATAACTTATCCTACTTTCGAACTGGGAGATTTCTCAGAAACAAAATCAGAAGTTATGCTTGCATCTACAGTCTGCATGCAGGTTGGTGCCTTCATATAAAGAAAATATATTTTTTAAATCTTCTGTAATTTTGGAGAGGAAATTTCCCCTGTCAGTATCTGCATGTAAATGTTTTTCTTCCATCTTAAATAATAGTTCTTACAATGCAAAGTATGTGTGCTGCAAATAAAACAGTCAGGTTTTGACACCTTATGTTTACTAAAGTCTTTGAGTTTGTCTAGCTAACAGTGATCACGCATCCCAGAAAAGATTTGGCACACTTTATAGTTTGTGCTCTGAGCTGCATAATTTCAAATGTGTATTATGTTAAGTTTAAATTTTATGGAACCAGCCATTGCTGAAAGAAGATACCACCACCTGGAAACACTGGATGATGTTAGATCTTACTGATCATGATGTCTTTATGGGATAATTTGAGTCAGAATTAAGTCTTTAAAATTATTTCTTCTATACATATGGATATGTATAGAAATCCCAGTCCTTGCGGGGATTCAAGTGGTTCATATTCAGATAAGTTGGCCAAGGAAAGACTAATGACAGAGTAGTCTTGAGGGAGATAAAAGAGTCAACTAATCTAGTTAAAGTATAATGGTGGATGCATTTGACTACCAGAAATTTCACACCTTGACAAGTTTTCAATGAACACTTCTTGATTTTTGAGACATCTGTGCTTTTTGGCACACAAAGTGATGGGTCTGTTCTATACCTTAATCTTTTGTATTATATAGGAGTTGGTTCAAAAAGAGTTATAGTTGAGGGTCTAATGTAATTATGTTCAATATTATGGTGTAGGTAGAAGTATTCACATCAGAAACTACCACTCCTAATACTAAGTAAGCTCGGATATTTCGAATGAAGGAAAGAGATAAATATAGCACATACAGGGAAATTGTAATCCATAGCTCCATTAGCAAGTATTGGGAAACTGTAATCCATAAATTCATCATGACAGTTAAGTAATAACAACCGAATAGCATCATGTGTGAACTTACTAAGAGTGGTAATGACTCTCTAAATGTTGAAGTTCCTGAGGTTATCGTGAAACTCACATCTTTCAGAAAAATTGTGAATCCATCACAGTAAAGAGAATAGGAATACGTCAAGGATGGGCAGTTAAAAACAAGGTGGTAATTTGGATAACTAAGGGTAAGACTGAAAAGTAATTTGGGTTATATGCAAAAAATAACAAGAAAGTTTATTTATTGATACATGCACGTTAGCTACTCATTTTACTGACTTTAGTTTCTTTCCATTAGTCTAAACCACTGAGGTTTTACAATTGTTCACTGAGATCAAAACAATTGCAATAAAAACCTGAGGTTTCAAAAAAGAAGGTATTCAAACTAATATGCTGAGGAGCAGCAGATCCGTAGGTCTAGATGGTATATAATAGAAGAAAAAATATGAAGGAAAAGAGGAATAGCCAAGGTGCTAAAAAATACACACTGTTCCAGTGAAATGGCAACCAGAAAGCTGCAAGGTAACAATGATTACAAAGGAGAGAGACATTTTCCTGATCTACAAAAATTTCTTGGAAAACAGTACTAAAATTACCTTTAAAAATGATGTGGTTTTATACGCGCTATTTCTATTAACATACACGTGACATAATATGAGAAATATAAAATGGCTTTAGACTTGAAACACAAAAATTACTGGAGGTACAGGATTATTTCTTTCTGAGGAAAGATGTAAAAGACCAGAATTATTTGCCCCATATGTCGTGGTTTAAGCCCCGGCTGTAAATTAGAACCACGCAGTCTACTTCCCCCCCACCCCCCAGAGGGATGGTGGAGGAGAATCGATAGAATGTAACTCCCATGGGTTGAGATAAAAACAGTCCAGTAACTAAGGTATAACACAAATCACTACTGCTACCACCAATAATAATAATGATAAGAGAAATAACAAGGAAAGAGAATACGATACCGCCCACCGGAAAAGAGAGCCCAACCGAAAAGAGGACGTGCCCTTCTGGGTAGCTCCCAGTTACATCCTGGGCATGACGTGCTGTGGTATGGAATACCTCTTTGGCTAGTTTGGGTCAGGTGTCCTGTCCCCGCTTCCTCCCGGCCCCTCCTCCTCCCTGGCAGAGCATGAGACTCACAAAGTCCTTGGTCAGTCTAAACATCAGTGTTATCAGCTTTGTTCCCAGGCCAAAAGTCACAAACACAGTGCTGCAACAGCTACTAAGAAGGAGAAAAACTGACTGCTACTGCTGAACCCAGGACACCATAGTACCCTAGGTATCTTTTTACAAGGAGACAAAAGCATTCAATAAAATCCCTATCAGCGAAACAGGTAAAAGGAAGCATGTTTTTGGAATGCTGTGGACATGTGTAACTCATTGCTGCTAGCTATTCCTGCAGTCAAGAGCAGAGCAGACTTTTAAAATATGTGGTCATTTATATACAGTGTCAGCATTTCCTTCTAATTTCAGTTAAAATATTTTTATAGAAGAGTATATGACACTGCAAGTCAATTTAGATACCATTTGGCGATTTAGGGAAGAAAGGTCTTCTACATGCATATTATTATCTAATGGTGCGCAACAGGTCTCTGGCACATTTCCAGAGGCATTTGTTGTTATCTATAATCAGAGAGGTGTTGTTAACAAGCCAGTCCTCTCAAGTGTGCCCAGGCAGTCAAGAAGGCCAACGGCATCCTGGCCTATATCAGAAATAGCGTAGGCAACAAGGCCAGGAACTGATCATGCCCCGCATGTACTTGTCATTTGTGAGGCCACACCTAGAATATTGTGTTCAGTTCTGGACGCATCACTATGAGAAAGATGTTGAGGTGCTGGAGTGAGTCCAGAAAAGGGCGAAGAAGCTGTTGAAGTGTCTGGAGCACAAGTCTGATGAGGAATGGCTGGGGGAACTGGGGTTGTTTAGTCTGGAGAAGAGAAGGCTAATGAGGGACCTTATTGCTCTCTATAACTAGCTGAAAGGAAGTTGTAGTGAGGTGGGGATCAGTCTCTTCTCTAAATAACAAGTGCTAGGACATGAGGTAACAGCCTCAAGCTGCGCTAGGAGAGGTTTAGATTGGATATTAGGAAAAAATTCTTCACAGAGAGGGTGATCAAGCATTGGAACAGGCTGCCCAGGGAAGTGGTGGAATCACCATCCCTGGAAGTGTTCAAAAACCATGTAGACGAGGTCCTCAGTGACATGGTTTAATGGTGGTCTTGGCAGTCATGGGGTAATGGTTGGACTTGATGATCTTAAAGGTCTTTTCCAACATAGTTGACTCTTTTCTATAAGTCCTTTAATAACAAAGTCTGTTTTACTCTCATTTATTTTTCATTAAACATTTTTTTTTTTATATCAACACAAAATCAGTCTCATTCTGTTTATGGTTGAGTTTCTAGAATACCTCATAATACTGCAAGATACATCTCATGAGCTTCTGCAAGCTGGTCATTTCACATGTGACGCTTAGGTCTTCTCTGAAGAACCTCCTTCTTGCTTCCTTCAGGCAAAAGGTAGTAGACCTTGAAAAATAGTGGCTAGTAAATGAACATCAGACTCAGAATATGCTATGCTCTGAGAATGACTGGGCCCTGGAACAGAACCTAGAGATTGTAGCAGACATTCCTCACTTTTCACCAATTTCTCAGCAGAGGGGAGTCACTGTTGGAAGTCCATCTAATCTGTTGCACTAGGGTATATAAGCCCTCAAACTACTGCATCTCTTCTGTGTCTCTGATCAGGACAGGTTGCCTACAGCAGAAGAAATAACTTGTAGTACATGTGCAAAGACATTGAGCTATGAATCAGTGTATTAAAGAGCCAACATTCTTAAGCATTTGTTTATATTGAGATACACATTAGCAGTGCTAACTAAACAAACACAGTTAAGGTACTATACTTACCTCTAAGTTTCAAGAATATAATTTTGATTTTGGAGTTTCCCTGTGGCTTTGCAGTTCACAAAATCAGCTGTAAAAGGCTATAAAATCAGCTGCATTCCAAAACAGATATACGTCTAAATATAAAGACTAGGAAAATCAAGTGGGTTTTGAGGAATACAGGTTGGGGAAGTGGGCAGCAGGGACAAGGTTTGAACTTGGAAGCAGCACAGTTAATCGCCTGTTCCAAGGATTACGCTCATATACTGCTGATAATGGGCAGAGGGTGGAGAGAGGAATTTAGAGTAGCTTAAAGTCATTAAGACAGAAAGACACTCTGACTCCTTCTCTGTAATGACATAAAGTACTTTATTCAGGTAAAGAAGAGCTGTACTTACTGTAAATCTCACAAAGTTTATGCCACCTCAGATACAAACTTCATACTAACTTGTTCACTCTGGGGAAGGTTCACAGTTTTGTTTTGTTTTCTCAGGGTTTTTTTGAGCAATAATAGTCTTTGTAAGATGGCTGCAGTGTCAGCATTTATCTTGAAACTCTTGGATATTAGTTTTGACTGCAGTCACCTTTCTGACAAGTGTTATTGCGACTGTGTTTTATATCCCTGTTCAGGATGATTTCTAACGATAATGCTCTGTCTACCTCACTGCTTCACACTAAATTATAGATGCCACTATGACAGAACAAACTATATCCAAGTGCTAAACTCTACTCCCTTTGTGTGATGTCAGTGCCTTCACTACTTTGTGCCTGGAATTAAAAAAAGGATAGAAAGATATGCAAAACATTTCTGCTTAAAAATAATGTTCTGTCAGTTATTAAACAAGTGATATTTCATTTAATCAGCTCAAGGGGATTATTTTAAATGAAAAGGCAAAGAGTATGATTTTATTAACACATTCCTGCCCTAGAGACCTACTGTAGTAATTCTTTACTTGAGTAAATTAAAAAGTTATAATTCAGTCCATCCACAACAAAGACTTATGGATAGTTAAATTTCATTAGTTTTTTCTATTTTGAGTTGCGCATGGAATAAAGGGAAGGAAGGCATCATGTCTCCAGAAGATATGTCCTGAAGTAAACGTTACATTATAAATGCAAACAATCTAGACTTTTAGTGAAGAATGTTACATTATCCAGTTTCCACATGTTATTCTGATACTTTCAGCATTAAAACCATGCTATTTGTGCTATCTCTGTGCAAATGTGTATGCTAAAACTATGGCTTTTATCAAGTAGTGTATCTTTTTCAGCCTAGAAAATAGGAGCTAAGGCAGACTAAACCTACTACTCTTTATTGGTAATTACACTTGTTGTGTTATCTATAATACAAATAATGCTCTGTAAACCATTTTGACCAATGATTTTTGATTAATTAGGCATTGGAAACACTACTGAAACTTAGCAGGAGGATACACAAAAGCCATTTGAATACACACACGTATACCTGCACTAGCAGGCAAATATACATATTCATACAAATCTATCTGTAGAAGCAGATAAATAGGAAGAGTGTCACCAGTGACTCAGTGATTAGGACTGCACTGAGATTGGGAAGTGTACTTAAAATCTTGGTTTATGTGAGATATATGAATATTTCTGTGTACATGACAATACACGTAAGACTTTTTTCCACTTTCTTCTTATGTAGTTGTAAGAAAATAGGGTGTCCTTAAAATTTTGGACAATGATGTTGAGTGTTAAACTGAGAACAATCAATTTTTAATAGTATTTTGGGCTAATAGTGTGCACAATTCTGAAGGTGGATCCTTGTAATTGTAACACTGTAGATCCATTTTCTGAAATGAGACTATGAATCTGTTTCACTTTCGTCTTGTACATCTCAAATTTGAGACAGCTGACTAAATTCTGCTCTTGTTTATGGATATAAATCTTAAGTAACTTTACTGACATCTTTGGTAATATTATGCATTTGCTTCCATGAAAACTGAGACTAGAGTTTAATCCCATTGCCATAGAAAGAAACTGGATATTACTCCTGGGAAGGTTAAAAACATTCTGATATCACTTCAGATTGAAAACTGTATAATAAATAAGAAAACAAGCAATAAATCAGACAACTGAAAGCCAAGAGTAAGTAGCTAAATATTGTAAATAGAAGGATAGACCAAGTTATTTATAAATTCCATCTCAGAGGATTACTTCATTTGTCTTTTGAGAGAGACTTTCTCATTACAGGAGGTATTTCACTAAAAAATTAATTGTTTATTAAGAATTAATTAAATACGTTAGCATGGGACTATCTGATTGGGGAATATCAGTCTCAGTACTTTGAACTTGCAGGTGCTGCAGTGGTTGTAGTTAAGACATTATGTTGGAGCTTTCCTTCATTGCAGAGGGTTGTGTCAAGAAAATCTTTAATATAAAAATAAAAAGCAGTTCATGCATAAAGAATGACGCCCTGAAGCATATTAGATCTGTTTATCTCTCTGTTTAAAACGAACGGTACCTGGTATAGTTTACATAACAAGGCAGGGATCAGTTTGATAAAGCATTTATATCACCTGGGGAACACGCTGGCTCATTTCCTCAACACCTTTCTGCATGGCTTGTTCCCCAGCAAGTATAATAGCAAATAAAGTTTTAATAGGTCAAGAGCAGAGGAACTGCTTGTGTTAAAGTAAAAGACATTTCAGTTTGCCCTTTGACAAATAGCTCATATTTCAAACCTGGGTCTCTGCAGCTGATCATTGAATGATAATTATTGATTTAATCTTTCATGGACAAATCCTTAATTTTATTTGATCATTTGTAGCCTTAAAGAGATTTTTTTTTTTTAAAAAAAAAAAGGCAAGTTAAAGCTTAGTGCTTATGTGGTGTACACAAAATGTGTAAATTATCCAGGGGGAACCAAATAAAGGATCAGGATGGACTCTTGCCCCACAGATGCAGTGGCAAAGCTCTAGTGACCTCATTAGAAACAGGATTTCACCTCAGAGCATTAACATTTTTGGCAAATACAACAGTATAAATCTGTGAGTTAACATTTGAAAACACTTTTTTAAACAAATGAATTTCAATTTAGTTTGCAATTAAAATCTGTTGTTAGACTAACAGATTTTTTTTGTCACTCTTCCATTTTGTTTAATGTAATCCAGGATATGAGTCACATTTGCTTGTTGTTTCTATATGTGAAGCAAATACTGTAGCTGCTGTTTCTGTCATAGCACATCTGCTCTGCTGAAAACTGCAAAATGATAGATAAACACATGGACAGGAAAAGAAATAGATGAATAACGTTTTGTAATTATTTTTTCAGTGAACAGTAATCATCACCAAATGTCTTTACAGTTCAAAGGCTATTTTTGTTAAGCGGACATACATGGAGCTTCCATGCAAGCTATTGTAACTTTTTGGTATTTTTATTTTAAGTACTGAGGAACATGTTTTCCCCCCACTGGCACTTTCAGGACTGCATAGTAAAAGCAATATTGTGTTCATCAGCTGTCCCATAACAAAGCTAAAAATTGTTCAGTAAAGAGAATTATTATACTCTGCCTTTTCCGGAGAGTTCAACAGTGGAATACATCTTCCTTAGAGTATAATTAATAACAATTTGTGATGGTTTTATGCACAGACACAATTCAGAGTATCTGTTCACTATATTTAATGTAACAAAAATAAGCTGATATCATTTACAGGGTATGTATCTAGCATCCCAGTGGACATAAATCAATAATTGAGCCACAGATAAATAGATCAGACATGGCAATAGGAAGGCAAAAGTAGTGGAGAAGAAAATCCACAAAAATAACTTTGCAAAGCTTGTCTTATGTTTTCAGCAGAAACTAAGAAAAATAATCTGACAAGGGCAGAAATCAAGTCATCCGGCAAATTCTTGTACTTTACTTTTATCAGACAGAGTAATACAGCACATGACACTAAAAATAATACTGTGTTGTCCAAGGGCAGGGTGGTAATATTATGCCTTTTATTCAGAAGTATGCAGCCCCAACAGCCTCTACAGTAGCTTCTTCATATGCTTGTGCTTTTCTAATCACACAGGCCCACGCACCATAATTCCTTCCTCCCTCTAAATTTAACTTCCCTTCCAGACATAGGAACCCAAGAGAGCTGTTTAAATGGCACCTCTGTCGTCTGCACAAAAGCAACGTCCATGTCTTTGTATGCTGCTGTGCAGTTGTTAGAGACAAACTTTTGGGAATACATACTTCACACACACTTAGAGGGGGGTGTGTCTGGGCAACTCTTGGCGCTCCAAGGTGTTCTAGAAGCCCCAAGGAATTTGTATATAGAGGCTGTGCTTAGCAAGATGCTTTTTCTATAGATTTTTTTTTTGGCGTGAGCTCTGTGTAAGAGTGTATGTGACTGCTGACTTCTAGTGGCTGGCCTACAGATGACATCAGTCCTGGTGCTACTGGCCCCGACATGAGTTTTCCAAAGGCTCAAAGGTGGGGCAATATGTGGCACTGGAGGAGAAGGACCTAAGTGTCTCTGCCGCACAATTCTGTACTTCTCCATGGAGATGCATGGGGGCTGTTGCTGCAACAGGGAAGTTACACAAACAGGCTAACTTTTGACTGCTAATGTCAGAGTCAAGTTGTGCACTATGCATTCAGCAATTAGATGGTACAAAGCACATGAGGGGAAAAATCAACAAATTGTTTTTCTTGCTCCTTATGTCACTTGTCCCTGTCTGCCTCTGTGCCTTAGGAGAATGCAATGTATTCCTCAAACACCTGCCCTGTTGCCATGCTGCATATCATTTGGGGTTTTGCACTGATTATAGGGTTATGGTTATTTGGGCTTCATGGTGCTGTCCTTGTATGACCTAAATTTTCTTGTGCTCAATCCAAAGATCTTTGGCATTATGGAATCTTTGTGAAAAAAAGGGCCATCATCATTTATACAGTTCAACATAAACTTAAAGAGTTGTATAATGAAATATGTCTGTAAAGGAACCTTTTAAGACAGATTTGCTTATTAGAATTACATTATTATGAATCTATTTCTATGCATTAGGTAAGGGGAATACACTGGCAAAAAAACGTAATGTGTGCCTCAAGTCATAACTCCTTTTTAATGTCCTAAATAAGTGACCTAATTTTCAGAAATGGTGAGAACCAATTCATCTCTCACGTGATCTCTATGACAGCTTCCAAGTGCAATTTTAAAGCTGACTTGCGGGATCAAGTCCTGCTATTGTCAAGTGAGGTGAATTAAGGAAGCTATGTATTCCTCTGAACTGCTCAGCTGTGAACTGTCAGAGTCAAATGAAACTGGGAAAGGCAGAATAGGATTCCTGCACAGAAAAACAAACAAAAACCAACAAAAATAATCAAAAAAAGAAACAAAAAAAAATAGTAACGGTGAAATTTAGATCAGCAGAATACAGTTTGCTGTATTAGAATTCAGTCCCAAATCAGCTCCAGAAATACTGCTCTAGCAAATCAAAAAAGCCGCATGCTGTTCGTGACAATAAGTGGTTAGGGCTTCACTTATACACTTCCCCTGAAAGAAATGGTCTTCTAATTAAACAATTGTTCACAGAAATCACACCCCAAGAACTGAAGGAAAAGAAATGGAAAACTCATGATTGTTCCTTTTTATATTTTAGAACTATGAACTGGAATAAAGTTTATCACTAAACTAGATTTTTCTGCAGTTCAGCCTGCTGTTTATAGTAATAGAAAATTACATATTAACATAAAGCTATGAATCCAGTTTTAAATTCTTTTGATGTCAAAAGGCCCTGCATATTCTTCAGATGAGCCTTGTTATATCTAGCTCTCTCGTCAGTCCTTGCATTTCCTTACAGACCTGATTGTAGTACTTGTGGTTGTGCCACTGTATCTAGGACTTCACAGCTCAGATGATTCTTATGTGCTAATTCTAACTTTTTAACACTCTTGACCACAAACTGATTCTCTGGCCATAAAAGCAAACCAAGCATAGAGCAAATCAAATCTTGGAGCATGTCTTATTTATCTGTGCAGTTCTCATGTTTACATACTGGTTTCCCAGTTTACTCAGCAGCTCTCTTCCACAGAAATCCTGCTGGCTTTTCTCTTTCCCTTTTTCTGTCAGTGGCTGCATTGTATGGGCTCGTGAATTTACTGGTGATTTTCCTGAGTGGAGACAGAGACTATATACCAAATGCTTGTCATTCTTTGCATAAGGCTGTGTTGAGGTTTTTCATTGGAAGCCTATGTCTACTCTCTTTCTGAAACCATGGTTTTCCACCCCAGACTGTAGACGAGCAGCTGTTCTTTCTCCTCAGAATATTTTAGTGGTGTTTAATTACTTGCTACTGTACTTAGTTGCTGTGTTGACAAACTGTTGCATATCATTTTCACTTTCATCAAACTAGAATTACTTTCAGACACTCACATATTGTAGTATGGTAAATCCCAACACTGGATGTATGCAGACTTCAGGAAGGAATACTTTTATTTTGTAGGTTGTTCTGAGACAGGACATAAGAAAGGTAGTACCTCCCAGACTGTAGGCTTTAGTATGTGACTTGACCTAGAAACTCAAAATGTAAGGTGAGAGCAAACTCCACTTCTAAAGCTCTCTTGTAGTAACAACAATCATAACTCTTCTTTAACTTAGTATATGACTCAGCTGCTCGTTAAATCATTTAGGCAAGGTTAGGCTTCCATTGAGAAGAGGGACCAATATTTCCATTTGCACATAGGGCTGCAGCTTCTCTTTAGCTATTCACATCTGAAGTCTGAGACAGGGAGCTGAAAGCAAGTAGAAACATTATCCCAGCAGTGTGAATAGGGACAGTGCTGCAGCACGAGTCAGGGAGCATTGACATGGCTAAAACCTCTTAATCTTCCTTGATATGTGTATGCCTAAGCATATCTTGCTTCCCAAGTCACTCATGCAGGTGTGGGTGGGGCTGTGCAGCCATTTTGACATTGTAGTATACAAGCAGGGACAAAGACTACAGGATGAGTTCTGCTGTTTGTCATTTATGTCCTGGCATTTATGCCATAAACTCTTTCTAACTTAGGAAATCTCTTTTGGGAAACCCCAAGAACAATGTAGTCCAAGGGCATTTGCTGTATCTGTTTGATATTTGTGTAGACACCAGTTGCTCATCGTGGAAGGTCCTATAAAAATTAATCAGCAGTGAACACATATCTCTATATTGTATAAATATCAGATGATCCTTTTGAATGAGTCACTTATCTTCTAAAAATAAAACTCTATGGTTCATGATTTTGCATCAGAAGTTAATAATTGTTGCATGGCTCAATTAGTGTTCAATAAAATGGACCTTCCTGGAGAACATTCAGTGAGTGTAGGAGGGATATGACACAGCATTCAAAGTATAGCTAACAAAGGAAGAACAGATGAGCATTGCTTACATGTTCAGCATTACCTTCAGGAGGTCTACAGAGATTTTGGTCTCTGTTTGCACTAATCTTATGTTAGTGACTGCCTTATTACATTAGCAAATTTAATCCTTGTTAATGTGATAGAAAGTTGCTAATACAATGAGACTCATTATATTAACAACTTTTGCATCATGTTAGCAAAAACATTTGCTAACAGAATGCAAAAAATACTGATATGATGAGGTAATCATTATCATTATTCTAACACCTGATTACATTAAGCAGCTACTAACATTTTTTATGTGAAATCATTGTTTGCTCTGTACTGGGATTTTCTAGGAGAATCTGGGGGGCCTAAATAGTAAAATGCAAATAGTTTTTAACAAAAGTTTTAGATATGGGTTTTGTTTTGCATTGTGGTATAAATATCAATTAATCAAAGTCATCCTGAAATTAGATTTCTTGACATAGGAAACTTTTTTTCTATAGAACAGTGAACCATATAATGAGCTATGTTGTGACTAAGCCGGTAAGAGAGTGTAAAGAGAATGTGGATCACTGCTGGTCTTATCACCTTTTGGCTTTGAAAAATAATTTCACATTGCAAGTCATGTTTTGTAATATGTAAGGACTTGTGCAGTATTTCATTAAAACATGTTAATTTCACTGTTACAATTTTTTTTGTCACAATATACACGTTGTGTAGAATATATATTCATGTAAGATTTATATTCTTTCCTGATTACCTTATCTTTCCATTAAAAATGTACCAGGGTTAACATAAAATTATGATGATAATATTTTTAATTTTCAGAATATAATCTGACAGCAAAACTATTTTATTTCAATATATAATATGCTATATCTCTATTATAATATCTTTGAAAACAATCTGATTATTATTATTCTTTCTAAAGCTTTCATTCTTCTACTCACTATGTAATAACAATCTTTTAACTTCAAAGATTAGCTGTAAAGATTGAGGAAATTGACTTCAGCATAGAGTCTTCATGATCAATCCCATAACGGTAATGGCCAAGCTTTGCAAGCTGCTTTCTGCCAAGTAGTAGTGTGGGGAAAACGCGGAGAACATTTTGAATATATAATGTGTACGAAGCAAAGGCAGACATCTTAGGCCAGCTGGAGGATGGATCTTTTTAGTTACGAAGAGATGTTGCACTTAATGTTAAGTCCAGTCAAGGATCTGTAGTTACTTAAGCTGAAAGCACTTGAATTTTTCATTACTCATAAAGGAGAACCACTGAGAAGAGGTTCACTACAGATCTTAGCTTCAGTCCTGCCTTAGTACAAATCAGCTTTATGTTGCTGCTTTTAATTTCTAGAGAGAGTGTATTAGAATGATCCAATTCAAAGCCAGAAAACGAAGGAATGAGAAGTTCAAGGACTTTTGTATTACTTCTGGAAAGACTCCATTTTATTTGTTTCTGTGCTACTGATTACTTAGAAACCACTGGAGAATTTTAAACCTGGTGGTGGATGAGTAAACAAGAGAAACATCTTCTGCCACAGATCTTTATGTGGAAGAGGAATTTCTTAAGAACACAGGAGTTCATATAAAAGTGAGAACCTGACACCAAATATTTCCAAACCACATGTAAAATCTACAAAATGGTAACCACCATAAAAGTTGAAGCATGACATGATATCTCATGTAAATTTTTTTATACATAGTGTACCATGGCTATTCTTGTTAGCCTCATAGATATTTAATCTTTCTTTTGAAGTTCTTTTATATATACTGATTGTGAATTGCATAGAATACATGTCGTGAGGAAAAATTATTTTTATCATTTTGTCTTTATCAGCTCAAAATGTGTTTTCCCTTCCATTTATTGGAAATCTCCCTTTTCTTATTTTATCTTCTATGTATCATATATTATTTTATGTACTTTTTGTCACATCACTTTTTTATTTGTCTGTTCTCAAAGCTAAATGTTCATAATCTTATTAATTTCTCTTCAGATGTCCTTCTACTAAAGATTTTCTGTTTTCATTATTCTCTTTCTTAATAGCAGATGACCAGAAATGAGCATAATACTCAATGTAAAGCTTGGACTATAAATTTATATAATGACATTGTAATATTTTCTTTATTAATTTATTAATTTTAGATCCATTTTTTTGTATTCTCACATCTCATTTAACTTTTCATTCATAGCAGTCTCCATACAGAGCATGTGTTTTCACTGAGATATTTCCATTTCCTTTTATTGCCTAGTTACTGTTATTTAAAACTTCGCTATATACAGGAATAATTTCTTTGAAAGTGTGTTACATCTTGCACACTATTACTCTGTTGTTCAGTTGTCTGCTCTAATAGCTATTTAGATCTCTCCCATGTTCCTCCTGCTCCTCTTTTGACACAATAGCTGCATTTTTAAGTCTTTCTACACTATTCAAGTAAAACACAGAGCAGATGCTTTCCACTGATTTTCTTAGTTTAGGCATGCATTTAGCATGAACAGGTAAAATGTTGAAACTGTCCCCTAAGAGAGACTAATATTCCAGATGAGAAGCCAAAAAACAAAACCAGACTCCTATGTCTCACTCTTTCCTTCTGTTGCCCAGTACTGCGTCTGAGGTAGAACACAGGTAACTTCTGTGGAGAGGGAAGCTGTCTGTGTGTTGTCTGGTGTCCTGTAAATTATAAAGTGAATGCAAATGCCCTAAATATCAAACAATATTAGAAAATAGAATGCTGCAAAAAGCTAGAAGTGTAACCTGCTGGAAGTCGGTAGCAGAGAGGGAAAGCAGGCATTTGTGTAAACCATAAACTCAGGTACACTTCCTGGTTTTAGGCACAAAGTGAGAAATGTCAAAGTATTTTATACTCACAGTAGAATATGTAAATATAGATATATTTCTATATGAATATTGCTATCAAGGGTCAGATCCAACTTTGCTTAAAATTTCCCAGAGGTATGTTTCCTTCTAATTCCCTTTACTTAGTATAAGCCTGTACTTTTTATTGTGTTGGCACTCTAGTAAAGCAACTAACCTCTTTAAGATACATAGTGTTTGTATCTATTGGAAGGAATGAATATGAATATGCTTTTCAAATTTCAAATTGAAATCGTCTGCAGTGGTACTCTTCAAGGACAGAAGGGTTAGCTGGCACACAGGTGGGAGAAGAGTTGCTCATTAGGGAAGGTTTGTTATATGGTAACATATAATTAAGGTAATGGTCACAGCTTGTGTGACAGCAAACACTCTGGCAGTTGTTTGATTGCTGGCTGGGTCAGGAGATCAGCTATTTCTACAAGATGTATCCACATTACACACTAATGTGAACAGGTTAGAAAGCAAATTACAGCTGCCTTTCTTAGGCATATTACTGTCGAGGCTCATTGTTTTGGTTTTTTTACGGTACATCAACAGTAATATGGCTTCTGAAGACTTCATGTGACAGGTTAGGCATTTTATCCTTTGAGTAAACAGTAATCATGGTGTGAAGAAAGTGGGGCATTGGAGATTTTTCCCATTCTTTGAGAATTCCATTCTTCCTTTATAGTTTGCTCCAAGGGCTCTTTGGGGATACATATATTAAGCCCTTTAAATAGTTCATAATAAATCTTTGTCTCAGGCTGATTCTGACAGTTTTTTAAAGAGTCTTTTAAGAGACAATCCTCAATCATTTGTTAATCCATGGGGTGATCTTCAGACTTGGAGGAAAAAGAAACAGTGCGAGCTCCAGGGTTGTGAAAATACAACGTAGAAAAATTTAAACTCAGAAAAACTCAGGAAATACTGTACCATGGAAATCTTACAGATCATACTGTGTTCTGCCTGTGTTTAAATGATCATTCTCAAAGTTACTCAGTTTGCAAACACTGGAGGTGATAGATAGAAAAATGGGTGAATAAAAAAAAAAGGAAGAGCAATTACTATTGATCATCTTATTCCTATTATCTTGGTTATGGCTTTATTTTGCTTAAAGATTGAATTGAAGGGGCATTATGAGAAAAAGAAGTCATTGTTCCCGTTGTTAAAATAAAGCAAAAAAAACCCCAGAATTCCTTCTGTTAAGTGTTTACCATTCAAGCCTTGTGATAAATCTGCCAAAATATCTGCACTGTGGGCTGATTTTTAAAATGCCGTTTCCTGTGTAATATGACAGATTCTGATTGTGTCTGTCAAAAACCTCCTTAACTTCACAGTGCAAAATAAATAAATAAAGAGGAAAAAATAATAAAAGGTGTCCAGTTCATTTGACATTTGTTTTCACCAAATAATTTGAGTGAGTTGTTTCCTAAGAATAATGCATGGCTGCAGCCCACTGGAACTAGTGTTAGATATTTGTTTTCAGCAGTCTCAAGTCTGTCATTTTTGAAGATTCCTGTTCTCAACTCTCTTTGAATCTCAATGGCATAGTGCTTGCCATTATTTTAGGCTTTTTTGTAAATTCTGCATAAGCAAAGAAATCTATAAATGCTAACTCACCCATTGAAGAACTTCCTTGGTGTATCTTGGAAATAGTTGCCCTATTTTAATTTAGTATGCTACCCTGAGGAGAAAATACTGTAACAGGAACAAGAAAGTGGTACTAATAAGGGACAAAGCTATAGCGACACTTGGACAGCTGGGTTTCTTACCCCTCCTGCAGCCAGGAATATGGAGGTGGTTGAGGTGAAGGTTGCTGCTGGAATCGCTACCAACCGAGCAATATATTCAAATAGCATCAGCTACCTACCATGCCAGCTGTGTCTGTGCTAGCAAGTGCCTCAGCAGGAGCAGGATTAGCAGCCTGCCTGGTTCTGCCTTGCCTGGATTGGGTCGTGGAGTTTCTGTATGACAGATGTGAGGGAACAGTTGCACAGTGAATCTTGTGACGATGAAAATGTTAACAGCATACAGAAATAAATTTGGATGCATGGTTCTGAGGACATAAGTATTTTCATGTTTAAGTAATACTTTTATTCACAGGAGATTTTTAAGTGTTACTTGTTTGGGGCAAGGGATGGGAAAGCCTATGTTGCTTAATTTTTTCTGTTATTCTTTTTCTTTAAAAATAACAGTGTTAGTCACACTGTTTTTTGACATGGATAAGTAGATTCTTTCTGAGCATATGAAATTATATGGTTTCTGACATCTTAAAAGTGTTGCTTGCCTGTCTTCTGAACTTTGAAGCCATGCAGCTGGAGAAAGTAGCTCTTCATCTATATTAGACCAGGACTTTCTACAGATCCTGCAAAATCAGCATCATTCCCCTTTATCCCCCAAACAATCTGCATAGTGACATGACGCTTAGCACCATGGCTTTTGCCACTGTCCAGTAACGAACTTATCTGTGAGCCAAACATTGAACCCTATGGGGAAAGCATTCTTGCCAATTATATTCATTTTCCCTTGACAACATATGGCTTTAAACTCCAACTCATTTTTTATTATTGAACCATTTTAAATCAGTTGTTTTATAAAGAAAATTATTTCTTGCCTTCCATACTTCAAAATATTTATGAAATACCAGTTTGCATTTAACACACCAATACCCATCCACGCAACGTTCAAACTCGGAAAAAGGAACAGTTTGGTAGAGCCCATATGACTGAAGTCCAAAGAACAGAATGGAAAGCTGTTTGCAATTTCAAGTAATTGCTCAGTGTTAGCAAAGATCAACCCAGATAGTGGATGTGTTTGAAAAAAATAAGAGGTCAAATGATGCCACAATCTTACCACCCTTTTTCTTCCGTTTTCAGTGTGTGAAGAGAAAGTCAGATGGTTCTCTATGTTTATTGCTGCTAAACCAGTAAGCATTCACCATTAGTAATGATCAGGCTGTGTTTGCACATGTATGCTTGCTTGGTTTAAACATATGCCAAGTAGCTACGTACTTTTCTAGAAAGGTTATTCAGCAAGGTTACACAATTTGTGCAAAGTGATTTTTTGGCAGGATTCTATACACATTGATATAGGAAGCCAGTAGATACTAGCAACCAGTTGCTACCCCTTGGTTAGGCTGCATGGAAGATTCATGTATATAAAATAGTGTATTAAAGTAAACTTACAAAACCAAAGAGCAATCATTGCAAATGTAATTTTTTCTTCCTCTTTGGGATTCTAATTTTAAAAGCATTAAAGAAGACAGCTGCTCATGCTGTGATATGCGCTAAACAGCCTGAAGGATGGAAAAAAATATATTTGTAGCTCATAATAACTATTGACCTTTCTGATATACAATGTTCTCTGTGTTAGCTATTCTGTTCTATCAACAGTGAAGATTGAACATGACTTTTTAATAGAAAACATGGGGTTTCAAGCTGCTTTCACAAAGGTGTTTATGTATTGTTATTTTGTATTGTAGTACAAAGACTAAGTCCTGATGCCCTTTGTCTGACATCATGTTTGTCATAAAAAGCCCCACCATTACTGACTGTTTTATATGAGGAATTGGCTCGTAACCATTTTATAGTCGTGATAAAAGCATTGCTCCACTAGATCCAGAACACAGGTACTGAAAATAGAATTCCCCAAATATCCCAGCAGCACAAAAGGTATTTTCTGAAGAAATAGATTCCTCAAGTGGCTATATTTACAGGGGTATTCCACTAAGATTTAAAACACTTACTTTTTGCATTCATAGTTTGTTCCTTGGCATACACAGGCTGCTGCTTAATGGCTTTTGCTGCATGTCATGTGCTCTCAAAGACTATCTTTATGATACTCCGTTTTTCCTCTTGAACTTTCCTATTGCTTAGTTGCTGAGTACAGAAACATCCACTAGCAGCAGCTTTACTTTGACACTTGTGTATGTTTCCCCAGAGTGGGATCGTGCAGAAATCAGCTGAGCAGCATGAGGTAACTCGGCTGCTCTTCTTTCCCTCAGGGAAAAGCTTCACCAAAAGCACCTCCCATTTGGCATATGAAAATCTGGAAAGCAACCTCTTTTTATTGTGCTTTCTAAGCCTAAGCAGGCTGGCAATGTTAGGCAACATCAGAAGGGACTTTTTAATGTTTGTTGGGGGGTTTTATGCCATGTGCTGGAAGGAAACTTCAGTGGGCCATTATTGGCAGCTCTGAACCACAGTTATTTTCACAGCTATGCTCTGGGGTGTCAGCTAATGATTCACAAGTTACTAGGCAAAAGCAGAAAACTAGCAAGAGAGAAAAAATACCCTGAGTTGATCCTTCTAGGCCATGAAAGAGGGAGAAAAGCATTTACTGGCAGTTTTGTGCCGAAACAAAACGATCAAAATTGTTTATAAGAAATTGCTCAGTAAGGATAACAGTCATGTAAGTTTTGGAAACAAGGCACATCTCAAAAGAGATTTAACATCTAGTCCTGTATTCCTCACATGACCATAAAGCTCTTAGTGAATTCAGTGAAGTGTTTACCCTCAAAACTAGTCAGGGTCAGTTTTTTCCTTTGCTATTTTCTCATTTCCCAGTTTCTTTTCTCTATACCCATACCCTAACAGAGGACTGATGTGCTATTACTTGTGATCCTTCACTCTCCTAACATCAGCACCTCTCCTAGCCACTGGATGTGTTCTGTTTCCAACTTTACTGGAATTGCTGCAGTACAAGTAAACAGTAAGGAAACGATACCACTGTGTTAATTTTCTCTGGGACTGTCACTGAACCTTGAAAAATTATGAGTGTTGCTGACCTCACATGAAACCAAGCCAACAGGTCAGGTCAGATTATTTATTCCATTGCTTAAAATAAATTAGCTTTAAACGTAAAAACATAGCGGGAAGTTTGAGCTTCATATGCAGTATGGTTTATGTACCACTCACTCACTAGACCATAACAGCTCTTAGAGAGTTGTTCCGGTCTATTGGATGAATGGAGATACATTTGTGAATGTTTAGATAACAGATTTAAGCCCGGTGGACTGTAACATTTCCAAAGGCATTTTCAGAGTTAAAGTTTCCTACCATGATTAGTTTTGTTAATAGCAAATCTTTACTATGTTGTTTTCAAACAGGCAAAAAAAACCCTCTATGCATTTCATAGATCACTGACCTACCAAAATTTGTTGTAAAATCTGTCTTTCAAAGTTACAGGAATAACAAAAATCTTACTCATAGCTTCATCCTGGCAACACTTTATTTATTGCTCTGTCCTGGCACCTAACTCATTTTATATTTGACCAGATATATAAAGAATTCTGTGGAATAAAGTTTACATGGGAAGTAAATTGCATATGTTGGGAATTAATAGCCTAATAAAACATGCTGCTAGACTAGAAATAGAAATAGAAGGAGATACAGAAGCAGAAGAAGAAAGGATGTTTTGAGAGGCATTTAATACTTAGTTCAGTAAAGAGTTGTTCATATTACTTTGGTTTTGCAAGTATAATAGAACATTAAAAATTGCTTTGTATAATAATAGGGAAAGCCTATCAATGAGTTTGTACTTTAGTTTGTCCTACATAACTAGAGCCTGTACATGGACCTAGTCTGGATTTAAAAAAAATAACAAAACATGGTAAGCTCTTTATTTGTAGCACTACAGGATAATTTTTCAAAGCATGGCTTATTTCTCTGCAGGTGCAGTATTTTGTGCACCCCAAATATAGTAGTATTTGTGCTTGTAAAACCTGCAAACTGAGCAGTAACAATCACAAATACAGTTTGCACATCAAAGTTGTGTCATTTGTATATGAATAGTAGTTATGTGAAACTGTAACTTATTTTGCCAATAATTGCATGCACAGTTTTGCTTATCCAAAGCAAAAAAAAAACAGCATAAAGCTTCTTCAGAGAATTCTAGCTTACTGTTGCCTGTGATTAAAGTTAAGTCTGGTGTAATTTGGGGAATAACACAAACACATTTCAAAGTCTGAGGTAACCTTGTACATCAGATTGAAAGTTGACATCTGTAACCAAATCCCTAAGCAACAAGCTGAGCAAAATGCTAGAAATGATAAAATAATAATCAGGAACTTGTCCAAGTCCTTTCATAGTATTCTTACTTACTTAAATGGGATCGGGCTCTAGTGGCTTAAGTTTCCCAAAGATAGGGAACTTGCGCTACTTGAGACACACCTGGCAACCATCAGCTGCTCCAGAAAGATTTGGGTCTTCTAGAGGTACTGAAATGTACACAGGAAATTGCCATTCCTGTGCATGTCTTGGATACTGTGGAGCAGCTCACAAGAACACTGTAGACCTGTGTGTGAGCAACTAAATTAAGCCTTCCATCCCTTAGTTTGCATTCCTGAAATGAACGAAGTGTTCTTCTTTGTGCATTTCTAATAGTTTCTCCCATTAAATTTTATATAGTTAAGCATTGGGGCTTTCACTGCTTCCTTTGGAGGCAATTTTCAAGAAATCACAGTTGGGATTAACTATGCAAATTAAAAATACTAACTACACTTTGTTGTGACCAAACAGTTCAAGTCAACAGATTCCTGTATAATAACCAAGTTCTTATAAATCCACAGTGTATCAGGCAAATCAGATACTAAACGTGTTCTCCCACTTTTCTGGCTCTTGTATCTAAATTCACTGCTACTTCACTGACTTGACTTTTGCCTGAACACATGTACTTTTATCACATTAGAAAGATACGCTGAGTTACTAACTTGTTCCCCAGTTTCGAACGCCTTATGCTTAACAATGTGCACCATCGCATGTGGACCATAGCCTGGTAATTACAGATTTTGATTATATAAAATAATAATATCTCTATATGTAAATACATAAAATATAATTTTGTATTATGATAAAATATTAATTCTATTTGTAAGGCTTCAATGTCAAATTAGTTCTAAAAAATTAAGGAATTTATATAAAACAACTAAACTGAAACAATCTGAGATGCCAGCTCATTTCATCCATTGTTGGATCTGGAAAATTTGGAGGGATGAGAAAGAAAAAAACAAACAAACAAAAAACATCGAAAGAACCAGCTTTCAACAGAAGTCTGATAGGGTTTAAAGTTTTTATGCCTTTGAATTTCTAATAGGCTTATAGGTAATGAAAAGTGAATTGTATTCATCTTGGAGGTAGAAGGACAAGAAATAACAGTTTATTATCTTGTCTGAAAATATTACCTAGCAATAAATTATTTAGAGGAAGTCATCCTTCTTTCCATTTCTTTTGGAAGAGGTGCCCTGAGCCTTCCCCTTTTCAGTGAGGCCTTGGCCATAACCCAGCATTATTCCCCCTGTGTAAAGAAAGGAAGGGAACTAAGTCACCAGAAGCCTGTAGTCCAATTCTTAACAACTTCTTCAGCTATTCAGGAAATAGTGAAGTAGAAATTTTAAGAATCTTAGCAAGTTAGATACAAGTACCATGAATTTCAGATCCAAATCTGGTTACTTGGGATTTCGAGTTCCTGTTTATAACTGGGACAGCTTACAGCAAAAATATTATTCCTACAGCTCTTTTTAGAAATAGTATTGCTTTGGAAGAATAAACTATCTTTTTCTTTGCCACCCACTAAATATGTCATGTAGTCCTTGATTTTGCGAGATGCTGAGCACACCAGCAAGACCAAGAGAGCACCTGTAGAAATTTTTAGCTCTATGCTCATCAGTTGATCTCCAGCCAAGCTGCCTATATGCACAAATGTGCCTAAGTGGTTCATCCAGATAGTCCAAGAATCTTCAACACCTTCATAGACCAAGCTTTAGCTTCCAGTACTTGGTCATGTTCAGCCTGCAATCAGACAAAACCCACTTCACTTAAAACCATGCATCTGCACAAGTGCTAAGTAACTTGCACTTATTGAAAATAAATTGTCTTAATTTGAAGCTTTTTAATTGTATTTGCTGGGGTAGTAGTTAGGAAATAAATCTATCTTTTAGCTTATAAAATGATCAAATTTGATCTGCAGGCTACTAAGAGAGAATGACCTTGGAAACAGTGCTCTTTTGAGAGTTACTTTTCTGATTAAAAACACATTTTAAGAGGCAATAATATGAGAAAAACAGGACAGTTAACTACTCAAGGCTGAATTTTCCTAGGTCCTCTAATGCCTGGTTACAGACAATAAACTGCACAGAAGAAATAGAAACATTTGCAAAGATGCATCTGACCCAACTGAGAGTGACAGATTTATATTACCTAATTATTCATCTGAATATAATGATTCTCAGTTGCCTATGTAAAGGATTATAAGACTTTAAGAAAATGTGGGAAGAGGTTACCAAGTGTAGAAGATAACATGAGAAGAGAGCTTCCTTTTTGTTACTATTTTGTATGTCTTTCATTTTGCTTCTCTTTTAAGAGCTGTGTAGTTGGTGTTTGAGAGTGTCTCTTAAAAGCTGTTTAGACACCTGTTTCCAAGGAAGAGAAATGAAAGCCAGGTAAAAACTTCCTGAAATGCTATCAAATCCAGAATTTCCTATATGTTAAACTGTAAGATTTTTCCCACCAATCCCCTGAAATTCCTTGTTGGTGTTTGGTTTTTCTTCTGTAGCTTTTTGTCCTCCTAAGAATGAGAAGCCAACTTTTATCTGTTTGGCATGTGAAAATGCATTCTTCTCCTATCAATTATTTTTAATGTGTGTAAGGAAAAAAAAAAAAAAGAGAAGTTGGTGAATATTTATTCAAGCTGCTTTGGCAGCATTTCGTTATTTAAGACATAAATCAAATTTGGAACTTCTTTTTTCCTGGGGGACATATTGTTTATCTGAATTTGAATGTGCTTGTGAATCAGTCATAGGGATAGTACTTGTGCTGTGGCTGTATTTATTTTTGCTGTATTTATAGGAATTATTTGCATTGTTTTACCTTGTTTTGCTCTAGAGCATTAAGCTATTCAGGCTGCACAGTGATGCACAGTACCTCCACAGATCACTGCAGGTTCAGAGCCCTGGACCTCAGTTCTCCAAATGGTTATGTGCATGTTTATCTATCTGTATACATTCCACTAATATCGGAGAACTCTTGCAGTATATGAAGTTAAACGGTGGGGTCTTGACCCAAGATTAATCCCAAGACAAAGCCTATTGAAGGATCAGAGCTGCAAGGTTTGTTCATGGAGAAATGCTTAGGAGAATATAACTAAATGATTTTGTGAGTTGGCCACTAGTTCGTACCATCTTCCCATTTGGCTCTGTGGTTCTTTGTTAGTGTTTTAACATTTATGACACATTTGTACAGGCATAGTTGGTTGCAGCTTCATGCCCTTTGGAATGGGCAATGCATTCTTTGTGGCCAGAAATCTCATCCTGCATTAGCAGTTTCAGGAGTGGAAAGAGGTTTATTCCTTTAGTAGTATCTGCCAAAGATATTTAAGGACACATAAAGGCGAGTGGTTTCCCAGCAGAGTACACAGTTATCTGTTTTGCAAAGACAATCCAGACTTACTTTTTATGCTTCTAAGCCTCACAGTATATAGTGCTTTCATTCACACGCAGTGAGCATTGACTTTTATCATATTATTAGCATTCTAAACTCACAGTTTCTGAGGTTTATAACTCAACAGTAGGTTTACACTCAGTAAATTCAGCCCAGGAGCACTATTTTTCAGTGTAAAAGACATCTTTAGTTACTACAGTGTCAAGCCAAGCAGACCTTGCTTTTTCAGGCTTTTTTAAAGATCTTAGGTTACAAATTAAAAAAAAATAAATAAACAAAAAACAAAGTAGTGCAGAGTTTCATTTTGATGTTCATCAGATTGCTAACCTCCTTGGACATAATTGGAAAAAAAAGTGAAAAGGCTGAGTGATAGGCAGTTAAAATCAAGTCCTGAGAACTCATAATGCACTGTATTCCATATATTCCTGTGCAAACCTCACTGACATCAATGGATGTGTTCTGTACACACCCTGTTTTTAAAATCCTGCGTGCATAATCACCGTTAGCATTGTTCCAGTGTCTGCTGTGTGTCGGCGCAACTCTGAATGCAGATTTGTAATACCAGCAGTAATGGTTCTCTCCTGAGAGAAATTTAAAATGCTGTTCATGAGCTGTTCTGGACTTTTAGGTAACTAATCCCATCTCACACATACACTCTCAGGTACTTTTTTTTAATGAAAATCAAACACTTCAGAATACATATTTATACAACAGATACTGTTCCAGTCTGTTGGATAAGTTATACGCATTTTATTCACTTACAGAGATGTATATTTTCGTACATATTATAGTAACATCAATATAATGTTAAGCTTATGATATAAGATGACATGATCCCAGAAAATGTCAATGCCAAGTATACCGTACTATATGTCAAGTGCTTTCCTTTTTTTCATAAAACAACATTTGAAAGAGAAATTTTAATTTCAGTTGCTTGGGAATGGTACATGTGTATTAGAGCTTGATCATTTTTCGAGCATGAGATATTGTGTGTTTAATTAACATTACTTCTGTGTGTTTAGGTAATTACCATTAGAACACATGAGGACATATTGTACTTATTGCCTGTGCTAAAGCATAATGTGCTGGACTACAGCTACACTTGTTAAGCTGATTTTAGCATTTCTTCACACAGCAGGAAGCACCCATGCTGTGGTTTCTTAATGTACTCTTTAACTACTGCACTGTAGAGTACTATACAATAACAATAATAATTAATTATGATCCTCATCTTACCAATATTGCTGCTGTCCCAGTGACCCTGGTTGCTGTTTCAGGGTTCCACTATCCTCTACCCTGAAACACATGTCTTGTCTTTCAGAGTTTTATTTCTTAGATGATACTGCTAACAGAACAGAACTGAATTTTTTGAGGACAGGTTTTTTCGTGGATTGTGATGGCTTCACATTTGTTCAGGTCTCCAAGGACCAGCACCAGTAAATGTGAAAGAGACACCAGCAGAACAGTGTACTTTCCCATTTCCTCCAGGATGAAAAAAAAATACTCTAAATTAAGTCTAACCTTAAATGTATAATCTGTCCTTGGGAGAAAAAAAAAAAAAAAAAGATATAGCATCTTCAAGCTCTTGGCATCCCTTACGAGAAAAAATTGGTTCTAAGGGTCTCTGATCTTGTGTTTTAGTAAAATAGAACTGCACGGCTGAGTGACAGTTCTGATCTAAAGCATTTACGTTTAAGTTTTGATCTCTCTGCTTTTGATTAAAACTAATGAGCTCATTTAATTCAAAATGGGAATCTCTGATAAGAGAAATAAGGTTGATGTGATTGGATTAGAGGGGCAAATTAAACTCTTAGAGCAGAAGTTTGTGCTTATATAGTGTATTAAAAAGCTGTTGGCGTATTATGGCGTGTTAGATGATGAGAAAAATTTCATAGTAATTCATATTTAATCAGAAGAAATGAAAGTACTAAATATAACATGGCTCTGCTTTTCCCTCGAGTGATAAAGAGCTGTACATTTAAAATGACATCGAATTCATGCTCTCTAAAACAAAAAAATCTTAAGAGAGACACTAAAGAAAGGGGCACTGTTGTCAGTTATCAAAATAGAGCTCAAATGCCACAAACACAAGACAACATGACCACTTTAAATAAAAGACAATTCAATATAATCCTTAGCTCACAAACAAGGTTTTGTATTTCTGTTGACAGCATAACAAATGCTTTTCAAATACTTGAATCTTTTCCTCCAGTAGTCTGTCAGTCCTCCAAAACAATAGTAGAATAATTTCAAATTAACTTTTTTATTCAGTGTTAACTACTCACTGAAACTGCAAGTTGGTTCATCTCCAATAATGCTTGTTTATTGTAAACTGTAAAAATTTTCCCATAAACAATATTTTGGGGAAAGGTTGGTTATCAGGGCTGAAGATAGCAATAATAAAGACTGTATAAAGAATATCTCAGTGCTGACTAGGGTTGTACCTACTATTTTATCATGGGTTATACTAAAAGTATTTAGCAGTTTAAGTTGCAGTTAAGGGAGTAAGAACCACAGTTGAGAGCTATAGTTTCGGGCAGGAAATATCTCTTCAGTTGGACTACAAAGGTATTTCATTAGTGACTAAGTAGTCACCAATAATTAACAATGATGATGATGATGACAATAACAATAATATGTGTCATTTGCTTGAGCATTTTTGCCTTCAGGCTTCTCAGTTCTTTACTGGCAATAATTAACCCTCAGTAATGGGGAAACCAAGGCACTGAAAAGAGCAGTGACACACCACAGTATCACTGCAAGCAAAGACTCAGGAAAAAAAGCCTGCAGAATTTACAGTCTAATTCAGCAGACAGAATTGCTAAAAGTCAGTGAGACTTTGCCTTTCATAAAATACTGAAGAACTCCCCATTTTTAAAAACAATTTCATACCCTAGCAAAATAACTTCAGTCAGAACAAGACTGTGCAAGAAAGAGTTAATGAGGCAAATCTCTGTTAAAAATTCTATGGGAAAATAACTTGAAAATGAGACTTACTGAGTATACATATATTTTTCAAATTTTTTTTTGCTAAGTAAACATTTTCTAAACGAGGTAAATTGATTACAACACTCTTAGCATCCATCAGTCATTTATTTTTAGTGAGTTCAAGGATTGCACCTGAAAAATAGCTTAGAGGGGATGTATAAAATCTAAATTATGTGTATATGTTTGTTTTTTTTTGTGTTCCCTAGTGGAATCTACAAGCCCCAGTTTACTAACCACTGACAACACTCTAGAGCGCTCTTTTTTCATCCGAATGAAATCTACACTGACCAAGCGAGGAGTGCACATCAAATCATCAGGATACAAGGTAAGGGTTGCACTGTAGCATGAAATGTTGACATCTTTAAATTATGTTCGTTCATGTTCCAGGGACACATTAATAGAGAAAGGAGCTATTTCACATTTGCATATGTCTCATTCCTTTGCTTAAAAAAATCATTAATACAATATTTCCAGTCCAAGGCTTGGCTTTTGGTACTACACCTGCATTAAATTGATCATTATTTTAACAAACACTGATGATAACAGCATAATAGCCTTCAAAAGAGCAACACTTCCAGAGTAAAGGTGTATTTTACCAAAGAAGGTGAGTCAGAGTAACATCACTTTTTCCACAGTGGAAAACTACTGCTCATTTTGTTGGCAGTTAGTCATCTTTGGGGTATGTTTTTCCCAGAGAGGTAGGATTTCTTCATGCAAGGCAGTATGCTAGAGCTATTTCATTTCCCTGCCGTTCTGGCTGAAGGAAACAAGAAGCCACAAAGTGTACTTTTCCACCATTTTTCTTTCATTGTTTGTCTGAGGGGCATCTGCTGCTGAGGATCATATTTGCTGGGTTTCAGACTCTTTTAAGATATGAAAGTCTCTTGTTCCTTATCAGCAGTAATCTCATTTTTCTTCAGTCATATATCGCTCATAGTGCCTGTAGCTATCAGTGGCTTTGCAGTATACTAAAACTAGAAGGAACAGCAAATTTTTAACATTGTCAACTTGTGGAATGAAATATGTCATCCATTAAGTATTATACAAGATAAAAGAGTGGTGCAAGAAAAGAAGTCTGAGAATGTGTGTGTATTTAAAGAAGTTGCTTGTCAATATTTATTTTAAAACTTTCACAAGTATTTTCTTTTCAGTTTTCAAAGGAGGATTTAGAAAAGCTTTGAAGTTGAATTTCCCAACTCATTTTTCCCCAAAAATTCTCTGTGACTGTAACATCAAGGTAGCCTACCTGAGCAATAAAACAGCTGGTAGAAATGTCTTCTTTGCAAGCAAATGACTGGGAGTCCTGCTGTTGGATGGTTTCTGGGTCAAGATTTTTAAAGTAGTTGCTCATGGAAATTTAGGTTGAAGCCAGTGGTTTCTTAAGGCACCACAAGTTTTAATCTGTGTACTGATTAATTGTCAACATCTGAAAGGATACACTCATTACTTGTTCATGCTGACCAGTTTACAAGTCTCAGGATATATCAAGACCAGGAAGTACACAGGAGGAAAAAGGGGAATGAATGAATGGATAGGCAAGTCATTGAAGTTGTACTAATTTTTATGATTAGGCATGGTCTATCCAGGTTAGGCCAAAGTTAGATTGGCAGAGAATTTGTTTTGCTGGATATTTTTGCTGTGGAAAAAATAGAGAACTTGTCTGTGGATTTTGTACTCTGTCATTTTTTGCTAGATACACGTGAGAACAAAAGGAAGACATGTGAGTGACTTTGTCATTCTCTCTTCTTGCACTCCTGACAATCAAATATTAGTCTAGAACCAGAGACATATTTACTGTCAGGGTGGTAAGGCACTGGAACAGGTTGCCCAGAGAAGTGATGGCTGCCCAGTCCTTGGGAGTGTTCAAGGCCAGGCTCTTTTGTCATTGTGAGTGGGTTAACCATTCTGAATCTGTTTAGAAACGTTCATCAGGAGCAGTGTGCTGGAGACACTGTGTCTTACATGAGTCAGGTTTCAGCTCTGTCAAAGGCATTCAGCTGCCTGCAGATTCAATCCTCCAGCAGTGACAATACTTTTCATATTTGTGAAGTAGTTGTGTCTTGTTCCAAACTCTTGCTGAGCTCAGAACCACATCTCCATTTTTTACTTGCTTTGAGGACTGCTGAAGAATGCTTTCTTCAGATAGATAGCAAATGATTGAGGTGGTCCACAAGATGCTGAGGCAATTTTCAGAATGAGTGATCCCTGCCTCAGGAAAATCACAGAAAATTGAAAACAGTCAGAGAATGAGATTGATTAATTATTCGGGTTGATCTACTTAGGACTAATTTTCTATCAAAAGAAATGTTGGAACAAAAATCACACTGGTAGACTTACACATATGTATACCTCAAAGAGACCCTGTTCCAGACAGTTCTGACATGAGATGAGCCCTGTTTATAGTCCATTCCTGGACTGATTTAATTAGGCCTGAATTATACGTAAAGATGAAGGTAATGGCCTTTTTTACCATTAATTATATTACCTTAAAAGTCTGAAATGCGAAAGTGATTACATGATTAATCCACCCTCTTTCCTTCCCTTTCATTGTTCTCCAACACCCTCTTTGAATTCGATTTTCTCATTGTTAGTCTTAAAGGTTGTAGGAAAAGAGTTTACATGCAGTGCTAGAGAGCTGTTCAATTTTCAGTGAGTAAATCTATAATCTTAAAAAAAAAATAGTCAAATAAAATGTAGTCAGCTGATAAAACACACTGAAAACAAACAAAAAGGGGAAAATAAAGATAATTCCATTCACTGCAAAACTCAGAATGTATTACCATTACAGCTGCTGTCTGAGAGACATGATGCAGAGACTGATTTTCTCTGCTGAAAATATATCATATCTTTTTTCTTTTCTCAATAAAAAATAGGTTTGTATTTAATTTGGGGGGTTTTGTCTGCATTTTATCTCCTTCTCCACTTGTTTTCCTCCATTCGAGGGTCACTATTCTGTCTACTTAATAGTTATCCCACCTTCAGTGTTTCTATTTTCTGACTTACTCAGGCATTTGTCAAAGCTAATTTCAGTTGAAAACTACTTAGTTCAAGTCCAGTGATAAATTTCCTACTGCCATGTAGTATGCTATTGTCGTGTTTACATTCACATCCGATTGTGCTAGGATTTTTTTGGTTCAAATCTTTAGGGCCTTATACTGGTCTCCTGAACAAAGTATAATGAATGAGATGAAGTAGTCATCAAAGCATTGAGCATTATCAGTAGTTGCCAGAAATTTCAAGTTCAAGGCCAGGTTGGATGAGGCCTTGGGTGGCATGGTTTAGTGTAGGGTGTCCCTGCCCATGGCAGGGGGGTTGGAACTAGATGATCTTAAGGTCCTTTCCAACCCTAACTATTCTATGATTCTATGATTCTATGATCTCATCAGATGTGTTAGTATATATCCATGCATACTCCTCTACTCTTTTACAGGGTAGCCCTCTCATGATAAGCTGTTACAGAGGTGAATAAACAAATATAAGGAGATTCCGTTGCACTTTTACTGTCATTATGGCAATCTCTGAATTTGGTATAACCAACATCTGTTGCCTCTCCATTTCCCAAGAAGCTGGCAATCAACCTTCTTGGTGATCCCTCAGCAGAATTAAGAGCATCTTAAAAGTCTTTCAGTCTCTTCCTAGTTGCAGTGATTCTATCTGCTGTGCTGCCTAGATACCTGCTTTGGCCCATTCAGTGTCAACAAGAAACAATCTCCATGTCATTAAAACATCAAAGTTATTGAGGTCGCAAGGCAATAAGTCTACTGCAGACTCTTCAGTAACTGGAAGTAAACATAGCAGCTATCATGCCCTGAGCAAAATCTTACTTACAGCCTTAGACATTTAAGCTTGTATTATAGAGAAAATAATTATTTCTTAGGTTACTTAGATACTTCAGCCTTAAAGTGAGGCCTTGGTGTCACTAAAACATGCCTTAGAGTTATAGGAATTATATAGGAAAAGTCTTTTAATGTGGCACAGAAGTGTTAGAACTGCATGCAAGTGTAAGCCCTGCATTGCTGCTTTATAGAATCACAGCTGTTAGCAATGTCAAAAGCAGGTATTTACACCTGGTTTTCTTTCTGGTGTTCTTCACGTGCAAGAGAATTGTGGAAAGTAAGCAAGCTTAAACAAACTGACTAAAACTCCATAGAAGTGTTTTCACAAATTGGTCTTTGTAGTCTGCATGACTTCATCTTTTTGTTTTGTGCAATGGTATCTTTCTACCAACTTGTTTAAAATTAAATATTTTCTGAGACTGTCCTGTCGAATTCTGCATTTTAAACCATAAAGTTATAATAGTTTGATTGCGCTGATTTTGAAGATGGAAATTTTATGTCCATCAGTTCTGTTATCCATTTTCACACTATTTCTGACTTTATTCAAAGTTTTAAATTAATTGTTTTTATTATTTCCTTTTTTAGAACTTGAAGAGTTGGGCAAGATTTGTAAATCTCAGTTGTGCACTTGAAGTAAGTGCAGGTTTTGACAGAATTTAGATTCGTTAACTCAAGAGGGCAAGAGATCAAAAAACTCTGTTAGACAGACAAAATTATGCCAGTGCTCTTTGCTTGTAACACTATTCTCTTGATTCAATCCAAATTTGAAATTATTGTTTCCCATCTAAGTAAAAGATTCACCTGAAATTCAGAAACAAGGTGTCCCTATTCAGAAATCACTTTAAGGACCCAATATATCATGGCCTGGTTAAGAACACAGCAGGAAACCACCTTGCATTTCAGGGGAATAGGAAGGAGGAGGAAAGAGAAGGCAGCTGGTTTTTTGCGTTGCAGTCTTATGACCATTACATTTCTCAGATGTAGGCTATGTTAGATTCAGATATAATTCTCTCCCCAGCCTGAGGGAATTCACATATCCCACTTCCCAGCTTGGCCTAAATTCCATTCTTCTCTTCTAATATCTTTTCCCCCTTGAAATCTTTTCTGTCAAGCATTTTACCCTGTCCCAGAAAGGTATCCTTTCTCTGACCTTCCTCTGTAGGAAGAAAGAAAACTGCAGAATTTATTATTTCATCACATGGCTACTGCCACACCTCCTTAATTGAGTGAAGAAGGAATAAGAAACCAACATCAGGAAGCATTATGTGAAGAGTTTTCTAAATGTCAGCACATGCATTCCCCAGACTTTTCAGCACTGGGAAGACTTAAAGGTAATTTGTCAGAGAGAAAGAACTGATCGAGAATTCACCCATGTAAATCGATGACCTTTAAGTCAAAAGGAAGTCTCTTAGCTGGTAAAGATGCAGCATTACTTATAAAAGAACAAAATACTAATGGGCCAGTCTGAGTCTTATGAAGTATCTACTTGTAGATATAAAGGTACAATTCAAGAAAGGATGGTCTGCAACAGGATTAAGAAGACTAGACTTTGTTTTATGCCTTGCTATAGAGCTCTGAGATTCTATTAGGAGAGCTGTCTGGAAAAGCCTGGTTCACATTCAGCATCTAAATACATTAACCAATCTTTAAAAGTGTTCAGCATCTACTAACTCCATCTTCTCAAAAAAACATTTTCGGGGCTAAGCGTCTTTTAAACGGGATTTATAGCACTGTTCTACCTTTTGGAGGTATGAATATATGTTAGGCATTCATTATTGCAATAGCACTAATGAAACTAACTATTTAGTATTATATAAAAGGCCTTTTTAATAGCAGCCATCTTTAAAAGAGAGATTTGGGCTTTGATCATTCCTCATGATGACTGCAGCTGTAGTATTCCTGACACCTGTGTCAGGATGTGTTTCTCATCCAGTATTGTCTTAAATGTTCATAGAGCTTCAGAGTTGTTATTTTGTTGCAGTATCTTCCAAATTGTGTAAATCAGAAATAACAAACTGGATTCTGAAAAGGAAGAAAATGTAAAATTGAGCAAACACAGATAACTTTATGGAAGATGTTCTGTTTTCATGAATTATGTTATTAAAGAGCAAGTGATGCAATATTATCACCGAATTAACAGCAGTTGCCTTTGATTCTGATCTTTTGCAGTGTAATTCTGAAGCTACCTTTCTTTAAAGTCAGTGGGTATAACAGTGAAAGAAAACTATTAGATCAAGATATACTATGATACTTCATAAAATATTCAAAGTGTACAGAGATCAGCTGTAAGACAAATCTGGTTTTCTTTCTAGAACCAAGCTTTACTGAGTCTTACAGATACAAAATATTTGTTGGCTTTCCTAAGTACCACTAATTATATAGATGTCCAAACTAACAGTGCAGTGTTTGAGACCCACTGCAGTGTTTGTTAGTAAACAGACATCAGTGAATGGGATGAGAATAATGACATCTCATCAGAGTGGGAACCAGAGAATGCCTCCTATTGCACACTGAGGGAAAGTTATTGTGCTCCCCGGTGTGAATGCTCAACTGAAAGGGAGAGGTCTTCAGCCCACAGTGTTTTCCTGAGTTATCCACCGATGTTGTCTGCCACTGATTATTGTCAGTGATTGGTAATATGTTTCAGGTAGGAGCAAAGAAAACCACACAGTGCTATGTGAAGAATCAGCAGCCAGAATTTGCTCTAGCACAAACAGATGCTGCTGCCAACATCTCTGCTCCACTTGGCTGTTTTGTAGCTGCTACCAATGGATATTTTGGCCCACCTCCTTTTCATAATGTAAACATTGTATTACATGTGCAAATGCAGACACTAATAGCTTTTTTAATTATCTCTACCACTTCCAAGAGTTCAAAGTTTTTGTCCCAAGTATATTTAGAAAAGATAATAAGCTCATACATTCAAAAAAATGTAAATAATATTAAGCTAATGTAGATGAGTACATCTCTCTTCAGCAGATACTTGCAGAAGCAGTATCAGCTTTCCACTGGTAAAAGCTTATTGAGTATGAAACAGCCAATGAAATTCAAAATTTGGATGAAACTGAATGCAAGATTCTTAAACTTGCATTTCGACGAATTTTGCATTTAAGAAAACGTTTTTCATTGTGTTTCTCATGGTTGTGCATTGTCTTGATGTAGTATCATGAGCTCAATAGCTGTTGAATAGAAAATGTAACTCAAACTGATAGTCATAAGCATATAATCCTGACATCTTATGCAAACACATATGTGTATTTAGCTTTTATAGAACTGTGATAGGTCAACTGGAGGAAGAAGACCATTTTTTTGCAAGAGAGTGTTTTTCACTGTGCCTCTGCAAGTAAATATTTTCTTGAAAAATTCCATGAAAATTCTAAACAAAAATATCTCCTACAATAAAGTTGTTCCAGAAATGTGGAACTTGCACTCTGACATTACTTTGATTACCCTGTGATTTGTCGCAGGCTGTATTAGTGGGCAAGCAGAAGTTCCATTTATCATTCATTTGTAAGTAACGTGGACACCAGGGAAAAGCATACTGTTGCACTCAGGGACGTAACACTGTGGGTATTGCCTGTCTCCACATTTACTCCACAAAGGAAAGGCCACCATGCACGTTCACTTGAATAGCTAAGGTTGTGCAGCACATTTTACATGCCAGCTACACAAGTTGGGTCTCATTAGTGAATTTTTACAATCACAAAGTGTGCTTAGCAATTTAAAAAACAGTAGAGAAAATCTCTTCTACAAACAGCTGGACAATTTTAAAATGCTATTTAAATATTGTCATTATGAATTACTTCCCTGTAATTTTTCCTTCTTCATTAATTATTGTATTCAATATATGCTGAAATGTTAGCTGCCCACAGTTCATGAGGATCAGGTTGTTTCTTTGTCCTGTTTAAGCTGAATCCTCTTAGTTCTTTTTTTCGTCTTGCTCTCTACTTTTCACATCTTCTTAGTAATATAATACCTGCATTAATTTATTTGCATTGTGTAACAGTCAGATAAACACTGAATTATTAGTTCACCTCATCATGAACTTGGAAAAGCATCTTCTCATTTATTTTTTAACCCATAATTCACACATGGTTTTTAAACTTCGTTTACCTTTTGTGCAGGTTCTTGCACAAATCATTATGTTTTATTGGCTTTTTCCTGATGCTTATAATGTCATTTATATTAATGAATGTACTTTTGCAACACTCCTCTGAGGCTGGAAAGGGCTGACATACCAAGAGATCAAGTAACTTGCCAAAGATAAGAGTGGCTGTTTGTGTCAAAGCCAACTGTGACTGCAAACTGTACTTCATCCCCAGCCTTTCTTCCTAGTGCATAAATGTTGTCAAATCATCTCTGTGTTCCAGCACATCGTGCTTCATTTTCTCAGGCTGATAGTTCCTTCGATTTGATGATTGCCCTGAGTAGGCAAAATGAGATGCCAAATAAAAAAGTACTCAGATCAAATAGGTAGTGTGAAGTTTAGCAGAACCTCCACAGAAAACTCAGAAAAAGGTGAACTCCTACTCTCAACTGTGCTCTCACTGGCTCTAGAAGAGCTACTCCAGGATACTTTTCCTCAGAAAGAAAAAGAAGCAATGTATCAGGAGAAAAACACATTTTCCTGCTGCTTGGATTTAGACCAGGAGAGCTCCCTGAGGCTGCTGTTCTTGCCATCTTTTTGTGGAGAGGAGCACAGCTGGTGGCATCCTGCTCTTCAGCTGGCAGCTGTCTTGGCTCCTTGTGAACTTGGCCTTTCTTATTTCAAAACAGCAAACTTTATATAGGGAATTTTTTTTTTTTTTCAATTCAAAAAAGCAATGGTGAAGCAATACATGTAATAAGCACATGTAAAAATTGTAGGGTATCATTATGCAGTGTAGCTGTTTATGTTTGGACCAAAGCAAAAGTATTAACAAGTCAAAATGCCCCATTTGCTCACACAAATGCCCTATTTACACTTCGCGGCTGCTCTTCACTGACTTTCTACACAAATAGGTGGCTGCACAAGTTTCAAGACGCATAATTTACTCAAACACCAATTTTTTTTAGTATAATTTTCAGTTATATGAGGCAAGGTTTCTCTGTACCTGCTCATTTGACAGAATGGGAGAACAAAGACACAGAGCATTTTAGTGATGTGTCCATCCCCAGTATCATAGAATCATAGAATAGTTAGGGATGGAAAGGACCTTAAGATTATCTAGTTCAAACCCCCCTGCCATGGGCAGGGACACCTCACACTAAACCGTGGCACCCAAGGCTCTGTCCAACCTGGCCTTGAACACCGGCAGGGATGGAGCATTCACAACTTCCCTGGGCAACCCATTCCAGTCCCTCACCACCCTCTCAGTAAAGAATTTCTTCCTTATATCCAATCTAAACTTCCCCTGTTTAAGTTTGAACCCGTTACCCCTTGTCCTGTCACTGCAGTCCCTAATGAAGAGTCCCTCCCCAGCATCCCTATAGCCCCTCTTCAGATACTGGAAGGTTGCTATGAGGTCTCCACGCAGCCTTCTCTTCTCCAGGCTGAACAGCCCCAACTTTCTCATACGGGAGGTGCTCCACTCCCCTGATCATCCTCGTGGCCCTCCTCTAGACTTGTTCCAACAGTTCCATGTCCTTTTTATGTTGAGGACACCAGAACTGCACACAATACTCCAAGTGAGGTCTCACAAGAGCAGAGTAGAGGATGTATGTGTGTCATACATGAAGCCAGTAGTCAAACAAGACCCATGACATAAGGTTTCATTACCTGTAGCTGTTGACTTCACCTGGTGCAATGATGTCTGGATATTGATCTGTACACTGATTTGGTGGTTTTGCCTTCTAGAACAAAAAATTGATCATGAGTGTTTCAGGCCATATTTCCTAGAAAGAGTTCCTATACTATAAAAATCTTTTTTTCTCTATTGTCCAAAGTGCATATACACCATTATATAACCAAATAAGCCATTATGTTTCTGTTTCTAAATGATTAAGCATGCCTCTTGATTTGTCTATTTAATGCACTGATACCAGCTAAAGAATGGCATTTGGTCTAGCCCATGTGCTTTACCCTGTGGAGAAGGCAGAATATAGATGTTTGGTGAGAAGAGTTTCAGTTTCTCTGTTTTACAACATCATTAGGAAGCCGTTGTTCTAATAACAATAATTCCCATTTGACATCATGGGGGTAAAGAGAAATCATTGCTGACATCAAAAATGAGGTGATATTTCAGCAGTATCATTTCACTGAAGATAAAATAGAAGTCTTTATTACTCTCAGTGCTTTTAAAGAAAGCTGTGCAAGGCTTATATACCTTGGAGCTTATATACCTTAATGCATCTATAACCAGTATGAAATAAGAAATTTTAATTGTTACTCTATATTTTTTGGCTGTCCCTTCTTAGAACCACAAATTTTGTGTCTGCTTGAAGGAAAATAGTCACTATCTGAGAATAAGCTTGGGAGAGCACAATTGTCTTAATTTTCTCCATTACTTATAATTCTTATGAAAGACCCCAAACAAATGAAAACACTGTTTTACAAAAAATTATAATTTTCTTATGAACTGCATATTGGAGCCTTTACTTGGAATCCATACAGATCACAGAAAGAGGTCTGAGATCTGAAGTGATTGCCCAGAAGAGGGTTACAAGTTTTATTTCACTTTTTATGAATAGCCATTTTATTCTCTCTGAACTTCTTGTGCATATTGCTGTGTGAATTGCTTTCCATTAAAAGGACACAGCCAAGGTCTGTTTCATCAGTTGTAAACAATATGTTTTCCATTTTTGTTTGTGATAGCACATTAGAAGCTCCCATTCCCCTTCCCTTTGTACAGACATACTCAGTTTATAATTCTAGTCTTTGTATATTTTTCCATCCTAAATCAAACCGTATGCACATATGTGACTTTATCCAAATATACTTGGAAAAGAGTGTGTATGCCTAAGTTTGGCAATATTTCCTAAATTGTTCTTGGTCTACTGCTGTTCTTTTTTTTTTGTTTTGGTTTTGGTTTTGGTTTTTTTGGTTTTTTTTCTTTTTTTTTTTTTTTTTAATTTAGGGGACATATAAAGACTAATAAAGGCTGCAAACAATTAGAGCAACAGGATGCAAGTCTGCTGCCTTTAAAATTTACAGCAATGCTCTAATTAAAAGAAAGTTCAGGAATTACATATTCTTCTCATGTCTTCACTTTATAGAACTGGTCACATACATGCAAGTAGTGTCTCTTCCGTATATTAAGAGCCTAATCAAAGTATTTCATAGTCTTTTTCACAATGAAAGTTGGTAGGAAATTTTTGCAATGAAATATGTGATGGGATCATCACGTTATTTTCTTCCAGGCAAATATGCTTAGGGCAGTCACAGCTCAACTGCTGTTGAGTTACTCCTTCTCAGTTATTCTCAGAAATAAGATCTGAATTCTTACAGGCATGCAAATATTTAATAGTTATAAACCTTAAATAAAAAAAATCAAAATTAGTAGTTACCAATTGCAGTAAAATGTTTCAATCCAAAATGAACTCTGTGTTTTCAATGTAAACAGGACTCATTCTATGCACAAATAGTTTCGTCATTTTCCCCAAGAATTTTAGCATGCATGAACGGAATACTTAATGTTATTTCATGTGAACACAATAAGCCCTTTCATGTGACATAGTTTGGAAGGTCCAGGCATGTTTTTCCTCAGAAATATTAGATAAACATTTCTCTTCTTGAAAATCATTACCTTATTAGCCTTTTCATTTGTTTCTCCTTGCTCAAGTGCTCAGAAATGTATCTTTTTTTTTTCCCTAACTAATCAACTGCTTTAGTTCTTGTGATGTTTCACATAGTTACAAAGACTATGTTGGTTAGGTCACTCCACCACTAGACTAGCACTGTGTTTAATATTAAATACCTGAATGCAGAGCCCTGCTTTAATTAGCTCACAGAGCACCACTGAACTCAGTCTGGCTCTCCCACAGTCACATGCACAGGGTTAGGAATGGAGCACTGGACATTGGTTTTCCCAAGGAAGCAAGGGACTGATTCACAATACACCAACATGTATTATGGGTTGTTTTCAGTCACTTTATAGTTATATGCATTCGTAAATTTTGTTATGGTTGTAAGATGCAGATTTTGATGGTACAAAACTTCCAGAAGAGCTTTAGATCACAGGAGCAACCATAGATGAAGTTTATGTTGACAATTTATCAGCTCTTCTCCATCTAGGAAAATTGTTTTTCAGTGCCTGCCTATTAGCAATCACATGCATATTACGAAATTGAGGTTTGGGGAGGACAGCCTGCCATCTGTCTTTTCTGTATTTTTCACAATGCACCATGCTAAAGTTAAAACTTTCTGGGCTTCAAAATGGTGTAAAATATGAGATGTCTGTAATAGACACATTTGGAAAGAAAAATATACTAAGTAGGAATGTAAATCTTTATAAACTATACAAAGAAGCAACTACTGATGCTATACTTTGTTTTAGCTTCAAGTGCCCTTCACATTTTCCGTACACCATAGTGCCCAACATGTGCTTTTACTCCAGTTTTCAGGGTTCCTAAACTGGTAACTAATTAATATATAACTCAAGGAGTGAGAGAATGCTTTCTTCATAAACTCTTTCTGGTTCAGGTTTTTGTGTGTGTGTGAAACAAAACTGCAAATGCCTGATGTGGAGAATGAAAAAGATGTGTTCAGTTGCTTTTCTGTGTTCTGATACACTAAGATTTTATCAATAATATTGTTTTCCTGTAAAAATATCTGCCCCAGAGAAAATCTGCTGTGTAGCTGTCAGGATTACACCTCTCAGAATATACCTGTTTTGATTCCGTTAAATTGATAAAAACAGAACACTCTGCTATGTAGAAGGATTGCTGAAAAGAATATTCCAAGGCCCTTTCATGTGTAACAGCACTTGTATGGCAGTACATTTATTGTGCTATAAATTCCATCACTGATTTTGGCCATTTCAAATTGATTCTGCAGTAACTGTAAGTAATGAACCTTGCAGACAAAGCCAAGGAAAAAAAACAAACCAAACAAAATGAACCAAACAAAACAAAACAAAAAAAAACCCCAAACCAATAAACTTGTGCCTGTAGGAATACAAATTGTAGAGTTCATTTAGCATCAGCTTTTATCAGATCATGCAGCCAATACCCCGCAAAGCCAGAAAATGCATCCAACAAACTATACAGTGCCATAGCCCTGGCTTTCTTTGAATTTAGCAGCTAACCCAGGAAGTCTGTTATTCAAAGTGCATGTTTGTATGAAGTATGCTGTGGATTTCACCTGAAATTTAAGGAAGGTGCTCAACATACATGAATGACAAAACAGGAGAAATTATAATAGAAGTGACTTAAACATGATAGTGAGCCAAATCCTGAGCTAATTTACGTGGTCTGAGCAATACCACTGAATTTTGCAGGGGTTTAGATCGATGTGCAGGGGGGTATTAATGACTCACCAGGTGAAAATATATAAAAGTGTCCAAAATTTATGTATGCTCCTAGCCTATTTCCCTTTCTTTAGCTGAGAGGTTCTACCAGGTTAACAAGAATGATGTGATAGCTTTTCTCCAGGTATGTTTAACAATCCCATAGATGTTAACAGGGAATTTATGTGCTTGCTGAAGATTTCCATAGGATGGTTTTAAAACATATCAAAAAGGCTGTTCTAAGGCTTTTCACAATAGTTGTTAATTTCTATTGCATTCTATAAGAACAGACTAATCTTGATTTGCTAAATGTTGTATAAATTTCTCACAACCTTATCAGTGGATGCCAAGATCATTTAGACTCATTTTGCAAATAGACCATGGATTGAGTTCCACTAAATCAGTGGGCTGGCCATGTGATTAATGCGTATATGAATGTACATGCATGTTCTACCCTTACCTGTTACATGAAGAGCTAACTTCAGATTTTAACTCAAGGCTGAAAAGACTAAAGTTTTCTTCTACATAATTTTCCCAACATTACAGGAGAGATATTCAAGGCCGTGTTTTATATTCTGTGCAAAAATAAATAAATGTCTGGGCTTGGGTTTCTACAAGCCCTGAAGTACTTCCATGCATCACTGCTTGCATGCTCATGTGTCTTACAGTCTGCATTGTGTGCTGAATTCAATCTGTGTGTCTTCTTCTTGTACCTAACTCTGCGGATTTATCTTAGCCTCTGTATTGTCTGTGAGAGATATTAAATTCTCATTTTGAGATCAAAATGCTTGGGCCTATTCTAGCCTTATATAGGCCATAGAAAGCTCATAGTCCAGTCGTATTCCTTGCCTTTGTCTATGAAAAAGTCTATTTTGTCAATTTGTCCAGTTTATAGCAGCTTAAGTGACACACAGAGGAAAAAAGACAGAAACTCAGGCTTTCTGTTAAACACCAAATATGGTGAAAGACATAATAAAATAATGAGAGTTGGGAATGCTATTTTTCTCCTCACTCTCTGCTGTTTTGTGTTGCAATGAGGAAACACAGTGAGCAAATCTGAAGTCCTGTGAATAGCCCCTGGTAACCAAAAGCAAAGAAACCTTGCTCATTATCTCTACTCCCCTTTTGAATAAACATTTCAGCCATCATAAATGAGTGTGACATGAAGGGCAAATGAATGACTCTCATTCCAGATGAGAAACATTTGACAACTGAGCAACCTGAAGGTTGTGAAGGTGCAGGTCCTGTGACCGCTGGATGATGGGGCAGCATACCATTTATTTCAATACAACCTGAGATGCATCATACTCTTAAATGAGAGACTGACAGCCTTGCAGAGGATGAGTCCTACTTGTTCAAACTGACTTTTAGTTAGGACTGTACTGAGTGAAAGACAGAGCTGTCCTAATTTTTTCTTATTATTCTATAAAATTAGATAGATTAGTCATATATAAGGAAAGGTTCAGTGTGGAATGACAGATGGCATGCAACACCCCTACTGTATCTCATTTTTAAATACAACTGATATGGAGGTAATTTCTTGGTGACCTGTTTTTTTAAAAAAAATTGTATTCTAGGTGGGTTAGTAAAAGAAAATTAATCTCTGCATGTTAAACTTGCCAACTTTTTAATTAATTGAATGACTGTGACAATCGATTAATAATTGTTAAGCAAACAACAGAAAATCAGTGACTTAAAAATTACTAAATTGATTCCAATGCGGATAAAGCAAGAGGCTGCCATAATTCTTCAGTGTAGATTCAAGAACACAAATCTTCTGTCATCAGTTCTTGCTCTCCATTTATCCACATCTGGCATTTAAAACAATGCTGTTTTATTATGATTTTTACAAATAAATTGCTATCTATAACCTAGCTTGCTATATTAAGTGGATTATAGAAACAAATCATAAATAGTAGTCCATTTGTAGCTGTCAAAGAGAAGGTCAGAGCTTTGCAAAGACCATCCATCTCCAAGTGGAATAACAGGTTTTTCTTCGAAGAGAAATCACATGCCTTGTTTAGGTGGACTTCAGCTAGTAATGACAGTACCATTTCTTGAAATGCCTACAAAACCCCTCCTCTCCAGAAAATTAACTTGATTTTGCTTCACGTCTCTTGCAAAACTGGGGCAATTTAACATAAAAAAAATCCCATCACTGAGTATTTCTGGACAAATTTTATTTGATTGAAAGTATATATTTTTATTTTCACATTCTTCAGATGTTCAGCAGAAGCTTAGAATGGCACTGGAGTCTTACAGATCACATGGCCATGGAAAGGAGCTAGATCCAAACATTTATGACCTATTGCTTTCACTGTCACTGAGCACACAGTTTGCATGTCTCAATGTACCAGTATTATTTCATTGTATTTCACAGAGTTGTGCAAAATAAGACTGTATACTCATTTTTGCTGGAAGTTATGCAGAGATTTGTTTCAGGAAGGACATCTCCTAATGGACATGTTACTTTCATGTGTGTTAATTTGCAGTGCTTAGTAAGCAGTAGGTAACACCTTCTTGCATCTTAGCATGAGGGAGCTCATAACCTAGAACGCTTAGAATCATAGAATTGTAGAATAGTTAGGGTTGGAAAGGACCTTAAGATTATCTAGTTCAAACCCCCCTGCCATGGGCAGGGACACCCCACACTAAACCATGTCACCCAAGGCTCTGTCCAGCCTGGCCTTGAACACCGCCAGGAATGGAGCATTCACAATCTCCCTGGGCAACCCATTCCAGTCCCTCACCACCCTCTCAGTAAAGAATTTCTTCCTTATATCCAATCTAAACTTCCCCTGTTTAAGTTTGAACCCATTACCCCTTGTCCTGTCACTGCAGTCCCTAATGAATAGTCCCTCCCCAGCATCCCTATAGCCCCTCTTCAGATACTGGAAGGTTGCTATGAGGTCTCCACGCAGCCTTCTCTTCTCCAGGCTGAACAGCCCCAACTTTCTCAGCCTATCTTCATATGTGAGGTGCTCCAATCCCCTGATCATTCTCGTGGCCCTCCTCTAGACTTGTTCCAACAGTTCCATGTCCTTTTGATGTTGAGGACACCAGAACCGCACACAGTACTCCAAGTGAGGTCTCACAAGAGCAGAGTAGAGGGGCAGGATCACCTCCTTTGACCTGCTGGTCACGCTCCTTTTGATGCAGCCCAGGATACGGTTGGCTTTCTGGGCTGCGAGCGCACAGTGAAGCCGGCTCATGTTCATTTTTTCATTGACCAACACCCCCAAATCCTTTTCCACAGGGCTGCTCTGAATCTCTGCCCAACCTGTAGCCGTGCCTGGGATTGCTCTGACCCAGATGTAGGACCTGCAGTTGGCATGGTTAAACTTCATAAGGTTGGCATCAGCCCACCTTACAAGAGTGTAGAGGTCCCTCTGGATGGCATCCCTTCCCTCTGGCGTATCAACCGAACCACACAGCTTGGTGTCATTGACAAACTTGCTGAGGGCGCACTCAATCCCAGTGTCCCTGTCACTGACAAAGATGTTGAACAAGATCGGTCCCAACACCGATCCCTGAGGGACATCACTCATTACCGGTCTCCAGCCGGACATCGAGCCATTGACCACAACTCTTTGCGTGCGGCCATCCAGCCAGTTCTTTATCCACCGAGTGGTCCATCCATCAAATTGATGCCTCTCCAATTTAGAGACGAGGATGTCATGTGGGACAGTGTTGAACGCTTTGCACAAGTCCGGGTAGATGACGTCAACTGCTCTGCCCCTGTCCATCAGTTCCATAGCCCCATCATAGAAGGCCACCAAATTGGTCAGGCAGGATTTCCCCTCAGTGAAGCCATGCTGGCTGTCACCAAGCACCTTGTTGTTTTTCATGTGTCTTAGCATGCCTTCCAAGAGAATCTGCTCCAAGATTTTGCCAGGCACAGAGGTGAGACTGACTGGTCTGTAATTGCCCGGGTCATCCATTTACCCCTTCTTGAAAATGGGGGTTACATTTCCCTTTTTCCAGTCGTCGGGAACTTCACCTGACTGCCATGATTTGTAAAACAGTAGGGAAAGAAAAAACAGACAAGCAAACAAACAAAACCCCTTTATATCTCCCTCCAAAGATAGAAATAAAAACACTACATCTGAAGAATGCTCGTTATTGGTTGTCTTTAGTGCGACAAGATTTGATTGCCCTGACATGGAGGATCCAGGCTGGTTTTATAAAAATTTTCCACCCTTTCTATTGCAGAATGATGTAGCCAGTTTCCACCCCACCCCCCAATACTGTGAATAAACCACATTGGAACTGATGAACAAAAATCCTTCAGCTTTTAGTTTTTACTGTTGGCAGGAACACCAGAATTCTGGAATCGTGAGCTCTGAGAGAGTTTGCTCGTGGGCAGGGATGACAATTCCTTTATTAGAACCCTGCACACTTCAATAGCTAAATGCTTTCAACTTTCTTTAGGTAGTATTAAGGAAAAAATATCCTCAAGGCATTATTTTTACAGGGGACTTCAAACATTTGTGAGGAAAAAAGAAAAAATGCAACACATTTGAACACCAAGGGATTTGCAGTAAAATCTGTAACAGAAAATCTGTTACAGTGAAGCTATCTTTTGAGTTTCAGGGTTAAGTATTGGCCATAAATACGGGATGCAGATTCTGAGTTGATTCTGAGGTATTCCAGACTCCTAGCTTAGGTCAGCAGTAGTCAGATTCTACAGTAAAAATTCTGAGGTATTCCAGACTCCTAGCTTAGGTCAGCAGTAGTCAGATTCTACAGTATATCATTTAGAAATAAGTTAGCTACTTTAGCTAGATTTTAAATCAGCTGTGTTTCATTTATTCCTCAATTTCAACATACAAAATCCATTATACCATTTGCTAGAAGTATAAGAAAATCCTTAGTTCTTAATCTTTTTTCTATATAGACCTAATTCTACAATAACTCAATATTAGATATTTTAGAGTTTATATTTAAAAGCAGCTGTGAAGCAAACAGATATGCAAGGATAAATCTACTCGTCTTGAATCCTTCTGCAAATGCTCTGCTCTGGAGGTCATATCAAAGAGATTCTTTTCCAGCTTAAACCTGTCTTTTCTAAATAGATCTCAACCTGATGTCATTTAATGCATTGAGGTCTGGTTTCTTAGTCATTATGTTTGCTGTATTACATATCAAAAGGACTCCTGAGAAATTCCCCAGAATTGATAATTCTAATTTCTTATGTATAGCTACTCTATATTCACTCTGAGGACAGCTGTATTGTGTGCTAAACCACGAATTGTAAAAATTGATCCCTTTGTATGTAGGTTTGTATTAAATTGAGATACTCTATTTTTTCCTGTTTGTTGCCACACATGAGTTCCTGGTGTCAGTTTGTATTTGGCTGTTTGAGCATATTAAAGTTTTGCTAGGGCTTATGATGTTCTTGCCAAGAGCGCTCTTGCAGCAGTCTGCACTAGAACAGTCTTTGTGCCAATTACTTAAAAATGTATTCCGTTATAAAAACAATTTTTATGGCTACTTTTTTGGGTTGCAGTGTGGTGATTTTGTTTAGTTTCTTCTTTTTCTATATTTCTTTTTTAATGTTGGTCTATTCAAATGCATGTTTTAGATTATGAAAAAATAATGAACTCTTGATAGATCGAGTTGTTAATAAGACATCTTAAAAAGGAAAAGGGTTCAAAGGTATTAAAATAAAACCTAGCATGTTGAATTACTATTCATATTATAAGCCTGATTTCAGGAGCGTCAGCTCTAAAACAGCTTTTATTTAGAGAAAAGCAGCTTGCTAATCCATTGAAATTAATAAAAAAATCACAACACAAGAAAGGAAGGCATGATAACATATTTTGCAATACAAATTTGCTTTTGAATGGAGAATCTTGGTCATACAACTTTTACTACCGCAATGAATGCCAATGCAACCCTGGACCTCAGAATTCTGATGTGAGAGCCATCATTGTGGTAAAGATATACATGTGTTCATATATAGTGCAGGACATCGTGCTATGCCATACTAAACAATAACTGCTAATCCATTACCCCAAATAATAAAATGGAAATGATGTTGTGTAACAGAATGAAAAATAAGCCTTAAATTGATGATCTAACAATGTTAATCTAAAGGATATTAAGATGTTCATAGCAAATATATTTTTATTAATTATTCTTGAGCAACCACTGCTCTACTCTTCATTTCCCAGCCTATTAAGATTTGATAACTCTAGAAAAACAGCCTGTTGCACACTCTTGAAAAAACTTTCTTTTCTTTTTTTTTTTTTTTTTTAATGGCAGCTTTAGGAATTGTTGTTGTGCCACAGTCTTCCCTTACTGCCACAGAGAAGTTGTAGTTTATTCTTTAGATAACCCTAACCTAGCCGTATCCAGATCAGGGAGCTTCATATGATAGAAGTAACATGGGCAATGTCAGGTTCTTGTTTTGTCCTCATTGTTTTGGAGAGTTAGAAAGCTGTCCTCACTCCCTTCCCTTTAGCTTATTATCTAGTGAGAGGCACATGGGAGGTAAGAGGCTGTGCGTCCTGAGGTTGAGAAACAAGAAGCTTTTTGCATGAGTACTCAAAATAGTAACTTTTACACAGAAGAACAGCTGTTCCCTGTGGTGTACTTGAATGAAAGTGGCTGTGGCTATTGTGCTTGCTGCTGGTCTCAACATTCATCATATGCAATAAATGATTCTCAGGTCATTTTAGGGATTGAGTAAGATCTATGAACTGAGCCTGCCAAGCCAGGGTGATTCTCATGTGGTCCTCGTCTTTAAGCACCAAATGAGTTTGAGGTCTCATAAGGATACTTTTTTAAAATCCCTTAGGATTAGCCTAAATTCTGCCTCTGACTGTTTTAAGCAGCAAAATGTCTTTTGAATCTTATTATTTGGAGACAGTGTTATCAGAGGAAAGATGGAAAAAGCTTTGAGTGTGTCCAAAAACTGGTATTGACTTTTTAACAATAAAACACATCCAGAGACCAAATATGCTGTTTAAATGTAAATACCATTTCCAGTTTCAGACTGTCTTTTGCAGGTGTATTTGAGGGGATTTGAAATGTACTTGTAGATGGAAAAGAGGCTATTGACCTTGAAACTATGTATGTGTTAGGAATAATGTTTGCCTTCCTTGAAATCAGACTTGTATTCTTTCAATGGGTGCTCAAGACCACAATTATTAGCAGTGGTTGAAGTAGCATTTGATGCATAACTGTATTAAGACTGACTGTATAGTAAGATATCTTCATATGTGACTGTCTTCTCAAAATTTGGGTCTAAGCAATAATTTTAAGACTTCAAATTTAAGATCTTATTAGGAGAAATAAGGTGGAGGAAGCAATTCTGTCAGTGCTGTGGTGTCAGTCCCATAATAAATTGGCATAGTGATATACACAGAGAACAAAAGAAATAGTTTAAAAATTTCTTTCTAATGGAAGTTTAAGTTTTGAAGAACACAGAAACATCTGAAAGGTGAAATTCACAGATTTTTCATGCTTGCAGGTTTTCATAGCCTAAGGACATGCATGTCCTTACTTCTGACATGACATGTATGTGAAAAAGTGGATGTAATATTTAAAGATGTCTTTTGACAAAGAGAGTATTTCCATCTCCAGAGGTGAGATTTAGCTTTAAAGGATGATGAGCTGGTTCCAGATGTGTTTTTCAATCGCTGGGCTTTCCTTTCCTTGAGTATTGACAGAGGGAAGGTTTTATCAAGGTCTGTGTGATGTGCTTGTTTATAATGAGTAGACATTAGTAGAGCACATCTAAGTGCTTATCGCTAACAGATGACTAAAGAGAGCATATGGCAGGAAAAAGAAATATATATTTGTCCAAGCAGTGTGGCTTGTTAACACTCCCACACTCATAAACTGTGTTTACATGTACTTACAATATTTTGCAAATCCCTTTTCTAATCAGATAAAAATAAAAGCCAAATAATGATTTTTTTTTTTTTCCAATATTGGAGTGTCAGGCTAAGTTGATTTAAAATTTTTTTAACAAAGGAATCAAACAGTACTGAAGTTTTTTATGGTATTTGTTTTGCTTCAGCATGAGTTCTTTACAGTTGCGTATGTGTTATTTTCATTTCACAGTGTTAGAAGGTTTATTGTTGCAGAATGCTTTTTGGTTCACCAAAGTCCAAGTACAGCTATTATACAGCTCAGTTACACTACAAATAATGGCACAGGTCAGAATGGCCTATGTCAAACCCTGGTCTAGATCAGGTCACAAGGTTTATTTTGACCATAAGATTTCCCTCTCCATGAAATCATCATGCAAGTTGCTATATCTGCCAATAGTTTGTAAGCAAAAGTCTCTGAACTGTTAACCAATTGCAGCTCCCATTAGATTAAAAAAGGAGTCTTGCTACTAATTTAATTTAGGAAGTACATGCAGAAATGCTGAGGAAATCTGTACAGCTCTTGACATACAAAGTTTCTGATGATCCCTGTGATCAGGAATATAGCATTCACCCAAATTTTTATAATGGACAGAGCACAGTATCACTGTTTTCTCCTGCTGTGACATCTAAATGTGCCAGTCTATTCATATAGCATTGTTAGAGAGAAAACTATTTTATTTTAAAGATGGATTTGGACTGTCGCATGCTTTTCAGAAGAAAGCATTTATAAAGAAAACTGCACAGAAGAGGTGCGTTTACTTTTAATTTTCAGAATATTCCTGGCAAATTTTTGTTAAATATTTACATCTGGGTCCAAGTATTGTCCTTCATAAAACAGTTTATTCTTGCAATTTAGCTTCATTAAAGTCATAATACTGCTTTAGGATATGATAGACTGGTGCTGTGGGATTGAATTATAAAGAGATTAATTTTAGCTACCCGAGATAATCGACCCTATAATTCCTATCACCCCTAATCCCAGTTCAAATGAACCAGTGTTAAAAGTGGCAGTAGTCACAATGTAGCCAAGGTCATGACAGCTAGAATTGTTTTTTACTACCAATTAGATTTCCCACTTGGTGCATTTAACTAATGTTGTCGTAGAAAGGGATTTCAGGCATGGAAATACAGTTTCTTTAGAGGCACGCAGGCACTGGAACTGATGGGTGGTTTGCTGTACATTTCCCAGTGTACAGAATCAGAACGCAAGTGAGTGCTGACCCCTAAAATTTGAAACCATGTGGGGATTTAGAACATGTTTTGATCTATGATAAAGCTAGGAACAAGCTAAATAATTTGAATCTGGAAGCAAACTCACTTGAAATTCAATGATGTTAATATATGGTGAGTCTAGCAGGTTGGGAACTGTCTCTTGCAGTAATACTACATCTCAGGTGTATTTCAGATGAGGAATCGGAAAAAAGTGACTGCATGGAGAGTTGCTCAAAAGCAAATCATGTTGATGTTTAGGTGCAAATGACTTGGAAGTTTTTAAAAATACAAGGAAGAGATAAACGGATTTTAAGTACAATGTATCTTAAAAATTCCCTTAAGTGATAGTGCCAACTTCAAACATATTAGCATAAGGACTCTTATGAAGAAACAACAGAACAACAATACTTCTGCATAGCACGTTCAGTATAAGATTATTTTTCACATTATTACTAGTTATCCATCAGCATTTTTTCAAGCATTTACAGATTTGAGTTTTGCAGTAAGTTGAAACTGCATGATAAAAAGAGACAGATAATGATAAAAAGCAGATGTATGTGCAAGCGTAGCTAGAAGGAGCATAATATACTATTACTGCACCTCCTGTGAAGTTAATCCTATTTCTTTTAGCTATTTCTTCATTAGTTAATGAGGTCTTGAGGAAAAAAAGTAAAAATAAAGTGTGTTTGAAATGGTGTTTTTGCATCCTTGCCTTTAGGAGCTTTTTCAAATATTCATAGTAGAGTTTACCCTTGGAAGGTGCATTATGTGTGAGCTGAGGCAATGATTACTTCAAATGTGGATGGTCAGAAGCCTGCAACTGAAATGGACAAACTCAAATTTATTTGTTATAAATCACATTCCTCATTCAGATTCACCACACTGGCTGAAGTTAAAATGTAAAATAATGGAGAAGGAGATATTTTAATGATCAGGTTAAGAAAAAGAAACAACCGTCAAGGCTTAGATCACAGATCTGAATTAGATTTGAACTTGGAGGCACTTTGGTTTGCAGTCTTATTAATGAAAGATTTTCTTCTTTCTCACTTTCTATTAACACTCAATCTCAGATCAGAAGCAAAGAGTTTGGCTGCTGTCTTTGTGAGATGAATATTAGCGGACTTATAATTACATCCCATCTGTGTCACCTCCTCACATGCACCTGGCACCAACCAACATCTCCGTTGACCACTGGGTGGTATGTCTGCGATCACAGTGAAAGGGGCTCCCATCTCCTAGAAGCCTTCTCTTCATGTTGATGTTGTAACACACTGAGGGTGAAAATCTGGGACAGCCTTCAACTGCAAGTTCTTATGGATCTCCTATCCATGCTTACTGCAACTGCAGTTTCCATTTTCAGTTTGACATCTGGCAACAGTGCTGTATTTATAATCTTTTATTTAAAAAAAACCCAAACAAACAAACACCTCTTTCTTTATCCACAGAACACCTTAAGGGTGAATTATTCTTTTGCCAACTTCAACTTAACCCATTTAAGCAGGCAGCATTCTTAGAATTTCATTCTCCAGGGGTGTACTTGGGTTTTCCGGGCATCTTCTGGCATTATCTTGTGAATAGGGAAAGAATCCTTCTGACCCCAGAACTCTCCATACATACATAGTGTTCTAGGCAAAGGCATTACATGTCTACCAGCTCTTAAAAAAGCTTGCTGTGGATGCAGAAAGACCATCCTGCAGCTGAGCTCACTGATCACTTCTAGGCCGTTGCTTCTCAAATTGTCCACCACAAGGAAGTAATTCAAGGCTGCGATCATGTCTCCATGGTGTAGGTGACTAGCAATTCAATTAAATCCGTTCTGGAAAAGTTTCAAAACTGTCTATCTTTTTGTCTCATATTCAATCTCCAATTGTTATAAAATCAGTATTTCATCAATTTCTACCTTCACTATTTCAGTTTTATCCCACTCTCTTTTCTTTTCTTGAATTTCTAGTTTCATTTTTTCCTCCTTCTTTTCTTCTGCAACCACCACAACAAAAATCAATACCACAGGAGTTCTGAGGTTTTTATTTGATGAATGTGAAGCATTTGCTTGTTAATGTTCTTGCCTTCTTTTTTGCCATGAGGACATATAGAACATGTTGACAGCCAATATTAATAAGCTTAACACTAATACTGGCAGTTGCTTAGTACAATTTTTGGCTGTGTTAAGTAGTCTGTAAGGAATAGTAATGCTATCCATTAAAAGAAACTGATGTCACAGTTGCATCCAGAATTCACTGGGGTTTCTTTTGTTGTTTTTATTTTCCAGGTGATTCATATAACAGGCCGGTTACGTCTGAGAGTGTCACTGTCCCACGGACGGACAGTACCCAGCCAAATCATGGGACTTGTTGTCGTTGCTCATGCTTTGCCACCTCCTACAATTAATGAAGTCAGGATTGACTGCCACATGTTTGTCACTCGTGTGAATATGGACCTCAATATCATTTACTGTGAAAATAGGTACAGCTTTTAGCCCTTTTTTCTTCATTTTAGCTGTGTGTATTCTGTGTTCCATGGGCTTTGCAAAAGCTTTAAAATTGTGACTTCTGCAGCATCATCTGGGTGTTGTATGAGAGCATTGAATTCACTCTCGTCATCATCACCTTCATTTTCATTACATTCTTAGAACATAAAAATAAAACTTAATTTGCATGGTATCTTGCTGGCATAGGGGAAGATAGGCCAGGAAAGATTCCGCTAAGCTTTCCCTGCTTTTTACAATCTCTCACCGTCCCTCTCAGAGGCAAGATTTGGGACTAGACAGACGCTGGTCTGACCTGTATAGCTGTCCTTATGCTCCCCCGTCCTCCCCTCCACAAGTCGTTCTGTCTGAAGTTTTAAAGTTTTCCATTTTTGAACTAATTTGCAGATTACAGCACATCGTGCTCAGTGTTTAATGGAACAGAAGCACAGATGGCCTAGATAGTAGGCTAGAGAGGTGGGATCTGTTGCAGTAAGAGGTGGGAAAACTGTAGAATAAAATTGGTTAAGGGCATACTGGGAAGACAGCAACGAAATGGGAACAGGTGATGAGAAGTTGTTTGGGGGGGCTATGTTCAATGTGACAGCAACACGTCATCTAGGAAGGTGAAAGATGGGATTTAAATTCAGCTGTCTACTCCCTGAGGGCTGGCAGCTGGTACCATCAGGTCTGTCGGGGAGGGGCTTGGCAGCCAGGCCCCATCCCACCATCCCAGCCTGGAGCAGGGCAGCAGGGGGCATGGGGCAGCACCAGCCCCAGGCATTGGGTACCTTCCTGGGGACAGGTCAAGGGCAGGACTTGGGCCAGGGGCCAGGCAGGGCAGGGATGTAGGGAGCTGGAGACATGCCCTGCTGCAGCATCACTAGGGCAGGGGCTGATGCCCTGGGGGGCTGACATGGTGTTCTGGGCTGTGGGCAGGGTTTGGAGAGCCCCAGGAGGATGAAATGACGTCTGGGGCTGGGCAAGACCATTAAGGCTTATTGGTGTCCTCAGGGCCCTGGAAAATAAAAGTAAATCCAGGGAACAGGATATATGAGGAGGAAGATATAAGTAATAAAGAAGTTTGGGTCCACTGATGGAAGTCTGAGCTCAGAGGGAAAGACTGGAAAGGAAGAAAAGTAATGCAGCCAAAAGAAATTTTGTCAAGGAGAACTATCATCAAAAAGTGGAACAATCCAGATGGGCAATACAAGCTTTTCATGTGACAGCAGCCATAGCATATTATAAGTTAATAGTGGAAACTCTCTGAAATGAGTAATCATAATTGTTCAGTCATAACAGAGTACCTATGATCAGGATAGCACATCAATATAAACTTCTATAAAAATGGGTAAGTGCAAATGCTTTGTTGAATCAGGGCCTTCAACAATTTCAATAAACTTGGATTTCAGTTAAGAGGTTATCTTTGCTGTCATGTTGCTGACCTGCCACAATAGTATTATTAATAATATTACTTGCCTACTAGAGAGAACACTTCATGTAAACTTCCAAAGCATTATCTAGAAAAGAATATACTAGTCTATTTTTTAAGCTTTGAAAAACTGCTCTGTAGAAAGTGGCTTGCACAAGGTCACAGGGAAAGCTTCCTTAGAAGTGTTAAAGTTTGGGCTGAGTTTTTCCTTGTGGCTCTAACCAGTGAGCATCTAGGTGCTGCATATTCTGGCAGATGGTGAAAATGCTCTGGGGATTAGAAGCAGGATCTAGAAGAAACCTTTTGCCTTTGATTTGACTGCAGCCTACCCAGGTAGTAATGGAAAGCTGCTACCACTACAGAGCTCTTCAATGGCCTCTGTGAAATGCGTTGCTGGTATCTGTCCATTAAGGTAAAGGCAACATTATAAAGCAACTTTGCATTTTTTGCTGTAGATTTTTTCTTATATACTAGAGTAGAATGCATATGATGGTACTTGAAATTATGTTGCAATAGTTCCATTTTAAGCCCTTGTGTTAATGTTAAAAGTACTTTATAAAAGGAATTTTGCATAGTAGAAACACTTCTTCAGGGCTGGGAGGTGAATGTTAGCTCACTGAGGCAGCGGGATTTCCACTGATGGAAACTGGAGTAAGATTGACAGGACTCGGATTTCATCGCAAGTACAAAGCAGAATATGACTGTAAAAGCTGGAGGAATAGTAAGGACAGAGGAAGGGAAGGAATTCACTGAGCAGCTGATTGAAAATGTCAGATGAATTATCTGGGCATCTGCCAAGGCCATTCTCTGAGTCACGGAAGTTGGGATCTCTCTTCTGGGACTACAGAAAAGGAGGTAAGTATCCCATCGTGAATAAATGGGCTTGACTCCTGGCACTTGTGGGCAGCCAGGAAATTCTTTGTGGTGCCACAGTAAAGAAAGCACAACATTGAGGAAAACAGAAAAAAATGGATCCATGCTGGGGAAGCTGTAAGCACTCTTTATGGAGCAATGGGGAGTTGCTGGCAGCTGCAGGGAATATAGAGCAGAAGCCATGCTACTTAACTAAAATGAATGCTCACAGTGGACCACTGGATCAGCAGGGGTGAGATCAATAGTACTCCTAGTTTTCCAAGTGGCTGCCTGCCTGCAACAGCAGGGAACAGGAGTGACATTACTCAAGTCTTTGGGTGCATCTTGTTACTTCCCTCCCAATGAAGAGATCTGCATCAGTCCTGGACTCAGTGCACAAACTAGTAAACAGTTTGCTTCCCTTTGGGACAAGATCCATTAGCTAATACACTGGCTTTTTCTAACATTTAATATTTTGTTCTGAGACTGTTAAATGGGGATGTAAAATTCTGTCATCTAAAGCGTGGTATATTAATCCATGTCTGTTTTCCAAATGCAGTATTCATCATCTTTATGTCATCTAAACTTCACTATCTAGTCTAAAATAGTCTAGAATAGTCTAGAATTTCTTTAGTAGTCTATGGAGTGAGAAAAGCAGCTGCAGAGGAAAATCATCTTAGACAAAGATAAATAAAGCAAAATAAAGAGACTATTACTAGAGTACAGCATCAGTCTGTGTATTTTCAGTGTCAGTGGTTAGTGACTGGAGACCATCTGGAGAGAGCCTAGCCCAGTTTAATGTGGACTTCTATAGCCATATTTGCTAATATATGCCCAAAAGGAAATAAGCCAGTACATATGGTGCTTTCCAAATGGAAGAGATTTTGGCCTGTTGGCTTTGACAGTGGTTGCTGATATACAGAAACAGTCTTGTGTAGGGAGCCTCAAGCCTACAAATGTGTGCACAATTTGGTCCTAACTTAGCAAAGAAGAGTACCATACCTACCTTTAAATTTCAATCATGTTAACAGCCCTGTAAGTCACTGAAACCACTGATCTGCTCAAATGTAAGCCTGTGCTTATGTTTTATGGATCAGGTCTGTGTATTCAGCCAAACTGAGTTCCTACCTATCAACCTGTCACTTCATTTTGTCAAAGAGCTTGAGAGACACAAGATCTGCCTACTTACTAGTACTCTAAGATGCACTATGATATTTTTTTTTTTCTTCCATCTGTGGTACCTTTAATATAAGCATGAGTATCCTATTTGATGTTATTTCTTTTGCTTCTGGTTTTGGTGTCATTGCTTGCCAGTGATCATCACTTCTATCTGGATATTCTTTCTGTTTCTTCTAACACTTTTTTCATTAAAAAAAAAAAAATCCTATGGCATTCATATGTCTGAAACAGCTTTTTTTTAATATTATAGAACTGTATAATCAATTAGGTTGGAAAGGACCTTTAAGATCATCAATTCCAACCTAACACTGCCAAGTCCACCACTAAACCATGTCCCTGAGCACCTCCTCTACACATCTTTTAAATACCTCCAGGGATGATAACTGAACCACTTCCCTGGGCAGCCTGCTCCAAGGCTTGATAACCCTTACAGTGAAGAATTTTTTCCTAATATCCAATTTAAACCTCACCTGGTGCAACATTAAACTTAAGGGATTTTGAATCTGCTTCTACTGTTGCCTTGCTGTGCTCATTTTAATCTGTGAAGACTTTACACAAACACGATGCTGCAGAGAAACAAAATACAACTGAGTCAGATTTAGCAGAGGGGAAAGCAGAATGATCATCTTCCATTTCAGCCCTGTGAACTGTAACGCTCACAGCCTGGGTACATCACAGGGCAGTCGCCTGCCTGGAGATTGCCCCTTTCTACTAGGCTGGGCAGGGTGGGATTTCTTCTCCCTGAGCTTGAAGCAAAGCCACTTCCTAACAGAGTTCTTGGGTCAGAGAAGCAACTGCAAAGTGTGTCAGAGAGGAAAGTCATGACATGAGAGGGGGAAAAACTTGAGTTCTTGTTCCTGCTCCATGGGCTGTTTATGCACTTAGTTTAGTATAAAAAAGATATACACAGTCCAGGGGACAAAAACTTCTATTCATTCTGGTGAGGTTTCTTATCACTGAGCAGAGATCGCAGGTTTTTCGTTTCCAAACCCAAAATTCACTGTGTAACCTAAGCAGAGGAACTCAGCAGAAGAGACAGGGAGTCCTGCTGCCAGTTTCAGGACTTGTCTTTATCCTGGTGAATTGTGTACCCTCTAAGAAGGTAGGAAGGGTGCTTTTCACCTGTGGTTTGTGATAAACATTAGATGAGTATCCCCAGATGGGTATCCCACATTTGGTTAAGTTCTGTAACTACTAGGCAGTTGTTTGAAAGTGCACATCCTTTCGTGCTCTGTCGTGAAAGTGGGAGATGGCTGTTTTGCTCTGTGCTAGGCTTGATTTGACAATTTTTACTAGCATATTTGAGTACACCAGCTTTACCTATGATGTTTTTCATGTTTGGTTTTATTTTTAATTGGGACAAACCACCAGTGCTGCTGTGGTGCCTGCTGCCTTAATGCTTCTGTTCTCCTTCAGTCTTTTTGGTCTATGCATTCTCACTGCCTCAGACACCCAGGCAACCACAGCCCTGCTAAGTCAGTGACCAAGTGGCTGTGTTCACCCCCTCTTGCCTGCTATAGGGGAACCCCTCAGACCTAAGCAGTTCGATCTTTGGTTTTGCCTCCCCACTGCCCTCCTTCAGCATCACGCTGCAGCTATCTGGTTCTGTCAAGATGTCTGATGTTTCTTGTTACTCCCTTAAGTGTATGGCAATTATATCTTACAGTTGCAAAGTGGGCTTAACCCCAGTCATTGCAGCATATTTCAAACCCTAAAACATTATTTATAAAACACACATACTTTTAAATGCTTGTGTGAGCAAGGCATTTTCCAGTTGTTTTGTTATTTTCTGTACTGCTTTTAAGGACATTGACACCTTGACACTCCATGACAGAAGTTTACACATGCACACAGCTACAAGCACACAGACACACACACAGACCCACGCACACAAAGGTCTGCAGAATAGATTTTAAAGTTTCTATGTGCAATAAGCAACAAAGTCCCAGTTGAAAGAGCCCAGAGTGAAAGCTGAGCTCCCAAATGAATTAGACTAAAAAAGATAACACCCTGAGGCATCTGTGTGTCTCAGCATTTAAATTATATCCCTTGAAATATCAGTTTGGACTTGGTGCCAAGAAATGGTTGAAGAGCTTTTTCATGGATATACCCAATAGAAGACCAATCTGTTGAAATGAAATGTGTCTCTAATCATTTGGTATAAACATAACATGTTTTTACTTTATTATGTAACCTTGAATCATCTTGGTCTTTTAATGAGGATTTTGGATTGTTGCGAATGCTTTACAATTTCCTGGAATTACATTGTCTTGGTGTTATGCTACAGGGAGAATATGCACTAGAATTTAACTTTCCACTTACTTAAATGGATAAAAGGATTTCAAGGTTTCTTTAAAAAACATTTTCTTTCTTTTTTCCTTTATTTTATGGCTCTGTCTTGTTTGTATAGACATTCCATCCAAATTGCTATAGTGGTGAAAAAGCTTCTTAGCAGATCTCAATTTCTGAGTCATTTGACAGTTCTTGTATTTATTCTTTTCCTTCTCAAATCATAGGCTCTTTTTTTTTTTTATCTTTTTAGGATTAGCGATTACATGGATCTGACCCCTGTAGATATTGTAGGAAAGAGATGTTACCACTTCATTCATGCTGAAGATGTGGAAGGCATCAGACATAGTCACTTAGACTGTAAGTATTTCCATTCTTGTCAAAATAATCTAGTACAACATTTGATTGTTCCTAAACTATTATTCATATTGCACGACTGGGGTCTTCATCTTCCACCTACTTTTTTTGTAATAGGGTTTCATAGAGGGTAGCTCAAATACAACTTTTTGTATGATTTATTTTCAAGTCTTTTTATAGACATATAAGATTTTTCACATATGTGGAAATAAAAAATGATACTTGTATTACCAGAGTTTCCAACAGCTGTTCATTTACACGTGCTGTGCATTACTTTACTCTTTCAAAGAGGTATTGCTTGAGTGAGAAATTCCCTCCCTAGCACAGAAAATGAACTCTTCTCTTTGTTTTTTATTTCTGAGTCAAAATGGGAAGGTCAAAAAATGCAGCATATTTGGGATTTCTCCAGGGTTTTCAATACAGAACTGAGCTATAGCTCTACCAGTGTTTTAACCACCCTGTGTATTATCATCCAAATTGCCCCCATCCCAGTAGCATCTATGTCCCTGTTATTTGCTCACAGGTAAGTATCTGATCAGGATAAGGATAACAGAAGTACAAAAAATATGACAAGATACAAACCTTACCAGAGAGCATGTGCATATGTCTGTTATGGGGGAAGGGAGGTTCAGCTTGATTGCTTGTAATTAAACTCTTTGTATTGCTCTTATTAAAAGCCATAGGGCCTAATTCTTTTCTTGTTGAGATCTGTTGACTTCAGCGATCGTGCTCCTGATTTACTGTGGTGTGAAAAGAGACTTAGGCCCGTAATCTCTAATTTATCTGTGCCTGCAGTGAAGCCAGACAAGTTTTTGGAACTTTCAGTGACTGACTACATTTATGATTGACTTGTGTGTTTTCTTAGCGTAAAAGACTGTCTGCAAACTGCCTCTTAAATTCATAGTCCCAGATTTGAATAACTCTGCTCCCTCTGAACCGTGCCCTTTCTTAATAAAAGGGTAGCAACCCAAATACAGGGACATTTAATTAGCTTTTACAAAACCATATGACTACAATAGAAGGCTATATAAATCTTAAATCCAGAAGTACCTTGCATGATCTGCAAGGGACGATAGGAGGATAACTGCAGCTAGAAAGCAGGAGAACAGGGACAGCTTCTATGATAATATATGGCAGCCAACAACAGTATAAAGCTCTGTAAAGCTTTCAAATGATCCCTGAAGTTTCTAGAAGGTGAGCTGTGTTTGGCATAAGAAGGTCAGGCTAGGTATATTTCTGTGGAAAAAAAATAAAATCAATTATCCAAAATTATAAACAAAGTAATTTTGCATCATTTGCATTTTGAGCATTTACTATTCAGGAGAATATGTCAGTTGCTCACAAATGAAGGAGCAAATTCAGAAAGTTACTTGGTGCTCTTGAAACTGGAAGTCAAAAATGACAAGTTGCACTTCCACTGCACTATCTGACCAAGGAAATAAAAGATATTTATGACTCAGACTTAGCATACCACCTGGCAGAGATGAACATCCCATTTGAAAAAGACCTTAATCTTGTGAATGACCACTTCTCTCTGAAATAGAATATGCTTTATGAAACATTCATCTTCAGAAAACTGAGAGACCTATGCAGACAGTGTGAGTGCAGTGTGGTCCAGTGTATAAGCATTGGACTAGGAATCAGGAGACCCTGGAGACAGGAATTACTTCTAGAAAATGACTTCACCTTCCTGTGTTCCTACTCTCACTGTATGTCCAGTTTAGCTGATTGGATTGCAAGGTTTATAAACACAGGGACTTTCTCCCCTTACCGTCATCCAGCACAGTGTAGTTCCAAACTTGACTGTATGTCTACGGAATAATTATCCTTCCTAGGCTAATTTTTTTTCAGTAGTTGAGGCTGGTTACATCTTTTATGTTTAGTTGTTCCCTTGACTTATAGGATATTCATAGAATCACTGAGGTTGGAAGGCCCTCTGTGACATTGTCTAGTCCCACCTCGTGCTCAAAACAGGATCAACACTGATCCAAAGCAAATATTTTAGCACGATCTTGAAAACCTCTAAAGTTCGACTTTACACAACTTCTCTGAGAAGCCTGTTCCAATTATCCTTAAAAGGGCTTACTTATGTTCACAGTGATTTTTTTTTTTTTTCTTTTATCCAGTTAGAGTTTCCCTGGTTTGATTGTGCACCTCATGGCTCCATCTTTGCAGTAACCTCCTCACAGGTCTGCTGTTAGGTCTTCATGAAGCCACCTCTTCTTCAGGCTGAACAAGCCTGGTCCCACAGCCTTTCCTCACTGGGCAAGTACTCCAGCCCCTGACCATCTTGACAGAACTCTGCTAAGCTTACTGAAGTTTATCAATATGTTTCCTTTGCTGGGGGCCTAAGATTAGATTCCAGATTCAATCTAAAAAGTGATGAGTGAGGGGAAATAATGACTTTCTGTACTTTTTTAGTACAGCCAGTAGAGCACACTGCTGATTCATGCTTAGCATACTGTCCACCAGAACCTCAGGTCCTTCTCCACAAAGCAACAACCCAGACAGTCAGTCCCCAGCCTGTACCAGCAATATCATGCAATATTTTGAAGAGGAGCTTCAAGCTAAAGTAATGGTTAGAAAGCAGTCATGAAAAGCAGAAGTAGAACCTGTGAAAGCAGCAAACTGAAAAGCTTGTGTATGAGGGAGGGCTGCAGAATGCAGCTAAAAATGTTGATGGATTTTTACAGGAGAGAAAATAATTTTTAAAGCTTACAACAAAAGGAATCCCAAATTACAATGGTAGGTCTAAGGGTAAAAAGAAGCACAACTAAAACTGCCACTCTGCCTATTTGCTGACAACATATCAGTAAAAACTGAAAAAGTAAGAGCAGTACATCCTGCCTTCTCACCAGGTTATTCAAAGACATCGAAAAGGAAAACAAACAAAGAAGAAAATGTTTCACAAAATCACACGTAAAAAATCACGAGGGCTGTTGATGGTTTCAAATCACAGCAGCCCATTGGAAACTTTGCAAAACAGGGCTTGTTAACACTATCTGCCACAGACAAAAGAAGACAAAAGCAGTTTCAGGAATGTGACCATAACAAGTATAATGGTGAAGAATGTCTGCAGAATTATAGCAGTGACAACAGTCTTTCATAAGGGAGTTGCTGCCTTAATGGAAGGTCAGTTACAGTCAATTGAAAAGTTTCCATTGGCTTCAGTGGGCATGGGGATTATGCCCTAAAAAAGCAAATTTGTATGGACTAGAATTCTGACCCCAGTGAAGAAAACAGCAATAACTCCTAATGGGTTCAGTGCAGTCAAGACTTCAACTTAGAGATTTTTTTGTCAGTTATAGCTTGATTCCCATGGGGATTAATAAAACAACATTCATGCTCTAACTCTACATATGCCACATGCCTGCATTTATTCCAACACAGTAATACACGGTGGTGATCCCACAAGTTATTGAAGCATCATTTTTTTTCAAACAGAAATAAAAAGTTTAGGGATATTGTTTCTATCCTGTTTCATTCAAGCCTTCAATGGTCATGCTTTTTCACAAATCTCTCAGCCAGGTATTTGGTGTTACAATTCTACCTTATGAATCTGTTTCCCATTTTATAATGCTTCATGGTCTCACAAGTTTGGGAAACTTCTCATTTATTTGTCTTCACTGTGTTTATTGAACAAATCGCTGATAAAATCCTGATAGATAGCACTTATCATAAATCGAGTCTCTCTCTCTCAGAGATTATAGTTAAAATGTTCTCTAGCTTAATAGCTTGTATACCATCCAGCATCATGGTTTAGCTGTTGGCTCAGCTGACACACAGCAACTGCCTAAGCTGCAACAACTTTTGTTTGAATCCAAGCCCTCAAGAACTGCAGGTCTAGCTGTGCCCTGGGTCAGAGACAGTCCCTAATCCTAGCTTTTCATTAGGATATGTGGCATGAAAGAATTGATGTTGCGTATTTTACGTTTCCTAGTTACACATCTAGAACTAACACCCCTCATGCCCCCCGTTCTACTTTACCACTTGTAAGAATGAGGAGGGTGATCAACCCTCTCTTTTTACTTACCTCTGCATAGAAACACTGTGGAGCTGAACTGCATATCAAGAATAGGGTAGTTCATACATTTTCACGAGCCACGGATAAAACTGCCCTTGTTCCAACGACAAGAAAATATCCCTGATATTTTGTGTTAAAATACCCCTAGAAGGATACATTTTATGTCAAATCAATATCAGAAATAAAGCAGATTAATAAAATTACTGTTGTATCAGGTCTTAGCACCGTCTGTAGAGCTCAGCAAGGGTAGCTGACACTGCTCTCTGGAGTACAATGCTGTGCTTGTGTGTTTCCCTTTGGTTGACACTGTTAACATACAGAGGTCTGTAACATCCCTTTTTGATTTGAGAAGTACATTTCTTGCTAAGAATGTGTGGGTATCATATGCTCTAGGAGTATACGTCTTCCACTTAATTGAAAAAAAATGAATGATTTTTGTTGAACATCAAGTATTTAATGTTACTGTTCAATGAAGGTCATTAAGAAAGCGGCAAGGAGCAATAAAGTCAAGACATCTGAAGGCAACTATGAATATACATTTGGACAAATATAGGACAATGTGCCACCATTTGAAAATTAATATATTGCTTGCAAGAACACTGTCACAAGTATATATTGGTATATAATACGTGGTTTTTTATTTTGGAATCCTAATTGAGGTCTAAATTCAGAAACCTGACACTAGCAAAAAAGGTACTTCTTGTCCTCAGCTATTGCTTAGAAAATATCATCCAGTTTCTTCAGGATTTGATTTACAGCTATAAGAAAAAAGAATTCCTCAGGAACAGTGAGCCAGGGCAGTTCATTTCCCATAAAGCAATGGTCTCTGATGAGTATGTTTGGTAGCACTCCCTCTGATCTGCTTTATCTGGTTGCCAGTGGTTAGAATAATCCAGTCTTTCTGAAAATAAACTATTCTACATTCACCTTTTTCACAGCTCCCCTATTTTTCAAGGGATATTACCCCCTCAGTCTGCTTTCAAATCAGTTATATATTCATGATTTCTTTTATGTATGTTCAGTGGAAAAATTCTATTGCTGTACAAAATATTGCTTAGTGGTTTAGCCTACCAGCTGTAGTTGAACTAACCCTTTTAACTTATGCACATCAGTTATAATTTTTTATTCTCTTAATAACCTCTAACACATGAAAAACAAATAGAATGAGTTGATAATTTCTAACAGTAAAATACACTTCACATATTTTGCTATCATGCTGTGGAATAACTCTGCAATGTCAAGTAGCACACAATTAGTAAAACTGTAGGGGGAAAAAAAGAAGTGTTTTGATCCTGAGGAATTTTTATCCTAATCAGATCGAAATTTCAATGCTCTTGTAGTGCTTAATATCTTCAATCACCAAAAAAATCAAACTGATTCCAATGTCAGGTTTTGCATTCTGTGACTGAAATGAAATGCTAAAATATACAAATGAATCTCATGTTTGTACAAGTTTATTATCATCACTAAAAAGCAAGATTGATTCTAAATTAGGCTGATAGAATGTCTGGTGTTTAGCTAATTCTTAAACCAAGCCCGCCTGGCATTCTGATGACAGTCTAGTGTATCGTGTTTTCAGAGTATTGCAGAAGGGTTGATCTGACCACCTGCGCAGTCTTCCTCTCTGTCCATACTGTGGGCCAGCCAAGATTTCTGAATTGGAAACTGGAATCCCTATGTCCTTTTGACTGGAGATAATGGTGACAGAGCAAGATTGGGGAACACAAGATGAGAAACCAGACGAAACAGGGGCCTATGAGGAAAACATTTTTTTATTCATACAAGTTAAAAAGGGAGCATGGACTTCGTTTTTAGCCCATGCCTAGTGGTTGTTTTTCAGTCCTAATGAATCTTAAAAAGCATACACCTAACCAAGAATGTGCATGTTCCGTGTCCTTTAGCCATGCTCTGAAATCCTGCAGACATTGTGTTTGCTCCTGCAAATGCTTCTTTGGGTTAGGAGAGACATTGGTGTGTCTAGTTTAATTTCTTTGTCTGCTCTCTGACCAAAGCCGGTTACTTTACAAGAACGGGAAAAACACTCTGCAACATACATATATGTACACCTTGCACTCTTGTTTTCTCCATAATACACTGTTAACTCATGGTTGGTTAATTCATTGAAAAGTGAAAATTTATATAAATACTTACATTTCTGTTTGTGGAGGATAGTTATTACTATTGTATTGTTTGGTAGTCTAGTTATCCATATAAATATTCAGATATAATTTTGAATCCTGGTAATTTTCTACTCTTCATAATATTTTGTGGCTTTTTCTACATACAGATAGTATGCTATTGGAAAATGTTTTCTGTACAAAAAGGATATAAGAGAGTTTACCAGAAGCATCAGATCTTTTGAGTAGTAAACAAACCAGAAAATGTTGCAAAGTTAAACCTTTAAGCTACTTAAATCGTTAGCTGCTAAACCTAACTGCAAAGTATTGCCTTCTGTATCTTAGCAATATACAGTTATTTTGCTAGATGTTTCAGGTATAATTTACATCAATAACCCTTTAACTTAATTCCTGACACTGTTTCATCTTCAAGTTAAATTTAATGCAATACTGATTAGTACATTCCCATGTCAGTTTGTAGGCTTTCTATTGTAAGACATACCCAGCTCAGTCAGTTGAAATTTACACCTGAGCTCATCTCTTACATTAAAAATGCATATAGTACCAGCTCTATAAGTGCAGCTACTGCATTAAGGAGCTGTAGAGTGAAGGCTGAGCTCTGACTTCTGCTGGGAACCTCTGATTTCCCAGTTACTCCCTTAATAATTTTCTTTATTTTTTTTCTTTTTTAAAGTCTCTTTGTGCTCAAAATTTTCAACCCCAAAGATGAATTTATACTTTGGCATTATTCTTGTGATAGATTGCAGAAGCACATTATAAATTGCAAAGCCATGGGAATAAAAGGCTTTACTGTGCACCTCCAGCAGCTTCACCTTCACTCTGTCCACTATTTCTGTGGTGACTTTTGTTACATAATGTAAATATAAGCTGTTTTAAAATGGTGGGGAAGAGTTCTTCAGCCCTGTATCTTTTTACCTTTGTTGCTGAGGTTTGCTCCAAGATTAATGAGACCAAAACTATTCATCAGCTTGTAATCTGAGTCAGAAACAGTGTTGCTCCTTTGAAAATCCAAGGATTTTGTTCGTAGCTTACTGTACACCTTGAAATATCCATTGTAAAATGTCATTATATGAAAGTATGAAGAAACTGTAACAAAGTTTTAGAAACACACTAGTGCTACTGTGGTTTTTTTTCCTCTTCCTTTTATTTTTCAAAGGTCTGGATCACTGACCTTGTGTCTCTGAGGGAGACAGTTTTCAAAGCCAGAAGGATATGAAAATAGTATCAGTAAAATATGTAGCATATATCAGATATGTGACAGTGGGGCAATAGGTCTTATTAGCAGTCGTTTGAAAGAACCTGCATAAATCACTTGTGACTTTGCCATCCGTGAGTGATGTGGCCAGTGGTGGATCAGTGTTGGTTTTGATGTCTGATAACTTATAAAGTGAGTCTGGGACTTTTGCTCAGTGGGCTTTTGGGAATGACCTGCCAAACACATGGAGTGTTTGTACCCAGTGTCCACAGATTGCTGATTATATTCTGAAGTCATTAATCTTACATAGGTTGTCATATGATGAACATCAATGTTAGTGGAGAGATGGAGGACAGATTTAAGTTTCTTGAGCAAGCAGGGCCTAATTTCTCCTCTGATGTTGCATTTTAGTAGCTGAGGGCAAAATTTGTATCTGGGATTTCATTTTCCCCTCCAGTTTGAACAGGAAGAGTTTATTAATGGTAATGGAAGTTCTGTCTGAAGTTGGTGTTCAAAGCAGGCTTGAGTTTCTAAATTACTATTTCAGTGGCAGCAGAAGGAAATCACTTTATGGCAGGATTGAAGTTCTAAAAGTCATGGGGAGACAGACAAATCGTGAGGGAAAAGAAAAGTTAAGCAAGAGAGAAGAAATTCTAAAGAATCCTAGATGGACAAATCTAGTGTTCATTTTACAATCCAATTTATAATTAAGTAATCTCACTGTACGTACATCATTTTTATCTATAACAACAGAAAAATTTTGTAATACACATGCTCTAATCTTCCATGGAAGGCTGCATCTAGTGATACACTGAATTATATATTACAATTCTGTCATTATAATTCTCTCAATTTGATCAATGCCTACATAATGTTTTAAAATAAACATCCTACCTGGCATTTTATGTTCTTGTTAATAGTTATTGCTAAGCATAATTATAAAATTAAAATTTTAAATGATGGACAGTCGGCAAATGGTATGTTAAAACCACCCAGAGAAGGAGAGGGGAAGAAAAGTATCTCTGTTGTGCAAGTAGGATATGATGATTAGTGCTTAGTGCTGAGAAATACTTATGTTTTTTCTGTGTTTCAATAAATTTGTACTGCTGCTGTAAACTGCCATCATGTAAACTGATAACATAGGGTTGATTTTAAACAAAACATCTTAATGTTTTTATTTGGAATCAAATGAAGGCAGAACCTCTAGCGAAGGTTAGGAATTTTCGAGGACTGGAGTTCCACTGTCCTAGGATTAAGATAAATTAAAAAATCCAGGAATGTTTTTCAAAACTCTTTTCACTGTTCAGAGTTACTTTTCTTCCCTGGCTAGACATGTAGCATGCAAGACTTTTCTCACTGTGTTTGGCAAGTGATGAGCTTGAGCTACAAACTTCAGTCCTAGTATGAACCCACTTTTTTAAGACTTAGACAACATTTAAAATTTGATTTTCTGCAAAGTGATGCAGGAAAAATACTGCTTAGTTTGTAAAGATTCTTGAGCTTTCCAATTTTTCAAAATGGTTAATTAAGGCTTTTTTTTTTTTTTTTTTTCTGCAAGGTTGTTGATACTTATTTTTGCCTAATTTGTCAAGTATTTATATATGTAACATCCGTACACTGGAAGATCAAACAGTATTCCATACTGCAGAAGTGAGCAATGAATTAATTGCCACACTTGGCATTTTTAGAGTGAATGTATATGCTTAAAAGGATTATCCCAGGTGAATGAAGAAGTTAGGTGGGAGTTTGGATACCAGTGAGGTACAGTTTTCTTTTATGAATCTGACCTGCTGCTTCCTGCTTGACATCAGAAAAGATGAATTTACATTTAGAAGTCTACAATTATTACTGTCTAATATTCATATCATGATAGCAGCCAAATCTCCGTCAGTGTTATTGACACAATACACTGCTTTCTCAGTCCAGTACTCAGGGCTTTCTCCAGTCATATGATGTGAGTAAAATGCACCTTTCTAAAGCCTCACAGAACCAATGTTTTTCTAAACATCTATTATCTTTCTATTTTTCTTAAAAGAACTCTGTTGAGATACAGTAAGTCACAAAGGGCTGGTAAGCAATCTCTGCAATGAAGGGAGGTAGAGCAATGTGGCCCATGGGGACTTTTGTGATGGGAAGGTGGCATTTTTCCCCAAGCAATATGCTATTGAAGCCACACTTCTGGCCTGGTGGATAAAGAACATATTTGCATGCTGTCCTGGCTTACATACCCTCATCCTCACTTCCTACGTAGTAGATTTGAAATCGAAGTGTTTGTGGAGAATTATATAGAAGGCACACGTTTGCTCACCAAATGTCTACAAGTCTCCTATCATCTAGCTCATAATTCTGTTTAAGTAACAAACATCATTTAACATTGCTAAATACTTTTCATTGATAAAATCCAATTTGTGGATACCTGCTATTTAAAACATCTAACTCACTAATTACAAAATCTATAGAAAAGTCCTTACAACATCAAAGGCTCACTTGATCCTCAGAGCTGTTACGAATAAAAAACTCTCTCAGTTGCAAGCAAATAAGGCACTTAATGCACTCTTTCTGGCTGTGATGCTATTTTTCCTGTGGGTTTTGAAAATGACCTTCCTGTAAGCATCAAGGACTGTAACTTTTCAGATAAAGAAACTTGTTCTTGTTTTAAGTCTATGCCAGGTTCATTCCCCTATAGCCCACAGTTTTCAAAAGCAGAAGAAAAAGTAATCCAGAATTAAAAAAAAGAAAAACCCCTCTGTTTCCAGAACGAAGTTACCCTGTCAGCTTGCCTTGGGCCTTAGGTGGAGAAGTGGAGATTAAAGAGTCAGTATTCCTTTTCATGTTTCATCTGCCAGTTTTGTGAATGTAGAAAGAGTACTTGTGGCTGCAGCTAAGTATCCAACTATGATATTAAGTATGGCATTTTCATCCTCATGCAGTAAATTAAAAATATTCTTATAAGTTTACCACAAGAGGAATTCAGTATCAATACCATCCAGTCATTGATAAAGGAATTTCAAGGAGAAGGGTGAATAGCACAGCAGATGTAACCTCAATATTTTCACCAATTATAAAGAGCCTCTTTGTGAAGCTGTGTGAATATGTAAGATGATCTCATCATTTCCTATTTACTCAATACTTACCTGAATACGGAATATAGTGTAGCTTTTAAATGCATATGCACATGAGTAAAATGTCCTTTTGTAAGAGACTTCGCTAAAAGACTGCTTTTGATACAGAATTTCTTCATCTCCTCTTCAAACTGAATTAAGCTACTTCCTTCTTTTAAAACACAACTCACTATTTAGAAGCTTTGGCTTTGATTTCTCAGAACAGCCTTACAGGAAGAAACTATGTTCTTTTTCTTTTTGTAACCATATTTCTGAAGACAAACTTGTACTGATTTATTTTGATTTTCTAACAGAAATAGGTTACTGCAAAGAACACTGACTGTTTCTTCTTTCCTCCCCTCCTTCACTCCTCTGCTACAAGAATATTGCTGTGTGCAAAGCTACCAAGGAAAACTGAAATCCGTCTGTTGGGAACTGTGTATATAGCAATATATTCATGCTTCAAGAAATAAGTGAGATTTTTTTTAGGTCTTAACATGGCATACTGTGTATTTCTTGATGTTAAGCACTGAATTCAAATTAAGTAACTAGGTAACATTTGAGCAAATTTTAGTCAAGTTCATCAGCGACCATTTTAGGGAATATAGCTGTGCAGCTAACATAAAGGTCACGAGTTTAAAAACATTAACCCTCAGTTATTCCCTTTGATTAAAGAGTGTTTATATATAAGTGTATACGTTCAATTATATAACCCAATCCTGCATAAACCCATGAAACTTCAGTCACATGAGCCATCCCACCACTGTGGTCCTAAGTCCCATCTTACCCCATCCCACATTGTCTGCCAGACTGGGTTCTCCATGTGTAATACAAATAAAAATTTAAAACTCTTTTCATTTCTCAGTGTTCAGAAATGCAGAGCTGAACCCTGATTCTCTGTAAGGAATTTGCCTTACAAAGTACAGTCTGAGTAAGTTCAGGGTATGGTCCACATGGCATTATTTTTTCAGAAGTTTATGCTAGGCTGAAATATGTGGTCTGTTGCTAGTAACAGAACAACTTCACAAGCAGCCCTTAGGGTGGACTAATTCTTCCCTTTCATTCCTTCTCTTCTCAATATCAGAAACTTTATTAAGGGACTTAATAGTGTCTTTCTAAAGTGTCCTTCTAGTTGCATGTTTTCTCAAAATTCTCATCCAATTTCTAAGTTTCAGGTTGGCAATGCTAACAGTTAAAAAATACCATAAATTAGAAAACATTACAGTATTTTTTCACTCCTTCCCTTTTATCACAATGAGAAATTTCTTCCCAAGCTATAGTATGAGCTTTCAGAACTGGCTTGGGGGTGTCTAGTGCACTCTCAAAGGATTTAAGCACCAGATTTAGCAGCATGGCACAGCTGGCCTGCCAGAGAATCTCTTTACAGAGAGAATTTTTATTTTGAATCGTGGGACTTCCGTCAGAGCGTGGTCCACAAATCTCTCTTATGAAACATGCTTTAGACAGATGCAGGAAGGAAAATCCAGTGTATGTGGTAATATATCTGAGCTGGCCAAATAGAGAGTGGGAATTTGCAGGTAGGTGAACTTCATGGAAAACTCATTTTCAAGACAGTATTTCAGATATTCTTTGGATGTATAGTAATTTGGGAGACTGAACTCTGACTGCAGGTGGTTTGTATACAACTCTGATGCACTGAATTCTCTTTCTTGGATAAACAAGCCTCTTTTCCTTCAGAAATAACTTACAAGGTTTTAATTTTCCCCTTTTTTACATAGTTCTGAAATGAATGCTCTGTTCAGCTTATGATACAGACTTTTCAGTGGTGCAACAACCAATATGAAAGGTACTGAAGGAGGAAGGACTTTTCTAGGATGAAATGGGACTGAAAGAGCTGGAGGATCTGCATCCTCATAGCTATCACTATGCAGAATTGCAATATGCTCTTGAGTCACTGGCCAGTGACTCACCTGGCACCTTGACTTTCTAATGTGCATGTGGGCAGTTGTGAGGATTCATCCTTTGGTGTTTATATAGCATGGTAAACTCCTCAGATAAAAACTGCTATAAAGAAGACAACAGTATAAGTAGTAGACAAAAGTGCAGATAGATTTTACTAGTTCCTGCACACACCTGTGGGTATCCACATTTCCAGAAAGAAGACAATGTCACTCCAGGCTTCCAGGCAGATCAGTTTTACTGTCAACTGTAAGCAGAGTATTTTGAGTGTCCCGTTTTACTGAAATGGAGATGTCTACCACAATCAAAACTTACAGCAGTACTTTTCATAACTGATGAAGTTGAGCTAATTTATGTGAGATTGTTTTCTGAAGTGGTGTACAACATTGGCTTCACAAAATTGCTGGGTAGTCAGTGGTTCGTATTTTATCTTTATTCTGCTGTATAATGAGGTCTTGAAGCCAGTGAATTATCATAGCAGGGTATTTAGAGCTTGGAGTACAGAACTAAAAATTTAAGGAAACTTATGGATCTCTGCTAGAAACAAACCTACTTAGCTAGAGGTAGCTGAAAAACAACAGGATCCAGATCAAAAATATTTTTTCCTATTACAGCTGAACCTAACTTGTGCTTTACATTCACTTCACAGTGAATTTTTTTACATGCATTCTTTATTCAGTAGTTGAAAAATTGGAGTGGGGACTGGGGGATCTGTCCAAGGTAAGAAAGCATCTGGGTTTGTATGGCTGCCTTTGTAAATATCTTTTTCTGTAGATATCTATGGTACATGGATTTAGATATAGATACATTCATATATGTAATTAGGGGTATAGACATTTGGTTAACTTGAAAGCTCCAAAGTGTCGTTTGTCACATTTATGATGGGAACTTTAACTGCCTTAAATACTTATTCTTTTCTAAAGTGACTTTTTTCTTTCCCTCTACAAAAAAAAAAAAAAAAAAAAAAAAAGAAAAAGAAAAAGAAAATGTACTTCATGAAACTATTGTATATGAAGCACTTATTAGCCATAATTAAATGGACAATATGAATTTACTACGTCTTTAGGACTCTGGCTTGTTCTGGTTTAGAGCAAGATGATTAATGCAAATACATATTACTTGAGATAACCATTTAGCAGCTAATTTAGCCAAATTTATTACAGCAGTTAGAGGTTTTTCATTTTAGCAGACGGAGACAAGGACATGACAAAAGCAGAAGGTGTATATGAATGCACACTGCCCTCTAGTGCACACAGCTTTATGGGATTAGTGAGAAACGCAGACAAGAGTAAGTGCTCCATTAATACCCAGATTTTGTAGAGTTTAGGTTTTCTGTAAAACCCTGCTGCTCTTTCCTACTGAAGATTTGCATTTCATCCCCTTTTCCTGACACGGAAGCATCAGATACAAACCAATTCTGTTTCAACTTAGCAATATTTTGGCTGAAATATTGCTTTAAACATCTGTATTTTTAAGCCTTCTTGCTGTGATCATTTAATAATGCCGTTTGGCATTACTGATCGCTTTTAGTTGTTTCTGTGTTTCCTAGCATATTTCAAACATCGGAGAGAGCTATCACTCTTTGGCTCTAACCAAGCCATTCTGTGCCTCCCTTAGGCCTCTATCTCAGTCTGCTGGTGGATTTACTTTGCTGTGGTAGAAAGTAAATTCCCCCAAGATTTTCCCCCCACTGACCAGTGGAGATTTGGTTCATCTGAGAACTGTAAATTCTGTTTGACAAGATCAAAGAAACAGATGTATAAGTTCAGCGGTTGATATCGCCTGCGATAAGGAGAAATGATCAAAGCAGCAGGGGTAGCGTATCTTCCCAAACCTTTCAAATATCCAGAATCTCAAAGAGGTCTACCTAGGAGCTATGAATAAATCACATATAATTTTGCCTCTTTTTTTTCCTTTTCTTTTTTACAGTTTGACATTGAGTGCATTGAAAATGTCCACACAGCAACAAGTATTCTGTGAACCAAAGAGATTTGTAGTGCTTTTTACTTTTCTACTTTCACCAGAGTTTCCGAAAACAGATTAAATTTATACTTTACAAACTTGTAAAACATACAGCTAGTTATACTGAACTTAAGATCCTGTCTGTCATCTCACTGGCATGCTGCATCAAACCTAAAGGAAGCCGAAGATCTTCCGTGGCACATTGTACAATGATCATTTTTACTGTAGTTCTAACGTGCACTATATCTTGCTTCTGTTTTGTGCTTTTTTGCCAGTGCTGAATAAAGGTCAATGTGTAACAAAATATTACCGCTGGATGCAGAAGAACGGAGGTTACATCTGGATACAGTCTAGTGCAACCATATCTGTCAATGCCAAGAACGCAAGTGAGAAGAATATCATCTGGGTCAATTACCTTCTTAGGTAGGTCTTCCAGTCACTTCTCTCACTTGAACTGCTGCCTCTGTTGCTTATCGCTGTTGGTGAGAGTTTTAGGGAACAAACAATTGCCTACTGGAGAAAGCTAAGGAGAACTTTTAATAAGATCCACCTCAAAAACAGTGCCATTTGGTTATCTTTATTGATACATCTGTCATGTCTCAGTACACTGGAATATTCTTGAATTATTATGCTGCTTTAGTCTTCAAATAAACTCTCCACCCTTTTATTGCATGCCCCTGCTGCCCTGAAATCTACTCAACCTCAGCTCAAAGATAAAAATGATCCACACCAACTTTCAGAAGCTGTGTTACAAAATCTGGTGTGAAGTGTCAGGGACTTATTTATTTGGTTATTGAAAAAGCATGGAAGCAAACTTCTGGAATTGTACAAAAAGGTCTCTCTGAAAGGTGTTTGCCAATTCACTCCAGAGAGAGGAATTTTCTCAGGAGAGAAGTCTTGAATCAATATATTGCTCCTGTAACCATCAGACAGTATTCACACTGAAAAATGCAAAGTAGGATTTAAAAATAGAAGTAGAAATTAAAACTATTTTAAACTACTGGAACTATTTTAGTCAGAAATACTGGTAATATCTTGAATGTAAGGCTCTTCCCTGAGAATTCCATTTTACCGAGGCTCAAGTATTTTCTGAGCTCAGGAGAAGACCAACAGTGACTGAGAGACAGTGAATTATAAACCTGACCTTTCTCATCTGAAAATACCTTTCAACAGATTCTGTTTTGTGAAAATGTTCAATAAGATCAGGGGATTTTCTGTTTCATTCAAGAGCAGAACAAGCAAACAAATAAAATTTGAAACCTTGAGATTGTCATGAAATGCAGTTGTCATTTTCTGGCCTGTTCTCCTTTTAAGTTGCTTGTCATGGTTTGTTACATTCCCTTTGATGCCATGAGAGTTCAAAGCGGTGTCTAGAGGTTGGATTGTGACTTATTATGCCAAGTCCAGCAAGCCCTGAAGAGGCTGCTCCTGCCTAAACTTGCACATTGAAGTACTTTCAATTCCCCTTTTGCGAAAGAGGAGGAAGCGACCCCTGGAAGGAGAGCATTGGGAGATACTGTAGGAAACATTCTGCAGCAGTAGAGTGTTCATTGGGGCTTGCACGTTTCTGTCTTGCTATGATTGATCATAGGCATTTTTTAATACATCCTTATCCTGCTACTTTTTGGTCTCTTTTTTCAAGAGTGAGGCAGAATGCAGCATTTCAAGAGAGCTTAAGCCTGCCAATTCTGAACTGGAAGTACAGCTTCACTGCCCCAGTCCCCAGAAATATGCTCATATTCAGCTGGAAAAGCGGTCCATAAGAATTATGAAGAGTTGTGAATATCCCCTTTGCTGCTTTCCACTGAACCTATTCCACAAACATCCCACAAAATTGTTTTTTCTACCAACAGAATATACATAACAAAAAACCCCCAAAAAACCAAAAAACCAAAACAACAACAACAAAGCAGTGTGGTCTTCCCCAAGCCCTCTCCCAGAACTTGATTTTTCTGCTGCATTCCCTCCACTGGTCTGTTAAAGCAAGATTAACTCCTCCAGTGAATTTGTATTTTTAATTTAGATTTCTCCTAGTTCTGGAATCTGTGAAAGATCCAAACGTCCAAATAATATTTTAATGACAGATCAAGGCATAATTAGGTCTACTCTTAGCAGGAGTACTGGTCTGTATACATTTCCATGCATTAGAAAGTATGATTCAGCTGTCTGTAAAAGGATAGACTAATTATAGTGACAGGGAGGATTAATGCTGTTCTTGTTCTAGCAACTTGTTATTCACAGTGTGAAAGCCCTCAAACATCTTTTGCAGGGAGGGGGCAAATTTGGGGACTGCCCTGGGATGCAACAGAATAAAGTCACTTTGTCAGGACAAAACCATAAAAATGATAATTGTAAGAATGGCATTTCAGTGTGAACTGTGTGAACTCTGAATTTTCACAGTACGCTGTAACAGGCTGAACATGGGCAGACTGTCATTGTGATAGTGTGTCAGTCACCCCCAGTGCTGCCTCGTATTGTCCTGCACAGGACTGCGGATTTTCTGCTCTATCACCAGGCTGGAATTTGAACTGCATAGAAATGTTCACCTATTCAAAAATGATTAAAGACTTTGTTTATTTTCAACATTCCTGTGCCACTTGTGTCTGGCTGTGTCTGTTCCCCTGCCTTTGCATGGATTTGGGAAAGGAACACATTTTAAAGGGTGCAAACCAAGAAAAAGCATAGGGTTGGGTTGGGGTTTTTTCAGTTTCTCTGGTAGTGTAGCTTTTTTACATTGCAGTCATGTTCATTGCTAACAAGTCACAGGTGAGCACCACATGAGCAGATGAAGATATGATTATAATGGGTGTGTTGACAGTTCTTTATCCCTAACATATGCATCTTAACATGCACATGTGCATCTGTCATATAGTTAGAGTGGTTGCTTTTGGTTTTTTGGTGATGTGGATGCATGTGTGCAGTGTTTAAGAAATATTTAACCTTTTTTATCTATTTTTTGGCCAAATTCTTTTAAGCAGTGGCCATTTTCTTTAGCCCATACCGAGCATCTTCTTACTAACTTTATGTATGGTCCGCTTGATTAAAGTGTGGAAAACAGGAACGTTCAGAAAAACAGGTATTGAAAGGGCTCTGGCAAGGTTGATAGAGAACACTGTTACAGAGATAACTCTAATAGACATTGCCGGTGGGAGAGAAACAGATTGGAAAAGTTAAAACACCCTCTCTGTCCTTCCAGGCACAGTAATGGGATCGAAATCGAGATATTTTGTTGTTGGATGATTACACAGTGCAGCTTTACTGTTAGATATCACACAAGCTGTGGTGCTCTACTTCAGTAAGAATGCTTTGATAGCTCTAAAACTTCACTAGAATCAAATGAGTTTTAGTACCTGCTCAATATAAGTATTTGACAGCAGTATTAAAATAAACCTTCATAAAATCCCTGCTGTGAAGCTCTGAGAAGCCAAAAAATGGATGTGTCTCTGTTTGCTCTGCTATTCTTCCTATTTATGTTCTTTGTTCCTGAACTTTGATATGAAAAGAGGGTAAAAGCATGAAACTGCAAATCATCCAATTGTGCTTGTATTTGCTGTTTTCTCTTCAGTAACCCAGAGTACAAGGACACTCCAATGGATATTGCACAACTCCCTCATCTGCCAGAGAAAACCTCAGAATCCTCGGAGACCTCTGACTCTGAATCGGACTCAAAGGACAACTCAGGTAACACACGTGGTTTGCCTTCACGCCCACAAAGGTTCATGCCATGTGAGCCACAGTCCGGTTTCCAGTTGCTTTTACTTCTCGAATATTATTGCATTATAACAAAAACAAGCAAACAAAAATCCTGTAAAATTAAATTGAAAAACACTGGCAAAACCTTTTAATGACCTCAGCATTTCTACAGGATCTCCCATTTCCTCAGTATTTCTTCACTCTGTCGGTGCATCCTTGCCTACATTGCACTAAACTAAATATTTGTTTTCCCAGCTAAGCTTCATGAACAGGTATTGTGCCTCATACAGAGGAGCTGGAATTGTAACTGTTGAATATAATTCTAGTTCTTATCTTTCCACGTGCTGAAGATAAGTACCTGCTATCAATCTTTACGATGCCTTCCTGTATAAATACGTTTTTGAAGAGTCTCGCTAGGGGGCAGTGAAGATTGCAAAAGTTGAGGGGTTTCTTGGGCTAAAAGAATTCTATTTTATTGGAAGGTACGGGTTCAAGCACTTGTTTCTAAGCTTCTTAAGTCTGGGACTTCAACTGTTTTTTAAAAGCTAATTGTACTTGTCAAACTCAATGTGTAAATTAGTTCTACAGATGGTCCAGTGCACAGATGGTTCACACATTCCCCATTAGTTTTGAAAGTGGTTACCTAGGCACAGGTACAGATTTGGCTTTGAAAGGAGCATGGTTTCCTGTGATCCAAGAACTAAGGAGGTTACTCTGCTGTAGTATGCAATATACGTAGATCTGATTTTTCTCTCATGGCTAAAATAACACCCCAAAAAAAAAAAATCTGGAGAAAATGAATCACAGTGACACAGATCAAGCAAAAGCAAGAAGAGGATCAGGCCTTAATGTTATATCATGTAGCTGTTCTCTTTCATCTTCTGCCTTTGTTTGTTCTCCTTTGACAGCTTGGTTTGATGGTTTAAGTCAACATTAGGCACACATAAGGGCTTGTTGCCCACCATTGTTGGGAATCTCTTCACCTATTCCCAGTGCTTCCTTTATGCTATCCTGTTCCTAAATAGCCAAATAACACACATGTAGAGAATGGTTTGCATTTCCTGTATGCACTGTAAGTTTCTCCAGGTGAGAAGTGCACATGCATTCATGATTCCGAAGGCTGATACAGAGCAAGAGAGCATTCTTTAAAGGTGCACAGATGTCTACATATCAGAAGATGTCTGTGAGTCTTGGCAGACAGCAAAGGCAGTGGGTTGTTTCTTACAGAAGACTGAAATAGAAATGCCAAAGGACCTGAAACAGCAGGTCCTGCATGAAACTGACAAGTTCAGTTCAAGCTCTGATAAAATCCCAGGCAAATGTTGTGCTGCTTTAAACTACATCACCTTAAGCCCACTATTGACCAGCTAGAAACCATGGCCTTAAAAGAAAGCATCTTCAAAAAACATAAAATAAAATGTGGGAGAAATTGAGCCCTAGGTGAAAAAAAAAGCTGGATGAGATGTAGGGATTTATGGCTGTTACTTTGCTTCTGTGTGTTTTATTTTTCAAAACTGAGGGTCTCTCTGCTGCTGGCAACTCAACTAAAAGTCACACAAAGTGACTTGTGAAGTTCACTGCCCTGAATCCTCAGGCAGCTTCCCTGCCAAGCCAACCTTCTCCAGCACTTCTGGGAAACTGTTCGGTATTGACAAGGCTCCAGGAATAACCAATCTTTAGAGGAAAACTGGCCCTTCCCCTCTCCCCCTAAAACAAGTGTATTGAAAAGGGTAGTACTTGGCTCTGATGAGTGAAAAACACATCTTTTATTTCCTAACAAAAGATTTCTGGCTGGCCTGTAAAACACAGGGTCTCCTGAAGCCTTTCATGACCCTTTCAAAAACAGTATGATAGTGGAGCATATTCAGTTTAAAGACTGCTTTGGCTGTCTGAGTCCAGTGGGCTAGAGTGTTTATCTCATCCATATTTGAATGAGGTGAAAATCTAAAACACAACTAAATGAATTCAGGCAAGAAGAGTGACAGCTTCTCAGTCCTGTAGCTGGGCTATTTTCAATGGCCCTTAGATTTGGATCAATCAAGAATTTAAATCACTGCCTGATTTTTTCTTTTCCTGGTGTGGGGGGAGGTTTGTGTGGGTTTTTTTATTTATTTGATGCCCTTCAGGGGAATATAGAAGGCAGCGTAGCAAGGCGACAGAATTGTTTTAACTGGTTTATTCATTCAGATTTATACACATATGACCTGCTTCTCTCACATGCGAGGAAATCAGCAGTAATTCTGCTCAAGTCAGAGACACTATGACACTTCAAAAGTGGCAATAATGAAGGGAAAACAAGATGAGAGGGCTAGAATATTCATTAGTAAATAGTGCTACACCTGGATGCCTGCCCACAGTAGGAGAACATGGATGTAAAAGAACAATCACCAGAACATAACGATCATAATGGGATTGTTCACTGCCTCCTCTTTGGGTGACACAGCTACAATGCCATTGTGCTCACAGTTGTCAAAATGATTCTTGTCCCGCAAACAGATGAAAAGGCCCCCTTCAGTCAAGGTACAGGACATATAGCACAGGCTTTTGGCGCATTAACAGTCCTGAGTCAGAGAGATTCATGGTGATCAGAACTCTCCCAACACAACATTGCAAAAAAATATGGCCCTACAAGAGATCATGCCTTTTGCCAAAACGAAAAATACAGCAATCATATCTCATGGGTAGGTAGAAATCTGGACTTGTGTTTTAATATTCTGTTCCGGTTGCTAATGGTTTGTTTCACTTTTCTTTTGCTCCAGAGGACAATGAGAACTCAAAGTCAGATGAGAAAGGAAACCAGTCAGAAAACAGTGAAGACCCCGAATCCGACAGGAAAAAGTCAGGAAATCAGTCAGATAATGAAATGAACTGTAACGATGATGGGAACAGCTCCAGCAACCAGGACAGCAGGGACAGTGATGACAGCTTTGAAAACTCTGACTTCGAAAATCAAAAGGCCCCCGAGGACAGTTTTGGCACTCTTGGCTCTATGCAGATCAAGGTGGAGCACTATGTTGAGAGTGAGTCAGACTTGCGGTTGCAGAACTGTGAGTCACTGACCTCAGACAGTGCCAAGGACTCAGACAGTGCAGGGGAAGTAAATGCCCAGTCTTCCAGCAAACATCAAAAGAGGAAAAAAAGGAGAAAAAAGCAAAAGGGAGGCAGCATGACCCGGAGAAGGCTGTCAAGCACCTCAAGTCCAAATGGACTTGACCCAGCTTTGGTGGACCAGCCCCAGCTGCTCTCGTCACCAAACAGTGCCTCAGTGCTCAAAATTAAAACAGAAATCTCAGAACCTATCAATTTTGATAACGATAGCAGTATTTGGAATTACCCACCTAACAGGGAAATCTCAAGGAATGAATCACCCTACAGTATGACCAAGCCCCCCAGCTCCGAGCACTTCCCTTCCCCCCAAGCCAGCAGTAGTTTACATGTCTCCATTCCAGAGTCTGTTCTCACCCCACCAGGGACTGAAAATACTGCCAGTCGTAAAACTCAGTTCAGCACTTCATCCAACTCGGCCTTGGCTCCTGTGTCCTCTGACCCTTTGTCACCCCCACTTTCAGCATCTCCACGGGACAAACATCCAGGAGGTCCCACAGCTTCCAACTCTTTGTTGTACACTGGGGATCTGGAAGCCCTTCAGAGGTTACAAGCAGGCAATGTGGTGCTTCCTTTGGTTCACAGGGTAACGGGAACCCTTGCCGCGACCAGCACTGCTGCTCAGAGGGTCTACACCACTGGCACTATTCGGTATGCTCCAGCTGAAGTTACTTTAGCCATGCAGGGCAACCTCCTCCCCAACACCCATGCTGTTAACTTCGTTGATGTTAACAGCCCCAGCTTTGGGCTGGATCCTAAAACACCGATGGAAATGCTCTACCACCACGTTCACCGACTCAATATGTCGGGACCGTTTGGAAGTGCTGTGAGCGGGGCCAGTCTGACCCAAATGCCTGCAGGGAATGTGTTCACAACTGCCGAAGGACTTTTTTCCACTCTTCCATTTCCTGTGTACAGCAATGGCATTCACACTACACAGACTCTGGAACGGAAAGAGGATTGAAATATGACCACATACTGTGTTCAGTGTTATACTCTGAGGCATAGACTATGTTTTAATTTAGACCTTTAATTATAGCACTTTGAATTTGAGCAGGTCAGCTTATTCTCTCAATATGATGGTCCCCGTTTCATTCCCTTTCTCTTTAACTTGACTTATTCTTTAATGTAAAGATATTTTTTTATTTTTGCCTTCAGAGAGTCGAAGTACCAGTTGCCTGCCATTTTGTCTTCTTCTAAGATGTGTGTTTTTCCTTTGCATCTTTATTAAGATGCCTTTAATATGTGTATGCCTCTGCCATAGAATACTCAGTGTTGTGGTAAAGAGATTTTAAAGTGACAACCATTGGTTTTACTTCAAAATGATCTTGATATGATCAAGATTAAAAGAGACAAGCATAAACAATGTGCCCTGTTTGACTAAGTCAAATGAAAGGGGGTTTTTGTTCGTAATTCCTTTAAAAATAGGGGATAGTATTTTAGAATTTTATGCAGAGTTTAATTCTCTTTTTATGGTTAAGATTTTCTTACTTGCACATAAAATAATTTGGGTTCTTAAAAAGTTAATTTCTGGCCTGTGACTAGAATGTTAAAAAGTTGGACTAAATGTTAATTACTGAAACTTTAACTTAATTTCTAAAACCATGGTGCTATCATTTATTAATCTGCAATGTCTTCATACAATATGCAGCTTGTGGGCTGGGTTTTTTTGAAAGAATGTGTTCCGTACTGGTTTATAGTCGGGTGCTGCAGTCTCCTTGGTTAGTTAAGACAAAAGCCCTCATTAACATTTGCTGCAGGACTTAAAATTTTTTACCTTCAAACTAACAAACATAGCCTCACATCAAATTTAAATGGGTCAGGAAGCCTTTTCCAAAAAGTGCTTAAAAACAAAAAACTCAATTTAATTGACGCGAGGAGCAGTTTCTTAGGTGCATATTGTTTTGCTTTATTTTTTTCTCAGTGTAACTGAGGCTAATTTTACAACATCAAATAACACTTCAGTGTAAAATGGAAAAAAAAAAAAAACCAACCAGAAGAACTATTTAACATGTTTTGTTTTGGTTTTCATTTAATATTATAGAGGGAAGGTTGTAAATTTATTTTTGTTCTGTGATTTGGGTTTTTTTTTGTTGTTGTTTTTTTCTTATTTCTAGTATTGAAACCAATATGTTCTAAAACTAAAGAATGGGTTAATAAGCTTGAAATAGATAACTACAACTGAAAACTGCACATTAAGTAAAAGGAAAGAAATCTCCTATTTTGTCTTTGTTGCCAGAAATCACAGTGTAGTGTCAAACACTCCAAATGACTGTCAAATATAAATTCTTCTTCCACTCCATCTTTGGCAGCTGTTTGTTAAGGCATCTAATAACAGATGTGAGAACTGTAATGTGTACAATGTGTAAGTGTCCTTGGCTGTCAGTCCCATTGCAGTTTCAATGTGTGTTACTATATGCAGTATATACTAAGCTAATGTAGTTGTTTTGTCCTTTGTCTTCTCTGTGCTTTATCTCTAGTCTGGAGTGGTAAAGTCCCATTCCTGCAGTCCTAGTGAACCAGTGATTCTTGGGGGTTAGTGGTTTTTGTGTGGTGGCCTTCCTCTGTAATGTCACCTTATGCTGCTTCCACTGTCTGTATACCTTTTCATTTCTGCTGTTGCTTTGCTGTTGTGTATTCTCAAACCTCTCTTGCCCCTTCCTGTCTCCCCCACCCTCCACACTTCTACCCTATCTCTTTCTCTTGCTCTCTCGTTCTCTCTTCTTCACTCTCAGAGATAAAAGACTCTTAACTAGCTCAAGGTTAATGGAGCCATTTTTCCCACAGAGGAATTCTGGGTATGACTTACTCTTCCAGTGTACCCCACAATGCACTACGGAGTAATGCTCAGATATATTAAGTAAATTGACGCCATATAGCCTCAGTTGTTAACATTCCCAGAGTCCCTTGTGCTCGAACTGTAAGCAGAGGGTGCATTTCTTTGGTTTTCTCCCAGGTGGGCTGGCAGAGTAACACGTAGAGCAATTACCAGTGAGATAGAAATGCTTTCAAAGGTCGACCAGCATTGTTTAAAAAGGAAACTGAGCTTAGAATTGTCATATATATTTGCTTGTGTGTGCAATGCTAATCTATTAACTCAGCTGTCCTTTGAATTTTCGATCGCTCACTGTGTTGAGTCAATTCCTGCGGTAGCTTTGAATTTGAGAAGTAGGTCCAAGCCACATCGGAGTAGCGAAAAAGGAATTGGACACCACAAATTTAATTAATGAACTATTAAAGGTTCCATTGGAAGGATTTCAGTAGGTCTAAAAAAGGCGAGAAAGTTGATTGGGAAATTCAAAGTTTAATTTTGGAAGCTCTACTCTAGCTATGGAACAATCAAAGGAGTGCACCTATCAGCTACAAAGAACAGCTAGACAGCTGTTGTTGTTTTGGGTTTTTTTTATAAATGTTTCTGTGTTGTGTCAAAATGATTTCTGGTGATTTAAACTAACAGATAATCACAGCTGCTGTCTAAATCCATAGTGTTTAAAATTACAAAATGAAAAAAAAATTTCATTACCTGTGAAGACTGTGTCTGTGTTTTTAACTATTTCTTGTACAAATATATGAAATCTTTTATGAGGAGACTGGTGCCAAGTAGCTGAATAACGGGGAAAGGGATTCTGTTCGTATAAATCTTAGCAGTGTTACCAACTCTACAATATAAAAAAAAAATTAAAATGTTAAAAAGTGACAGCTATGGTACATTTATTTTGTGTTAAGCTAACCGAATCTAACTTCTTGAGTGCCTGGCTTATTTGAAACATTTTTTTCATTGATCATTGATAATGCTGCAAATCAGAAATGTACATACTTCATTTACAACAGGGTTCTTTTTATACTTTTGTAGATTCTCATACATGTCATACATGGTTGTCTTTATGTAACTTAATTTTTTTTCATCCCGCAGGTGCCATTTTCATAATAAACTTCTCTTGGATTTGTTACTATCTGGCATCATTTCTTTTACATATAACCATCCTGACTAATGAGTGCTGGTAGTATTTGTTTGAGCAGGTATTTTTTAATTATTTTGGTTTAAAAAAAAAAAAGAAAAAAAAAAAAAAAAGAAAAAAAAAGGAGAAAAAAAAAAACAAACAAGAAAAAATAACCAAAAATCAAAGAGGATAAAGCTAGATATTATTTTATTGCAAAATGAAGAAAAGAAGCTGTCAAGATGTAGGTTAAGAATGCTAATCCAAATACTACAACAAACTTGCCACCATCCTAAATTTTCAGCTACCCCAACTCATTGTCATATTGAGCATTTTTATGCACATTATCAAAGCTGAATAATGGGTATGCAACATTAACCACTATAGAAAGTGTGCATTTTTTCTTGATTAATGCACACTGGAAGAGGTCAGCTTTGGTACATTAATCATTTAAAATGCACTTTATATTTTCATTTTTGTACTCTACAATGTTACAGCTAAACTCTTCAGTCACATTATATCCTACCTAAGCTGCTGATCCTTTTGAATGTGTACTTTCTTTCCCCAGACTGGCAACATGCAAGTTGTTGGTGTTGTGTGGTTAGACTTACAAACTGAGGACAGAAACATTCACCAGTGTAAGAAGGAAGAGGTAAAAAGCCTTGACCTCACAAGTGAAGGGGAAAAAAATGTCAGACACAGTTTTGATCACACAAACATCCACACACACAGTGGCTGACCCTGACAGGCGGCAGCCATCAGTGATTACACCTGTGTAAGTTCTGAACAAAGGCCCAGAGCAAGAGAGCTTGGTCTGTGCTGTGAAAAGCAGGGAGAAGCCACGTTGCAGGAGGTGACATCCCACCAGGGTGTGCTGACTCTGCAGGGGATGGGTCCTGTCATGGGAGGCGAGCGGGATCTTTCTCACCCATCACTGACACGGTCTCTGTGTTTCTCCTTCGTTCGTTGGTTCTGTACGGTGCCTCTCCCACCTGTGGCAGTGATTTCCAGATTACATACTTTATTTTGTTATTGCTGAGTTTGTGGTCTCTGAGAACACAAATCTGCGGCATGTAAAATCAAGACAGGGCTGCCCATAGCCAAAATCCGTGAGCAACTTTGAGTGCCCAGATCTTTTCCCCTCTATGTTGACTTGGAAGTTAAAACTACTGGTCTAGTCAATTCTGGATCAGATTTTGGTTGCCTTATTAATGCTGATTAAAACTGCCTAATCGGTTGCACAGTTTTCAGCACTTCTCTTTGCAGCGAAAGAGACACTTGGCTGAAGTAAAAGCATGTGAATCATCTGGCTTGCTGGGCTGATAAAACAGAAAAAAAAAAAATCATTAAAAATGTATGCACAGTTGTAGCTCAGTGAGCCAGCCCAATAGCTTAATAGCCTGAAGTCTGGCTCTCTGAGTTTCCGAGCAGTTCAGGATTCCCACTTCCCAGGCTCCAAGCACCGAGTTTGATACATCTCCAATTTGCAGGGGGTAGAAAGGAGCAGAGGTTAGCGGTGCTGCTTTCAGCTCTGCTCACATGTTCCAGTTGGCAATACATCTTGTTTATGAGGTAGCTAAGGGTACGGATGCCAACTGAGAGGAAAACAGAATTCAAATGGAGATTGGAAGAATGACCAGAATAAAGCATAATGGAAGAATAACATGCCTGTTCCAAATAAGTGTTAACCAATATTAACTAAAGCCACTAATTCCAAGAAGGAGCTTGAAGGGGGAGCATTTCTGAGTTGTTATAAAGGCTTTTTCAATCTCAGCCATACTACCTATGCAGTGCATCAGAGCACAGAGGTAATGGTCAAAATGTATAGATTGCTCTAAGACTCCCAGTTGAAGAAGGAAGTTTGTGTGTTAAAGAAAATGATGGAAAGGCTGTTTCATGGGGGTTTTGTTATAGCTATGCTGTTGCACTGGTTTAGCTGTTGGGAACGGATATGGTAAATATTATTTGTAATAACTTCAAGAAACAAAAACAACTGCTTGAAAAGGTTGAACCCTTTGAAAAGGGTTCTTTGGGGTTGATCTAGTTGCTATTTTTATAATATTTGAGGGAAAGCTGTTTGCCATGTAAAAGTTGGGCAAACTTTGTCAAGGAATTTCATCAAAGAACATTTCCTAAAACAACTGATCTCAGTAACTGCCATCTCTGGAAAGTTTGTTCCAGGACCACTTGTTTTGCAAGGTCATATATGCAGGTATCTAAAAGCCACCTCAAGAGTTGCAAGGGAAAAAGGGCTCTTTTGAAGTGTTGTGACTCAGAAAAGTTACAGTGATAAAAAATGTTTTGGGATTGCTTAGATAACCAGCTCTGGCAGCTTGCACTGGTGATATTGCAAGGTGGTCATGTCATGGGAGTAACTGCGATGCCTCTAACTGAATATTTATTGTTATGATTCTAGGAACTGCATTGGTTTAATATGTCCACGCTTTAAGAGCTATTTGCATAATATTTTTCCTTCTTGCCATTGTAATTTCTTTATTTTCATTTTAGGGCTAGGGAGGAGGGTAGAAATGTTGGATGTGCATTGTCAACTAATTTAATGAATTGTCACCTATCCAGCAAGTTTACTGAGGAGCCTACAAAAATGTGAACAAATGGGATTTCCCCAGAGCCACAGATGCTCAGGTAAGATCAAACCATTTATAAAACATGCACGTGCATGCATACAGACACACAGGTCTGCTACCTCTGAAAGCCAGCTGGGCTTTGAGACTGGGCAGGGTAGTACCTATATGCCTAATAAAGGTCCTTTCTTCCTCTCTTCCACCTATTCCTTCATCTTTTCTGCAGAAAGAGTGAGTACTGGAAACTGTTTTCATAAAACATATCCTGTCACATCCACACTTCTTTTCAACAAATCAAACAGGATCTTTCTGAAGGAATAGGATTCAAGATAAGATAAGCCAAAGATGCAGAGTTCTGATTTTAATTGACCCAAATCAGGATGGGTTTTGTTCAGAATCCTAAATTCAGCAAGAGAGAGAACAGCTTTTATTTCCATAATTATCATTAGGTGGGTCTTTGAGAAAAAAAAAGCCCAGAGTACTTCAGAATTACTTTGTATAAATAACCATATTTCAAGAAGCATCCTACTCTAGAAGTAAAACCAGACAGTTTAGCCACTCAGGTTCAAAGCCATGCAAATGAACTAAATAATTCTGAGTTTGATTATATTTGTAGGAAGTTAAAGATCTTTCCCATCTTGTAGGAGTTGTGTAGACTAGATGCAGTGCAGAAAATAAGGGATCTTTTAACAGACACCAACAGTACAAGGAGTACTGACTTAAAGCCCAGCTAAAAAAAATCATGGGGATCCAATAAAGGCTTATGGAAAGTCAGTGGAAGAAGGTTTACACTGGTTTGCAGATAGGACACTTTATTACTGAGTACTTTGTCTCAAATTACCTTTCACTGGCTCTAGAGACATGGAAAGTATTGAGATTACCTTTTCCATTACAAGTTTTCCCGAGTAAAAGGATCCCGTCTTGTTTGTAATAAAGGGGAATGTAATATTTTCTTACAAAAGGAAGGGAATCAGGTTTTCCTCTTGCTTTAAAAGCATTCACAGATTTATAGCGGAAATGACAAGAACAGGATGTATTAACCATATGACCCCTGCAGAATGAGTCTACACTCTTGATTGATTTAAAAGTTTATCTGTGTCCTCTGAATAGCCACAAAGGGTCAAGTCTTGGTCCTGCTCACATCAATGAGAGCTTGACTAATGACTTTAATAGCTTCAGGAATAGGACCAAAGTTTTGAGCCAATACTTATAAGTGAATAACAAAACAGAGCCTATAGCACGAACTGCAGACAAATGGTGCCAGGCTAATTGGTACAGTGTATCAAGTTTCCTTTCTAATCCTGTACGACACCACTCACCCGCTAAGAGAGCAGCTCTTTTTTTGTTTAATTAAAAAGGTCTTTCCCAGTCTTACCGAACTGCATGGTCTCATCCTTCCAGAGAATCCTGCCTTTGAAATGGGTGGGGTGTGAGGCAGAGGAGCAGATAAGACTGGGAGGACTCTGCCTTCACACGCATGCTCTCTGGGAGTGGGCTTGGCTGCCTGGGTATTTAATATGAAATCAAAGGACTCTGAAGTGGAAATTCTGGTGGACATCAAAGCTGGTATTTTTTTGAACTACCAGCAGTGCTGCCTCATGGCGGCATCAATATCACCAGTACATCTTTCCCAGATTCTCTTCGAATTCAATCCAGGAGATGGGAAAGTTCAGCACATTGTAACGAGTTGAGTATTCACTGAAACCAGTTTCCAGTTTCTTTTCCTTACTGTGAATTTCTGAGGCCTCTTAGCATCCTCTGCAGTCTCTCCTGTATCTCACTTAAAAATTCCTTTCTTTCTTCTAGCCAGTTATCTGCCTTATTACAGCATGTAAGATAATGTCTTGCAGGGTAGTGACAAAAGCTGATTTCAGCTCAGAAATTACAGTCTCCTTAGGTTATAGCAAATGGAAATCCCTCAAGATTCTCTGAAGATTTACTCTGAGCTGAAAACACACCCTAAATGCCGTGATTCATCCCTCTAGCAAGGACACACGGATCTTAGACTTCTCAGGCTTCTGAGGACATGCCTCCCACTTATTGCTCATTGGCATTTTGAACAACCTCTGAATTTTGCTCTCTTTCCCACTTAAAAGGAAAAGTCATTGCTGCTCTGTATAATTCCGCCTCTGCTGCAAGACCTGCAGCTGATGGGCCGGGCCTGGCCTGGCCCCCTTCAGTTCCTAGATAATTGTCTTCACTGAACATTACCTGAACTTACCAATTACATGTGGACAGGATCATTTGCTCCCCATGAAGCCATACCCTTCATGGTTTTTGTATGATATGATTTTTACTCTTTTTTGTACCACCTTTGGTTTTGGGTTTGCCCATCCTTTTCTGCTTCACAATGTCTTCAAACACACACCCATGGGTGCATAGCACTTCCCCAGAGTGTTCTATAACCATTACTGCCACTCCCTGGCCCTTGTTACCCAACCAATTTTATATCCAATCAAGTATTTTACCATCAGCCCCATACTTGCTAACCTTATAAATTAATATGTTATGTGGCACTGCATTGAAAGCCTTTTCAAGTCCAAGTAAATTATGTCTCCTTCTTCACCCCTGTCCACTCTCATTGTCACTTCCTCAGAGAAATGAATCAAGATTGTTAAGCATGACCTCCGTTTTGTAAATCCATGCCGACTATCTCTAACCAATCTATATTAGATTGATATTAAATCAGGACACAGCCTCAAAAGGGGCCTGCTGTATAAATGCAACCTAAGGTTGCTTCATATGGAGATGAGAGATGGGAATCGCTGATACACTGAAGTTGACAGTACCAGCTCTGATGGTTTGCCAATAACTTTTTAGTAGCCACATCCCTCCCCAGGATTGCAACCAGAACTCCCCCAGAGAAAACAAAAGCTTTTATCTGTATTTGCCTAGCTTGTCTCTATTGCAGCAGTGAATGTGATCACTGAGGATAAGAACTAAGTTCTGCTTTTATTCATTTAAGTCAAAATCACAAAGACATTGCAAAAAACCTAATTTTCAAAGAACGTTGTCACACAGCTTCTGAGAAGAGCTGTATCTGCATTGCCTAAGGCACATGTCAAAAGGCAGCAAGGGCATTTGCTTCTTATACAAGCACAGCCAAAGAATAACCAAAAAAGTCTCCCACCTTGGCCAAGGTGCTGGAGAGAATGGGTGCTATGTCAACTGCAACAATTTTTCCAGTATCCCATTGAAACATTTGGGATCTTGCTTCCCTGAAGCAGGTACCTCCTCTGAGTGTGTGTTCCTACTGACTGATGCCAGAAAAACAACTTTTTCCGTGAAGATTAACAACAGTGAGAGGTGTGGGCTCAGGGACTGCAAGATACAGCTGAGTGAATCACGTATCAAGATGGCAGCCTTCACAAGTCAGGTGAAGAAAGGGTCTCTCAAGCAGTGAATCCTGGCATCAGTCTAGGTATAAGTTAAGTATATTTTGCTAGCTTTTCTAGCTCCATGACTGGAAATAACTCGCTCAATGCCATAAGCATAACTCAGGTCTCTTTAGTTTGGGTGGGGTCAAAAAACATTGATCCCAACAGTCTGGCTTGAATTGGTTTGACAACATACACAGCAAGTATGCCAGAATCCAGCGGAGGTCAGAGACATCCCTTGGGAAACTAACCTTTGGCCTCCCGCCTCATAGGACAACTAAGGTGCACATGGGGAGCCTTCTACACCCTGCTTATTGCTTCTATCCTATATATATATACACACACATACGGTTCCCTTGTGCCTTCAAATCAGAAATGCTGTAGTCCACGTACGGTGGGAGAGATGTTGTTCTGTGAGAGTTCAGCACAGTCAGTGCTGCTGCAGGACTTGATATTCTGGCAAACATCCACTGAAACAAAGGAAATAGGCCCCCAAATCAGTTTGGCTTGCTTTCAAGGCCTTGACCCTGTAACAGCCAGTACAGACATGCTCAGAAAAATAACTTGCAAAAACAGTAGGTCAATACAGAGAAGCATAACTTAAAGATAAGGGTTATAAGGGTATTAAAAAATAGCTGAAGCATGTCTTCCCTGTTTGGGTTAAAAGATTACTCACATACTTAATGATAAAAGAGTTCTGAAAAGGAAGTAAAACCATCATTTATTTCTTAGGCAAATAAAAAGCAGAAAAGTAGGGGGAAAGAAAAAAAAAAAAAAAACAACAAAAAAACAAAACAAGTTGCTACAGTTACCGCATCTGTAGTATCTGTAGCTAAAACATGTAGTCTTTTCATTGACATAAAGATACACCACAGCTGTACAGAATCCCACAGTCAAAGAAGCAGACGCATTGGAACTAGATGATCTTAAGGTCCTTTCCAATCCTAACTATTCAACGATTCTATAAACATGGCTTAATATCGTGTGCATGATATAAAGCTAGACGTACAATCCAACTTACCAAACATCTTTAAGGAATCAGCTATTGGATAGGCACCACTCTAGAAAGGTCCATCAGACAGCAAGATATATACAGGACCCTTCAAGCAGAAACTGTATAGGTAGTTTTCTGAACAAATCTGATCATGGGTGACAGATCACATGATGGTAAACATCCCTTCTCACCATAAGACCCTGTTGAAACAGTGACCTTGCTGATACTAGTAAGAAATCTACTCTATAAGTGTGCAATTTGTAGAGTTAAGGATTAGACAAATTAGGAATACAAAGTGAACACAAAATGTGAAACAAAACTAGCAGCAAAATTATTTATCATGACTATAAGTTTCTATCTTTGGTTTCCATCTTATTTTTGTGAGCAAATAGTGAAGTTTTGCAAAGGATCAAAAGTATCTTCTCATTATTATGTTGGCTCCATGTCCTCCTGCAGCATGTGAGTTGTTCTTACTGGACTCAGCACCACATTTCAGAGAAAGCATCCATGGGAGGAGAGGACGAGAACTGACATCTGAGATGATAGGCGATATCCTTTACTTTCAGCATTAAGTGTGTGCAGGGCATCTGCCTTCCCTGCTTCCTTGGTTCATGCTCAACATCTCCACACACCAAAAGTGACCAGTCTCTCCAGACTAAGCAGGGACTCACACCAGCCAGACAGCTCAAGCACTGTGTGGCAGAGTAACAGTAGAGCAGCTTGGGGTGCAGCACTCCACCGCAGGCCTGCCTTGCTGACAGCCATCAGCTCTTCTCGCTGTCCCTCGTGTTCATCATTCCTGGTTGACAGTTTCAGGGACGTACTGGCTCAGGTGGGTGTGGGCAAAGCATAGAATTTGTAGATACTAGGAGCTGTCTAAATTAAAATCAAGTTGCTTAGAAAATTAGGATTCATGTGACTGGAAATCAACCATGACAGCAATTTTCCCAAACCACAGACACTAACTTCACCAGTGGCTTAGTATAAGGCTCAAGAAATACAAAGCTCATAAACCTTTCCATTGCTTTAAAGGCATGGTGCTGAGGTGTACATCATCCCAAACACGCTCCATGTTGGCTTTGAGGTGCTTCAATGAGACACGGGCTTTGTCACCTAGCTATGCATTTATTCCTGTTACTCAAATTCATCTTTCAATTCACACAAGTGTTTTTTCCCCAAATAAATTAATATTCCAGACCCTTGCTTAGACCATGAACACAAATGGTCCTTTCTTCCTCTCAGGGATTCTCTACAACTAAGCCACTGCTGCAGATGGAAAGGTATCTCCCTGTAGTCCACATGTCCCCCTTAAAAGTGGGAAATCCCAAATGCCTCCTGGGAGAGATTCTGGCTTAGGTTCAAAATACCTTCTCCCCTACTCTTTTGGCCAGGTCCAAAAGAATTAAAAACAATGCAAAGAGTGATAAGTAGGTGGATCTAAAAGAAAACCATCACTTCTAATTAAAAAGAAGTGTGTGGTGATACTACTAAGTAGTACTACTTTGCAATTATACTGCTACTATTAGCAGCAGTAGTCGTATTACCATCAGTAATGGTGTTGTATTGTAGTACCAGTATCACATCTACTATCCCACAGCAATGATAGTAGTGAAGATCAAATAGTTGAGGTGTTATCAGGATAAGTTCAAAGTACTGCAGGATTTTCCTGTGCTTATGGAAGTGTACTTAACTGGGAATGTTTACTTGCAGCTTCCTTGACCCTGTGCTTGCTTCTGCCCTTTCTGGTCACTGATAGACTCATTTTTTCATTTGTGTACAAGCTTATACACTGTCAGGGGTTAGCAAAGTAGGCAATTTGGAGGCTTCATTTTGGAATATTTTTTGTCAGCTGACCTTGTAATACTATCATTTCACAAATGCATACAACACCAGCATTTAATACTCTGTGTGGGCTGACAAATAAAATTCAAGGCAGAAATCAGTAACTGTCCAAGGATCTGATCACCATGAAGGTGGCCTGCCTTTCCGTGTCATGCCCAAAGTAACACTGCCTAAAGCAATCTGCATGAACAACTAGGAGAGGTTCATTAGGGTGAGCCACTAGTTCTTAAAATTATTCCCTTTACAATTTGCCACAGAGGAACTTGACATCTTTGTAACGGGCATGCAAGAAGATTTTCTTTAGTTATCTATAATGACTGATAAATGCTATATGATGTTGCATGTTAGAAGTAACATTTTCTCTGGCAATACGGAAGGGGGCTGGGGAATTGAAAGATAATCCTCTGCTCCATACTATAAGAAGATGTCACAGACAAGGGCTCGAAGTCTGACAAAATGTTGAAGAATAATAATAATAGTAATAATAATAATAATAATAAATAGTTACACTGGCTTCTTCACAATTATTAGTTAGAACTGAAATCTGATTAGGTCTTCATACACATTTCACCTGTATACCTGACCGCCTTCTGCTGAGACATAAATGTGAGCAGCATGTGTTCAGTGAAGCTGACCCATATAGTGAAATAGTTTATAAGAAATGACGATATATGATGGGAATACAGAACTTAATAATACGTTTATTTATTGATTGAAAATAAAATTCATGAACTGTGAAGCTGAAAACTGCACCATAGGGAACTGGTCCAAGAGGACATTAGGGGGAAAGAGAGAGAGAGAGAGAGAGAAAACGCACCTGTGCATATATATTACACGTAAGTTACAGGTTGCCTAAAGGCTTCTGATTCCACAAGCAGAGCCTCTGAGGATAGGATCTGAAAGCCTTTAATGCTACTAAGGCTTTGTCAGTAAGATATTTGCATATTTTGCCTACAAACCCAAAATGCTGTATTAATTCATTTTTATTTACCTTTCTGCCACTTCCAAAAGAAACCTCGCAGGAAGCCATTAATGACACAGCTTCGTAAGAGATAAATTTCAGAGAGGCTTTGCAGGTAGTGACTGAAAGGGGAAAAATGTGTGTCAAATTTGGGTTATTAACAACATAATCCTTAAACAGACGGTATCTCAAAGACTAATTCGTCTTCAAATTTGACTGTGAAAACTGCATGATCCTTCACTCTGTGTGCATGTGAATTTATATTCCATGCTTTTTTTCTTTGTGTTTACTAAAAAGGAAAGCAGGAGAATTTTGAAGCACTGAGATTCAGGCTGGAAAACTCAATTTCATCTTCATGCTACTGCACCTTCCATTCAAATTTGGGTCCCTTTCTCCACAGTCCACCAGCAAAATTGCAGGGCAAGCAGCTTTCTCTCACAGCCCATGTGCAAAGCCATTGGGTAGTCACAGGCCCCTTTTCCAACAGTGGCTGCCTGGGGAGGACCCTGTGGGAGCTCCCTGCAGGACACTCACCGGCCCCAGCAAGTGACAGCCCAAAAACTTGGCTCTCTTGGGGTGCATTTGTCATATCTAGCATCGCATATGTGTAATCTGAATTGCCACAACAACTCACCACAAGCCAAATCATGCTGATTGATAGCAAAAACATCCCCCAGCCTCCCACATACAAAATTGGAGCTGCTGTCCCTGGTTTGTCTGCAACTCACAGCAGTAGGCATTTGGGACAAGACTTCTGTATTTTGTTACAAGTTAAATAATATTTTTTGTTTAGCTTAGTGCCAGGTTCTTGGTAGACAAACGTTTCGACAAGCTGAATGAGAAAAAATTGCTCTGTAATCCCTGGATGCAAGAAAGCAGGCGCCCCATTTAATACAATTTTAACAGCATGATTTTTTAATCATGATACAGCAAAAGTAGTCTCAACCTTTTATCCACTTAAGCATAAAGTACTGAAACCTTTGTGTCTTCCAACACTGAGAGAAGTGAAAACCTTTTTTCTCTTGCGAATTTATAATATGCAGTACAAACTTCTTTTAAACTTTCCTGTTGTTGGAGCTACATCTTTCCTCCCTCTTAAGATATATAATTTAGAGGTTTCCTCTTCCTTCCTGTACTTTTCTGATCTGGATGCTCTATTTATAGTCTTTGCAATACCAGAATTATCTCAGAGGAAAACCAGAGACTCACTCATATACATAAGGCAGCATAAATGGTCCAGTTCCATTGCCCAGTCCAGCATCTTTGCAACTCATTTGTCCTTTAAACAGAGGAAACATTTCTTCTAATTTATTTACATACTGATTTGTCTACATTTAATCTACATTCAATCATTTTGTCTGTATCTAATTTATCGCCATACTGTAGCTCGTCTGTCTGCACATGTTGCATAGACCCGGTCTCCCACTGCACTCCTTGTTGGGCTGCCACATATGTTGTACCGCTGTGTACAGGTGAGTGCCGTATCCTGGTTACAACCTACGTGTCCTGATTACAACCTAGAGCTGTGTTCCAGAGACAAAATGAAAGGTTGTATACATGAACCATGCAAGGCACCAGGCCCCACTGCCCCAGAGGCTGGGCAGAAAGTGCAGGGAAGCAGCATCTTCACTGTACAACCACTGTCCTTCTCCTGCCTCCTTGGCCACAGCGCCTGGTTGAAGCCAGTGAGATTTTGTTGCTCCTTGGGGATGGGGCAAGTAGGTAAAAGTACCACCTGGTCATGCCCTGCCACCTCCATTCCCTGCTCCCCAACTGCACCAAGTGGGTCTGCACCCAGCCTTTCTTTTTTGTTTAGAAAAAGACCCGTACTGTCCTGGAGGAAGACAAAATGCCTCTATTCCTTGCAGAACAGTTATGTCCAGAAGCAATCGCACTGAAATCAATCCTCCAGCGAGTCCCTGCACTGCAGAACAAGTGTTTCAAAGCCCGACCCAGCTGCAGTGGATACACCTGGAGTCACTTACAAGCCCCCTTCTTCCTGTGATAGATGAGCAGCTGAAATGTGCTTAAATGAGAGCTCCGGCCTTTCTGGGTGCCTGCCAGCTGTAGGCTGTGTTGGCACAGGCAAGGTGTACAGGGAGGACGAAAGATGGTGATGGCAGCGGTGACAAACGGCAAGAGAAAGGCCTCAGTTTGTAGTGGAGTGTTACACATGGTTTAGGAAGGGTTTCGCAGCTCTGTATGGAAAGGCTACAGTGCACTGCAGTCATATTTGTTCTTTGCAGGTGCTGTTTTGTTTTCCTGGGGTTTTTTCTGCACAAACTAAGGAAATGTATCTGGAAAATTACAAGGTCAGTTCATGTCAGTAGCTGTTGCTGGAGAAACAGCCCTGTGACACCATTAACCAGGACACTGCCACAGCTTGAGAAACACCCTGAAGGTGTTCCATAGATCACAACACAGAGAGACAGTGGAGAAAGTAAGAGAAAGAGATTTCTGGATAGAGGACATCAAGCCAGGACATTTCCTAAAGCATTTAATACAGGAGAACTAAAAACCAAAAAGCTCAGGAATGTATGAATGTCGGCCATTTCCTCCTTCAGATACAAGCGTATGCTACAGCTTCAAAAACTAGCAGCTGCTCTGTGTGACTGCATCCTTTCCTGCTATGTGCTGTCCTGGGGACATGAATGAGACGGGAAGGTGCCACAGCAGTGAAAATGAGTGTGTGGAAAGGGGGTTCCCCGATGCACATGTGTCCACTGAGCATGCATGAGTAGCACATGAAAAGCTCTCTTTGTGCTGATGTTCATGCCATGTAATGCTGATATGACAATTATTTTACAATCCTTTATATATTTTTAACTAATTTAAAGTTCAGGTCTGGCAGTAGATTAGCCATATAGCTCAATTATTTAAATGTTTAACACCTTCCTAACGTACAGAAAAAGAGGAGAATTTAGGTATTTCAGCTTTAATGCCTCATGATAATTTTTCCCCTCCCTTCAAATGTGAAATGAAAGGGCCAGAAACTGTTTCTCTTTGCTCCCCAGAAGTCATTACCAGGGTTTAATCCTAACTCGCAGTTCTGTAAGACAAGCAAATCACAGGCAGTGATAGAATAGGGCTTGGGGCTGTGTTAGCACTCTAGGTGGGCACCTTCCCTAGCTGGCACCACCAGAGGTGATTCATGCCAGGCAAGACATCGGTTGTGCTCTAGAGGTGTCGATCTCCAGACTGGAAGACTATTTAGCTAATTCAGTTATCACATAAGTCAGCAGTGGCAAATCCACCACATCATCCCCAATGGATTGAATGCTTCCTGGGCCTTGTAAAGTTTCAATACATATGTTTCTACATAGTTGCCAAATACCTTTCTTAAAACTTTTCTTTGTCAATGGACAGAGTTTTAGTTCAAGTCATAGAAAGATGTCCAGTGACTCCTTCGTGTTTCATTTTAATATGGCTTTGTATGACATTTTCTATTTATGTTTCTACCCCTTCAGTAAGAGAAAGAACTTAATAGAGAGGAAAAAGGTATATATTCTGCTTGCAAATGTAGGTGTGACAGATATACAGATATGCACCAGATATAGCCATGTACAAACAACTGCGTCATAAAAAAATTTGGCCTCTTCCACCTGCAAAACCTCACCGGAAAATAAAGAAAGCCTAATTTTGCTATAATAATTTCCAAAATAATTACTTCATCTGCTAGTGAATTTATTAAATCAAATTATCTACTTGATTTATCTGTGTTAATTATTTTTTAAAGGAGTAGTAGTAAAAATAAGAAGTAGAACGTTATTTCTAAAAAGCAGTCATCATGTTGGAAAAGAACTGGCTGTTCATAAACGGTCAAGTTAAACTCGCTCTGCATAATAGACTAAAACAAGCCATTTCAGGCAAGTTCTCCTGTTCCTGATAAGACATATTTTAAACAGATCTGCTATTTTAATCGTAATCTTTTCCCTCTGGGTAACAATGTTAAGTGCTACTCAGGCTAACATCTCGCTTTACATTTATTTTCTTTCTCTTTATAATGTGAAAAAAAAAAAAAAACCCACCAAAACCCAAAACCAAAAATCCACAAACAAAAAAACAAAGCCACAACCAAGAAGCCCCCCGAAATTGAAATGTATTCACGCTCACACTTGTAAGAGCCTCGGAACTTATATGGCAAGACTTTTGGAGACCTTTTCTCCCATCAGGTTTCACTAACGCGTTTATTTGCCAGTTCCCTCCTAGTGGTTCCTTTCAGGAAATCAGCTGTATTAATTTAACTTCTTTAACAGAGACTTAACCTGGGATAAAAGGAGCCTTGGTGACCACTTCTGCCTTTTGCCATCATTTGCTTGATCTGAAGATAACAGTGGCAGTGCTGACAATGTTAAAAAAAAAAAAGGAAATAAAAGAAATGAGTACTTCAGGCTTTCACTCCAAGAAACAAAAGGCAGTTATCCACAGACAGAGAGAAAGGGAGAGACTGTTGAAAGACTGCTAAGAAGTGGTGTCTGCTGAGACAAGATCTCAGCTTTGAAAAAGCATCTTTTTGACCTAAATCTTTCCTGTTGGGCTCTTACTCCGTGTGTTCAACTCACCCATGCGGCCAATGCAGCACTGCATTGTCACTGCTATGTGAGGGCCCACAGTAACTTTCAGTTCTCCCGGCCCCTACACCACTCCCACCTTCTCACCCATCACAGGAACAGCACCCTTCAGCTGGTGGTTTTCCCAGTGCCACGGCCACACAACATGGGAGGCAGAGGTATACAAGACATGCAGACCGTCCGCATGTCCGGCATGGGCTGGGATTCAAATGCGCATGATCAGAGGTAGCATCTGTGTGTGTGTGTTTGTGCACCCATGTGCATCGGAATGGTCTCCCCAGGGAAGTGAGGGACTCCCCAGTGCTGGACATTTCTAAGATTCTGCTGGCCAGGGCACTGGGACACCTAGTCCAGGTCATGCTTTGCCAAGAAAGGTTGGAGCAGATGATCCTTGAGGTCCCTTCCAACCTGGTATTCTGTGATTCTATAATCCTGTGTGCACAAGTCTGTATATCCCTCACTTTGCCTGCTGCTGCCTCATACCCCAAGCTGCTCTGGCCCAGTCCCCATGGGAAAGGCACCTCTCAAAAAGAATATTGTGTGCCTCACAATATAAAAATAAAGAAGCTCCTCAGTCTTCTCTACACAAAAGTTCTCCTTTTGTTTTGTTTTGTTTAACCTAGGCTTTCTAAACAACAGGGAAGCAAAGGGCATTATTCAGCTCCTTCACAGTAAAGAAAAACATGTGGCTGAAGTGGAGCATACTTAGTATTTTGGCTGAAAAACAGAGCACCTTACTTAGCACACACATAAGTGCCATCAAAGAACTTATAAATTTGCAGATGATTTCAAAGTCACTCAGGAGGGGTTGTGCTGGAAATGACAGAGGTGTGCTGGGACATTCATCAGCCAGTTGTCAGGGCCTGGGGGGCACGTTCCCTTAGAGGGCCACTCTCTTCATTCACATGTGAGGTTACAGAGGAAGGAATACGTCACATCCCAACAAGACAGAAGACTGAGTCAAAGACAGGCTGAATAATCCCATACACCTAAAAGACTCTTCATATTTGCCTCTCCACTGCCTGCAGCTCCATGAGAACCTGAAACGGGTGCAGAATACATGCCATGGCTGTGTGGAGATGGGTGCTAGTATGATCGTTTAACACCATGGGAAGTAAAATGTATCACAAAAATAAAAAGATAGGTAAACAAACCAAAAAAGAATCCTCTTATAAATACATCAGGGCGTCTCAGGTACATAAGAGATCTATAAATTATGAGCCATTGCCTAACACAGTTTGTACCACTTGGTGGCAACACTTCCATGTTTGATTTATTGAACCTTTCTTGTAATCTTTCTTCTGATACTTGAAAGGACAAGTGTAGGCCCTGATACGTGCAATTAATTACTGCAGAGAATAAAAAATAAAGTTTTGAATGGCTTTACTACTGCTTTCTGTCCAGAAGCCAACTAAATAGCTTACAAGAACACATTGCTTCAAGTGCTGAGACACTTCTAACAGGAAATTCACATGCCACAGACATCACTGAGCAGCCTTGTACAGCAATCTCATCTTAAATACTGTCAGAAAACAATTTCTTCCAATGGGCAACCAGAAACACAAAAGAAAGCACTGACCAGGTGCTCTGGAAAGACAGTGTAGGTGGCTATGATTGTGCAAGGTTCTCCATTTCAAGTGTTTTAAGACTGCAGGTACACATTCGAAAGCCATTCAAGCTGTAGTCTTGCGTGGTGCCCAAACAGCCATGCCATGGCTCTTTCTTGCAGGTTGAGTTTGGTCTGCAAGACTCATTCTTCAATCAAAGACCACTCAGTGTTCCGACTTGCTCAACCTGGGCCCTCTGCTAAACCTGAAAAATGTCATTAATGTCAACAATTTTCCGAACTGCAGGATGCGGAAACTCACTGGCATTGGGCCCATACCTGCAGTTTGTGATGTCCTGTCTCTGGCACATGTCACTCCAAAGCTATCAAGGGGATATCTCTAGGAAAAACAGCCCAAAGTCTCACAGCAGCCCAGGGGTGGTACTGAGAATGGGGATACTCCTGCGTCTCTGTTCACTGGCATGGGCAAATTCTGGGTAGCAAAGCAGCCCACAGACAACCAGATGAGGTTCGCGCGCTGCGGTAGCCTTCAGGAGTGCTATGCAGCCCTGACCACTGTAGCCTTAGGTAGAACAATGCAAAAGGGACAATGCAAAAGGCACCTGCATTTACCTATTCCTCATCTCTCAGGAGACAGAGCACAAATGTAATAACACAAAGCCCTTAAGAGCAGCAGCTGACACAGCACATGGAGACATTGTTTGAGTCTTAAGGCCACAAGGAAGAAGTCTTCTAGATATTCCCATGCCCTTTATGCCTGCTGCATGGGGTGATGCTGGCCAGGATGCTGTCAAAGGTGCTCTATCCAGAGGGGGTGGCAGTGGGGTCTATCCCCTCCGAAGTGTTGAGCCAGCTTGGAGAGGACATGCCATCTGCAGGGGCTGAGGAAACCCCCACCTCCTCCAAAATGGCCTCATCTACATCTGACCATGATTTGCTGACAGGGGGAATGAAAGGAAGCTGAGACTCACAACAATTTTCATATGCTCCTGGGCACATTCACAGAGACTAAGCAAAGGAAATGCACTAACAATAAGGGGGAAATGTTTGGCTTCTGATATTAACATATTTATAGCAACAAGAATACTATAGGTCCCAACCTTATATAAAATTTTGATGGAATGCCAGTTTTGAAAGTGAAAGAAAAGTTTAAAACTATTACCAAAGGTATTTAATATTAATATTAAATTCATCTAGGCTCAAGTACTGATATTCCAAGTGTTTGAATTTATGATCACGTTAGTTAACTTAAGTTCTTTCAGATGTGTTGAAAGAATTAATGACTCACCTGAGAATTTACTTACAATATACTCGGAAATCAACACAGCTTTGTAAAGGGGGGAAAATGTTCAACAGAGGTAGCAAATGCTGACTTTTGGATGGACACACACACATTCTCTTTAATCAGGACATGAACTGGCGAGGGTGCAGAGGTTCCTGAATTCAAAACCCTATATGCTCCCAAATGCTAACTTCTGATACCCCACTGTATATTCATCATTCGCTCACCTTCTAAACTATTTCCATTTTTAATGAACGATTGAAGATGATCTATAACTCAACATTTCCTAGAAAACAGAGAGCCCAACCAGCTGCACAGCTCTGAATAGGAGGTAGAGCAGAATGTGCTCCCTGCTCTCAATCAGTTCCCTGCTCTACCTTAAGGCTAGATCCAAAGGGGCATCAGGCTTAGAAATGAAATTCCTGAATTTGAGACAGGAAAAAGAGGATGAGAATCCACAGCCTTATGCACTAGATCAAAAGGTTTGAGCATTAAATGATAGGGTAAGTGTAACCAGCATGAACTATCTGATACGTAACAGTACACAAGTTGCTACCAACACTTCATGGCTGTGGAAAACCCGGGTTCAGCTCTTTGCTGTGCAGAAACATGAGAGATGATGCTCAGCACAGAGCAGTGCCGGGCTGCAGGGTCCTCCTGAGGTTAGTGCTCGCCATGCCTGACCTGCTGTGCAGTACGTGCACCATGGGAACCTACAAGTGTATCAGGCCAGAGAGAAGAGGGCAAGGGAGAACAATTGTTCACAGCAATGTTGGGCTGAATTTCACTCCTTGGTAAGGGCAGCCCTGGGCTAGTCCTGCATCAGTAACGGTTAGTGGTCCCCACAGCTATTCACTGGAATAAGACACCCTTAAATCTCTTCCTTTCCATGGAGTACCTCAACCACTTAGGCTCCAAAATCACAATTACATTACTCTGACACCAGACATGTCATCTACTCTGGTCAGCTGAGTATGAGACAGGGGCAAAGGGGTAGCTCCTCTCCCTTCTGCTATGGTCCACATGGAACCCAGGCCCAGAAGATTCATGTCTACTCGGCACTGTCAAGACTGAGGCAACTCTAGACCAACTAGAAGGAGATCTGCTGGTGCTCTGAGAACCTTGCTAAAATAAATGTAGATGACTGTGGTGGCAGGCAGGAGGTTGGGAAGTTCCAAATCTCTGGCATGCAGTGTAGCACTTCAGCACCCACGGCCATGTGTACACCAAGTAGTTATTACAGTTTAATAAGCTGAGCTGCTCAACTGATGGTGGCTGAGAGTCCTCCAGATCCCTGGCCCTAGGAGGGATTCACACCCCATGCACTGTGTTAGTACAATTGCACATCAGATAACAGCACCAGCTTGGCTCTAGTTCTGCCATGTCCATGCATTGGGATTGCAGCACAGGGAGCTGAAAATAATCAGTCTTTCCCAAACTGAGGAAAGATATTGCAGGTGAGGACCAACAGAGCGGGAGTTAAGTAGAACGGGAAATAAAACATTTGAGAAAAGAGAAATGAAAACAACTTTCTCTATTGACACTTGTTTTTAAACTAAAGACATAATTACCCTGTTGCAAGCCTTGAATACAGAGAAAAGCATCTTGTTGGGAACTAATTAAAGAATTAGTCAGTGTTTAGCTTCTCAGATAAAGGAGCATAAGCTTCGAGACAGAAGTGTTTGCAGTGAGCTTCTGAAAACTCTCTGAAGACAGCCGAGCTTAAGTCTGTTAAGCCTCTTCCTTCAACTATTAAATGTCTGTTCAGGCATTTTTTTATTTTTTTTCTTCCTTTCTTTTTTTGTTGTTGTGAAAGAAGCCCCAGGTACCTCTTAACAACAGGCATTTCCTCCCTTGCTTGGAGCATGGGGTGGTGTGCTACCATGCATCACAGTGATCAGCACAGGGCATCCACTGTACCACTATAAAGGTGGACAGGTGTCAGAGATGTCATGAAGTACAGTGTTTAGTAAATAAAAGCAACCCAGTGTTGCTGCATGCCACTTCAAGTTATGTTCTGACCAGGCCCTTATCAGGCACAGCCACCTTGCCTAGCCTGCCTGTATCAGCACTGCATCCCTGACACAGACGACCTCTGGGTGCTATAGGGGATACCCGGTCCAATTGCCCCCTAACGTAACACTGTGAGAAACCTTATTTTCTATGTACTTACTTCAGGCATTGGATCTGTGCTTCTCCTGGTGCCCCAGACAGGGGCTGAGCTTTACCCCATGGAGGCATTTGATGAGAGACAAGATACAGCTGAGTTAAACAAATCAAAAGACAGCAACAACGCCATAGCACCAGTTTTATTTCCCACTTTGCGTTCTGCTGACTGACATGCAGCAATGCCATGTTGCAAAACAGCTGGCAGGGTATTGGGCAAGAGAGCTAGTGACTGCTGTGGTTTGTAGTTTATTTACTACAGTGCTGCAGACCAGCCTAAGCCTGCTCCCTCATGAGACCAGTGCTAGCAGGTTTTAGTTATATCATGAGTGGATGCTATACTTCTATGTTTTTCTAATTGTCTCTCCTCCAGTTTACTTGGGAGCACAAAACTAAAAAAAAGACACCTTCAAAGATGCACCTTTCAGGAAGAGTAAATATTTTAACCATAGATCCCTTCTTATGTCAATCCTGGCAAAGGGAATAAGTTCCTTCTGTACACTGGAAAATGCAATGTATCTTTTCTCCAGTAACAGTAGTAGCAAAAGAACCTGGAGGTTAGCTGAGCCTTTACAAAGGCTTGATGGTAAAATTACTGCTGTCTAAATTATTCTGCAGTACGTGGTTTCATTTTGCAGCCATTTTAGGAAAAAGCACTGGTTTATATTACCAACATCAGTGGTAGCAGAGGATCAACTTCCAGTTTTCTCAAATTAATTCCCCCTGGAAATCAGGCTTCCCTCTAGCTGCACTGGGGAACAGACACACACTCACACACACATGCACACACACATGCCTGCCAAGACCAGCAGAGCCTCAGATGCTTTTATCTTCTTACAGGCAGCCGCTGCCCAATCTCTGCCATGGCACTGCAGAGGTGTAGCTGGTTTCTTGGACTGGTATCTTAGGGAGTGAGAGAGGACGGTGACAGTAATGTGTCATCTTTCATAAACTGTGATAGCTCGATGTCCACTGCCAGGGGAGGGACAATCCGGCCTGAAGAGCAGGGGCAGCAAGCCTCTACATGGGCTTCCATGCGTACTTGGCTCTCGGAACATTCCTTAGGGATAACTAGAGCTTGACTTCAAAAGTAGCTGAAAAAAGTAGCATGAAAGCCTCCATGGCAGTGGAGCTGAGGGGACAGTCTCTGCAGAAAGGAAGCCCAGTTCCCAGAGAAGCTCTGTCTGTAACACCCACAAATGAGATACAGGCACTTCTGACTGCTACATTGGCCAGCAGCCTAGGCATGCAAACACCTCAGCTGGACCACCACTAATGCTGAATATTGGGTGAAATGTCCCCTTTTTACACAATTCCAGCTCAATACACAATTCTTGGACAGGTGCTGCTTAAAAACTGAGACTATTACTTCCCAGGGCAGGGTTTTTACTGCTGTGCTACTGGCTCTTGCCTCACACAGCTCCCAACACCTCCCTCTGCAATGTTCTGGTCTGAAAGAGAAGCTTGGATGGAGGATGCCTCTGCTCCAACAGGAGGTGTGAATTCAATCCAGGAGTAAAGGCAAGGCCTGCGGAGAGTGGTCATGGCTTCATGTTGTAATCCCTAAACGCATAAGTGCCCGGGCTCCCACTCTCAGCTTTCTGCAACAGACTCCCCAGCCATTTCCTGGGCTTTTCCCCATCTGCAGGATGACATGCCTGGGCACAGCATACACTGGCAGAGGTCAACTTAGCTGCTGTTCCCAGGATGCAGGACAAACTCATCCATCACACTTTGGAGCCCATACCACTGCCATGTGGCCAGCTCTTGTGCTAGCCCCAGTCAGCCCTCAGCTATTGCTGTCAAGTGTCCTGTTAACAGGACACTTACCACAGAACCACCTCTACAGGGCAAAGGAGATCTCTTCTGAGTACTGCCATCCCTTCCCATTGCTTCTTTGCTAAACTGGACGATTTCTCAGTTGAGAAATCTTCTGTACTGCACACAGCATTATAGTGTCTGAAAGATCATGCAGCAACAATGCTTCATAGCTCATGAGGCATCAGGGAGGAGGAAAATGCTTTAAGTCCACAGTTCTGGAAGTCACTGAAATAATAACAACTGTATGAGAGAGGCAAGGCTTGTAAGGAGAGGTAGTATTTTTTATTAATCAGACTGACACAGATGAGAAAAAACGGACACATTCAAATACAGAAACACATTTAAATGTGCTGCCTCTACTGTTTGGAGATCTCTTTCCCCCCTTAAGTGCTGTAGCTTAAAACCCCATTCTGATTTTGCTACTCTGAGGCATTTAAGCACAAGACACCCAGCAGCAGGTATGAGCTGAGAAAGTGTCAAAATTAAAGGAACCAAGAACAGTTGTATGTAATCACAAGTGATCTTCAGAGCTCTTACCAGCTTAGACCACAAGGTCCTTCTTTCCCTGTTTCTCACCAGCCACCCAATACAACACTTTTAAGAGCCAGCCAGATTAACAACCTTCCTGAACCTTCGGACTAGGCAGGCACACTGACTCCACTCCTGCTAAATCGGTCTCCAAGGTGTTGGCTAAGATCAGGGACTGCAAACTGCCTCCTCTCTCAGCTCTAGCAGGACAATTTACCACTGTGGGTCTCCAGCAAAGCAGCAGACCTCCACTCTAACACTGAGTGGGTTTGCCACCACATGAGAACTGCTGTTGACTGTTGTTGGGCTAATGTAGTTTATTTAGCATGTCAAGCATTATTTAAAGTAAGCACACATGCAAATGAAATTATCCTCTCTTTCCACAAGGCATTTAAAAACACACATTTCTATCTATGCTTTGTGAAAGAGGATGGGAGTTTCACCAAATGTCAGAAGTACTCCACAGAGACAAAATTATGTGGGAAAGGGGAATCAATTCTTACTAACCTCTCTTCCACTGTCATGCTGCTTTGTAATTTTCAGTGCAACCTCTAATATCAGATGCATTCTCAAAAGTCATGGGAATTGTCAGGGCAAGTATATTTAGCCATATCCCTTTGGGTAGGTGGGGGAGGAAAGAGACCCCTAAATAGCTGTAAGATAACAATTACTGCAAACATATTTGCTTAGAGAAAGTTTAGTCAGAGTTCAGAGAAAAGACAAGCTCTTGGCAACTGGATAGCCAATGGCCAACTGCTTCTTGAGCTGTCCCTGCAAACCTTTACTCAAGGAGTAACCTGCTTAGAAGAGAAATTCCTCTGCTTTACTTAGGTCTTCATCACATGCTCTAAGCACTCCTCAGTGGAAAAAAAAATGCTTAAAGAAGTGGCAAATGATCCAGAATTCTCTCCCCTCTTTAACAAAAAAGTCAAACCCAAGCCCTCCATGACAGAAAGCATCTTCTACATAGTGTGGGGGGGGTGGAAATTCCCACTATCCACAATATTGCAAAAGAATCAAGAAAGTCCACAGCACTTTAACAGACGAGTGAAAATGTCCTGGCTTTTATTCAGCTGCAATGTTAGCGGGAGTGGGCAGAAGCCTCTCCCACAGCTGCAGGAGAAAACTGTGGGATTCAGGATGGAAAAGTAGCAGAGGGAGGATGTGAACGTTGTCATAAATAAAACTTATCAGACAACAAATGAATCATGAGAATGTTATCTGGTTCAACAGAAGTGTGAAAACAAATAGGCATTTCAAGAGGAGGGTTGCTAGCAAGGTAACTAACTACAAAATAGCAGGAAATGGCCAAAGAAATGTGCCAAGCTGATGGCAACAAACAGAACTCTCCCCAACAGCAGATTTCAGTGTCACCACCCTTCACCCAGCTGTGTGGTCCTGCACCCACCCACCACAACCCTAGCCATGGAACGACAAAAGACTGAATAGAGGTGCACAGGACATTTAACATGACCCAGTGTTTATTGACTCCTGCCACAGTTTTGTTTTTGTGCTTGATTTTAACAGTAACAGGAACACAAAATGTGATGCATTGTAAAATATTACTACGGGGTTCTATATCGATCTGATGCAAAGTGCCAGCATTGTTGACCAGCATACAACCTGACAAGAGAAGATCTAGTCATAACTCACTCTCAGATATCTGCTGGGAGTACATCACAGTCAAAGTAAAACTAGTTATTTGCCTGCAAATAGATACATTTTCTTCTATATGCAAGTGGTGTTAGAGCCAGCTATTTTGCAACAACAACAAATACATATAATACATTCCAACATTTTAAAAAATAGGAAAGGATTAAAACTTTTAAAAAGAGAAGGAAAAAAAAGAGTAGATCATTTTAGATACTACTTTGCAGAGACCATTCCTCATAGAAGCAGAAGTAATCTAGAGAAAGAAGATTTATTAGAGGCTTCTTTGCTCAAAAGGCCAGTGGTTATAAGAATAAAAATAGTCTCTTGATTTTCAGCACTGTCTCCTGGCCTTTTATTCCCTGCACAACAAAATCCACCTGTAAGAAATTGTGGCCTGGTGGCTCTGCATATTTTTCGAATGCAATTACACTTGGAAAGGCAACCATATTTCTCATAGAGCCATGAAAATCTTACATGACAGACACATGTGGCAAGTAACATCTTCACAGATATGAATGATGAAGGCACATTATCTAAAGGTTGCGGGGAAAAAAAACAAACAGCAAAACCTTTGGAGGTCTAAAAATTAAATTCCTTAGAGAAACCACTCTTCTTCACAACTGGGTGACAAGTGCTGTTTAGCCACAGATGTTTCAAACAGTTTGCCACAAAGACAAAACACAAGGAAGGGAAAGTCTCCTTGAAATGCCCTCCCTACAGCAGCAAACTGCTTCTCCCAGAGTTCTTCAGAAAAAATCATTCCCGCAGAACAGCTTGCAACAATTCCAGAGACAGACAAGAGAAATCTGCATAGAAAACATCAAGCTTGTGGATTGCTATATGACCAACACCCTTTCGCCCTCATTAAACTACAGCATCTTCAAGGAGATCATCCCACTGATCTGGAAACAGGGTAAATGGCTAGAATAGAGAACTGAGGAACTGGTTTCAAACTCCTGCACCCTCAACTTTTTTGTACTTAATTATATGTGTTAATAAAGAAAGGCTGCTCTTTGACACAGAATAATTTCTTTCTCCTCTACCTAGATCAGACATATATTGGCTAAAAATGAAAATGTGTACGTTATTTACAATAAATGAATCTATACTGGTCTATGCTCTACCCACCACACACATGTTGCTGACCACTGCTGAAGCCAAGTGGTAGCACCAGTGGTAACTGAAGTACCTTTCTTTTTCAATCTTTCAAACCCACCTCATTCCTCTTCTGCTGTTCTAGGCTCCAGGGAGATGTGTACCAACACCTCTTTCTAGTGCATTTTTTTTTAAGGTTAGTTTCTAATGGCAAAGCAAGCCTTGCTCTGCTCTGGTTTAGCTGTCTTTGCCCCTTTTAAAATCACGTACAAGAGTCAAATTTACATGCCATTTTCAACTTTGCATAGCAATAGAACAGGTCAGCTTTCCCCACCCACCCCATTTTTTAAATAATAATCCTGTGAGCCCCTCATTTCAACACCTCCCATCTTTCAGAGGGTTACCTCACTCTCAGGGAAGAGCCTTAACTCCTTCTCCTCCCACATGAACATTGCAGAATGAGAATTTCAAGTTATTGTCAAGTTTCGTTCAAGTCTATGTTGTGTTACTTAGAAGCAACTGCTGTACAATAATGTTTTTCCTAACATTAAAGGACATTTATCAGATTATTTGCCTTTTTCTAGTCTTGAATTGTAAGAATATATGTCACATGTTCCCTCATATTGCTCTCTTAAGGTGCATAATGGTCAGGTGGAAGTAAGTCCAGCCCGTAAGAGTATAGCTGGATCTCTGGGAGAAGCCAGAGAGAATGAGGGGTTTCTTAGCACTACTGTACTTACATTCAAAATTCAAGGACAGGCTGAAGGATGCCGAGCTCTTCTTTTTTTTTTTTTTTTTTTTTAAGAGAGAGAACTGCTAAAAAACTCCACTTCTATTAACATTGTTATGTCATGAAAGCTTTGGGGTCTTTTTTCTGTCCTAAGCAGCCATTACCCTTCTGTTACTGATGTTCAATAGTTGCCATTGCACACTACCTTTTCATTCCCCAGCTCAAGTGCAACAGAGCTAGCCTGCAGACCCATCACTACCACAACAGCCTGCCATTGTGTGGTGAAGTGGTGCAGGGGCTGGTGGTTCAGACAGACCACTTTTCCCACTGCAGGCTGGTGGCACGGCAACACAGGGCACTGAAGAGGGCGTCTGTCTGGAACATTTAGTAGGATCTGACACACACTCGCATTCATTTTCGTCTTGTGCATTAAGTTGAGAACAATTATGTGAGTCATAAACACATCCACTGCCAGCTCCCAGCTTCATTAAGAGCTATTCTGAACTGCATAGTAAGCGCTGGTCATAGAAGCTTAGGCAGACTGGAGATAGCTCCCCAGTTACTCTATGAGCCTAATAAGTTAAAAAAAAATAATGGAGACAAAAAAACCCAGAAACCTGTGCTTTGCCATTTGAATAACCAATCTCACAGCTTGCGCACAGCAGAAATAGTTATCTGGTGTAACAGGTCTGTTGAAACAGAATTGCTGTTTCATTTAAATTACATACACATGCGAAGTTAAACAAGTCTGTTAACTAAGGATAAGCAGCACAGAAATAAAGTCTAAGTTACCCATTATTTATCATACACTTGTCAGACTGCCAGACGTTCTTTTCCTTTCAGATTCATGTCTGTGTCATACAAAACATAGTAGATGGAGAAGTCATGAAAATAACACTATAATATAATATAATAACTCTATGTATCATTGGCCTTTAGTGCTAACGTATCATGTGCCCTCAGCCTTCCAAGTTCACCAAACTTTAGGGAGAAAACAGCTCCTTTACCAAACCATGAAAATACAACCCATCCCACTCAGAACAGGAAGGAAATGGTTTTACAAAGTTGTGGACAGATGCATAACTAAGTCCCCCTCCATCCTGGGACAGAAAGGGCAGTGCAACTGCACAGCTAGAACTTGACTCTTGAAAAGCAAACAAATTCCAGGAAATGCAATGACTGTGTAGACAAAAATTCGTTTTGAAAATCATGCTATCAAAAAGCTGAGCCAATGCTCTGCACAGCAAAGTGATGAACAGTACATCAACAGGCCCATGGGGGACAGACCATAAGATGACACTCTACAAAAATCCAATTTAATTTCAGATTTCCAGTATCTCTCCTTGCCCATTAGCAGTCTGCCACAGATTTTAAACTTGTAAAGCTCCTTCCCATTGAGCTAGATTCACCCCCCCCAACATAAAGTGCAAATAAGACTTATTGATACTCTTTTTCCTTTTTCTTTAACCCTGGTTACTTTTTCCAGCAAAAGGCAAATAGAAAACAAGCGTTCCTTCTACCAGATGCACGCATGACAGAAGGCTGCCGTAAGTACCATCAGTGTCAGATGCACATGCTAGACACAACCAGTGTGTTCTCGTGCATAACAAGAATTTGCCCTTGTTCGCTGGAAATGGAAGTCATCTTTGGGATCTTATTTCCTCACAAAGAGTTCAGGAACAGTTATTAGTCTTCATTAAGAGGTGCTTCTCTCTTCCTTGCATCTGCATTGAAAAGACAAAAAAGGAGAGGCTGTTAAGCCAAGGGTTCTGACAGCATTCATCTGAAAACTCAGAAACAGAATAAAGTTAGTTTGTTTTCAGCGGACAGCACTCTCCATCTCACACTCATGATATAAATTCATTACATGGAGTGCAACACTGTATGAATCCACAGCATGTTAAGGAGACAGTCATACCAAAGTTTTGTATATTTGCCCTATTGAAACTGAAGACAATTCATGCAGCATTTAAGTAGACTAAGGAACGTTCAGATTCCAGATCTGTTATATTTACACACACGCACACACTCAAGGCCCCTTGCTCATGATCCCCTTTAAAAGGGTGAAGCCAGTATTTGCTTTGCATAGCAGCCACAGAGATGACAACAGCCAACTCGGAAAAGCATTTGACTAATCGCAACTTTGCTGGTCCCCAGCTGCATAGCACGTACCTTAAAAAAGACCAGTGCTCTCCACACTGTATTTCTGGAACTGCCTGAAGCAGTCCCTCATCTTGGTCTGCTTCAAACATCAAACCTTTGAGCACGACCCCAACTAGGGTGTTGAAACACATATGGACAACTTAGTCCATTACTCATATGCCATTACTACAGCAGCAGGCAGTATGGCTGCCATTAGGAAAGCTGGGGTCACCTCTTTCCAGGGCTTCTGCAGAAGTGTCCCTGGGCTGACTTTCAGCTACCTGTGAGACCCAGTTGAATGTACGTAGCTTCTGAAGTGCACCATAATCACAGCTACTCTAGCAATTGCCTGCCAAAAGATGCACTTATTTCTAAACTTAGTTTCCTCACAATTCATAATCTATACATTCCCAGGTCATTATGAATATCCCCACTCAGAAAATTACTTTTAAATTAAAGACAAATCACTTTTGTGTTACTGCAGGCCCCAAATGCCCTTCATTAAGCATATCGCAGATAGGCCCTACTCAGACAGAATATTTAGAGAACATGATGCTGAAACTGTTTGTGTTAAGTCTCATGACTTTGTGCTAAACTAATTTTGGAGGAGACAAAATATACTTCCCAAATAACAAGATTCGCTTAGGTTCTCTCAGTGACTGCAACAGCCACATAGGGTGGGGCAAACTCTCAGCAGCCATTTGGGAAAGAAATTGGAAACTGCCTCTCCTGTTTTCTCCCCCATCATACTCACCAGGAATACTGAGGTTAGGGCTGACTCTTCTTCTGTCACAACTTCTCCACTTCGCATAAAATAACTGACTAGTGGTTACAGATGAAAAAGCTTTCTAAAAACGAATGTCATAACCCACCTAGCTACAGAGTTATTCCCAGTCTGTCTCCAACTTTGAAAATATCAAAATGAATTAAATTCTCTCTGGTGAACACGTATAAAAGAACCATACCAGTTAAGCTCCTGAACTTCTTTTTGGCTTCTGCTCTTTCTTCGGCATCAAAATACCACACAGTCATGGCATATCTATAAAAGAAAGAAATCTTGTGTTTGTTTCAACTTTTGCGATTAAAATAGCTTTATATTCATGGAGAAAGCAAACAACAAACCTGTATTAGATAAAAAATAGGATGCAAATGGTGCATCTTTATAGACAAATATAGAAAGCATTTTAAATGTGGATTTTATCATCAAGAAAGATAAAAATATAGGTGAGAATTTCTTCTTAGAGGCACAAAATATTGCACAACTCCTGGTAACAGAGGACAAAAGTAGCTTACAGACCTTTGCCTGGTTTTCTGTTCTGGGATGCCTGTAGGCAACTTGGGGGCTGCCCTGCATCACATTGGCTTTTCGTAGCCTGTTGACAGATGGTAGCCTTAAGAATCCCTATAGCGTTAAAAGGGCAAAAGTATAACCCAGCATCTCCCAGCTAAATAGCTACGCCTGGTTTGGAAGATTTCTCCTGTCAACAGTAAAACAGGTTTTTTTTTCCTCATCACACAAGGAAACTTATCATTCAAGCTTGTTCTTCCTCATTTGAGGAGAGAATTCCCAGTGACTCAAAACCAGAAAATCCACTCAAAATCTAGCCAACTATTTCTTACACACGTGTATGAAAAAAAAAAAAACAAAAACAAAAAACCAACAACCCTGGCCATAATTTTAGATACAGATATTGGTAGAACAGATGCTTTGTTTTTCCCTGGCCAAACGTCGATACTAAATATACTACTTACCTGGTTGCATAAGAAGGCTGAACTTCATGTGGGTTCCTTCGATCTGACCAAAAAAAAAGTAATCGGTCAAAAATCGGCTCAACATCTGCTACATAGGACTTCCCTTCTGGGAATATCCGGAGAATTCCACCATGAAGCTGAAAGAAAAGGAAAGGTTGCTTTTTATACATACAAGCGCTCACATTTTCATGTGAACAATGACTTATTTCTTTTTCCTCAGCACCCAACAAATGGGGAACAAACATCTAATGATAACCAAGACAGCTACATGACAACACTGGAAAACCATGCACTGAATCTGTCGGCCACCTTGATTTTCCCAAACAGTTTGTAATGTTTCAGCATAAACATCTGGCTAAAGTAAACGAACCAAGATAAAAGACAACACTGGCTCTGTAACAAACACTTAGAAACCTTGGAGCTCCAAGTCACATCTCCAGAACCAGTGAATATCACAAGGCAGGTAAGGCTGCTCCACCTGACCAGACTGAGATCAGACTCTCCTCCCACCTATTGCTAGATACTGCTTAGGATATTTCAGTGCCTGCATCTGATCATGTAGGAGTTAACTTTAACACCCTGGGAAGAGTGAAGTCTGTTCTATTGTTGGATTTGTAATAAATTTCTCATAAATGTATTATATCTGCCAGACAGTGTTTTCCCTACTTGTGACACAGCCTGGTTTCTCTACCACCTAATTTCTCTTTCCATGTGCCATGAGTTTTCAGAGAAGTCTGGTGATTTGCACACACTAAAGAAACTTCAAAAGATGCAGATGAACTCTGCCTCCTTCCTGCTGCTGTGAGAGGGCTCTTTGTAGGCTTCTATGCTGCACCACATAGTGCAGCGAAGATGCTGTCACACAGTACCAACCTAACTTCATACCTCCATATGGCATGCAAACCTCAGCAAGAGGCTATTACATAAGGTTTCATAGAATCATAGAATGGTTTGGGTTGCAAGGGACTTTAAAAATCATCTCATTCCAACCCCCTGTCATGGGCAAGGACACCTTTCACTAGAACAGGTTGTCAAAAGCCCCATCCAACCTGGCCTTGAACACTTACAGGGATGAGGCATCCATAACTCCTCTGGGCAATCTTTCAAATGTCTCACCCCGCTCACAGTGAAGACATTTTTCCTAATGTCTGATCTAAATCTACCCTCTATCAGCTTAAAGCCATTACTCCTTGTCCTGTCACTACATGTCCCTGTAGAAAGTCTCTCTTCTGATTTCTTGTAGGCCCCCTTTAGCTACTGGAAGGCTGCTATAAGATGTTCTAGAGCCTTCTCTTCTCCAGGCTGATCTGACCAAGCCCAGCTCTCTCAGCCTATCTTCATAGGAGAGCTGCTTCAGCCCACCAATCATCTTTGTGGCCCTTCTCTATATAAGGCAACATGGTTACTTTCAAAGGCCAGTATGCATCTCCTCCAGCATACATTTGCATAAAATTGCCCTCATACCCATAAAATACTCTTCACCACCATCCTGGATTTCAGTTTAGACTTCTTAGTATCCACTTGGGTGCTTTTTCAACATTAGAATAAGGGCAGTGCACAAAATAAACTGGATATTTACATCTCCTCTTTCATTTTATTATATTGAGATGTTTCATTGTCATCCTCTCAGTAAAGGAATGTGTTTTTCAAACAATGTATTTTTTAGTGGCGTTGCCTCTGAATCTGAACTCACTTTCAGGGCTTCACAGTATTTACGTGTGCTTAAAGAACCTCAATGTGGAGACTAAAGTGGCCAAGACAGGTTAGAGAGAAAAAACATCTGGCAAATTTCAATCGATAACCCATGTGAATGGTTTGTGCCACATTATGACAACAGAAGTGTAAAGAGACATCCTGCTATTCTACAATCCCTTATTTTGCTTCTAACATAAAGGTACGGTAAATTCAAGGCTGATTTTACTGCCTATAGTAATTAAGGTAGAACTAAGAGCACCATCCTGTCAGGAGACCCATTGGTGGAGTCAAAGATGAAGAGGACAAACCATGTGCTTGCTCCTTTTACTAAGCTCCATCACTTCCTAGTAAGAAAACCACAAAGGCAACTGCCTGAAGGTCTTCTGCAGGTTAGCCTGAAGGAATGGTACCAAAAATGCTAAAGTCCCAAATTTGGGCTGTAATTTTGTTTTGATCCCAGTATCCACTTATTCTTTAGCGGATTATGTTTTTCCTTCTAGTGCTTCATTGCTTTGTCCTCTAAACAAAGCGTAACAGCCAGCAGCCCAATACTTAGAATCTTTATTCTATTGCAACAACACCGTGTGTGAGATGGGAGAATGATAAGGCAACAGTTCAGATTCTTACTTCCAAAGGTTGCCATAAACACCAAGAAAATAAATGTAGAGATGGAGAATGGACCACCTGTTCAGAAGTTCAGAGTTCACGGAAGCAACTGACAGCACCAAAGCTCTGTAGTTTTTCCTTCTGCCTGTGGCTTACTCACCTTGGAGTCCCAGTTCTTATTCAGGTAATAAATACAGGTGATGCAGCGCCCATCGCCATTTGGATTGTCCACATGACGAACATACCCAGTTCCATTTCCAGGATAGCAAGCGACCATAGCCTGAATGAAAGATGAAGATTGTAAAAAAAAAAATAAGTTCTGCAATATGCCCACCTCCTGTTTGTCTTTGCCAAGTATCCTTCCACCACCAATTTGGTTTGGTATTTTTCAACAATGAATCCAAATGAAACCAATGAACCCAAAACCTAAATATATACCAAAGTATCTTTGCACAAGCTTCTTTCACTGGATGAGTAAGCCAGTGTGAAACTCCAAACCGGAAATAAATACACTTCATATTTCACTATATATATATATCATTAAAGTTGGAGGAAAAGAAAAAGAAAAGCACTAAAACACTGGTATGTATGGTACAAGCTTATTCTCTACAACCTGTGTGACTCTGAGGCAGTCTCAGCTAAAGTTTGCTTGGGTTTCTAATGATGAGCAGTCGTTGCAAAGCTGATTTGCAAGTCATAATGAAAATAGAAAGCAATCTCAGGATGTCATGCCTTACTACCACCATACTTCTCTATACGTATTTTCAGTCCCCATCTAATACATCTCTATGGTACAACACAAAATGAGAGTCCCCAGAAGGTGTGGGTAAAAGTCCATAGAGCAAAGTCTGCAAAAACCTGCAGCTCCTTTGAACTGTGTTTGCACAGGGCAGTGCGTGTTTGCTTTCATGGACTGAGCCACAGAACTAACCAAACAGCTTTCAGACACATACTTCTCTCTTTGATCATCTCCAGACTTGCTGATACAATCGCTTAATTCACGGGTTGTTTAAATTTCACCTTGAATAATGAGATAAGCCTAACATTAATTACTTCAAACCACATGATATTCAACAGGTCTTAAGAGAGTTTCTACAGCAAAAACATATTAAACTTGAGTTGACACCATTAGCAACTTAAGCAGGATGCAATGCAAGAGCAGGTGAAACTGGTAGAGATCCAGATCCTTGTCTCAGAATCATTTCTTCACTACTGGAACTACTTAGTAGTGGTACCAGTCACCTGTCATGGAGTTTACTAAAGCTGTGATAACAGAAATCTTGTTCCCACTCCTCTGACATCTCCTTTGATTGCTTGCCAGTATTAGCAGAAACCATGATGACATATTGTCTAAGTTCAGTTGGAAAATTGGACACAGCATCCAGATGTGGTTTCCTCAGGGTAATAATCACTCCCCTCATTCTGGCTCCTGTGCCTATTGTCTTGGAAGCCATTCTGCAGGAACACACTGCAGGCTCATGTTCAGCTCACTGCCCACCAAGACCACCAGCTCTCCTGGGCAGCAGAGCTGCTCCCCAGCCTGGCAGCCCCCAGCCTGTACTGTTGCAAGGGGCTATTCCTTCCCAGAAGCAGGACTTTGCATTTGTCCTTGAATTTCCTAAGGTTCCTGTTGCCCTGTTCCCCCCAGCCCACCTGGGTCCTTTTGGTAGCAGCCCTGCCCTTCAGTGCATCAACTGGTCCCACCTATTTGGTGTCATCTCCACACTTGATGAGAGAGCACTCTGCCATCCACAGATAATAGTGATCTCATGAGAAATCCCTTTGTCACCCATTTGTTACTAGCCTCTGAGTATACCACAACTGATCAACCACCACCCTCCAAGCCCAACCATCCAACCATTTTTTTTTTACCCATCTAGTTTGTCACCCATCCAGACCATCACATCCTAACTTTGGATACAAGAGTATTGTATGTGCCTTCCCAAGGAATGAAGATGCAATTGTGCAGCACTTGCATGACCTGCCCTCCCTCGACACAACCTGCCAAGCACAGTTGATAACACCAAAGACTTACAGTATAGGCAAGAGCAACTGAAATTTTTATTTAGGGACCCCAGGTCTTGTTTTCTGCTTTCAAGCACATGCTAAAGCCATGCTGCTCTCACAGGACACTGGATCAGCCAGAGTATAGCACATGCTGATTTAATCACAGAGGTAATTTTACTGTGTCAACAAACACCAGCACAGAAGTTACTGCCAGCCAGCTCAGTACATCCCTTTGACTCTCCATTACCAAAACCAAAATCTATTCACAGGAGTTGGCCAGTTAGGACAGGTGTATCTATACCGCTGCAAAAATACTGCTCTGCATTTCAAGTCATGTATGAATTGACTTTCTGCCCTCCCCACAAGCACCAGCAGAACAGTACCTGCAGGCAGCAGTAAGTCACAAGAGCCTGCTCCTCACTCAACACCTGAGGCCACAGCTATTTGAGGGCTGGTGGCCTGCAGAGGCAGGAGATTATGCTGAACAAGAGTAAGTACCTTTAATTCTAAGTAATAAGCCCTCTTCCATCATGCCTGGCAGTTGGCTAGATGCCTTGCCATAGACCTGTCTGCTCTGCTGTCATTCTGCTGTTACAAACTGTTCCGCAGCTTTACTTATATTTCACTATCAGCCTGATAACAGTGGTAAGGGCCAGCCTACAGCCTAGTGCTGAAACAGGTTTGTTAGGGGCATAAGCTGGGTGGAAACTGCACCTGCAATGCAGAATAGCACAACAGATTCAACTTGGGGAAAAATATTAATACTAGAGTATGGTAACGAGAAATAAAACCAAATCCTAAAACCACCTTCTTCAGCCCTCCCCTCTTTTCAGACTAAACTTTACTCCCAATTTCCTCTACATCCCCCCGCACAGCAGCACAGGGGACAGGGAATAGGGGCACTTTGCTCTGCAGCAAGCACAGCTGCTGCCAGGATGCTGCACACCTACACCACCAGCACAGGGCCTGGCTCAGCAAGGCTCTGCTAACCATACCAGAGGGATGGTGCATGGTGGGAATAAAACTTTGTTGACTGACAATACCTCCTTTTAAGTTGAAATCATGGACGCCTTAGAGAAGTCTCTCTTTGAAGTTAGACATTATTCCAAGACCACTGAACTGCCTAAAAATCAGCCCAATATTACTATTTTTTAATGTGACAATCAAAAAGCTGCTGAAGAATAACAGACTGCAGGCCAGGTCCTTAAAGGGATTTAGGTGCTTTACTTACTATCAAAATCTGGGCAGAATGCCAGAGTTTTCCCCGGCCTCCACCATGTAATATGTTCTCTTAGCAGAATATGTGCTTTGACTCTGAGACATTGATGCATTATTTACTTATTTATTTACGGTGTGCACCTTTTGCATCTGTAGTGCACAGAGTCCCTGGGGATGAAGTAGTAGAACAATTCCCACAGAATTCAAAAGCACTGGCCACACTCTAGCTTAACTTTAAGAAAACAAGGAGGGGAAAAAAAGTTTTCTAGTAGCAGCAGCTAAGGGAGAACAGCAGAAGTGAAATATCCTTTTTCCTGGCATGGCGAATCTTTGAATGAAACCTTAAACAATGAAGGGAAATCATTCTGGTCCTCCTAGAGCCTGTTGAAATGATATCAAGCTTTATCAGAGCACTGGCTGGAGCAGCTCCAGAGCAGATCAAACTGGCCTCAGCAGGGATTCCAGCTGTTAGCACTACTTTCAGATTCATTCAAAGCAAACAAGAAACAGGAGATGAGATACGTGATCCAGACTTAATTTAGTTAACTGGTGAACACTGGTATTTGCCAGTTTAGTGCACGGGCCAGCTACAAAAGCCAGAGGCTGGATCATAATAAACAAACCGTTTACCACGTGAGAAAGTGGAGTGTCATAAAAATCATTTCCTATACTTTCAGCTATTGTGTCCAGAACAGCACACTCTGGCTTTGGAAGCATCTCCCTTGATTAACCATCTCCAAACCTAAACAATAGCCAGCAGTAACAACCAGGAATGTACCCTACTTTTTTTTTTTCCAATACAATCCATTACCCATTACAACAGCTGGTAGTTGGCTTAAATTCCCTGTGTGACAACTCAAAGCAAGTTTCAGCAACACTGCCCCTCCTCACCCCCCAGTGCTGAAAGTTAAAATACATGAGTTTGTCTTTAACTGTTCAACTGTTGTTTAAAATTGACATACAGATGCACGCCTTTGCTGTGGCACACACACATGCCATAGCTTGAAGTCCAGTGCTCTGGTGGTCTAGTTGACAGTCATAAATTAAAGCCTACAAAACTTGGAAAACGAAAAGCAAATCATTAAGACTGCAGTTTCTGCACTGTCATTTTTAGAGATAGTAGGTTTCCCAAGAGGGTGCAAATCAACCACCAGTTAAGCAGTAATTACCAGCTTTAGTAAGGAGCCAGGAATCATCAGTAAATTCCACATTGCACAGAAGCTTGCAAAAGTAAGTTATTCATCATTCAGTTTAAGTATCACACTCAAGTCAGCCAGAGAAATCTGCAAGTCAAACTGCAAGACACCAGCAAAGTTTGGAGGCAGATGAAAAAAACCAGTTCCATAGAGAGGATTTCCCCTGCCTCCCAGTGCTTCTAGAAAGGGGAAAAAAAACAAGTTCTCTTAGCTGATAGCCAGGACCATGCTGTGAGGCACCATTCTGCTACATTTCATAAAATAAGCAGAGCTAGAACGGACTGATACTTGGAACAAAATGCCACAGAGAATACCTCAGCTAGAAGAGGCTCATAAGTAGAAACGAACACTGCTTAATAGGAAGCAGTGATGACAGACCAGAAGGAGACGCTACCTTCGCCTGCTAGTGCTAAGCAAGGGCCCCCATGCACTCCTAGCGCAGACCGTATAGGTGGTATTGTAACCCTATACTGAGCCTGTATTTTCTTCTCAGAACTAGTGTGACCTTTGCAACCAGCAGAGAAAATTCTGACCCACGTAACTATCCTACCAACACCAACCACCCTTGCAGACTAAGCTAAAGACTCCATAATGTTTTGCCGTTTTCTGTACTAGATTTGTCCTGTATAGTGCTGAACAGCTACTAGTTTTGATCCCTGGTATAGATTATCTCTGCATACAGCTTGTACGTCAAACAGTTAAATTCAGAAATTACTTGTAAAGTCTGTTAGATGAAAGGTACTATACAGACACAAAGCAATACTGACCTACTGTTATAGTTATCTAGAAAACCAAGGTATTAATAAGAATTAATGATGCGATAGCCACTGCAGCTTTCAGATACATTTTTATTTTGGCTGCACACTTCCAAGTTCCCCAAATTTCAGTCCAATATGTGGTTTTCAGTCCCAACCTTAGCACAAGCAAAAATTACTTGATCAGACTTTAGGAAATGAAGACTACCAGGATTCACTTGATTGACTTGGGTCTGACTGCATATTGTACTCAACCTGATTTTAGTCTGTAGATGCACGGTCTGTGCAGCCAGAAAAGGAAAGGCACACAGCATGTTCTACATTAAAAGAACATGAGTAGTCTGACATTTCATGATCAAAGGCAAGAGATTCTCAGTTGAGGCTTGCCTGACACACAGGCACACTGGGGTATTTCTTGAGTACTTTCTTGTTGCACTCAATTACATCCAAGTGTTTTCTACTGTGTAGCTTATAATGGTTCAGTGTAAAATTATTTGTGAAAATTATTAAATATTAGTTTGTTTGAATTTGTGGAAGTTAACACACTCAACTGCTATACATGAACTAGCAAAATTGGTCTAGTTTAAGACTTTGTAGAGATGGGAGGGAACAGAGAGAAAACCACATTAAAACACCTAAAAATAAAAACAAAAACAAACAAAAAAAAAAGGCAAATTCAAAGGATTCATTGAAAGGGGAATCACTAATTCCAAGCAGGGTGTGAGTGTGAAACCCCGCTTGCTTCAGTCAAAACATGAAATGGGCTTCATTAGCAGTATTACATGAGAAACCAGTACCTCATTTCCTCACCCATATCTTGAGTATCAGTCTTCAGTCAAACAGCTGTTATGGAGCTAAACCTCCTCTTTGACCAGCTTCTTGCTCAGAGGTGGAGGCAAGAGAGGGAAAAAACTGTGTGAGGAAGGAGCCTGTTTTCAGAAATTGAGAAACACTGGGGAAAGTGCTAGAATTTGGCAGGCCAAGACACCTGCAACGTTTCACTTCAGCTTTCAGCTTCAGAGGCCTAAACCAAAGCCATATGGACAACATCTAAATAGCACAAAAAGCCAACACAAACAACAATAAAACCCCGGGCAGTTACCTTCTTTCATGAAATGCAAAGCAGATCAAACTACAAACTCAGCTATAAGCACAGTTTCCTGAATACACCTCCTTTCATTAGCTTGCCATAGTCCTACACAACGAAGGTACCTTGGATGCAAGTGACAAGTATCTACTGAAGGGCCAAACAAGCCATGGCAAACAAGACACAAAAGACTGATAGGACCTTGTACCAGTAGGTGACTCATCTCTGGAGCATTATATCTTAGAGAGATTGATATGATCACAGTTACTTTTGCTCCTTGATCTTGTATTATATCAGCAACCCTGAAAATTTTAGGGAGAATGAAAAGGCATTTCTATGGCCAGACACGCAGCCACACAAGTGAAAATACATTCACTTTAGATCTTCCAAGCACTGGAAACCCCATCTCTTACTTTTTATTCTATTTGGTCTTTTTGTATGTGCCATTGTAGGTTGATCATTATTTCCAGGTGCAGAAGCACATTTTGGAGAATTTTTTTGAGGAACAGCCTGAGAGCGGGAATTGTCGGAAAGACTACTGCTCTCATCTGCAGGAAAGACATGCAAAGATACTGATTTATCTTTCCTTACCAATCAGATTGCTATTATTATCTGACATTATTCTAATTACCATAAAATGGAAAACTGCTTCTGCTTATTAATCTTCTTCTAGAACTAAGGGTAGAAACAAAAAACTACCCATGAAAGCTCTGTTCATGGATTATCTCCATGCCACTCAGCTGTTGATGACGGGCATGTTATTTAGTGGTAGCTTAAGGAGCACCCACTAAGCTCTCAAATCTTATGGAATCTGTCTTTAAGGAAGCTAGATCACAGATTGATGCTGCTTTAAAAATTAGCTCCCTGTTAAATGAATCTGTGATGGTGCTTAGGAGGCTTTTCTTCTGATTGACAACAAAATTGAGTTCTTCATGACCCATTAATGTGAAGGACAGCTTCAGCTTGTCACTATTTTTTATTTCTTTTCTTAGCAGAACAGCTACTTAGAGATAAATCTGAATGCCCTTCAAGTTCAAGCTGGCTGCCAGGGCAGTGCTACTGTGAAGTAGAAAGCCACAGAACAGCCATGCTTTGTGTCAGCAGCAACTGTGACTGTCAAGAGAACAGGTAGCAACTGCAAACTGAGTTTTGGAGGCAGTGGCAAGTTTTGTTGAGCTGTCCCCATTGCTGGATATTATCTGGGATCCCAAAGTGAAGGGGCAGTTCAGGAAACTATGAAAGGACCCAGCCAAGGGAGAAGTTCTCCAGGCTTCCAAGGAGAGAAATCAGACTTGTGGTTTCCTGGGCAAAAGAGTCCCAGGCATTCATCTTCCACTGCACAGTGTCTACACTGTACCTACCCCTTTTTTTTTTTTTCCCCCCTCTTTAAAAAAGCAAAATAAAAGAACACATCTTGCTTGCAGACCACCGAATTCGCAGGCATGGCCAGGAGAAAACAGAATAATGAAACTTAAGGTAACAAATCTAAAATCACCATAGGATCCAAACTGTCCTTGCAGGGAACATCTTTGTTTCCTGTAATAATTAAAAGGATTAACCTCCTTCCTTGCTTGTTTAATTAAACTATATATTTCTGCAGATATGGCAATTAACAATTTTCTTCTGTTCCCCAGTTCTTCTCTCATCTTCTGCAAGGGCGAAATCCCTGGCAGTGTTCAAGACCAGGCTGGACAGAGCCTTGGGTGACATGGTCTAGTGTGAGGCATCCCTGCCCACAGCAGGGGAGTTAGAATTAAGGTCCTTTCCAACCCAAATCAGCCTAAGATTCTAGGTAACATTTTTACTTAACATTCTCCTCTGACCTAAAACTACACTTCAGGCTGCACCGCTGCTCGTTGTGGTCGTTGTGCCTTGCACGCACACAGAGACAATACGGTTTCAGAAGAGATCAGTGTGCTGTGAAGAGCAGGCATACCATCACCGCGGGACCTGAAATTTAAAAGGCTATTGCCAGTGAATTAGTTCAGTCAAGGATATTCAGATTAAGTCTCCAATTAGCAGCTGTAAACATGCGCAGTGCATCAATGTATCAATAAAGGCTGTTTCAGTGCAGAAAGCGCGCCTGCCCCTGTGCCGCTGAGCTCTGGCTCGAGGCCAGGGGGATGATGGCTTAACGACAGTGCTACGTGCAGAGCGTGAGGCCATCCGCGATCAAACGCAAACTTTACTCCAGAGTACACTTCACAGACACGCTGCGGAGAGAAGAGGGGAAACCCACGCTTGCAGTGCACAGACTTCTCTGTTCTGGTTCTTACTGGTCTCCCTCCCCCTCCTGCTGCACACACGCTAATTTCCCCACACTTGGGAAAAGAAAAAAATAATACTGTTTAATCAAATTTTAAGATTATTTTTGCCTGTTCTTGAAGCCCTCTTTCATCACCCAGGAAACTCCTCCAGTCCCCTCCTCTCCCCCAGGAGCCAAACCTGGATGAGCTGCACTAAGGAAAACGCATCTCAAGCAATCAATGCAGAGACAGCATCCCCTGTAATGAGTCCCAGGGGACAGGTGACAAGCACCACCCCAGCAGAAAAGCAAATCTGTAAGTAAGTGCAGGCTTATTAAGGAAATCTGTAAGGACCATCGTTGTACATTCAGGTTCTCAGTGGGGAATAAAAGCATGATAACCAGCACAGGCATCCTCCGCGGAATACCCTCATCTGTGTGGTAGAAAGATAATTTCATAGTTCCTTAAATATTCCAGCCTTTCATTCTTTGTCAGCCCTTAAATCCTTTTCAGTTCTGTTACTAATCACCCATAGGATTACACCGCATTTCTTTCTTTCTTCCCCCTGCAGCATTTAAAGAACTGCACATATTTTGGTGCTCTTGTGAGTTAATAAAGGTCAGGAAAGATGGCCACAACACAGGCAAACTGTTTTGTTGGTGTCAGAGTTGCCCACGCTGGACAACATCCCTTCTTAGCTATTATTCATTTATTCTTAGCCTGTGGGCCCAGGGCAAGTGAACAATGCTACCCATGAGACATACCAGCTCACACACCGTACACAGCACCCCTAATCCTTCCTCTGAACGTTGCGCTTTGGAGGCTTACTGGGGCAACCCAAGGTGCAGGCAGAGGAGGTGACGAGCCACCACCTCAAAGCAGATGTGCATGGGGACAGGGAGACCCCAGCTGCACAGCACAGCCTCTCCTTCGGGCCACTTCCCAGGATACCTCTCGTGGCCTCACATGCCCCTGCCGCAGTGGAGGCAACACCACCCCAGGGAGGTGTTTTCCTTTGTTCCCTTTGGCTCAGTGTAAGTCTCTCCCCACTGCCAGAGCACGACAAGGTTCAGACTAACACCGTCACACTTGGCGGGTACCCCAATTATGCCTCAAGGGTCCTCCCAAAACTCAGAGCTGTCTGGGCTTCTGAGGCTGCTAAGACATTACTGCATTACATAAACAGAGAGAGATGAATGGTTCTCAAGTGTTTGTTATCACAGCAGTTGCACCAAATTAAGGCTAATTGATGAGACCAGTTATCTCCCATGTTAACTTTGGGAGGAAGCTGTCTCATATCCCCCAACCCATTTTTGCCTCCCCACCACCTTGTCAGAGGACCTTGCCTGCATGAGCACATTTCTTCCTGCACAAGATTTTGTGTAAATGAATATTTACATTATCTATTTTAATGAATTTTGTCCACAATCTATATTAGATATATTAGATTACCATCAGATAATTCCCGCTATGCTTGAACAAAACGTGTAGTCTCTACCTCTAAGGCTTTGCCTGCAGGTAAAGTTGTACTGCTCTGACTACACTGTACATCTCAACAGCACAATCTCTCTAGTGTGTGTGCAATTAAAAGGAGTGAATGTGTATACAGTGACAGCACCTTTCCACGCAGAAGGGAAATAAGCTTTCCAGATTTAAGGCAATTTTGTAATAATATAATATAATGTAATAACTATACACCTGTTTTAAGGTTGGTTAGCGAGAAAAAAAAAAAATCCCAACGGTTGTAACGGCTCCCTCCACACCATCTACACAGTTGGTACTTGCCTCAGTTAGATGCCTGTAGACAGAAACTAGGCAACTCTGAGCAAAGAAAGCATGCATAAACACAGACATGCATGCACACAACAAACTGAGTTCCAGCCTTACATTTGCACATCTTAAAGCTATTCACAAAAGCTCTCAACTCATAGACAAAGAAGCCCGGTCCCAAACTCAGCTGCAGGCAACATCAGACTCCAGATCTGAACATGGGCTGCTGAATTCCCACTTTTCCACTGGTCAAGCCTCTCCCATGGATTTATGCTGCCACCACCTGACAGAAGAGGCCAACCCTCCAGGCTGGCTGTGCTGTGGCTACTGCCACAGGCTTCGACCCGCTGGCCGAGGCAGTGGCCCTGCACAGCCATGGGACACAGCCACGCCTCAAGGGTTCCCTGCCCAGCTGCCCTCCAGCCCATTCCTGCCAGCTGCTCAGCTCCATCGCAGTCCCCTCTGGAACCTCACCCAGGCGCTCCCCACTGCAACTCACTGAAGAAACGTCCCACGGGAGGTTTCTCAAGACACACTTCAGGACTGGGTCTTAAAATAACAATGTTCTTGGGCATTCAAGGTAGTTTCTGCAGGAAGCAGCACAGCGACCGTTGAACAGGGAAGTGTTCTCTCTGGTACGGGTTCAGGATGTTTCCTGAGGATGCAGAAAGCCTGGAGTGGTCTTTCTGGCTCTGTTCCCTCTTTTTTCCTTTTCCTCTCCTAAACCCTTCCTCTCTGGCAGGCAGTGTGATGAGAGCAGCATGTACTCAGAGCCACTGCAGGGGCAGCTGGGGGTGAGCCAAGCTGGAGGTTGGATGGGAGCTGCTCTCCCAGGATGCCAGCTGGTTGGGCAGCCAAAGCAAGCAACCTTCATCCCTGTCTCTTCTGTTTCTTGGGATGGAGATGAGAGATGGTCGCTCCACAGGCACGACTGGCTGCAGAAATAGTGGTGGCAAGAAGCAACCTGGTGAGGGCCTGCAGCTGGCTTTGCTAGAGGTGTGGGGTGCAAGTGCTTCTCTGCAGTGGGAAACACAGAGGGGGAGGCAGGACAGCTACGTAGTGGCAGATCAGAGCTATAGGTGTGTATATGCATATTTAGGAGTGGGGGTGAAGTATGTACTATCTATACCCTTAACTATGGTCATCATTGGCACAACTGGTGCCTTTTCCAACTGCAACCAAGACGCTGTACTAATACAGCTCATAATTAGTAGCAGTAGCTTCTGCAGATGGAAACAGGCCTTCTACCATGTGCCAGCAAAAGACAAAGTAAACTAAAAGAAAAAAAAAAATGTATTTATTTCAGTTGCAGACATCTTAGATAAGCGTAAAGAAACAAAGAGCAAACAAGTCAACTACATTTTTATACTTGCCAAGAAATTATCACAGTGAGTGTCACACTGGCACTGAGCCTTCAGGTCACCAGTGAGGCATCAGGTTATGTACTGAGAAATAGAATGGTAAAATGCATAACTTTGACACTGCATTCTTTGACCACCATCTAATGCTGAATTACAGTGAATTTGGCAATGAGGACCGGCATTTGCAAATCCTCTCATTGCTCCTCTGTGAAGAGGAAGTCTGTAAAACAGTTAACCAGGCAGTGACCCTTCCTGTTGGCCTGCTTCAGAGACACCATACACATACTCCACAGACAATGGAAGAGAGAAGACAATTTAACAGAAACATTGGTGAACAGTGTAAAGAGTTATCGATGCACCCTGGGGACGCTGTTCTCTTTGTGCACATCTAGTCAAGTGCCATGATTTATATATCTTCACAGCAGGACATGTTACAGCATTTACAGTAAAGCTTCTCCTTTTTGCGCTTCTCAAACCACTGCTACCAGATTCCCTACAGGGAATCGGAAGGGGAAGGTGCCATGCACACGTAGTCTTTATCAGGAAGCACAACACCCTAAGACTGTTAACAATCTAGGAACAGGCAAGTTGAGGATTGATACTTCTGCCCCACCTCCTCCCTCCCCGCCCCCATCTCCTCTCCCAAATTCGTTTTGTTCTGCCTGTTTTTTTCCCTTCCTTCTTCTTGTGCTACTCACATAGTCCAGCGAGCGAGGGGCTGTAGGAGCCTTTCAGCACTCCCTGGAGCCTCAGAGCAGTCAGGAAGCTCCATGCCGGCATCCACCACCTTGAAGCCTGCTGTCCAGCAAACAGTGCCTTGCATCCTAGACTTTTACCACTAAAGATGGTGTTCCCCAGCCTGCACTGACTAGCACCTATCTCCCTGTATGCATTACTGCAATAACTACTACTGTTAATGGTATGAAGCAGGTTTGCCACAAGACAGTCAACAGATAAAAATCATACCTGCTATCTGTAACTTCCATCATATAAGGCTCCTTGCGCCTTCACAAGACATCATGTAAAAGATGGCCTGTATTTCACATCTCAGACAAAATGCAGACAAAGACTGGGCACAGCACAAGAAATCACTACAACATTTCCTCAAGTTTTCTCAACATTCTAGCACAGCCTAAGCCAAGCACCAAAGGATGTGCTTCAGGCCCACTGATTAAAAAGAGCCTTTAGAAAAAACTAATTACGTGAATTGCTGAACTGGGGCCAATACTTTAAAAACATTTGCCTTATCGATCTGTATAAAAAAATTACAGTGCAAGAAGACATAAGCAATGATTAATTATTATTATGACTTGCAGACAAGAAAAATGCAAACATATTTCTTGTCTGGATTTTCAGGTCCAAAAAGAAAGTACAGGAAAGAGTCTATTGTGACCAAAGAATTCATATGAACTAGATATACGGGAGACTCAAAATGGTTATCTTTTTGCTTCAAAGTAGGGTGGAATGCCTTCATGTTTGGCAAAAGCTATGGCTACCCTAACATTTTCAGTGCAGATAATGTGTTATGCTGTACTCCTGCAATTTATACTATTCATTTTAAACAGGGTGGCTTTTGGTATGGTAGTGTAGTAAGCCTCCATGGAACTATTATGGCCAGCAAAATCTCTTGCCTTATTTTATTTGAGCAACAAGTAGCCTGTTTAATCAGCTGCTTTCTACTGAGTGCTTTTTATGGTGGTACTAAGTTTCTTTGTCTACTAATCTTATCAAACCACAATGACATGAGAAAAATGACTGTAGGGAAAAGCTCCTTTCTGTCACTGAGAGATAGTAGATGCATAAGTGAGAGTGAGTGATGGAAGGGAAATAGGGCTTACAGCTCTCTCCAAATCACTCACAGGAATGGTCAGGAGTGGTGTGCTGATGGGATGACATGCCTGTGAATAGTTTAAACAGTAGGAGATAGACAGTCTACTCGGCATGAGCCTCCTTCATCCATTTCCTTCCTCCACTTCACTACCCAAACAGCTAGAGAGACCTCCTTGCTTATCTGACCAATTCCCTGTCATCTCTTTTCAAAGCAATCAAATGTCTAAAATAAATTGTTATGTAATGTTATGTATCACTCAAACTCTTTTGTCAATCCCTCCCTCTCTCTCCCTTCGCCACATTCTGTGCCAAAGCATGTTATTCACCCCAGAGCCCACCACAAAGATCATAAGCTGCCCTAGGCACAGGTACCAGAAGCAGTTCCCAAAACACCTCTACCTCAGAGCTCCTCTTCTAATCCAATAAAACCTTTCCACAGAAGCTTAGAGAGTCTTGTGCTGCTGGCAGCTTTCTAACAATGTTGTTTCAGTCTTCAGCTTTGTGACAGAAGGATTACAGTAATGATAAATCCAAAGAGGGCTTAAATTCCCTCGAGCTGGTATGCACACATCCTCCATCTCCATAAATCTAAAACCAGCATCACTTACTCACAGGCTTCCCTTCCTGACCTTCTCATTCTCACAAGCCAGGCCTCACAAGATGGATGAGCACTGTGTGGCCTGCCGGTACCAAAGGACCACTTGCCCCTGACCTATTACACAATGGGAAAAGGCAATCCAATTGAAACAGAAACCGGAAAAAACTTCTTAAAAAGTGAATAAAAAAAAAAAAAAAAAAAAGTACTTTGACTTTGTAAGCATCATCTTGACACATTTGATAAAAGTATTGATCTCTCCCAAGTGTGGCAAGTCTGTCCAGCAAGCATCAAGATTTCATCTGATTAAAAATGCATTCATTTTGGGGTCACTTGTTTTAATCATGGTTTTAATCTTCTCCCTCTATCCCAACCCTTCCACATATGGAATGGAATTGCTGAAGGAATACAGACATGCTTGAACATCCCCACCACCCCAGGAAAAATAAAATAAATAAATAGATAAAAAAGAAAAACCTGTCTAGCACAGAAGAAAAAGGGGGAGACACTTCCACACATTAAATCAAGGAAATTGCTCAGGAAGCAACATGCAAGGTAAGGCTGTATTACACAGAGACACCATCCAGGTAAGTTTGGAACTCACTCAAAGAAAGAAGAGTTTACCGTGAAATCAAATAAAGACGCTGGTATTAACACAGGCAGCTGGAATCCTTAATGCAAAGAAACAAGTTCACTTTTACTGTGTACAGGCTGCCCTGCATCAGTGCTATGAGCACAAATCCTCCTCCATTTAAACATATACTGTTGTTAGCAGTGAGCTGTAATGAACTGAATTATTCATCAATAATTACCTTGGGAAAAGGCTGCATACAATTATTAACAGCCAGGACCAGCTCCCCTCCCTTCCAAAATGCAAGCTCAGCATGAGGGCACTGACCTCTGAATCTTGCCTTTTCCCTGGTGGTTCTCCCAAGGATACTGCGCCTTGCAATGCTGTGCACACCCCTGCCAGGCCAAAGGACAAACACTTCCCGTACCCAGAGGCACTATGCCACCCGTATTACCATGGCCCTCCCCACACGGCTGTGGAAGGTTTACACTGACATTTAATAAGCAATGAGCCCTCATACAAAGACAAAGTGAGAGGCACATATTTACTTAGGGCATATTGGCAGACACAATAATAGGGCTACCACTGCAAGTCTCTGGCTTTAAGAGCCGACGAGGTAGTGGTGTTGAGAAAGAACAGTCACAACAATGGATAAGAAGGTACGGAGGAAAACACACTACCAGAATAGACAAATTTCACTGCTTTTCCATCATTGTCTAACTCCTAAGACTCATTAAGCACTACTTGACTGCAAAAATTACACACAATATATAAGGAAAGTCAGGTAACCTGCCCTGATGCCACAAACAGACGGACAAACTCAGGATAAACAGACCACTCTGCTATTAATGACACCTGAGAGCCCAAACTTATTTTGTTTCTCTTGCAGGATTAGCCACCTTCTGCCTTTCTCTGTGACTACTACATCTGTAAAGCACACGGACAGGCTCTTAATGCAGTGCAAGGAAAGTAGCTGAGTGGTTACAGACTTCTCCACAAGAAAGGGAAAGGAGGTCCAACAGCAGATGTCTGCTGCCACTGGCTCTGGTGCACACACACTGAAGTCAGCACTTTTTTCCCCTGCCTGCCACGGTGCACTTCAATCAGGTACTTAAGAGTAATCATACATAGCAGGTACCAAACTCAAGTTGATTGTAACTTCAGCACCCAACTCTGAGCTCAGACACCATTCCATAGAGGCTACCCATGATTCTGAACCCAGTAACAGGTATATGCATGGCTGTCTGTAAAATATTGACCCATTTCTCCAATACCCTGTCCCTGCTGAGTGAAGAACCAATCGGAAAGATTCTCTGGGTGCCACTTTCAGAGAAGTATCTTCTGAAAGTTTCAAAAAGTCATTGAGAATAATTTGATGAGGAAAAAAATGAAGAGCTAATATGCCCAGGTTTATAGTCATCTAACATTCCGATTGTCAAGTAAAAATTATGCATTCCTGTGTATAATTAACCAGGCTAACTAATCTTGCTTGACAAACACAGATATAAACATCAGCTTTGACAATGAGCCAAAGCAACCACTCTAGGATCTATGCCAATGCTGAATTCCTCAGTCTGATATCATAAAATGACTTGTCTGTTGTATTTACAGTTCCAGTGGCTCTGGACTCTGCCGGCAGCCAGCCAGAAAAACAGATTTGAACTTACCCTTTATGCCAGAACATGTGCATTTGATTAGAAGAAAGAGAAATTATGCATATTTCTTCTGGATAATGGTATTCATCAGACCTCCCATTGTAAACTAATTGCAAGGCATGCTGCTTACACAAGTATCAAAAATACTTTGTAACGCATAATAAACCAGTACATTTCTATAGGCAGTACTGCTCTTCAGCTCTATCGCCAGTTTTGTTTTCCTGCTCCTTACATCTGTACTTCAAATAAGAAAATTCAGCATTTCACTCCATTTTAGTTGCAAAGGGTACAATTTGAATGCTATAGAACAGAACTTTTCTTTCTTCATACATACATGCAAAAATATCTCACCTCATTACTCCAGTTAACGAGGAACTTGGAAAAACCACTCAATTCAAGCCCATGACATATCATGCATTTCTTCAGCCCTCAGGAACAGAAATCTTGGTAACAACCTGCTTAACGGAACACGCTTCACAAACTACCTAAGAATACCCCATCGCGTGTGGTAGGTAGAAGGACCCTACCAGAAAACTCTACCCAAGGCTCTGGTTTTCAGCACTCACTGGCCATGAAGTACCACCACAAAAGACCTGCTTCTCCTGTGGCAGTCAGAGAGAGGCTACCAGGGTGAGCAGGAAGGTGTCATAGCTACAAGTGGAGGATGCAGAAAACATCCCATACAAAAGTGAAAGGCCCAAGCAGAGACTCTGAAGCAAGTTCTTAATAAGGTCCACATCCCACAGGAACTAAATCAACTAATCTCACATTGAAAACATGCTGGGTTTTTTTCTCTTCAGGCCCATATACTTGCACTGAATGCAAGCAGTTGGGTTCTGAGATAAAATCATCAGTCACGGGCTTCCTTCAGTACAGGTCAGCTCTCAGGATTATGATTTTCTGCCTTATTTTCTAACCAGCAAGACTCACTAGCATCAAGCAAGTGACAAGACAAGCTCAAGGTTCCCAAAGACAGCCCTGACATAGATTTCAACCCACAATGGCACCCGAGAGGGTACCGGTGACTCACAGTGGGAAACGCTGCCATCAGGACCAGGGTGCAGAGTCCACGCAAGGTGCAGCCACGCCAGTTCAAAGTACCTTCCACCCCTTGCCCATGAGGACCAACGCAGCCTGCTGGCAGCACATCAAGCACCAACTCAGCCCAGGTGGCCAGGAAAGCAGGTGCTGACAGCATCACTCTGGGACACTGCCTGACCATGGGGAGAGCTGCCCTTCTCCCACAGAGGCAGAGTGTGAAAGGGGGAATAGCCACAGCCTCTCAGCAGCAATGAGCTACCCATCCATCCTGCCACAAACATTTCCACACACCAACCAGCTGATGCGGTTTCTAGAAGAAAAAAAAAAAAAAAAAAAAAAAAAGGAAAAAAACTATGGTCTCAAAGGAGACATTTCTCAGATGGCTTCTTCCGGAATATTTTACTAATTTTTTTTATGTCATTGCTTTTAATTGTATTTTTATAATGCAGGGATTTTTCTACAGGCTACCACCTCAAACCCCTACACATGCCAATTAACCCCAAAAATGGGCACTGGCACCTGAGGAGCAAGAAGCTGCAGCACAGCACATCACCCTTTCCCCTGCAGTTTCCAGAGCATCACCTAACACAAGGGTGCTCCAGGTGACTGGCCTCACAGACCAGGCTGCAGCTTTGCTTCCAGGTCCCAACCACCCACCAGCTCCAAAGCTCTACCAAGCATCAAAGCTCTAGCAGAATGGAGACAGGTCCTCAAAACTAGAGCAACCTCTGTCACGTGAATCTTCTCACTCTGAAGAAAAGGCTGAGCCCAAGTCAGTGATATCCTTAACCATTTACCTACTAGAAAACGGGAATCACTGCATTATTTTACTATAAAAGAGAAACTCTAGCTGAGGAGAATGCGAAAGCCAATAAGCAGTACATTGAGTCTGTCAACAAAATAGTCCTTTAGAAGAATGTTGTCTGGTTATTTTGATCATTTAACCATGTCAGCTAATATTTTAAAATACGACTTACTCCAAAGACAGATTTGGATCACTGGTCTGCAAAGATGAAAGGTTACATTTAATTATCAGCCCTCAAATGTCAACCAGCAGCTCTTAAAGAGCCTACAGTACCCTTGTAAAGTTTTACTTCTGTCCATTCTCTTTGATGCAATCTTAACTTTCTTGTAGTGCTGTTGAAATTCATTTGGGAACAGCAAAATCCTAACCGACTCATTTCTCTCGTGTAGCTACAAGGAAAGTTTCCTTTATTGGACAAAAGTCCTTCTTGTCTTACTATGTTTGTGTAGCTACAAAAACAATATAAAGCACTTCACACTAAGCAGATAGTAAGCTGATGGAAGTTCATTTACTAAGCATACTTCTCCCCCCTCTTATAGCACTTAGGCTGAAGACTAAAGTCATACTATTGGTTTAAAAGCATAAACCTCTAAATAATGAGGCTGATATTACATAGATTCATTTTCAAGACAAGAGGAGTTAAAATGTAGCCAAACGCTTAAATTTTAGTTTAATTGCTCTGGACTCTTAGCTCCATCTAATACCTGTATCTCAAAACAGTAAGTTATAATAGCACTTGTCCAGCTAAGAAGTTCTGGTCCAGTTGCTCAGAAACACCCCACAACCTTCCAAATGTTAAGCTGTGGAAGTTCTGTGGGCATCCATTTATGTGTATAAGCTAGTAGATAAAAATACACTGAATGTAGGATTTTTGTGTACGCCTTCACAAAACCAGAAGACAAGCAGAATGGGCAGACTGAAAGGTAGAAGGGAAATGTCTGTAGGTGACGTGGGAATCTGCATGCACTTTAGTAGTCAGTTGGTTAGTCACAGGAATAATCTTCTGGCTGAAGGCGTCCCACATCTCAGTTACAGATGGCAGCTGCTATTCCAGGGCCACACATATCCATGGTACTTATTATTTTAATAAGGGGATTGGTTACTATTAATTTCCGATAGAAATTCCTCCTCATAGTTTTACAAATTATACTGAGTCCCTTTCAAAACTGGACTGCTGTGTAGCACTTCCATACACTGGAATAGAAGACATCTTTCACGCTAAAGCACAAGGGCCAAAAGTCTCTCTTTATAGAAAGTAGCTATTTATAACACACTCTGTCCTGTCTGTTACTGCTATTTGAACAAAAATGACTGCAAGAACACTGCAACTCAGGTTTAAAATCATCTCTACAACCCAAATACCCTGTGAAAATACTGGACAACCTCCTTTCATTCCAGTCCAACTTTAATGTAAGCCCCTGTTTCCCCCACACCCATGTAATCAGCAATGTAATGCAGCAATGCACTTCCAGCAGTAATCAGACAAATAAAAGTCACCCAGAGAAAAAGAACTAGGATGACCTTAAAGGCATGCCAGGGCAGAATGGTTATTTATACATCATAACACCAGGCTCGCACCAGGAATAAATGAAATCCACTCTACTCACATTTTAAACCAAATCTACCCAAGCTTTAACTGAACTGATGATCAGTAGTTCAGTGGAGCTAAGCACAGGATCAATGTTTCAACCTTTTATTATTCCCACCACCGTGTGCAAGTGTGCAAGGGCACGCACACAGGCTTTAAGGTGTTCCCAAGCACTGGTAAGTATCACCATATTGTTTTCTTTGTTTCCTGTAAAGAAAATAAAAAAAGAATCTCAGTAGCACTCACACATCCCCCTGTTCAGTGCAAATGAGGACCAAAAGAAATGATGACTTTTCACTTCTGTATTTTAAAAAGTTTCATCATTTCTCTTTCTGGCATATCACTAAAAGAAACAGGTGTTTTGAAAATGTACAATAAGTTCTAGAGTTCAAGTCAGAAACAAATTAAAACGGACATTTTCAGCATTTGGGACAATGAAGCAAACTTAGTTACAAGCCAGTACACTTCTGCCTCAGCAGAACTGAGAGGAGTCCTGAGGAGAAACAGTTGGGGGTGTTGGTTGATGAGAAGCTCAGCATGACCCAGCAACGTCCAGAAAGTCAACAGTACCCTGGGCTGCATCCAAAGAAGTTTGACCTTTCAAGGTCAAAGGTCAAGGGAGAGTCTTCTCCCCTCTTGTGAGACCCCACCTGGAGTCCTGCTGTTCAGCTCTGGGTCCCCCAACATAAGGTGGCTGTGGAGCTGTTGGAGGCCAGAGGAGAGCCCCAAAGATGACCAGAGGGCTGGAGCACCTCTCCCATGGACACACGCTGACAGAGCTGGGCTTGTTCAGCCTGGAGAAGAGAAGACTCCAGGGAGACTTTAGAGCAGCCTTTCAGTACCTACAGGGGGCCTACAAGAAACCTGGAGAGGGGCTTTTCACAAGGGCAAGTAGTGACAGGACAAGAGGTAATGGCTTCAAGCTGAAAGAGGGTAGAGTTATATTAGACATTAGGGAGAAGTTCTTTACCGTGAGGGTGGTGAGGCACTGGAACAGGTTGTCCAGAAAAGCTGTGGATGACCCACCCCTGGAAGCGTTCAAGGAAAAGCTGGATGGGGCTTCGAGCAACCTGGTCTAGTGGAAGGTAGCCCTGCCCATGGCAGGAGTTGGAACTAGATGATATTCAAGATCACTTTCAACCCAAATCATTCTATGATTCTTTCCTTGTTTGTTTTCATAGAATCACAGAAAAGCCAAGTTATCCCAAACTGAAGACAACATAAATACAAATAAACTTCACTGGAAGGAAACCCATAACACAAGTGTCCTCTCAATTTCTGAGGAGGGGAAAAAGAAAAAGTTTGCTCTGCTCAGACTGAGCATCCCCTGTTTTGTACCACATACCCAAGGTAGCAACGATAACCTCTTGAACTGTAAGACGCTAGCATGAGTTGGACCATCGAAACTGCTTTGGATATCTCATGGGCACAACACCCAAATAATGAGATCCGAGGCATGTACCCGCTCAGGGAGCAGGCAGGTGCTTCGGCTGCTTTTCCCTCCACCTGAAACAATGCTCCAGCGTAAAGGCATTATCAATGCTAGACCTAGTTAGCGGGGTACTCTCCGCGTTGCCGGTCCCCTCTCTCCGCAGCTGGGGAGAGTGGCAGACAGCGAGGGGTGCAGCAGGGCTCCGGCCCCATCGCCGGGAAATTGGGTTCAGCCTGCAGCCACCGGGACGGTGCGAACCGACTCCGGTGTCACAGGCAAGGGCCCGGCCGGGGTCCGTCAGCGAAACAGCCCGGCGCAGACCCAAGCACTGGCAGGGCAGCGAGCTGCACCGGAGCGGCGCGGACAGTCCCGGCTGGACCTCCGCACCCGGACGCATCGGCAACGGCTGGCGAGCGGCTGCGGGCGTCCCGCGCTGGTCAGCGCCAGCGCCGCTGCCATCCGGAGCGCGGCTGCGGCAACAGCCCAGCCGGGCTGCCTGAGCCGACACCCGCGGACAGCCAGGACACCACACTGGCGGGCGCCCGTGGAAACCTTCTGTTCAGGTCCCACCGGCAGCTGCGAGGCGGGTCGACCCGGCCGGGAGCCGATGCCTGCGGGCGGGCTCCCCACGGCCCCTTACCTTGGATCGCTCCTTAACGTAGTACTTGCCAAGCCGGCTCCCGCAGTACATCACCAGCCGGTCTATCAGAGTGAGAAGGAAGTTGATGGCCTCGCAACCCTCCTCCGTGCCGCCGATCCACTTGATCTGGTCGCCGCGGAGGTGCCGCTTGGCCACGCCGCGGCTGGGGCCAGCCAGCTGCCCGTCAGCGAGCTCCCCGTCGCGATGCATCCGCTTCACCCGCTCCAGCACACAGTCCCCCACCACCTCCCCCAGGAAGTTGTCCAGATAGCAGAAGCCGATGTCGTGCAAGCAGGGCACGACGTACTCCAGGGCGATTCTCTCCAGGTCGAGCCTCATAATGTGCCCCAACGGCATGGCGCGGCGGAGACGGACGGGCGCGCCGCTGCCCTGTCGGCGCCCGCGTAGCGAGGCGATGCCCTCCGGACCGCCGCGGACTCCAGCCCGAGCCAGATGGGAGCTCCGCCGCGGTGCGGGGCCAGGCGAAGTAAGGCGAGAGAAAAGTTTCTCCACCGCGGCGGGCTGAGCTGCGCTCGTCCCGGCGGTGCAGCTGGAGCCAGAACAGCGTGCGGGAAGCGGAGCCGACGACCCCCGCCCTCAGTGCAGCCGGGTCGGCAGATGGCCCCGCGCTGATTAATACGCCGGGTACGTGCGGGATGTGTGCTCGCGCCGCCGCACGTGGGTGGAGCCCACCCGCACGGCACGGAGCGGCACCGCGCCGCGCGGCACGCCCCGCCCACTTCCCGCCCACGGCGGGCCCGGACAGCCAATCGGCTGCTTCGGGGGGCGTAGCTATCGGGGGGGGGAACAAGCTTTACACACGTGCGCGGGGGGCGTGGCTTGCGGGTCCTCGAGCCCCGCCTCCCCGGGTGTGGGCGTGGCCAGCGCCATTGGGGAATTGTCCCTTCGCATGTCGGCCCAGTAGCCCGCGGGGGTGTCTGCACCCGCCTCAGGGTCCCGGGCCGGGTCAGGCTGGGTCTACCGGGGCGCCCCGGAGCTTTCCCGCTGCCTCTCGCTCCGCAGTGGCGGTTTGAGCACCTGGCGGGAGCATTTCGTTAGGCGGCAGGTACAGGTTTCCTGGGCCAGCAGTGCGCTGTTCTGTGAAACGTGTGTGTAATAAAGTCACGGTTCCCTGAGTTATTTCCCCCATTGCTGGCACCTCCCGGGCTGTCGGCGACTTCGTGCCGTGACAAACTTCATTCCGCACTTCCAGGCGAAAACGCGTCTTTGCCCGGCGTTACCGGCTTTCGGTAACACCGTCCCTGCACCGGCCGACCACAGAATACGATCCCGCTGCCGCTGTTCAGTCCGCCCCGAACTGAACGGCGAGCACTCGGCTCACAATGCTTCACGAAAAGTTACAGAACTGCCCAGCTCCGCTCACAGCACCCGACACGCCCGGGATTTGCTAAGCAAACAGACAAACCAACCAACCAAATCTCCACAGAGGCCAAAACCACAGCAAAGCCACCTTACGGAGAGACGGTGTCCGCGGGCGACCGGGGCTGGAAACCCAGCGGGACAGGGCACGCCTGTCCATGGGGGGACGTGCCCGGAGGAGCCGTGTGGCAGGCGGGGGGGAGCGCCCGTCCCGACACAGTGGCCGGTCACGGCGCGGAAGTTACAGGCGTCTCAGCTGGAACCCAGCACACTTCACCCCGTCCAGAATCCACGCTGAGTGTTCTCCCCGTCCAGCCACGAATCCCGCCGGGATTGCACGCAGCCCGTGTTGCTGATGCTCCTTGAGCTGCGAACTGCGAACCCGGACACACACAGGAGCGGGTCACGTACCCCACGTCTGTTCTGCTCAGGCTCTGCAGCGTTTCCCCCCCCCCAGCACACAACACCAAGCACAGGTGGGGTCCTCCAAAATTACGCCCTGAGAACTCTGTCGAGAGCCAAGCGATCAGATAAATTCATATGCGGTGAGATACAGGTTGTCAAAGGACTTTATTCGATTTAGATACACACTTCACATTAAAGTGTGGTTATAATTAATAAGATACAATTCTGAATCTTATTAATCCCTTAAGGCTTATCTGAAGAATCAGTCAGGCATGATAAGCTAAGAGCAGCTGAATTAATCAGCAAGAGATGCAAGATTAGTTCAGCTGCAAAATGTCCATGTTACGAAATTTAGATACATTAGGAAACATTATGGCTGCATTGTTCTACCGTTCACACATTTTTGTCATGTAAAAGCCCTAAAATCCTTTGATTTTCTTGTGTTTTTTCACCCTTTCTTGTTTACATGTACATGTGTGCACACGGCCCTGTGCCAGAGTCAAGTATTGGTAGACTCTGAACATCGAGGCTTTTTATCAAATGTAATGCTGCCACTTTGGCAAGTCAAGAACTGAGAGGGCTATCTTCTGACTGTAGCTGAAGCTGGTCATTGCAGCTCTCTTTTTCTCCTTCTGATAGTCTTTTTGCATCAGGAAAAGCCACCTTAGAGAGTTAGAGTTGTGCCTTAGGAAGTCGAGTCCACAGCCCCACTTGCAGCATAATGTTCACAGAGTTGTGAATGATTTTTTTCCACAAGCATCGATAAGTTGTCTTCCTCAGGAGGGCTTCTGCTACTCAGCAACACACGTTTTCTGATGGACATTGTGCTTGTTTCCTTGAAGCACATCAACGTTTTTCACACCTAGCATTTGCAGTAGCTGTCAAATGCATTATGTTGCCATGTGAAGACAAAACACCAGGAGAAACAAGCCCCAAGAACAGCGATTTTGTCTATTCGTATTTAGTGGTGCTATTTTACTTCAGCTGTTTGCTCTCCCCTGACTTTTGCGGGAAGCATGATGTTGAGAAAGGTGCATAATAGAGACTCTGACTGCTTAGGTTACAAACTCATTCAGGATAACTGATATAGGAAATACTGCTGGGTGCAACCTGTAAGCATGGGAAAAGAGTTTCTAACCTAAGCAATCGCTATCTCTATCACACACCATCATCACCAAGAAGGGCAAATTCCTGCCTAGCCCACAAGCACTCTGCAAGAGCTCTCACAATCCCCTTAGGGGTACCAAAGCTGAGTGGAGAGATGCTGGGCTGCAATTAGTAACTCCCAAGCTAAGTCATGAACTTGCCAATGAAGAGGCAAAGTAATCCTTAGTGTATACTATCTTGCACAAGGACCACCCAGAGGAACAGAAGAAATAAAGCAGGACCAGATATTGAACCTTCCTGAGCACTTCTCGTGCTCAGCCAACCACTCAATAGCTCCCCAAACAAAGCTATCATGTAGCACATACAATATGAGTATTGCACAGGTCATAAATAGAGACGTGAAGGTGTGAAATAAGGCAATTCACAATGTCACCAACACCTTTGGACACCACAAAGTTTGTTTATAATGCTGTGTATCACAGGCATGAAAGGCGTCACCACATTTTAATTAAAAATCCTACATCATTCAATTATATATGAGCTATCCCTCTACCATGTAAAGTTCTATTTATCCTTATACTGTAAAAACTTCTATTTTCCATTCTAAAATTAATTCTATATTTTCTCATTTTCTACTCTAGAATCTCATCTCCAAAACTTCTGAGTCCTGCATATCTGCCGCTTACACCTGCCTCCATGGTACATACTGATAGAGCTCAGTAGACTAAACCAGGACATTCTGCTGGCAGAATGATTTTAAGGAGGTTTGGTTTAGAGGATGAGGGTAATTGGTGTCAGTAAAGCCTGCATACCTTACACACTAAAGCTTTTTTTTACTTTCTTTTTGACAGTGGTGTTTACAGATGAACTGCTCCACACTTTTTAGGGCAGAGAGTTCTAGACATTGTGAGTCTTCTTTTCGGATTCTTCCGTTCAGAAAGCCAGACCCCTTCTATGCCAAGACCTGAATTGCAAAGGACCTAATGAGAGAAAGGGAAGAGGAGAAGATTATTCTTTATATCAGTGAGAAACTGAGAAATAGTATTTTTAACACCTCACAATGTGATTTGTAGAGCTGACTTCTCACAATCTGGTAAGACAATAATTGAAGCCCTGCCTTCAGAAGGAAGTTTTCTCATGATGTGGGTACGGTTATACAACCCCTCTCACAGAGGGGCAGGCAGCATTTGTACGGGGGTGACATGCCAGCGCTAGAACACCTTGCCATGACTGCCTGAGAGATCACTAACACACCTGCCCTTCCCACTCCTCTGCGGCAGGGTTCATCCCCTCTTCTGCAGGGCTGACAGAAGGGAATATATGGGTTTGCCTCAGCCACTTCAAAAATGCAAAGCGCAGAGCCTTAAACCCACCTTCACTGGGGGTTTAGCTTTACACAGAAGCAGCAGGGGCATCAGCACGTGTGCTGTTTCTCTGTCGTCTGTGCAGGTAGCAACTCATGGCAGAGCAGCCATGTTTTGGTGTGGTGTCTCCTCTGACTACAACAGTGAGACTTGCCAGAGCTCCTTTGTCAGCACCCTTAATATTATGTCATACTGAAAGCAGGTGTGAGAGCAAAGGTACATGTCACAGCTTGAGCTGATCTAGCAACTTGTTCAGCATCTTTTCCCCCACACCCCTCTTTGCACTTGCTTTGGCACACTTTGGACTCCTCCACGGCCGATCCCATCTGCTAAGGTGGCAGAAAAGCAACCCCGAGAAAAACAATAAAGTCACTGTTTGCTAGGTTGGGGAGTTGAATGTCTTGGGTCAGGTCCGCTGAGATCTGCTGGAAGGATGGGAACTGTCAGGACTGACCCCTTTGGGCAGGGGTAAACAATTTGGTAGCTGAGCCCTCACCAATGTCTTTCCTCCACTGCCACAGTCATCTGGCCTGTATCGGGGTTCAGAGTTACTTAACGTGTGATAAAACTTCAGGGTAGGCTTTGATTCAGCTTGCCATCTACTGAAGATTGCCTCGTTTATAGTAGACTGTGAACATGCATTGACTGGTGAGCCAGTATCTTCCAAATCCTAGTCTTGAGAAAAAACAACTCTATAAATGTTGTTAGTGCTAGGGGAACTTAGCTAGCATCAGCCACAACTTTTCTAAAGCTTTCTAGGTGTAAAAATGGCCCTCTGGGAAGCAAGATTTCCAGCTTCCTGATGGGATTAAGTACCCCTGTCTTGTTACAGTAGTCCCCGAGATATGCTGAGCCTTAAATTTGCAGCTTTTACTGGCTTGTCCTGCATCTCTTCTGGAGGAATGGATGTTTGTGTCATGCTGTCAGCTGTTTGAAGAGCGTGGGGTGTTCAAAACTGTCCTGTAGGGGGTTAGCAAGTGAGCAGAATGCAAGTGGAGCAGAGTTGCATAGTAAATGCAATTAATGCACGGTCTGACAATATCGCATTTGGCAGTTAATTTCATGGCTATCAACTATCATACTATCAAGAACTTGGATCTAAGTATGCCTATGAGGAAAAAAAAGACAACTATTGAGGCTTTCGTTATGTAAGCAGAGAAGTTCAATGTGGTTAAGTAAATAGTGCAAACAAGGGAAAGCAGTGAACTTTGCTAGCGTAGTATTTTTGTAATAGATTCAGTGATTTTTAAATTGTTAGCATCTTTTTAAGAATCTGAGTCTAAGGACATGCTTATATTTCCATGTTTTAGAGAGGTTCGTGTTACCTTTTTGATTTAGAATGCTAAATTAAGAGCTACTTCTAGGGCAAGTATTTACATTTGAAATTAAATAGAAAATTATCAGAAGTGACATTATGATTAGCTTAAAACTGATTTCTTTTTTAAATAGATATTCTTCCCAGAAACTATATCTTTTGCTACCAAATGTATCTCAGTGTTTCTGGGATTAAACAGTAAACCCTGACAACAGAGAAATAAATCTGCCCCAAATGGTGCATTGTAATAAAATAGAGAATCTGTCCAGGTAAGCAGTAGTCCACCGATCAGAAGACCGGAGCGACAGCTGATTTAGCTTGCCAGGGATTTCAACTCAGAGTGAATTCAGAAATATAGATTTTGACAGACAAGAAATCAAAGTTCTCAACATTATACAGGACCAGGCTTCAAAATCTTTCGTATGTCTTTTCTTTCTCAAAGACATTAACTGTTCATTTAACATCAATATTGGTGAAGAAGAAGAAGGCCAGAAATAAAGTTGTTTGACATGTTTTTCCTTCTGGTTTGCAGTTGCCGAGTTTTCAGATTTCCGGTTTGTTCACGGTTTCCAAGGAAAACAAGAAATAAGCATATGATAAGTATACGATGTAAACAAAAATCCTCTTCCCCCCCCCCCCCCCAAAAAAAAAAAAAAAAGTAGGATCTTTGGGGATGGACAGTTTTAGGGATCAGACTTTCCATGTTTCCAGTCCTATTAGTCAATGAATGAGTAGTAGTTTATTGTCTGGATTTCATAATTAAAGCCTCTGCTTGCAATTGTCAGTACAGCAGTACGGGCAAACTTCATTTCAGGGAAATCTCTAGCTGGCAATGAAAAATACAGTTGGCTTTGAGAAGTTACTGTCCTTCTGAAATGCTGGGACATGAAAGTGAGACAGTAGAATTGTCTGGGTTGTTGTTGAGTTGTTGCTTTTTTTTTCAGAGGGGAGGGTGTTGTGGTTTTGATTTCTGTTTGGTTTCTGTTTGGTTTTGTGTGTGTGTGTGTTGCTGAAACACAGAACAGCAAAAGACCTTGTAAGTGAAGAAAATCAGAATTCTGGTTCTTCTTACATCTTTCTGATCGAAATTGCTACAAAAACGTGGTCTTCAGTATGGGTGAGTGGCGATAACACTCATCTTATTTCATCTTCTTGCCCTTTTATTTAGAAAGTCCCTACCTACTACTGAAAAATTTCTGAAGGGCTCAGTGAGTATACATTTTAACTCTCATGCCTTATCTCTCAAGAATTATGGTCCTCTGCTTGTCTTTGGAATATGGTTATGTCCAAGTTAAACAAACAAACAGAAAACAAGATTCTTTAAACTACCTGACTGAGAAGCCCAAAAGTCTTCCTGTCAACCACTTAAGACAATTAAAGCAGTGTATTTCTGTCATTTCTTTTCTATGCTACAATTATTGGTGCATTTGTATACCTACAAAGGTGTTTCATACTAATATACAGACTTCTTTTGCATCAGAAGGAGAACAAATCCGATAGAATATAAGGCACATTCACATTGCTGTATTTATATCCACACCAGTAGTTGTAACGATATAATTATTCTGTCTAAAAAATCTAACAAATACTGGTTATACATGTTGTGTGTAGCCAGGCCATAAATAATGTGGTACCTCTGCCTAATGAAATGCCTATCTATATCATAAATTTTTTTTCAGTTGTGTTAATGAAAATATACTTTCCTCTTTTTTTTTTTTAGTTGTTTTATTAAAAATAAAGTTGACACTTTTGCATAAAGATCCCAATAAAATAGTTTGGATCTGGGTTTCTGTGATACGAAATGAATACAAATGTAAGCTTTTTCTATATTCTGGGTTTAATGATTAGGAGCAGATGTTCATGGTCTTGGACATCTTATTGTATGTATAATTACTGGAGCTGTCCTCCTAATCATAGCATGCAGAATTGATCATTTACCGTATCTAATTAAAGCAATTTTTCTTCCTAATGCAGACCGATGAAAGTGCTGTTCCCTAAATTCTCTTCTGAATGGGTTGCTAATAAAACTTATATCAATGACTTGTTTTTCTCTCTTGAATTAGTGCTTCTAATAAAACTCATCTATTTTGTAGGATGTTTGCTGGATGTTACTCTGAGCAAGTACTGCCTAAGAATTATTTTGGCTCCATAAAATGTAAAATACGTGTTCATATCAAGTTATAAAATTAATGATTTACACATATAAATAGTTGTAGTGCCAGCCTCAAAACAAAACTGCAGTCAGTTTTTCCTGTACACAGTTCCAAGCACTCTCATGGCAGGACATACACTTTGTTCAATTTAAAATTTTGTATTTTTTTTTATTATTTTTAATATAGTTTAATTAAGATCTTGACACTGATGTACTTCTGAGGATCTTGTTAGTGCCTACCTCTTGTTCATACATTTGATTTTCTGATTAGCAATTTATTTCTTCTTTTAGGTTTTTTTTCTGCATCAGGAGCTGATAGCAAGCTATCCAGCCACATAGTGGCAACAAAAATCAATGTTATTAAGCGATTATCATAAGTTAAAAGTTAACAGCAGAATTCACAGTACGTATCACACATACTTGCACAGCTTCCAGCTCATCTTGGGTACATGCTACACTATTCCTCTTAAATTCCTTGTGCTGGTGTTTGAATAGGCTGGACACAGCTTTGCCAGCTCTGACACTAGGCTCCCACCCTCTTTGCTGACCAAATGACATCACCTTTCACAAACCTCATGAAGCTCAATAAAAAAATACCACTTCTAATTAAAACCTGCCTTTTCAAACATGCTTTGCTGTTTCCAACTAGCCAGTAGTGTCTCTCCCCAGGGAACCTTTCAGAGGCAATGCAGAAAAGAAAATCAAACACTTCATGTAGTGTGTAGGAAAAGCAGATTCTTAAAGGGATTTTAAGTGTTGTGGACAAAAAGATAGTGTTGATATCTTTTCTCATAAGTGTTGATTTTTGTTTTTTTTTATTGTGATTTACAATTTCCTGTAGCACTGAAAAGGAATCTATGTGTTTTTGTGCAAGCACAACATGGTGACTTAACTGATAGATAAGGGTGCTTAATGGAGAAAGACTTTGTGGAATGACTGTCTTGCCTAATTAGTTATAGAAGCATAAGGAGCGAAAAATATTATAACCAAAGGAGGCCATCATTTATTTAAAATGCTGTCTTTCTTAAAAAATAAGAATAAAAATAATTAATGTACATTCAAAACATTTGTTTGCTAGAAAACCCAATGCTCCTACAACTCATCTTCCGGCCAAAGCAAGGTTCCAGTTATCCTAACTCGTTGTCACAATGGATTAATTCACCTTAATTCATCGTTTTCACTGTCTGTCCATAGAGGCTGATGTTAAATTATTTCTTTGTCTGTTTCAGCATGAAATGTTAGCATGTCAGGATGCCGACCATATCTGGTATGTCCAAATAAAGCCCCTAGACATAGTGACCATAATCTGCTTTTAAAGAGGGACATTTTTGACACCCTTTTTTTTCCCATAAGGACCTTTTGAGCTGTCTTTCTTGCACAGAAATTACAGTAATTAGACTCAGTTCAAAATGTCATCACTTAATAAATAGATCATTCTCACTTTGCAATTCCTTCATTGCCTTTCTGGGGATTTACAAGTCAGAGGGTAAGTAGCTATTTACTGCCAAAAATCCCATGGAGGTTCAATAGCAACCTCAAGGGAAGTCAAACCTGGAGGTTACAGAGCAACACCACTTATGGGAATGTGGGTTGCCCAAACCAGAAGGGAGCAGCTAAGATCTTCAGTGAAGACTTATCTTGATTTAAGATAATTTGAACATATACAGGTAATTGCCATATCCAGAGACTGGAGCAGCTAGACACATATTCAAGGCTTCATGACTGTGGTAAGTGAGCCGCTACATGATTCATTCTTTAGCAACTTTCAGAGAAAAATATCTATTTTTTCTGGGTGTATGGATAAGAAAAACACTCTGAGAACACTCATGACTAAGCTTATCTCCCCATTGTGTGGTGGTGAATGGAAACTTCATCTGGGCTCTTATCTGTTCTGATGTGATCTGAATGGTCTGTTGTTATGACCAGAACAAGAAAAAATCTCCAGCCTTAAAATTGTTCCTTTCCTCTCTTCCCTAAGGAAGAAAAAACCTATTTATGTTTTGGAAACAAAGATTTTAGCAAGTGACCGCACCCTCACTTAACTAGGAATTATGATGTGATCATGCCTTCTGGCTTGGAGGTGAAGAATCACCTGAAGAGATCTGTGCCACATTGCCTGTAATTTCAGAGGCTGATTACACATTTTTTTTAGGCTTGCTTCGGGTACCAATCTATCCAGGGGGCCCAGGAATCCATTCTTAAGGCCACGTTATACCCCAGGAACTACTTTGCCTTTTAAATGTAAGAATGGCCTGATGAAAAGTCCATTGAAATCTTGCATGGGATCTCAGTAAAGTCTTAGAAAAAACATGCATGTTTTTTCTGACAGAGTTTTGCTTTTCTAGAGGCCAGAAACTCAACAGATTATAATACATTGATCATTGATTGGATTGATTCATATTCATGATTTTCTTATGTCTCTGTTAAAAACTATGTCTTTTCAGTGAAATAAAGATGAATTCACATTTTAAAGATAATCTTATAAGTAAGCTACTGTTTCAGCAACAAGTTGTTTGAGTATAATTGAGAACTCACCTTTTTTGTTCAGACAGGGACCTGGGTAGTGGATTGTGCCATGCAGATTTCAGGTTATGTTTACCTATCTTGCCTTGTGACAGAAGAAGAACGTATAAGGGCGGTATTTATTTAGGGGATGGGGCACAGCGGTAACATCTACACTGTGCTCTAAGGAGCTTGTCATGACCACTGAGGGTCTGCTCTCATCTCCCAGTGCAAACACAGTGATGAGCCAGCACTGGAGAGGGAGAGGAAGGGAGGGAGCCAGAGAGGTCGCTTGCCAGAGGCCTGTAGAAACTCACTGGAGGTAGTCTCTCTCAGTCCCGTGGCTTATAGCCATAGAAACCTGTTAGCATTCACATACTTAAAGACAGTACTTTACAGGATGCTCAACACTTTGCCAGCACAGCACACGAGAAGAAACTGAATGTCGCAAGAAAGGAAAACGCTTCTCATACTATTCCACCAGCCCTTCTCAGAAGGCTGTAAAAGATATTGGCTGCATATTTTCCCAGCTTGTCTCCTACCACCTTGGGATTCCTCTTGAAAGATATTCCCTTAAGGATCCTGTCTGGAATAGTTTAACACCTTTCATTAAATGCTTCTTTTGCTCACCCTTCCCTTTACTTCAGTGTTCCCAGGAGAACTTTTACAAGATGTTGATCTTGCACAGTAGGGGAAAAAACACTCAGCACCCAAGGCCTTAAATGGAGCTTTTGCTTCAAGACTCTAATTAAGGTTTAAATATCTGTTTTAAAGTGGGGAAATAAAAGGATAAGGACCTCAAGGAGCAAATTTCTGCAATATCATTCTACACCTCTGCAAAATGTCTTGTGAATGTTTGAATCATAGTGGGGAGGGAGGGGAAAGAGGTGAGCATGTATTTTGTAAGCTTATGTCCAAAGGCCAACAAAACACCAACAGAAGCAGGAAATCCTACAGTTTTGGCTGTGTCAAGTTAGCATGGTATATCTAGGAAAGTATCCCTCCAGAAGTGTCTTATTATTATGGACTTTCCTGAAGCATCTACTGCTGCCACAAGGAGAACAGTAAGTAACTGGACTTCTGCTCCAACCTAGTATGGCCTTCCCTCTGGGAAGGGCTAAGAAGACATGCAGCCAGATGCAATCCAGACAATGAAACATAAGACACTGGAAACAACACTGGAAACAGTAGTAGGGAATACAGTGGCAAACAGAGGAAATATGACCCTAGAGCTAGAGATCTGAAAGCATGCAAGCCATTGCCACCTGCCAATATGTGCTTCACACTCCATCAAGTCGCCTCTTCCTCCTATGGAGCTCTCAAATGACTTCATCATCCCACAACAATACCTTGTTAATAAAGTTCAAGTGTTTTGTAAATCAGTGTCCTTTTATTGTAAGTGATAACCATAACAATAGAAAGGAGATGAACAATAGATACAGTAGAGATAAGCACCAGGGAGCAGACTTGCAATCACTATATCAGTCACCTACTTAGTCCTACATCTCCCATTCCCACTCAAAACAGCAGTACACCCCATACTAAATGTGAACTCCACAAATCCTGTGTACCAAACCCCAAGTAGGACACCCAGTCTAGTGTAGTTTTCTTGTTGAGCTTGGGTCATTTTATGAGATGCTTCCATTTGCCTGTTGGCTTTCCACAGACCTACTCCACACCCTCTGTGATTACCTGCTACTTGTTGCCTCTTCTAGCAGGAAGAGAGCATTGCATTTCATCAGCCTGGAAAATACAAGACAGGCAGGAACATCTAGTATCTCGAATATCAACTAGGTGACTGGGGAAGGAACAAGTCTTTACTAAAGGCTTTTAGTAACCATGTTTCCTGGATTGCCTAATGTTCTTTTCCAGCCAGGGTTGATGGCACTGAAGCATTCTCAGTGACCTTCTACATGAGAGTTATTAGCTCCTGGTTAACTGCCTGGCAGGTGGGTGAGGATAACAAAAAATAGCACCCACAAACAATTAGGAACTTGGAATAAGTGTATATGGAGACTATAGTCTCCCTGTACGTTTTCTTGCTGAAAATTCACAGCTCCAAGGACATGATGGTTTGTTTCATTGCTGGGCAGTATAACCAGATTCACCAAACTGTATGTCTGTCTTGCAAACACAGCACTCACAAGCAGTTAGGCTTAATTCCTCTCACACTTGCTCTCCACCCTTAGGCATAGGTTCTTCCAGCCTCCTTCCCATTGCAGTAGGGTGTATTCTGACCTAACAGAGGGAAAAGGCTTAATTATTCAGTCCTCATCCATGCAGGTGATGATAGGCTCAAGAATGAGACAGCCAAATAAGTTAATAGATTAAACAGAGCAAAAGTCAGTGTTTGAACCTCAGCTCCCACTGATGTGATAAGAGCTGATGTAACACCAGGGCCCCAAGAGCACCCTTGCTCCTGAAGGTCTGGCTGCACAGTTCAGGATCCCTTTGGTGGCTGTGGGAAGAGGCTGCCAGGCAGTGCTGCTGGGAACCTCAACAAGGGCTGAACCCCGCTTCCCATGGGTGTAGATAGCAGGCTCAAGCCTGTTTTGAGCCAAGCCTCTATCATTTGCCTCCCATCAAAGCCTGGCCACCGCAGGGCTGTCTGATCCTGGTTCCTCTCACTAGGCCTGATCCTGGCGCCCATCTGCAGGCTGACATCTCAACCTGGCCATGTCCCTGTTCCAAATGCTCACCAGCCTGCCCTGGTTCCTGGCTGGGGAGGGTGTGATGTTCCTGGCTTTCCTGCTCAAGGGGAGGGAGCCCCAGCTGCTCACAGCACCCTGATGCACGGCTGGTCACACTGCTGATGTTTCTAAAGAAGCATGGCTGCAGTGAGCAAGATTGAGGACATTGGACATTGGTTATCCATGCACTTCCACACTATCCATGTGGAGAGAAGAGCTGCGACATGACAAAGGGGCTCAGAGTTAGCCACCAACAACATTTTTTTGGGTTAGCAAAATCAATGACCTTGTGCCTCAGCAGCTGCATTTTTAGCGAGATTCTGGGTAAATCTGGAAAGACAAAAGCATTAGTACGTGGCTTGTGCTAATACAGGTGTATCTGATGCTACCACATACAACAGATCATGACTGGAATAGTACTACCCAATGTCCATATTTCAAAAGAAAATGTAAAAAAGAAATTGAAAAGTTCCTAAAAAGAATTATATGAATGGCAGAAAACCTGCTTTACAGGGAGCTTGAGGAGACTGTATTACTTTACAGAAAGAAAAGTCTTCAATTTGATATGCAAACATACAAAGCAATCCAGTGGCTAGAAGCCAAAGCTTCAATTCCAGATTAGCAGTAAGGGGCACAGCAAAGGGAATAATTTACAAATGCAGAAACCATTTTTCCGCTATTTGAATTACGTAAATGAGCATTAGAAATTTTCAAGTATCCTCTCTCTCGACTCAAGCTAGGAATTAGATTACAAAGCACCACTGTGAAAGTTCAATGGTTTCTACTACCCCTGTCAGATACATATCTTTTACCTAATGGAGGTAAATATATTGGAAAGTACAATTTCCTTGGTCCTAGTTTAAGAAAGAAAACTGAAGAGAAAGGCAATGGGAGGTGGCCCTTCCCTTCTACTCAGCATTGAGAGGCCATGCTTGCAGTAATGCATCCATTTTTGGACTCCTCAGTGCAAAAGAGACACAGACATACTGCAGACAGTCCAACAAAAGGCCACAAAGATGATAGACTGGAGCATGTCCTGTGAGGAAAGGCTGAGAGAGCTAGGGCTGTTTAGCCTGAAGAAATAAGGCTCAGGGGGATCTCACCTATGTATATATACAAATACCTGAAGGGAGGGTGTGAAGATGAACAGAGCCAGGTTCTTTTCAGTGGTGCCCAGTGACATGCCCAGAAACAATGTGCACAAACTGAAACACAGCAGAGTCCATCTGAACATGAGGAAACACTTTTTTACTGTGAGGGTGACCAAGCACTGGCACGAGTTGCTCAGGGAGGTTGTGGAGTCTCCCTCCTTGGAGATATTTAAAAGCTGTCTGGAGGTGGTCCTTGGCAACCGGCTCTATGTGGCCCTGCTTGAGCAGGGGTTTGGACCAGATGATCCCCAGAGCTCCCTTCCAATCTCAACCATTCTGTGGTTCTGTTTTTCTGAGAACAGAAAAAACTGAATGGGTCGTGAAGGTGAAACAAAATTGTGGTAACCACCAACATTGCTTGCATGTATTTCTGACAATGATGCGGCATTAATCTTTTTTACTTGTATTGCAGATGGTTTTTTCCTCTGGTCTATGGAGCTAGACTTTGCTCTGGGTTTTATCAGTAGAGTCTGAAGCCAGATCACTCCAAAGAACCTGTGATCTAGAGTCCTTCCTCTAATCAAAGATCTACCTTTTGATATGGTGGCATTTGGCCCTAGGAACAGAATGAAATGGAGCCTATGTGAAATGTCCAGCCAGTCTCTGCCAAAAGTTTCTAGGGGAAAAATACTAAAACCTTGAAATGGATGAAAACACTTAATGTAAAACATCAGACCCTGTTCTAACACTAAATGGGTTAAGCCTTCTGTTCTGTAAAATGAACAAAAGCGCTGTTACTGTTTCCTCCTTGCTTGCCAGTGTGGTTTCCTCTGCAGAAACATCTGTGACAGCACAGAATTTTTGAAAACCTAGTTAGTGATGTCAGAAAAGAATGTTAGTTCACCAGGCAGTGTGGGGAATAATGTAATTTATATATATATATCTATGTTTGTTAAGCATCTTGAATATTCCTCACATCCCCATGAATCTTGTGTGGTAGTAGCCATGGAATGCAAAAATCATCTAGGGAATTCCCCATCGCTAAGTTTAGCGCTGAAGAGCTAATGGCTTCAGTATGCTGTGTTGTTTAGATGTGAGGTTAAATTCAGAGATCAAACTCAGATCCTTTTCTGGAAAACCAGTCTAAATACAGTCAGGGTGTGGAAGCTCCATTTTTGACTGCCCTGCATTGGACCCTTGGAGGTAGAACACTTAGTTTAGCAGAGCAGCAACATGGGTAAAGAAAAGGCGTTAACTTAGTTTTTCATTTCTAATTCTCCAATCGCTAAAACATTATGTGTCACCAGAAGAAGGAGCAGCATTAAAAAGGATCACTGACTTTAACAAAAAGTACATTCACTGAATTCTTCAGAAAAACAGAGATTATTTGTAAATTTAATTCCCACATCTTCAAAGGAGCCAGATTACGTAATCTGGCTTATTTAAATCAAAAGATGCGAAGGATCTAGATCACTGTAGTTCCATAAAATATGTCCCACTTTAATTCAGTTTTATAAATTGTTATATCTAGAATTTACTTTCTAACCCATGTTAATAGCTCTCTGCATTTGTTTAACCCTTTTAAATCTCCTGACCTATTTTCAATGGATAAGAAATTGCCTTTTGGTCATATTCCCACATCACTGAAGTGACTGATGAGTTTGGCCAGAATTCTGTGCCTTTAGAATACAAGAGCTGTAATCTGCTGTTAAAGGCTACAGCTATGCTTAGAAAGACTGTGAAGTAAAACCAGAGCTGTGCAAACTGCTAGACTTACCAAAACAACCCCAAAAAGTCATTCCTCACTGGTAATAGCTGACCATCACAGGAAAATAGAACATTAATTATTTTTAGCTGCATTTATGCAACCAGGGCAAAAGACAGTTAAATTAATAATAAAGACAAAAGATTACTCAAATAGAGTCTTCTGTGGCCTGTGCCAGATTACAACAATGAAAACAGTTTATCAACAAATATTGTAAAATCAGCAAAAGATAGAAACCCATACCTCTATATCTGCTTTCTTTTATGTAACATTGGTAAACTCACCAGAATGGTTAAATATGATGATGTGCAGGTAATCTGGAGTTATAGGAAGTGGTTCACATAATACAGCAGCATCAACTACTCCATGCTCTGGCCTGAGCAGCTGATATTTTAGATGTCTTCTCTTGGGCAATCCAAGAAGGTTCACTAAACCCATAGTACAGAATACTGGTTTTGATCTGTCTCGCAGTTCCTTATATGTGCTCCGCATAACCTTTACATATGCTAATGAACATTGGTGCAAGGCGGTAGCACTTTCAAAAATAGCTTTGTGTCCTCTGAATTCCAGAGAGATTCCTATCCATAGCGTCCTCCTCCCTTTTCCTGGCTGCTACCTGGCAATAGTCTCCTCTGCACAAAAAAATCAATAGTGTCAGCTAAGCCATTTAAATATGGAAGCCACTGTGGTTAATGCAGATCTTGCCTTCTTGCTTTACCCCAGCTCCTTAGAGGAGGAGGGAGGGAGTGACTACATCCTCTGGTTTGAGATAACTGCAGCTCAGGGCTCCAGTGCACACAGCACCTTGCCTCCTGCTGCTGCTCACAACCAGCATCAATCTGTTCACAGGCCTTTCAAAGGTGCATGTCCTAAATGTTCTGTAATATGAAAATTCAGGCAGACTTTGTGATTCCCATAGGTTACTTGTGATTTTTCTTTTGTGACATTATTTTGGACAATGGAAAGTGTGCTCCTTATGCACCTGCTTCTGCCATAGCCCCTGCAGTTGAGGGCAGCCTCTGCAGGTCCCAGGGCTGGGATCCAGATCAACTCAACATCCGTCTGGACTAGGCAGTAAAGAGAGATGGGATTTTGCTCCCATACCTGGAGTCCTGCAGTGAGCCCTCAGCTAGGGTCAAGAATACCATTAATAACTGCAGGTTTTGAAAGAGTTGAAGCAAAACATCAGTTGATAAAAAAGTTTATCCTTGCCAAACAAAAATGACTGAACAGGAGAGAGAATTTTCATGATAATTCAAGAGTAGATCATAAGCTTTTCACAAGCTATTTTTAAAATCCTATGTTGTTTTTTTTTAAACTGTGAAAGTTGTACATGGATTTAATATTATACATAGAACTGAAAAATCAGTATATATAAGAAAGACAAGCTTTCCTACATATGCTGTTTAATTTATGCTGAGAATAGTTACAGTTAGGGCAAATGAGGAGAAAATAATGTAGGTCTTCCTATGTAATACACCTGCCTTACCATTCCTTTTTCTAAGTAGGCTTAGATAAGACACGCTGCAGAATGTGAATCCCCTATTGATGGATAAGCAGAAGTATAATATTGCAGTGGAACTGGGAACTTCAGCATTTCTAAAGAGATTACCTACTGTTCAATGCAGGATACTTTCAACAGTCAAAGAAAAATCTAAGTTAGTTCATTTTGCTAAAGACATTGTCATTTTCTACTAGCAAGACATACTGCATTTTGCTATTTTATGGTCACTGGTGCTATTCTATCATTCTGTAGAAAAAATATCATCTACAGAATTGTCCAATTTTTTTTTGTGGTAAGGACAAAATAAGCTTTTCACACTAAATTAAGGTAGATTTAGATTGCATATAAAAAACAAAATAAACCTTTCTGTTGCTATCCAAAACCAGCAGCAGGCTGCACCAACTATTACCATTTTTTTACATTTAAAATATTGCATGTATAGTAAAGGTAGCTGACAATAGCAGTTTAAATCAGTTATGTTATCTACTGAAATGGGAAGTCAGAAGTGCATAAAGGAGCAGAAAACAAGCAAACAAAAATTCTATAAACTTCATTTTAATGTGACAAAAAAAGTTCAGGCTTTATGATGACAAAGACCAAGCAGAATACGAATACTAGCAACTTTTTTAGTAAATGTGCACTTTGAATGCAGAGCTTTGGGCATAACACAAAACTTGCTTTGTAATGACAAAATATCATTCACCCCAAGGTGAATTTGATGCTGGAATACATTTCTATGAGGAATATTGTTGTTCTTGTGAAAACAGATATTCATAATGACTCTTTAATTATTAGCTGTGACATAGGACAAAATATGTCTGCACCCAGTGTTGCTTATAGCACCTGGTTGATGTAGGTCTTTGTTCCTTTCACACAGCTCAAGTCACATGAGGATAATGTTGACCTTATTTCAAGGAAGAATTATTCATGTCACTTCCTTTAGTTATAGAGGTTGTTCACCCAGACATGCCTGACTGAAATAGAAAGCATGGATTTAGAAATTCAGTGCCAGACACACCGAATTGACAAAGTACTTTATTTAATCTGTAAAATTAGTTCCAGAGCTAGAAAAGGCAGGGGAAGAGACAGATCCATCACACCCACTGAAGAACTCTAATATCATTTAGGACCACAAGCAGCCATCTGTCAACTTCTATCCCTAATATAGTCCATATTCTTATCTAGCCAAACTACTCTATAAGTAATTTTTTTCTGTCCACTTTCACTGTGGCATCTGCATTACCATCTCTCACACAGCCCAGCCTCTCAGCTCTCTCAGTTCCTTATTTTTTCCCCAACAGAACCTCTGGAAATCTGACATTCTTGAAGATGCCTTCCTAGGCGTGCTCTCTGGAAAATACACTTATTCCGCACTCCTTAGTCACCAATACTTCCTTTCCTTTAAACTCTAAGGAAAGGAGAATGAAACTCTTACGTGTCAAGGTGACAAAGGAAAGCTATGTTTAAGCAGAGTATAAAGTTCAAAATATCTACAGTCTTCACAAGTGGACATCCTTAACATCTTTCAAGTCCCTTTCTCCTCTTCCTTAAGTCCATTCTTACCGCTACTTGGAATTTAGCCTGAACAAGTACAAATTATAAGAAGTCCAAATCTTTTCAGTCTTAAGATTCAAATGAAAGAAATACCCATCTAGCAGCTATACACTCCTAAATCCCTGCTTAAATCTAGCCCTAAGAGAAGAAATTATACTAATCTGCTTTCATTCTGAGTAGAATATCATGCAAGAAGGTAAAAAATGCTCAAGCAGTTCGCTTTGGAGTGTCATTCAGATCAGTGAAATATTCCTATATGCAGGAGCTTTAATGGATTTTCCATGCAGGTACTAGTCAAGTCAAGCCCTCTCCAGCATCAGAAGTGTGCCTTATATCATGAGACACCTTATTTTGCAGGTATATGTTCTCTGTTGTCCACTTTCAGTATGCTATGGAACATAGCATTAGGTACCAGTCATCTTCATGTTTATTGACTCATAAAGTTTACTAAATGACAAGAAATGCTTGTTATGTCATACACCATTACTTGTGTGGACATTACAGTAGGCATTGCTTCTATCACATTTTAGTCCAATGCGACTGCTGTTTTCCACAATTAAGCAGTAATGGGTAATAACTGCCTCATGACAAGCTTATTTTGTAGAGCCCGAGAACCCAAGCAGAGAAGGATTAGCAGTGCTGCTTTTATAGTTCATGTTCATATTGGTGTAGTAAGCAGCTAAACTGACAAAATGGCAGTATTCCACTGACATACCTTTCTATCTTCACGGCTTTATGTGAGTGCATCCATTTCCATGTTTATTCCATTATCATTCACTAATACAGGAAATAATTGAGACAGATTTTCTTTCAAATAATGCTCTGCATCATTGACTTTATTTTAGCTTTGCTGTGGCTCCACTAACAAAAACAAGTGTGTGACATATGAATGGTCTTGTCACAGCCATTATCTTTCTCCTGATGGCTTTTTGAGTTCAGCATGGACTGTACATGTAGCTTTTGGAATCACAGAAATAAAGGCAGGAAAGGACCTCAGGAGGTCACCCATTGCCTCTCCCTGCTGCAGGACAAACAGCCAAACCACAGCTAAACAGATCTGAGTTCTCTCTAGCTGTTAACATCTGATCCATGCCCATATGATAGTTGTTGGTAGCTGTTCACCTCAGCTTCAAGATCTGATCTATTTATAGATGCCATGATTTTTAATAGATAATGTGATTCATACTCTGCATTGCATGTATAGCTTTTTCCATTTCACGCTCTTACTGTCTCCCTTCACAATGCTCTGTGTCCTCTGAAGGTCTGAAAATCTGAACATTGTGGCAGAAAGAAGGCATTTCCACTGTCCCTTTACCAAATGCTATGATCTGCAAATAGTTTACATCAGCTCTTGTGTTTTCTGATAAATCCTCTGCTTTCACAACCCTGAGAGGTTATAAATAGCAACACATGATATCGTGTCTTGAAAAAGCCACCCAACTTCCCAAGAAACTGATTGCCCAACAGAAAAAGCAGGAAAAAGAGCAAAACTAAACATAATGTACCAGGTAAGCAAAATGTCTGAGACTTTGTTTCATGCTTTCTTTCATGTGCAAAGCACTCAGACACAAGTGTCATTTCTAAAATGATGAAGTTTGCATATGCTGCACAGAGCTTTCCTTGAAAATCCTTTTGCACAATGGGAACTGTACTGGGATAATGAAGTGGTCTCCAGGCTGGTGGCCTCTGTTCTAGCAATGCATTACTTTCCATGTATTGTTTTGTTTATTTGTTTCCCTGAGGCATTCATCATCTTCATACTGCCAGGCATTGTTAAAATTGCTGTGGAGAGGCCTACATGTAATGGTAGGAGCTTGTGTGCAACTGTATAGAATTTACCAACAGCAAAATGTGCAATGGAAATTTTGCCAGCGAGTCTGGGATTTTATCCTTGGGACTGTCTCTCTCTTCAGAGTTACAGATGACGTACAAAAGTATTACTAGGCTCGCTTCAGATGGGGAACATCAGACAATGAACAAACATCTCTATCGCTGCTGCTAAGTGTGTCTTCGTAAACCCCCAGCTCATTGCCTTAGAAATCTTGTCCATATACTTTTTCTGACAGAATAGCATTAGCAAATTGTACACTTTAAAACCTTGTGTGGGTTTGGATGTTGGTTTTGGGGTTTTTTTTGTTTCTCTCTGGGTGGGAGTTGTCTGGTGCAATGTGCTTACACAGTGTCATCATGGTGAACTTTAGCTAGAGTAATGCCAGGAAAAAGAGCTTGACAGTATGGAACAAATTTAGAATAACCAGCAAGGGCACAGCCTCATAGCCACCTTGACAGAACTTGTACTCAAGTGCCTTCAAACTTGTACAACCTTGCTCTGTATAGAACCTGCCTCACAACAAATGTCGGGGGTTAAGAATGAGAAGTAAGATTTGATTTACACCATAGAAACAGAAACTTAGAAAGATACAGTGGCCAAGATATTAATTTCCAGACATAAGTCTGAGGCAAAAAATTTGAGACCTATAGTCCATTCCCACCTTAGGATGATGCACTATGATATGCTGTATTGTAGCATGTTTCAGGGTAGGACAGCATACTAGATTCACTGGAGAGAAACAGTTTCATTCCCATCTGGGTCTGAAAAATCTATAGCCTGATCTTGGGAACAGTTGCTGAAATAACTGACTCACACAAAGAGCAAAGTTCCTCCTATGAGCAAAGTTGTTCGATGTCTTCAGTACCAAGTCCAAAACTTGATGTGTCAAAGATAAAAATGCACTGGTACTCAGTTGCCAGCTGGGCTTAAACCACAACGGTGATATACTGACAACAGTTGATGTGCAGCACCCCAACTCTAAACAGTTATGTCATTCTGCAAATATTTCCAGAGACACTCACAAACGGCAGACACGTATCTAACTGCCTGTTAGTATAAGGACATGCAGAGGAGCATGTCTTCAGCTCTTCATCATGAGCAAGTGATTGAGACAATATCCTAAATTCCAGTGATCCAACGGGAATGGATGCACAAATAGGACTGAATGCATACAAATCATCCCACTAGACTCTTCACTTAGCTTGTTCAGTTCCTTTTCAAGCAGAGTTCCCATTTATACTAATGTGACTACTTTCACAAGGGAGGTCGTAAGTGTACGAGTCATTGCACTGCTCCTAAAGATAGGTCATGGCCCTGAAGTACACATTTATCAAAGAGCTGATAGGTAACAGATGATGCAACACTGATGATTGAAGAAGACATTTGTTGGCAAAATAAATTAGATGGAGTGAATTAACTTTATGGATCAAAACCCCATGAAGCACAGTAGGCCAGCTGAAGAACGGATATTTTCATTATTGAATGCTTCTGTTAACAAGAATGTAACGTACAACCTGAACAAGAACAAGCTAAATTCTTTATAACTCAGAGAAGATCATTAAGTTCATTGGGATTGCTTCTAAGAATGGTAATTTTAGATGATTTTAAATAGTTCAGCTGAAACAAAAACACTCTTATTAGATTTTAAGGACCCAGAAGATTTATGTATAGCAATCCTAAAAAGGAGTATTTAAACCAGCTAGATAAATCATCTGTATAAATGTATACTGTCAAAGTAAAAGCAACCAGGAAATCTGGCCATGTCATGGATTTCCAAGTCTCAGACTTAGGAAGATGGAGACACCAAGCAGCTATATTTGCCAAGCTAAGCACATGTAGTGCGGCTTCCGAAAGAGGCTAACACCAAAAGGGAATGAGAACTTGATGGAAGCATGTTTAACAGTCAGGTTGGGAACAGAACTGTGATTTTAACTGCTGCCAGTGGAAGTCTTAATGGATGCTGCTCTTCCTTGTTCTGCAGCTATTCATCTATGTACAAACACGTCACAGCTCTACTGCTCTTCGGAAGGGAGACTAAAGCAGCAGTTGCAGAGTGTTACAGAATCTGGTAAAAACTGGTATTCGTGCAGAAAGGTATCTGTGATTTTCAGAAAGAAAGGAGGTAACAGCACAGCATTTGCAGAGGATGCTCAGCTTTGGAATGATATGGACAAAAGGGACTATAATTATGCAATTTGGGTAAGAGCATACAGTGTGAAGATTACACTTCTTTCCTTGACTGTACCTGTCTCTCAGGTTGCAGACATCTCCAACACTAGGGCTTCTAGCCTTGCTCTACACAGGTCTCATCAATAAGGATTTCAAACTGCCCGGGGCATTGAGTGATTCATCTTATATAATAACTCAGTGTTGCAAGCTGATGGAGCTCAGCCAGACTCAGCAGCAGTGGAAAGTTTTCAATGTTTTTTTTCTTTTTTATTTCAGGACTATTACCTGCCCCTCTGCTCACAAAGCCCTGCTCAGAGCCCACTGACCATATATCTCACTGCAGGGTGCTTCAGTTTTGAAAACGCTCAGTTCCCACAGTGATACTATTCCTAGCATGTGAACAGCATAGCTACAGCATTCTTCCTGGGGGGACATCCCTAGGAGCATATGATGTTTTAAAGCAAGCTGGAGACCTGAGAACCACACTTGAATGATCAGATATGAGCTTACAAGATTGTCCTAAGGAGGAAGTATGATGCAGGAAAGTAATTTGCTGAATTTAGAACCATAATATTTATGATATTTGTGTTGCAGGGCAAAACCCTGCATAACCAGACATTGGGTAATGTAGGTTCAGTGGAAGCGGTGTTACACGTCTAACCATTTACCTCCCTATTTCACTCCAATAATCATGTTACCCAGGGACAGGCCTCCTGGAAGTACAGGCAGGCTTTCTGTGATAGATTGCTGATATTCGCTCAAAAAAGCAAGACCACCAAACCTTTGCACTTGTCAATATTTGTACTCCAGCAGCTGGTGACTAATGGCTTAACACATTGATTCTTGTTGCCACCCTCCCCCTGTCTTCCAGGAAAAATAGGATTCAGTTTCCCAACTCAGGGGACTAGAAAAAATAAAAAAGTGCAGCCCAACCCCTGCCTCCAAAATAAATATTCTTTATTCTCACAGTGTCCTTTACATCCAAATACACCCCAGGCTTTTATTAAAAACAAAAACAAAACCAAAATACTCCACTCACTACCAGCAACAAACCCAGCAAGGACAGAGGTGTCTATTTTAAGGGCAAAGCCTTGGTGTTCTGCGTGAGTTCACTCAGGAGGTTTCTAGTTGATCTAGAATCAGAGCCCAAGACTCACATTTCAGTATCCTGTCAGCTGGGTCAGTACAACCTACCTAGTACTTCTCTGCTTGACTCTTGCATGCAGATGTTTGCGTCCAACTTGCAGTCATGTATCGGCAGAGGAAGGGAGGTTCAAGCAGCATGCTTAGTTGCCAAGTATCACTCCCTGCACTCCAGAATAGCATTGCACCAACTTACAGTTGCTGCCTTTCACCACTACACTTAGGTAAAGAATGAAGCAAACACAAACCAAGTTCATTCTCTGTATAAGCACGGTCAACACAGGCATAATTCTGCAAAACAGCCAGCAAAGGGTCAAAGACCTGAAGTTCAACTCCTCTGACTTCCAAGATCAAGCCTGGTCTTCTCACCCACTGAGTTTAGCATATATCATTACAATTCACTTTACTCCTCCTGTTTATGAAAATGGCTAGTCTTATTAAGTAGGAACACTCTTCTCGGCAAAACCAAACAGACCTGTATTGCATTAAGCAGGCAGTCACATTACATGCTATGCCAGGATGTAACTCACCAATGATTTAAGTTTGATTTTCTTAATGAATTTCTGAAAGTATACAGTTTCACATTTTATAACTGTTTGAAAAGATAAAAACAAAAATGGGAAAGGGAAAACAAATACAGCCCAAGGAATCATTAAATTGTCTTATGCCATGATTTTTCCGCCAAGGCTACCCAAAAGGAAAGATGCTGACAGTGAAGTGGTGCTTCCTCAGACTCTGCCTTTAAGGAATTGGCTCTGCCAAGAAGTCTTAGTGCAATTCTTAGTTTATGGCAAGATTTAAATCAAGATTGCAGCAAGAATACTGTCTGTCCCTTCAGCTCAAGGGTCCCATTTCTTGGGCCAGGTATTGCCACGACATCCTGTGTGAAACCTCTTCCCTAGCCCACACATAGTCCCAGATATGGCTGATGCATTTTACATAACAAGGGTCCAGGTAAAATCCATAGGTGTCAGAAGCCAGAACTGGAACTCAGAACACCAGAACAACTCAGAACAATCTTCTTCAAGAGTATCTTCAGCACGGGGCTGAAGCAAGACAGATTTCAACCTATATTTATTTGTTCACATGCAATCTCTTGCTTACTAATTGTCTGTCATAATTACCTTTACAAATCCACCTACACAAGCATAAACCAAAAAGGCTACTTACTTTCTTAAAATGAAAATGTTTCTCCAATAAAAAATTGATATTGCAACAAAAATGTGTTTTCCTTTCTTTCTTTGTTGAAAAAAAGAATCTGTTGATCTGTAACATTCTAATTTTTGCTGGAAATAGTTTTTTCCAGATTTAAATGAAATAAATCTACAAATTGGTATTTTGGCTCAAAACTTACCAATGTCTGAGGTTTTTGGGAAGATAGTTTTACAGAAAACTACCTGAACACATAGGATTGTTACTTCTTTTTTTTTCCTATTGTTTTTGAGAGGTTTTCCACAGCAGTCACTTACAGATTTGCCAGAAAGATAATGCCTGTGAGTATATCAGCCACATCCCTCAGTGGACCTCAAAGACATTACTATTCCTAATACTGGGGGTTGGTACTAGATGATCCTTAAGATCCCTTCCAAACCAAACCATTCTATGATTCTATTATTCTAATGCTACATCTATGGGTTTTAAGATAGACATCTTAAACTGGAAAACCAACATTTAGCTAAAAGTCCTCTGCATGAACTGCAAAAATCTGGTCAGGTAGCAGAGTGAAACAACTGAGTTATGTGAAGTGGCAGAAAGCTGTTGGTCAAGCTCCAAGATGATAGGGTGTTTGAGTTAAAAAAACAAAATACCTGATCACTTGAGCTGTTACAAGATATTGCCAAAATAAACCACAATTATTTATTCAGATGATGTTCCTTGGCTTTCCTTTCAGGAAAACTGCCAGAAAATAAATGAAGTATTCACTGAATCAACAACCCAGAAAAGACACTTAAAGAAAGGTCTGAAGTCAGAATATGTAACAAGCTTCATTTAACTAAGCAATATAGTTAGATAAAGACTTGTTTTTCTTTAGCTTACTGAGATTGCTTCTTACCATTTAAAATTTAACAGGTTTATTTAGAATGAAAGCAATTAAATAGTGAGGTGAGTTATGCCGCCAACAAGAAAAGACACCCAAAATAATCTTTCTATTTCCATTTATGATAAATATTTTCCTCTCTAATTTTGCTCTTTCTTATCAGTGCTACTTGGCCAGTTTAACCTTTACTGATTTTGCTACATGATATATTATACACAGGGGATAATCAAGTCGATCATTACCTTTTAACTACCTGCATTTTTTTCATTAAACATGTACCTAAAAGCCTGGGTTATGGAGGCAATAAATATGAATAGGGGGCAGTGGTCTGGAGTTCATCAGCCATCTTCAGTGTGGAAATACACAATGTCAAAATCCGAGAAGCCTGAGGTATGAGATGTCATGCTAACAACTGCTTCCTTGCATAGGAAACATGGGAAATGCATGGGAGTCCTCTGAGACTGACTTGCCTTGGGCCACCTTCTGAGAGATGTGCACCAGTGGAAATCAAGTCTGCTATCCTGTAGTGCCTGGATCCATTGGGTTTGTCAGAACTCAGGCAAGAAGTACAGAGGAGGTTGTAGGGAGGGTGGAATAGCGGTGGTAACAACCATGAGGAGCCAAGTGAGGAGGGTCATTTAAAGAAGGGCACACAGTTATCTCAGGATGCAAGACCTGAGAGCCCCTGGCATGTCTGCTTTTAACTGCCATGTGTGTGTCATTTATGCTTGAAGTCAAAGAGTTGCTAAAACAGAAAGGTAATATGCCCAGTTGCTGTGAGAGTAACTGCTGTAGTGTTAAAATACTTCCTGGCTAAATTAATTTAACTGATACATCTGACAGCACAACCTGTTTCTTAATGCTTAAAGCCTGACTAATGCAAAGCGTATGAAGACAAGTTAAATTACAATGTACCCCCTCTACAGTTTTTGTGTTAGTTAAGTAGATTAGCTCATACCTACAAAAATAGTGACGTAACTCTCTCCCCCTACCTTTTTTCCCAAGGAAATATATACCTTGGGCACAACTGATATAAACCTATACATGATTTTCAGTAACTGTCTGGTGTCACATGAAACTCACAAAATTGTCTCATTAACCCTGACTAACATTTGGGTCTAAAGCACTCCAAATGAAGTGTGAGCCAATTTCTCTGTAAAAGACCTATTAACAATGAGAGAAAACCTAAATAGAGAAGTTTTGAAGAACCCTAACTTTCCTTTTGTTGCTAAGGGATACACTTCCTTGGTATACTCCATGTTCTCAGCAAGTCTGACTCACAAGAAATCTGGCTTTCAGTAAATAATGAAAGCCCTGCACTGCTGAAAACAATGTAAGAAGGGTTAAAAATAAAACCTTATCAAATAACCAGCAAATGAAGTACTACTTTATACATCCAGTTCCAGACACTAGGCAGGCTTTACTACACAAGTGCTCTCTACAGGCTACATAACACACCTGGAAGATGGTTGTTGAGACAGATTGGATGTTGTTCCATTTGGAAAGTGATGTTTTTACTGCGCTATTCCCCCTTCTATTGAGCCCAAACAGCTCCTTGCTATTTGTGTCCTTTTTTAAATTATTTTCTTTTTCTCTGCAGCAGATGCCACTGCCAAGTATCTTTCTCCCACGATATCTCCCTGTTGCTCTCACTTTTCATAACCTCTACTTGCTACATGGAATGGTTTCAGGGACACAGAGGTTAAGGCTGGAACTTACCCAAGTGCCTTCCAGTTTTGGATGTCTCCATATGGGGTGTCTGAAACCAGTGACATCTTGGGGATGGAGTTTTTAGTTCCCATGAACCTCAGAGAAAGGTATTGGTGGTCGTAACTTCTAAAATTAGGAATTATTTCTGAAAATTTTCACTAATCTGCTTTACCCCAAAGGTCAGTGTGGAAGGCAAATCCAAAGTCCTAATGCTGGTTTTGGCATTTGCTGGCTAGATTTCACAGGAAAGAAAAAATCTCCTTGCTCCTCCATATATGCTTACATATGTACTTACCTATTCTGTGCCCATAATTGCAAGATCCTCTCCCTCCCTTTATCTTGCTCTCACCACCATGACCACTTGGAATGACTGGATTTGGATTTCCTGTGGTATTTTGCTGAAACTATTCATGTGAATTAAGATATTCATGAGTTTAGAGACTGATCTTAACCAACTGACTCAGAATAACTCCAATTATGGAGACTACTTCCTTTAAAATGCAAAAAAATGTCTGCATTTTAAAAGAAATATAGGGCGCATGACTATATTATTGTCTTTATATCTCTATAGATGAGTAATTAAAATACACAACTTGGAAATCTGAGATAACTATAAAAGCAATCCATTGTAATAAATGAGGAAAAAATACCAAACAGGATTTTTACCACTTGTTCACCTGAAAAGCAGGTTAAGGGGAATTTTCCCACTATTTTCAGAAGGTCTTATGCAGAGCTATTAATCCTGTGACTCACAAGTCAGTAAAAGGTCAGTGGTCTTTTCGTGTACACACACTAACAATTATATTATAACAAAGTTAAAAGAAAATCCCCATTGGGGAAGGATAATAAAAACCGGAAAAGAAATGTGAGTAATAGGGGAAGAAGAAAAAATTCAAAGGGGCTAACTTTAAAATGAAACATTGTTTTTGATTATTATAACACAGGTGTTACAAGAAGGAAAAAGAATCTTAAAAAATAACTGGGATAATTTTTCACGCAAGCACTGGAACTTTCTTACTAATCCCCTATCCCAACTTATTTCCCCTTGTTTGTCATTACGCTTACTATTAAACTTCCCAGTAAAATAAATAATTGCTATGAAATCCTGTGAACTAAATCCTGTAGTTCTTGTTCAAGCAAAAATTCCTACTGACTTAAGTAGAAATTGTATTTGAGCATGGCTTTGATCAAACTTATTTTATATTCTAGATTGCCGTGAGTGAAGCAGCAGGAAACTATATCAAGCAGATGGAAATCTGAGTTTAAAAGCAGTCCTTCTATAATCTGCTCCTCCTAATGCACTTCACATCTGGAGGAATACCCATGTTAACCAACATTTTGTTCATCCAAGTCAAAACACCTCTGAAGTCAGGAGTCTCCTTCATTGCAGCCCAGTAGAAAGGGGTATGGGTTTAGGGAATATTTTACATTACATGTAGGTAATTTAACCATTTTTGTTATAAAATTTCCAAATGCTAAACACTGGAGTCTCATGTAAAAAGAGTGCCAGTGGCTTTAGGAAAATTACATGTGAGATGTTTGTTTTTACTTTGAATTCTGACTGAACCTACAGCAATGTGTCAGCACGGTTGGACTGGACCCTGCTTTGGCTTTCAGGACAGTCTGAAGCGCTCTTCTTTCTTTAGCCTCCATGTTTAATATTGTCTTACATTTCCTACCTAAAGAAGCCATATTGTTACCTCCCATGATAAAACGAGAAATTACTCTTAACAGATTTACATGAAAAAATTGACCCCTGGATTAAAAGCTATTGACTGAGGTTAACTGATATTTTGCTTTTGTCTTAAATAGGGTCACCAACTAACCTAGAAGCGTTTGCTCCAGTTTCAAAAGCTGAATTTGATGGTTTCTTCCTTATCTGTACATGGAGCTTGTACAGTTCTTTTGCGTTAGTGGGTGGACATCAGAGATGGTCATCAACAATGGCACTAACCTGTTCCCTATTTTGAGGTAAATGATTCCCACATTCCAACGATGTGATTACAGTTGCACATAAAAGGCAGAGAAATTTTAGAAATTCACATCTTCTCAATAAGCTGTGCTACCAAATTTTAAACTCCACTTTATGCCAAAGAGTTATGCTGACCTGTATGCATACTACTAGGAAAAATGCTGAGATATATATAAACTATAAAAGACTTTGCCCTTTCTGAGTGACTTCTGTGTATATGAAGGTCTATCTTTAGCTCTTAAATGTTTCATAAATCAGAAAGAGGATGATTAACCACTGGCATTATCTTTTTCAAGAAAGACGATAAGCAGCTCCTTCCACCTAAACCAGTAACTAACCATTGTCCCATTTAAAGATATGGGATCTCTGTTGCTGAAAGTGAGTTTAAGGCCATGTGATTGTGCAAAGCCCAATGTGTCCTTCCCAGCCAACATGCTTTTGTTAGCTCTTGCAGTCTGAGCAATTTCCTGTTCACTTCATCATACTTTGTCCACTCACACTTCAATGTGTGCTGTTCCTTACTACCTACTGCTTCTAGCACCTAACATGAAATAAAAGCAATACTGTCCTTCCCAAATCCTGAAGCATACTGTCCTACACATACTGAACTCAGTGGCTGACATAGTTTGAAGATTTCACTTGCAGATCAGTGGGGTGAAAGGCTCCATATAGTTGCACAATGACATCTTTTGACCATGATGTTCAACTGGGAAAAGATGCACACAGAAAACATTTACCTGGACATTTGATACAATTAGCAAAAAACCCAAGGGGGTATCCAATTTCTAGATACTTAAAATTGGAGATTTACAGTCATTAAGAGAGCACTGCAGCTCTGTTGTCACAGTAACAAGTAGCAGCAATACCATTGCTGAACCAAATCACATTTGCAGTCAGTCTCCCAGCATTGTATTCAACAGAATATATCTGAATGCTTTCCATTTACTAGCACATGAAAGAAGGATGTTAACTTAAATGAGAAGTAGGGACACAGGATTACGGTCACATCTCTTATTTAATATGAAAGCAACATAGTGGGAAAATCATTAATGCAGTTTTTGAAATATAATACTCACCATATTCTCTAATGTTCTGCTGTGATTCAAGGCAATTCAACCTTAATCAAACTTCAGAACCCTGGTCATTCATTTGCAAATGTTTAGCTTTTTTTTTTTTTAAGAAATCTGTGACTATTGATATAATTAAGAACTATTCAGCAGGTTGCTATGGGAAACTTTTTCCAGCTAACCCAATACATCTACAGAGATTTCAGTTACTTAATGGTTCATTGGAAGTAGAAGATAAGCTTTATATTGAAGAGTCTGCATGGGTGGCCTTTTTAAGATAGACAAAATATTTGCCTTCATTAAAAAAGAAAAAAAAAGCAAGAAAAAAGAAAGAAAATGCCCAACAACAAAAAAACCCAGAAAAACTTTAAAATGTCTTCTACCCTGTCAATACAGAGGGGAAAAAAAAGTTAGCTTCCTCCTTATATTTATCAGGTTACTTGCAGGAAAAGAAAAAGTAACAAGAATGTTGCCCAGGGAAGTTGTGAATGCTCCATCCCTGGCAGTGTTCAAGGCCAGGTTGGACAGTCTTGGGTGGCATGGTTTAGTGTGAGGTGTCCCTGCCCATCGCAGGGGGGTTTGGAACTGGATGATCTTAAGGTCCTTTCCAACCCAAACCGTTCTATGATTCTGTAAATACTAAAGGGGGAAGAATGCCATACTATTTCAGTGAGGGGCTGATTCATTTCTTCTCTTTGCTTGTGTCATTTTGTTTTGATTGATTGTTAGAAACACTCATCTCAGAAGAGGAATGTTTGTGTCCTTTGACTGATTTTCATGCTGAGTCATTACACCGTCTAATTTGGAGATCTAAAAACAAGCATGTTCACTTTGTAGTCTGCAGGAAGCAATGGAACTGAGTTTAAAAATACATTTTCTTAAACAGGTACTGAAAGTGGCTCAAGGATGCAGAAAAAAACCCTAAAATATTTTCCATGCCATTTCAGAAAGAGCTTGGGGAACTTTTCTTTGAGAAATTGTCTTTTTAACAATCATTCCTTCTAGCATGCTCTGTAAGCCTTGCAGCAGCACAGGACAGTGCTCTAAACTGTGTACGTGGTTGTTAAATACTGTTTAGATAAGACTTGCTCCAGCCAACCACACTGTTTTAATGTAGATGTGGATGAATGTCACTGGTAGAGCATCACTTAGCCCTACTCCTGCTGTTCCTGGCAGCTGAAATCTCTCCAAATCCTGTCCTTCCAAAGTGAAAACTATGTCCTAAGGCAGCAGGTATCTCTAGAGCAGCCTCAGGTAGATGTGAATTCAACAGTCCAGAAGAGAAAGCAGCAGGAGCTGGTGTCCACAGTTATTACGCTGGACCAGTACAGCCCAAATCTCACTTCAGTGCTTTTACCTGAAGTTCTCCGTTGGCTGGAGCTAAGTTTGCAGGCACTTTCTAGGCTATTCACACCTAGATCAATTCTTCTTAGTGGCTAAATATGAAAGGAGAAAACATCGCACTGATTTCTCCCCATGTGAACTGCCTGCTTCTTTTCACCAACTCTATTTCAGTCAGTTCCTTTCAATGTTAGTTAATCACAATAATCCAGAACATTTTACAGAATACATTTAAGATTAATCGTCATGTTTGGGAACATGAAGATCTAATGACTTTTATTATTACCCTGCTGAAAAGAATCTTTCTGGGGTACTTCACCTCTTTGGTTTTTCTGTACTCCAGCACTAAAATTCAGCAAGATGTAATTACCTTTTCTGTCACCTTCACCTTCCAAGAGACCTATTTGGTGTTAAAAACACCCCATATCAGTTGTCAGGGAAGAATACACACCACCGCACAACCACCTCAGCAATACTGAAGCTGCATCCAGCACTGCTTTAACAGCAACTCCATTTGCAAACAAGTTTGGCATGATTTGGGCAAAGAATAGCCAACCAATTTACCATTTGCACAGATATAAAGGGAAAAAAAGTATGGCACAGTGTGGTTTCATATCACATAGAGTTAGCCTGAGATTTCAGTCTTGCCTTTACTCTCAAGATTAATCTTAATTGATCTTTTCAAGCAGGACTCTTGAAGAGGTGACTTACAAAGAACTGTTGTTCAAGTATCACATTCAGTGCTTGCTAAGTAGTTCAGCCCAACTATGTAAGAGTTAAAAACAAAGTCCTAATCATACAAAGAAAAAAAAAAAAAAAGGAATCCAAAGTCCATTGTTAGCAGGGAGAGGCAAGCACAAACAGCAGTTAGCAAATGCTAAATAGGACATGCAAAAAGACTTCCATCACGTAAACAGAGATAATTATAGGGTTACAGAAATTTCCCACAGAGTAGCAGACAAATTTGAAAAGTCATATTGCTAACAAGGACAACTGCTGAGAGAAGACCTCTGCTGGGGCAAGAAGAGAAAGGAGGACAAGAACAGAAATGACATGTCAACTGACTCTTAAAAAGAGCACAACAAACGTGCAGTAGCATTTCAAGGATGATGAGATGGAGCTAAACAAATTCTAGTCCTTGTTTAGAATTAGGGTGTCATTAAAACCAGTAAAAGCAATATTTCTGGCCCTGTTTTCCAAGGTCCCATGACAGTAACCATGAGGATTGACTTTTGGACACTCCAGTATTAACCCTAACACACCAGGTTTGTCAGGTAGTTTTCCCTCTTGCCTCCTCCACCCCTTTCTTCTGCCCTTTTTTTTTATTTAAGGAAGCTTTTTAATTTTCCACCATTAATTGTTAAACTTGCAACAAGACAGAAGAGAGTTCAAAGTCAAAAGCCAGAAAACAGATAGGGCAAAACCATAGCTGTAAAGACAGAAGAAGATGCTGTAAAGATGGTTTAAAAAAGGAGTAAAGAAAAGAGAAGTAGGAAGAAATGCTGGAGCTTCAAAGCAGTAAGTAGGAAAGGAAATGTTGTATATATGTATGTGTGTGTATATATATGTGTATATGTATATATATGTATGTATATGTGGTACGTATTTTGATAGGCTTATTCTCTGTATAACTACGTAATGTTGTAACTTTTAATATAGCAGCACAGAAAAAGGAAGTATGGGATGTAATTGCTCGGGCAGAGTTATGAGGTATGCAGGCATACGTGAGCTCCTGCACACAGAGCAGAACAAACATGAACACTTATTGTTGATTTGATAAAGAAATATAGCATATTTTGTGGTGTGCACCAGCCAGCTGCCAACTCATTGCTAAATTGAATGTGTCTACAGTCTCTACTGAGTGGTCTTGCTGCCCCACACAGTGTCTGAACTGCTCATTACTGGCTTTCACAGAGAATAAAGCAGAACACCCTGACTAGTGAATAGTAAATGATCTTGCTAATCTGTTTAAGCATTCATAGTTCACCCGTAATGAGAACATATAGGTGCCCGGGATATGATTAAGGGTCACATACCAATAAACCGTTTGAGCCTCTGTCTTCTCTCCCTTGACTTTAGAAACCTTCTTTTGCTTATTAGTGGCATTTCCTAATTTGCATGAAGAACTCACAATTTTGGAAGAAGGCCAGCAATATTGATCACGACACTTTCATGGGCAATTTCAGAGATCTCTCTTTGCAACTCCACTCCGTTACCGTGGAATCTTACTTGGAAAAAGGCTTTAGGAAAACAGGATCACTAGTGAAACTGGTATAGAGGCAGTGTTTATTTGCAGCAGACCTACACAGACTTATACCAATTGTTTAATGCCAACACTAAGCATGGAATATTGCTAGCTGTCTATTCTTCTGGGAAAACGTGGGCATATCCACATATAAGCAAGTAACGACAAGGTCCCAGAAGCAGCCAACCTTGTAGCTGCAGGCCTGTGTTGTTGAGAAGGCTCCTAGGCCAATTCACGGGTGGTCTGATGGCTCCAACTGTATTTGTTCTCTGAAAACTGTGGTTTGTTCTCACAGGCAGTGTTGGACTGAAACTCAGAACTGGGTGTCTGCCCTTGCTGAGAGAAAGTGGGAGGAAGAATCCCAAAGGGAATGTTTGCAAGCAAAGCCCCTGCATTTCCCAGTGCTGTGCAAGCACGTGCCTTCTCCAGCTTCTGGCATCACACCATTTCAATTTCCTGCTGCACTCAAGCAAGAATATTTCCGTCAATCACTTTCCAATGAGCAGTCTCATCAGCATTAGTGCATAAGGTCTTTAAAACTGCACATAAGGAAAGGCAGGTGAGTCAATATGGAAGACATTATATGAGAGGGCAGTAAGTTTGAAATATTTCTATTGGAAGCTGGCCTGCTTCAAGAGATTAGACCAGATGATTCACCCAGATTTTCTGTGATTCTAAGAATTCTGTTTTAGAACCAGTTTCTCTCAAGTTTACTCTCAACCATTAAGTTTTTTTGGAGTAAAAAGGAAAGAAATTAAACAGCAGAGTGATCCTATAAATATGTTTGTCTTAGCCTCTTCTACTAAGAAAGAGAATTTTGATTCATTAGCTAAGTCTCACGCTTTTTGCCTCAACAGAATAAAGGGCTTAGAAAATTAAAATAATTTCTCCATGGACCAGGATATAGTTAGTAACCTACATTCTAAAAGTAATCTGTGAAAGCTTTTCATGCTGTCTCTCAAAAATTGTGCCAACCCTTTTCGAAGCTAGAATATCAAAAACTATGTGAGGTCTCTGGTAACTCAGAGTGAAATATATGGACATTAAGCATGTTCTACCTATATAAGAAAACACAAAAGATGAAGAAATGAAAACCCTTATAGTGGGACAAATTCAATTAATGAAATACAGTCTAAAGCCCACAGAAGACTGGTGTCATTTGGCCACCAGACCAAAACGTATCTCCCTTTTGCGGCAGTTCCCCTGGACAACTATCTGCTTTTGTCCTTTGTGAATCAGCGGGTTTCTTTTTCAGGTACTGTAATAATTTTACACAAACTGTATAAGTTGTGAGATTTTTATGTTTGTTTTGCTTGTTTCTGGACTCTGTCCAGAAACTTGTCTCTCTGCCTCTAAAGTATGAGTCTCATCACATAGCACAGTAAAAATAAATCAAGATTTGCATTTCTCAATAGCCTTCAAATAACTGCATGGAGTAAAGCCAAACCCAGCCTCTTCATTGAAACAAACAGCTCGCATTTTCACATACCAAGATTGCTTCTCCTTCATGTAGAGAATAATTTCTGCCTCCTGATTTCCACATGGCCCACTGTGCAACTTACCACCAACCACATTTTCTCCCTGGTAGCTCACGTAGTAAGTGCTTTGAGTCAGCACGTTCAACCACAACAGCAAACTTTGATAGGATTTCCTTCAACTACAGAAACATTTAGGCACGTATTCAGCTCATGACTCAGGGTGCTTATCTGTCAAACGAAACTCCCTCTGGGATGTGAAGCACCATCATCTCAATCACTTCTCCTTTTCCTCCAAAAAAACAAACAAACATTCAGCACACTTCTGAGTTTAGGTCCTTCCTTCTTTCCCATCCCTCACCCATCCCTGGCTAGAGGCAAGCTCTGCAGAAAAAAATGAAGAACACAGGTACAATTATTCTCAGCTTCTGCCCTGTGCTCATTATATTGGCAAAGTTCGAAACCATTTGCTTCTGCCATTGTACTTTTAAACACTGTAGTTGCAGAATATCAGCAACATCTCACTACCATTCTTTCCAATTGGTTCCTGTCTCTCATTTTGGCATGCTTTCATTCGCCAGACTTATCACCATATTCTCATACCTGTCTGGCACACTATTAGACATTCAGCCCTTATAAATAACATGTCTCCTCAAAAGCGAAAGTTCTTTTTTTTCCCCCCATAGCTTTCTTTTTTGGCTGTATGCTTGACTTTTTTAAATGTAGAGCCGTCCCTCCAAACTAGTGCGAACTAGACAGAAAGGAAACAGGTGCTAGAGACATTTAAAAAGAGCTGCTATGGTTAAGCTACATAATTTAACAGGGAAAAGAAACAAAGAAGGGATGGATTTGTGTCCAAAGAATGACATGTTCTCTTTTACTTTTATTTTTCTTTTCTAACAACCTAGATAAAGAAAACCCATACTTGTTCACAAGGTAAGTAAACATAAGAGAGAGGTCATCTACACACAAATGTTAAATTGTGCTACCTATTCTGCAATAGTTAAAAAAACATCCCAGTGTAGCTACTCCTATGCAGGCAGCTGAGCAAAACAAGGGTGGTGTAGGGCATGTAAATACACAGTCCATTTTACTGGCTTGGATGTTTTGATGAAAGCCTCAATGCTTCAGCTCAAATAGTTACTCTGGTACTAAGATGTGCAGTCCATATCTTCAGTAAGAGATGTGGAATGAGTAACAATCCTGAACCATTGTTGTTCTGAATTATCTTTAACGACCTCTTCCACCCATATTCTTTCCTTTGTAAAAAGAAACCCACCACAAGTAATTCCAGAGGAATTCCTGATTTTGTGGCCATGGCTACGTTTGTTAAAATGCAGAATAGAGAATTCCTTGTAAAGAGTTAGCTTTGCAAGCCAACAGAGTAACTTGGCTATTTTTACTTAGACTGCTGGCCAAAGAAAAGAAAGAAATGGAAGAAGCTGTCAGGAAGAAATCCTGGGCAGATAGCAGGGACAGGCAGGGGCAGAGACAAAAATGAAGAGAGATGTAGTGTGGATAAGGAAGTAGAGAAGTTTGAACTTCAGAGGAAGCCAAGGGTAAACCTTGTGAGAGCAGTAAGAAAGGAAGTTTCTATACGTGCCTAGGATTGCACCTGCTAATCTACACAATGCAAACCCACAGGAAGTGACTCAATGGTCAGAGCCTGACACACAAAAGGAAGCATCCTATATTCCAGGAAAAGGTATTTGGCTTGTGCATGGACATAATGTTTTTGTTCAGGTCTTGAACTGCAACTGCATTAGGCTGTGTTTCTCATATGCAGCAATTGCCCAGTTCTCACTTCTATTTTAAACTCAAGCCCATCCAAATAGGAAATGCAATTTTTGAGGAGGATTACAGTTCTTTATCTGCATTTATATGAAAGAAGGACTGGAACCATAGTGCTCTAAGCACCTAACTGACCCCAGTTTCTCTGTGTGTCTTCATCCATAATGTGGCAGCAAATAAAAACTAATAAAAACTCACCTGTTTGATGTTCCAGGCAAGGCACGAAGTGGGAAGACCGTTCTACTCACACTGAAAGTAGTTTGTGTCATTTTTTTTTCCCTTTTCTTATCCTGATTGATACAGCAACATCACAATATAGTACCATTATATGCATATATGTCAAACATATGAATCCCAAACACAAGAAGCAGTTAGGCATCATGGCTACTGAGCCCCACTGACTCACACAGCAAAGCAAAGGGATTTCAGTGCTAATTCTCTTTGTTTCTCTGTCTATAATGGCTTTAAAGGAGAATAGGCAGGATGAATTAGCTGAAGTAGCTGCTGGTTATCAAAGTTACTGCAAAGTTGTACAGGCTGCCATCATCATCTGTAGACAGGATATACATTACTGGAATTTTCCTCCAGCCAACTGCTCCCCTATCGCCTTAAAGTCTCTGAATGCACCACCTGGAAGTCCTTGTCCTGGGGTGTGGCTGGACAAATGTCCTATGGACCCAAGGCATCGGAGGAGCAGCAGTTAGCTGGAGGCCACCTTGATGCTACCCTGCAGACTTGCTCCAAGTGCCGCTTGGCAGAGCCATAACATGTGACCATCAATTTTTGTAGTAAAAGGCAGAAAGTTTCCAGCTCCCTTTGGGTGATACGATAGAATCTTAAGGTCAAAACACACCAATTCTGTCCTATCCAATTGTGGGGTTTTTGTTTTGTTTTTTTTTTAATTGGACAGAGTAAATACAGCCTCTGTGAAGCCCAGCATACTGTACACAATTAGAGGTTTCCGTAAAGGCTCACTGAACTGTATTTTGAGCTGGTGTTAGCCCTGAGGATGATAACTAGTCACTGTTCTTGTGCAACGTGCAAAATGTCAGGGGAATATAAAGAAGTGTTGTGTTCAGGAAACATGTGATGTGACTAATAGAGGATGACAAGGGGTGTGGTTATCATGAGATATTCACCTCCCTTCAGTGCCTTCATGAGACATGAGAAAATAAGTATCTACCTCCTCTCCCTCTCAGGGACATATTTTTCCACTTAGAACTAAACCTCAAAAAGTTATCACACAGCTCTTATTAAAAGTCCATTTGGGGCAGTTGCTCAGGAAGGAAGTTCATTACAGAGTTTCTGAATTGCTGTTCCAGCTGAGTAATGCTAGACACAGAACTCAGTTGACTTCACAGCAAATGGTTTATGAAAAAGCTAAGCAAGTTCTTGACAAGAGCAACATATTTCAAGAAGCCTAAAACTACTTTGGTTTTGAATATGAGATCCACATATAGGATAGGCTAATCCCATCTCTGCTTCTCTCAGAGGACCACCTAAGTCCCTATCTCTCAGCCTTGTGTGAAATCTCAGGGCAGGTATGAAGAATTGTATGGCCAAGAATCCAACTGACGTGCATATAAAAAAAAACCTGGATGCAAAGGCAAGAGGAAAGGAACACACTGCTCTGAAGAAAACAGAGCTGAAAGAAAGAATGGAGGAAGCAGAGAGAAGAGCATTGGAACGCTGTTTGAGTAAGGACATGAAAGGTAAGCATTGGTCAGAACAGGAAACTTAATCAAAAGATGAAGCAGTAGTAAAGAAGAGAGCAAGATAGAGAGAGAAAGTAAAATTAAATGGAATTTGGGAAAGGAAGAAAGGGAGCTCAAGGCCTGGCAGTAGCTCCTTTCCTAACACCTGGAAAAGGTACTGTGAGAGAATTGAGGAGTAATATCTGTGAGAAAATCAGTGAAAAGTAAAGCATGAAAATGAACATACTGAGTCTGACAAAAAAAGAAATAAGGGGAGGGGAAAAGGAACAGAAAGAAGATAATCGGAAGAAAAAATGAAGGAAAAGTAGATCAAGCATTTTATCCAATAATTTTGAGGTGTTTTTTGGAGGTTTTTTGGGTTTTGTTCGTTTGTTTGTTTTTATGTCTCCCAGAATATCCCCTGGTGAAAAGAATGGAATTATATTTCCCAAAGAAAACAGCTATTTAAAAAAGGAAAATTATTGTGTACAGAACTGAAATGTTACCCTTCACCTCCAGCCCCTATCCCCCTAAGTGACCCCTAATTTCCACTAAATATTTACCATGCAGACTCTGGTCTAGACAGATTTACACCTGTAGGCATCTCAAACCACAAAGTATAGTTCAGCTCTTCAGAACAATAAAGACAGCAAATTCATTCATTCCCAGTATTCCTTGTAGATTTTGCATAACGATTCTACAGAACTGAAAATCAGTTTGTGGTGGTTTTTTTATCATTCCAACATCGGGAGACACAGTGTGTGACAAAACCAGGAAGTAGTTGGTGGTAAGAGGCAATCATATATGCATCTCTCTCCCCCTCATACCTTGTGACAGAATAATTCTCACCACTATCATCATCACCCATATATTCAGATGCATGTTAAAAACTCAGATGCATCTATATAACATACCCAGCTCTTGCTAAAAACTCAGACACGACAGCCAAAGGGTTGGGCCTCAGGGCTTTGGGTTTGTGAATGTGAGAACCAGCTGCTAGATTAAAACATAAATTGTGCTTAGGTGGATAACTGTGACTTCAAAACTCTAATATTGTTACCTTCCTCAGCTTAGAGACTGCATTGATGGGGGAGACTGTGGAAAGTTCCAGATTGATGGAGGACCCTGGGAGACAGGAAACCTCACCATTACAAACACAGAGCCTATCTCCACTTTTTTCCTACAGTGAGCATGGCCAGAGGCAGACCAGGCTTTTGGGATATGTCTGCTTAGCTGCAGTAAGAACATCTCATAAAAACAGGGCATGTGGTTTGAGCAGTACACAGGTTAGAGCTTTTCTTTTCTTTTCCCTTTTCTGTAAGGGAAAAGGCTGATTTTATATCAGAATATTGTGATAAAACCTGCACCATCAAGAGTAGTTACAGACTCTGCAGCATCCCAACACTTCTATATGATATTAACAAAGCACTCCAGAAAAGTTTAAATAACCACAAACTAGGCTAATTACTTACCACCTGAATAGTTTCTCGAAATAAAGACTGGTCTGCCTTCTTCTTCTAGAGCAGAAACCATATGGAAACAACACTGGAACCATATCCACCACAGGAGTTTAGCCACTAGCATGAAGCATGATAAGATTTCTGAATATTCCTCAGCCTGGAAGCAGACCAAAGCTGAGGCAGAGAGTTAAGCCAAGAAAATCAGATGACCAAGAAGCCATGAGCAAGCACACATTAAGTGTATATGAGACATCCACTTTCAAACTGAAAGCACAAAACCCTTAACTTCCAATAGCAAAGTAAAAAAGGGAAGATGTACTTGTTAAAAAAAAAAAAAAAAGAACCCCAAAACCCAAAAACAAATGAGAAATCTTGTTTCTCTGGTTTTTTATGAAATACCTACAACAAGCCATTTCTATCAGAGTTATGCTTGGGATCTGTGTTTAGAGCACTTAGAACTAAATCACAAAAACATTGGATTTTAAAGAGAATTAACTCAGTGCCAGAAGCAGGCCTGAACAGTAACGGTTTAGTGATAGAAACCCTTCTTACAGAACTGCCCTGTACATACTTGATTGACTGGTCATATATTCAGCTATCTAAATACAATATGACATCATATTATCTGGAAACTCTAACTGGCTCAGTAGGCACTTGGCTCAGAGCCTCTTTACCTGGTTAAATTGTAATCCTTCAATGAAACATGGTAAGGCAGAGCTATGCATGTGTGTAGAGACCCATACTCTTCAGAAAAACTTCATGCAATGAAATTTCTTATGGGATTTCTTAGTGATGATTTAATGATTGCCATGTGTGCCATTGGAAGACAGTTTTTTCACTCTTTAACCAAGCAGTTGACTCATCAGGAAATGAAATGCCTTGGTAATGAGGGGACATAACACATAGGTAATACATAAGCTTCCTATCGCATTTCTACGTGTGTAATGACATGAGCTCTACAAGCAGCCCAGCAGGTTGAGTTTGACTCCCTGTAGTGCAGACACTTCTGGCTGGGGCTTCTCATGTCTAATATTGTACAGCCTTGGCCTTCAGCTTTTGTCCTAGCTGAGCACTCATCAAATCCTTCATTTTGATGAATCCTTCGGTGTATAATAGTGTTAAATTCACACTGCAACCTTTCCTTCTGAAGGGTTAGCAATAGAGTCGCTTGGGCTCTAATAATCTTAAAGTTCCGCGCTCCTCCATTCAAACAATTTAGCCAGTTTGAAACCTACTGTGAATACCCTCCTGTTAGAAAACTAGGCTAACTCTAAGAAATTGTCAAACTAAGCTGTAGTTTCTAAGGCACTATTAGAAGTAGCTATTTCCTTACACATGATATATTGTAGAGAGAGGGCTCTGGTAATCCGTATGATCTATAGTCCCATCTAAATAATCCAGTCTTCTTGAGAAATGTTTTGTAAAGAGGATCTAATTTTCAACAGGGCCAGGGTGGTTTCAACCGGCCAGAGACAAGGTAACATAGATTTTTAAAAAGCATTGACAAAACCTGCTCTCAGAAATGTTAGGCCTGGGTAGAAATGAAAGTTGTGTTACTTGTCCACAACTTGGAGTTGATAGAGAAGTGAAACACAATGGTCTAGAAAGAGAGCGCAAGAGAAGCACACAATCTGAGCTGCTTTCAGATAGTAGACGCTGAAGGCAGAAACTCAGCTGCACTCAAACTGGCAGGAATTTCTGACCCTATGTATCTTCAGTTCCTGGAAAGTCCCACCAACAAACAGCAAGAACACATTCCCTCTGATAAGATTCTGTAACGTAGCAAATATTTATCTTTGTGACCAACAGTTTCTGCTGTTTGTTTTATGATGTTATAGAATACTTGGCTCTGCAGCTGAATTGGGGCAAGGTGAGCAGCCTCATTGCCTGAGCACTAACGTGCTCTTATTGCATCACATATCCCCCAGTTCTTCTCCATTTGAGTTAAGATCCCATTGAAGCTGCCACCAAAGCACATAAAGGGGTTGGCAGCAATGCTAAGGATAAAAATTGAAGATATCTTTCACAATATCACCAGTTTCTACATCAAAAATAATGCAGGAAAAAGGCTGTCTCTTAAGGTACCTTTTGTAACAGCTTCACTTGTTACAGCATTCATTAGGACTGTAATCTGAACTTCAGTACCACTGTGGGAAGCTCTGGAAGGAATCTCCTATAAGGAGGATTGAAACAAATACTCAACACTGTATTTTTTTTTTTTTCCCTCCATCAGAAAGAACTTTTGACTAAATGAATAAACTGGAGATACATATTTTGATGTCAAAATGTCTTGAGAAAGTGACTGAGTTTGTAGCAAAGTCTGACTGCACACTCAATTGCAAGGCACAGCACTTGCCTACTATCAGCGTGAAGAGGTAGTCACACAATTTCAGACACTGACATCTGTACAGAGCCAGTGAAACAGTTCAGTAACACACAGAACAAACTACATAACTATTAATTCACTGCTTTCAGAAATGTCCTTCCATGCATGCCTGTTCTTACCCAAGTAAAGGTGCAAGAAGCAGAAGCCTGAAGTAATGTCATGTTTTAATAGGCTAACTTCCCACCATGAAGTCACAGCCATGATTCTCTTCTAATGTATGCAGTTCCATGCATACTTAAAGCTTTGGCTTAGACTGTGTTAAAAGACTACATTTCTTCAGGCTGAATTGTGCAGAGACAAAACAGCTTCAATCAATAATTACATTGCTTTGATTAGGTCAATAAAACAAAGGGTTGATTGATTGACCCACCTTCCCTTTATTCATGTAACACTGAATGAAATGAAGAACATCCCTTAAAATAAGTGAGACCTGGTCAATCTATTCCCCTCAGTCTTAGTGTTTCTCATTTCTGGGCTTAAAGAGAAAAACAGTTTGGTTTATTTCCTGGTTTAAGGTTTAAATATTTGTAAAATCTATTCCCTTCACAGTAACTGTAGCATAATTTATCGGATCTCAAAGACTCAGGCACCTCTGAGGTTCTAGATTTAGCCCCTGTGAAGAGAAAATCATTCCAGTCTGGAATAAAGCCAGATGGAAGGTATTCCCCCATAACCACATCTCTGCTGCTCCCTCAAGGACTCTTCTGTGGGTCATTGTTTAGCATTTCTGGCTGGTTTTCTTTGGCAAAATCTTTGATGCAATAATACACAGCAAGGCAAGAGAACAACATAACATTAACATGAAGAGCATATGGTCTGCGCAAACGAACACAAAAAAAATCTCATTTTTCACTTTTCAAAATTGTCACCATTTCACTTTCATCCTAACAATAATTGCCATTTTTCTTAGGTTAGACAAAGCTACAGTGTAATTCAGTCCATTGCAAAAATCAGAGACTGAAAGAGAAGTAGTTCATTGGTCCACTGTGCTTTTCTTGAACAGTTATCATTCCAAATTATTTAAAAACTCCTTTTCTGTAACACCTGCAGATAAACATAGGGGAGATTTAAATTTAAAATAACACTAAATGATAACAAAGAAACCCCAAATGATGCAAAGCTTGTCTGACTTTGCTACAAGTGTAGGAGTGAAGACCAGATTTGCCCAAAAGCATGAAGTTCAGCTTTCCTTTGAATCCTAGAACTCCTGTACGACCATGTATTACAGAAGTAACATAAAGTGAGGGAGGGATGGATGCACACTTTGGACTCAGAAATCATCTAATTGTGTTAAAAATTATACGATTTTTCTACTTTTTTTGCCATCTCCAGTTCCCTCGCTGGAGAGCATTTGAGGTCAGTCATGTCTCGTGGTTGAACAAACACCACTTCTGTCAGCTATTTTGCCCAGGTTAACGTTTGGCACTAGAATGAATCTCATGCTAAGTTGTTTATCACAATGACTGTGATAACATTACTTTGGCAGTACCTATGGTTATAATTTGCTTTTCTAATCCACACAACAGTCTGCATATAGTTTGTTAAAGGGAAGGCATGTGGGTTTAATTTTATAATTCAACACAGGAGCTTTGTTTTAGCAAAAAGTAATAAAAAGTTCAGTGTGGATAATGAGCACAAGTACGTCTGAGTCTAGCTGCTTATCTGATTATGCACAATTTTCTCTTTCAAATACTCTCCTGCATGCACTGTAATCAAACCAGTTCACAAACAAATCAGCGTTGTCCTTGATTGTTTTGTCCTCTCTGCTGCCGGATATGTACCCTTCACAGGGACCCACGAGTGATATGACCACTGATTTCAGTGGGGCCCAGATTTCAATCTTGATTTCCCTGGTCCAAAGGAAAATGCTGAGACTGTCTCCAGGGACCCAGGTACTCACAAAGAAATTCAAAACACTTAAAGACACTGTGGCAGCACACAGGGTTGTCAAAGTAGCAGAGAGCCTTCCATATTGATTAGTTCCATGTTTAATGTATACGATACTCTTGCAGTGTTTGCAAATAACCTCTTTTGTATGAAAACAGCAATGGCTTAGTCAAAGCCAGATCAAAGAGGCACGCATGATTCATATCCACTAAATAAACACTGATGCCTGATGGCAGTAATGCAGCTATTTATATTCATTGCCTGATTTAACCAGTGGCATTCCTTTAATATGATAATAAGCACAGGCTGTTTGCTATGAAAGAAAAAAAGATACTTGAGTGCTAAACTTGCTCTTAACACCAAATGAAAGTGATATTGGTGAGCAAGTTGAGATGTGCTAATTAACTTCCCCTGCAGACAAAATCAGAAGCTTAATTTTAGATTATGCTTTGGAATTTCATGCGAACAGATAAGCAGGCAACTTCAGTGGAAGTTAAGCACTTGAATACATTGCAGGGTATTCTGGTAGCCAAGTCTCATCAGTGACCTCTGTGTTTCATTGGAATCGCAATCCTGCAAATCTATTACTTCATCTCTTTTGTAGTACCTGGTGCTGCAAAAATGACGGCAGAGCACTCTTAAATACCATTATCATCAGTGACTAACACCCAAAAAAACCAGTATTAAACTGGTATATAACCAGCAAGTAGCTCTCAGGAGCAAAAAGTATCAGAAAGGCAAATGACAGACACTTCCTCCTCTTGAAAGGGAACCTGAGCTGACCTTGTGCCATCAGCACTCTTGGGTGACCTGCACTCAGCAAAAGGGCCTTCCAGATCCTGCTGTTCCACAGCCACTGCCGGTTACTGTCATATTAGAGGCAATCTTTTGCCTGTGATCTGTATTACTTAACCAAAAAAAGACAGAATTTATTAGTATGAAAATACTTCACAATGAAGAAAATTATCTGGGAGAACATGCTGAAAACCTGTCATTGTGTTCATTCCCTGTTCTTATACTTTCCCCCAGCACAACTATCAGGTCACTGCTGGGAACAGGATGCTTTGTTAGAAGGATCTTTGATGCGGCCCACTGTCGCTTCTCCCCTCTCCCTACTTCATGTCTTATGGTATTCACATGGCACAATACTGACTGTTGTAAAAGCAATTTCAGTTTTATCCAAAATCATCCATGCTGCAAGAGTATGCAGTCTTCACCCTGCTTCTAATAACTATTTGATTTGCAGTGGTTGGTTGTGTCCTTGGACAACATGAAGAAGGTAAAATCATTAAAAACACATGAACAATGAGACAGTATCAGGGGAATTACAGGATCTTTTGAATTTGACCATGAGACTGATAAAAAGAGCAGGTTCTAGTAGAAAATCAACAATGAAAAAAGTCCAAGAATGCAAATTCTGATGGACATTGCACCCAGGATGGTATGCAATTATTTTGAGGAAGTCCAGAGCTCTATGGATATCTGTCTTAGTCATTGGGAACTAGCCCAATGTAAACAGAATGGACAGACTCTTTAAATCTATTAGCATCATCACAGGAATAGATAGGGTAAAATTAAAAAAAAACAACCAACAGCCCACCAGAAAAACCAACCAACCAATGCAAAAAAAGCCAAAAACCACAAACCCAACACAATTCCATGTAGACATGGCTTCAGAGTTTTCTCAAAGAGCATCTCTTCTCCTTGTTTCCTTTCATTATTCCACTTCAATAAGAACAATACTTTCTCTCCTATGCATACCCAAAGATTCATAAACTCTGTTTCCATCCACATTACAGATAGAAAGTTGTAGATTTGGTTTTATTCAGCTCTTTTGGGAAATTTCTTCTTGAAACTGTGACATGTCAGAGCAGAGGCACATTAGATTTCAAATCTGGGACTTTTGCCTCCACCTTCATGTACATTTACCTTTCTCCATAATTTACTATTAGTTGATCTATTGGTAAACCTATCTGATTTGGATAAAGACTGTTCTTTGATGGCCCCGTGTGCCGTAAAATAGCAGCTGAATTCTATTTCCTGTATTGCAGATAAGGCTGCTTCAGTTTTAGAGTTGCGCTTTGACTTATTTGCTGATTTGCTTGATAAACAGAATGGCTTAAAGCCTTGAAGGAAAATGAATACATGTTGTGTCAGAATAGCACAGAATAACTGGGTTGCTAGTACTTCAAAGGCAGCTTGCACTTCCTTATTAGAGAGCTGCAAGAGAAGTAAATTCGTTATTTCTCCAATAATTAATAAACAAAGTAGCTATTACTGTAACCAGCAATTTTGAAAGAGAGATTTCACATCTTTATGTGTGCCCAACACACCGATAAAAAACAACATTAATTACAACTTGAAGGAAACACCAATCTCTTCAGAGATTTCTTCTTGGATAATTGAGAGCGCTTGAACTAAGATGCTCCTTATAACTCTCATATCCTCAGCAACATCTAATGACTCAGACCTGCTTTTTCAGAGGTGGATTTGACATTGTTCCACAACCCCAAATATACAGATGTAACAGTGCACCTGCAGACCACAAACTGTTGCCTTGACTCATAATCATACTGTGTCCTGCAAAGATACTTTGAAAATACATCTGTTTCTATGGTTTCTGTCACTTGGTTGTCACTAGACTAGAGGGAAATCCTCTCCTTGTCTCAGACAGCTGCATTCCTCATTCTTTAGGAAACCATTATTAGTTTCAGGTAACTACTTTCATTTCCTCCAGACTCTTCTGAGGTTTAGATCAATCAGAGATTCTTTACTGACATAGTGTTGATCTGGGCTGCAAATTAATTTTAGGGTACCTAACATTTAAAGAGTTTGGAAGGTAGGCAATCATATAAATGAATTTTATTTAGCTATTCCCCCAGTGTTTGAAGAGGTTGCATATTGGCGTTTCTCTATAAATGCCTGAAGACTGTTCTCGTAGCCTTTATGAAGTTGCCCAAATTGAAAAATGCCCGTAGGCAGTAAATGCCCTTCAGTGTAACTTTGAAAATACATCATATTCTCCAGGAGTGTGGCTTTTATTTGTTTTTTGTAGTATTTGTATGCTGTTTTCCAGCTTCTATCTAGTGCTACCTTAAGATGGATGATTATTTTACTGAAAATAGTTTACCCACCTTTTCCAACAAACCTCTATAAAAGTGATCCTAATTTTGTTAACGTAAATTCAAGCTGCCTCTCCCCCGATATAGAAGACTCAGGCTGAGTGCTGGTTGCATCATTTGCTTGTCTGGGAATACAGCATTTCTTAGAATTGGTTGAAAATGCAAAGCTGTCTATGAACATGACTGCCTGGGAGTCTGCAGCACGTTCTCTGCATCTATGAAAGGCATTGCATCACAGATATTGCCAATGCAGGCTGTTTTCTATTCGGTTCTTACAAAAGAAACCTGGAGATCAACTGCCTTAAACTGTTGTGGCAAAGATAAAAAGCGGAAGCTTAATTTTACTAGCAACACTCAGCCTTCCCACCCTCTAGTAAGAGAGGAGACCAAGTAACACCTACAGTGGCTAGAACATTTAGAGCTAAGCAAAAGCAAACACTGCAATCCTGTTTCTTCTTGAAGAAGAGATGTAACACACGGAAATGAACGAAAAAGCAATCATTACAGGCTGCAGCTGTTTGGTGTGCTGGGAAAAAAACCCTGTCCGCCTACAGGAAGGCAGTCCAAGACTAGTCTCTTGGATAATATTCAGTTTCCGTTGCTTAACTTATTGAAAGAACTTCACAAAGACAGAGATATGGTTATTCAGTTTACAGCTTAGGAAATTTAAAACTAAGGAAAGTGAGGCAATTGGCCCAAAGGCAAATTGATGACAGAGCTGTGAAGAGACTTTATTATGCCACTCTTACTGTAACCACTAATCAGCACAGCCTCCAGTCCTAAAGGAAGAGGGTATTTAGCAGTAACATCCTAGTACTCCCTCGTACAGACATAGAATACAGAACATGGATGAGGTCCTTATCTCTATTCTGGCACTCCTCCACCTGCTAAAAATGTCCTACAAGCCCTTGTTCCTGCCAAGGCAGGTCTCCTTGCTTTAGGCTGCATTGGAGAAAATCCTAAGGCTCTTTAATGAGGGCCCTCTCTACCTCTCCCCTTTTGGTTCCCAACAAAAATGCTGTCTTCGACTCTCCAACAAGACTACCAGGGGAAGAGTCCAGCTGGAACGGCAGAGCCAAATAATGGAAATCACCAGAAAAATGCAAGCTACATTCATGAATGTATTACCTAAGAGTGACCTCCTGTGTCTGTACGAAGTGTTCTCATTTCTTTATGGAGAACAGCTAGCAGAGTATGAAGCAACAAAAAATTTACTGAAAAAATAAGAGGAGGATTCTGTGGAAATTAACACTTTTCTTTATGAATTCCACACATGCACAAGTCTTAGTGCCTTAAAATTTTATCAGTGCTGCACAACATACTCAACAGTAAACAAGCAAGTAATAAGTTCTAATAATGGCTCCTGCTATAAATTTATCTTCTGCAATTTGGTAGCACTGTGTGAAGGCAGGAAAAAGTCTATGACATGCATGAATACTGAGGACTCACTGCACACCTGCATTGGACTGAGAACTTCATTTTTTAACTTGGCTTCAGTTGTTTCTCTGCTGCATTTTACCTCCCTCCAAGATAAAACACAGATGAGGAATGGTAAGAATTCTTGCAGATGTTACAGGCAAATAACAACCTAAAAAAACAGCAATGTAATGCCCTGTCTGTGTGCTCCCTCTGAATGGATAACCATCATCACTCTGCTACTTTCCACCTGCAGGCCAGAAATGGGGATCATTTGGATTCTGTTGGCATCCAAATACAACAGCCAGACGAATGCCACCAGAAAAGGCCCTCCCACAGCAGGCAGCACTCTGTAATAGAGAGTCTCTCCTGTCAAGGCACTATTACCATAACACCAAGTTCTTATAACAGCAAGTTTCCTTGCTGTAAGATGCAAGGCTTCTTAATTTGGATGGACTCAAAATCAAAGAAAAGCATTGGAAAGCTTTGATATCTGAGGGCATGTGTTATCCATCAAACAGAACTTGGGACTGGTGTACATTCACAACAGCTATAAACAGCTGCTTCCTAGACAGATTTCTGTGCTTTGACAGTTTTTCCCAGCATGAACTTGAGCCAAAAAACTCAGTGTTCTGCTCTTCAGTAAATTCACACAAGAATGGGATTGTGGTTTAGACATTCCTACCAGTGCCAGAGGTTGTGCACGTAGTAAAATTGACCAGGCAGGCAGTTCTGTACAGTGGCAGCTCCAAATTCTCAGTTCTAGAGCTACATGGCGAGCCAGGGTCAGTATTTTCTTGGATTCCCAGCTCACCATGACAGAAATCCAGCTTTTACACAACTCTTTCTTTGATTCACCCAAACCAGCAGGCTCTAAACCTGATGTTTCCTGTTCAATCCATTGTTTCTTGGGAAAACATTTGGCCCACCCTATCCACAATCTTCTCTAAGAGCTCCGCTGCTTGTACCTCTGTACTTTGCACCTTCCATTCCAATTCCTCTTGGCATTGTTGCCCAGTGTTGGGACCAAGCAATAACAGGGTGCAGACAGCAGCCTATGTCCTTAGTCATTTGACAGCTCATGCTATTGCTTTTCTTCATTTTATTGGCAAAGCAGGGAGGGGAGGGACAAAAGGCCTTAGTTATTGTTCTGTGCGGCCTGTGAGCCAGAACTGAAACTAGCTGGGTCCCTCCAATGCCACCATGGCTGGATCATGCCCAAGGGACTCCAGGCAGAAGCTGCAGTGGGGACAGCAAAGACTTAGCCTTCCAACACAGGGTTAGTTAATGAAGCAGAGGAACCTGCAGAGCTTGTAAGAGTGGGACCCAGAGGAGTCATGCCAGATAACTTTTTATTTTCTGATTTTACTTTTCAATTAAATTTGACATTTTTGAGAGTGAGCTTGGTTACAGGCTATTAATCTGTGGCTGAGAGCCAAGGAAGGAAAACACTTGAGTGAGAAGAACTGAGCACTGAAAAGCTTTGTCTGCAGTACAACATGCTAACATGTTTTAAGTGAGTTTTGAGAAAATCAGTGGCAGTTCTCTCCTGTTCAACACAGACATGTTCATACAATACTTTCAGAGAAGGAAATGGCCACATTTTCAAGCTTATTTTCTTCCTTTCTTTTACATTCAGAGAGCATACCAGCTAGTGAAAGTTGAGCACAAACTGATATTTATTTGCCACCAGCTGGGCAAAGCTGTCATAATCTACCTAAAGTGAAAGGATTGCAACCTCGCAACAGACTGAGGACATCTAACTGGACTTTTGGAAGTGGCTGAATTTCCAATTTCAAGCATATCCACATCAGACATCAGATTTTGAGGAAAAGCATGAGAAGTGTCATGATTTTTATTTGAAACTTGATCATCTACAGCAGCTAGAAGAGATCTGCATTTGAGAACCAGTTCGTACCTGATTCTTTGTAGCATCAAGATAAAAAATAAAAGCAAACAAAAAAAATACTATGAAGTGAAGCTACCACTGAATTGCACTGCATACTTCTGAAACCATGGTTTTGACACTTAATCCTTAGGGTCCTTATTCACTTGTTGATCGGGAAAATGAAATTCAATTTTAGCAATGGAATAAAATAGAACCTCGAGTTGCACTTTCTGGAAGGATCCAAGATCTGTATTTGAACATTATGTCTTGGATACATCCCTTAAAACAAATCAACAAAAGGAAACTAAAACCACATGTGATGGGAGTTAAACAGGCACCTGTAATCTCAGAACGAACAAGTGTCAAGTGGATGCTTCCTCTGCAAGTTTTGGAAGCAGCTTTTCTATCAAGTGTCTCTTGCATGCAGGAAGAAGCCCTGGAAAAGTTTGCCAGTCAAATAGGAAGTGGAAAGTGTTCAGAAGCAGATGGAAGGGATCTTTATAGAAAATTTCCATTGTGTGTTAAGGCTTTGATCACAACCAGGCAGTAATAGAATACAAACCACTATTAAAACAACTTATCGCTGTGAGAACTGTAGAGCAAAATGAAGGCAAAAAAAGTGACCTCACTGGTAAAGATTATAATCCCCCTTCAATGCCAGTCCATTAATGATAGTAGCTGTTACAGCTTTTGGTCACAGCATCTTAACCCTTTAGCTTAAGCTATAATTGCCCATTCTTGCTGGAGTTATTCACGTGCCAGTGAGGAAGGGCTTAAAGAGTCCTTTTATATCACTGACCCTACCTGTAGAAGGCTTCTGTTTAATTGCTGCTCAGTGAATCATGGTTATGTATGTTAAGATAATTATGAGTGGTTTGTTTAACAAAACAAGAAATAAGGGGTTTTTTAAGCATTTAACCACTGCTGAAAGCTCTAAAAATCAGAAGTCCCCCAAGCTTGTTTTCCGTATACGTATTTTTAGTCCCTGCCTGTTCTGTATTTTTGGCAAGCAAGATGAAAACTTGCAGTGAAAGTCACTTTTGTTTATGTGCAAGACTCAGAAGAGTGATTTCATAATGTATCACAAATACTGTCAAAGACTACAGATGTAGGTAATAAAAACCAATGGGGAAATTAAACTCAGCTGATATATTCAAGCACTGCCATTGAAGCAAACCTCCTGAACTTTAATGCATTACAGAAAGCACTGTCAGTGCAGTAGGGCTGTTTACCGTGGAAAGTACTACTCACCTGAAGACCTATCCCTTAAGCAGGTACATTTAACTGCTCTGAGAAGAGTTACTAAACAGTTTTAAAGAGCAGTCTCACCTACAAAGAGAATTACAGCACTGCAGTTCCAAGATGACAGGTTCTAATCCGTGCTGTTTTCATTTTCACCATGAGGCTGTTTTCATATATGTTCTAAATTCAGTTTTACAACAGAGTGAAAGGGAAGCAGGGTGAGCTTCATCTTACATTTGGCAAATGAGGGCACCACATTTTGAAATTAATCTAATGATTTTTGTGCCGAAATAGACATCCCGGCACCAATGTTTTCCAGAAAGCTTGCTGTCATACAGGCATTGGTCCTACAGTCTTGAGATATAGTTATAAATACCAGCACACATGTACACTAGGACAAAACCCTAGCAGAAGGCACAAAGAAAGTTAGGAAAAGAGTGGTTATTTATGGAAAGTTTTGTTCATGTTACTTTCCATGATACCATCTCTATGGCAGTGGCAGGAAGAAAAGACTCACTTCTTCAGGACTGACTCCAATCGTCTCCACCATGAAACTAAACTGTATATAAACTGTAAGAGAATGCTGCATCCCAACACCAAATTTAGTACACAGTCCCAATTCAGTCAGAGTGACACATAACACAGTACAGCTTTCACACTAGGAACTAAAAAAAAGATATGGACCATTGTCATGGTGTGCTGACATTTACAAAAGGAACAATTTCGATCCTATAGACAACCTCATTTCAGAGTTTTCTAACTTTTGATTCTGTATCCTTTTGTGATTTTTTTTCATCCAGAGTTGAGAAGATGAGGGAGAAAGGAACATGATGAGCACATCATAAGATTGTATAGGTTGTAGCAATTTTAATTCAGAATGCTATAATATTCAGGAAAGACACACACACACACTGAATTACTCTGAAGTTTGTAATTTTAAGAAAAATTTTGCTCAAATATTATATTTAGTTGCATGCAGGGAGAATGGTTAAAGCCTCAAAGATGCATCAACAGCTGCAGTGACTAATAGCTATAGATTAGATCATCTGCAGGACGTGAAGAGAATGCTGTGTCTGCACTCTTCAAAGCAGAGTGAACTGACTTAGATGACCACAACCCTCCTGTGGGTTGCTTCCCTGCTGTCCTGGGTTCAGCAGTAGCAGTCATTTTTAAATGGACTTCAACCCCAACACCCACATGCTTGTCTGAGCTGATACAAATGTTACCTTCACCTTGCCTCTCTCCCATGAGCAGCACCCATTGCCAGACTCCCCATCCCAACCTGCTGCCATATAAAATAGGCAACAGAAGTCATGATTAGAACAGGCCTGAAGAAGGAAAAGAGCAGAAAGGAAGACAAATGGAAAGGAGAAGGTAAAGACGAACAGTGCTCTGCTTTGCTGTGAAAAGGAGAGAGGCTCAGTTATGAAACCAGGCAGAGATTTTTGGCAGTTTGGGCAGTTTGCGGGACCAGCTGTGAGTACTTCATGGACTAGATTTCATGGAGGCATTACACTGAGTCACTGAAAAAGATACTACAATAAACATGCTTAGACGGGGGAGTTTCTCATTAAAACTGTAGGAATGAACAAAGGCCTCTGCTTGCTTGCTTTTTTCTTTAATTGAAAAGTTTCTCACTTTGTTCTTATTCCCAACAGGATTTCATTGCATTCATAGTACAATCAGAGGCTCCCTCCTCTGGCTATGTTTAATACCTATAAATTCCCATTAAAAACTTTGCAGAAGAGTAACAAAAAAAAAAATCTGCCTTATATTATTAAGTAATAATTAATTAAGACTTAGAATCCTGCAGGAATTGTATTTTTATGAGAAATTATCCATATTTTCTTTCTTTCAGTGTCAAATCAGCTGGTACATTTGCAGCACCTAATTGAATATCACAGCTGTAACTCAAAGCCAAGCAAGATAAAGAGTACCAAGAAAAGAAGAGGAAGCAAAAGAATTCTCATTCTCTTCACTTTTTTCTTGAAAGATCAAAACTTACAATAAGATAAATGTGAATTTAATGAAATTTGGAATCTGTATAAACTAGGAAATAATTTTGTTTGAACTTTATGTTCAGTTTTAGAATCAAATACTTCTAAGTCCCTTACAACATTAAATACAGGCTTCTGTAATTGGAGCTTCTGTCTGAGTGATATTTCCATGACATCATGTCCAAATCCTGATTATATTTCATTTAAATTGTTAATAGCTTTTACTACAGATCAGAGTCTTTGCGTGTGAGCTTCTGAACCTATTGCTGTATCACTCTGGGCTTATGAAAATATGCCAAATTCTGATGGCTAAACTACCAAAATCACATTAATAGGACTGAATTGGCCCCATGGTATTTCATATTTCAAATATACACTATCTGTCTAAATGCTGTATTCAAGTAGTGTGCCTAGGAAGATCATGCAAGCAGGCTCCCAGATGTCATGGCCCTGAGGGCACTAACCAGCCTGACTGTCCTTGTATTATCAACACTCTTTCCAGCACAAATCCAAAACATAACCCCATACTAGCTACTATGAATGAAATTACCTCTACCCCAGTCAAAATCAGAACATTCTCCCTCCTTTATTCCATACCATTTATGTCATGCTCAGGTCCCACACTGCACAATACATCCTCATTAACCACCAGCCTGCTTCCCATCCTTTCATACAATACACTGATATCATTCCCTTAGTCTATGGATCACCCCTGTGAAATATCTGTAAAATGTCCATAAATGTTCAGAAATGCCTACAAAATGTCCACTGAGTCAATTTAGTCGCTCACTTTGGGCTCCATCTGTTATGGTGGTCACTCAGGACAGGAGAGGAGGTGCGTTGCATGGAGCTATTTGGAAAGCCAGCTCAGGCTGGGACTGCTGTACTTGCACTCCTTGTAAGGCTTGTCCTTCATTGGTTCAGGTGGTTCCTGCTACAGTAATTCCTATAACATGCAACTTAAATCGTGGTTTACAACAATTTCAATGTACATCCAGTACAATCTCCATCCCTGTTTCCTTTGGGCCAAGTTTAACTTTGCAATGAACAACTCCCCTTGCTCATAGCCTGGCTAGCATCAAGGGGTTCCTGCTATAGTAATTCCTATAACATCCACCTAAAATAATGGATTATTTTCACCCAGGATTAAATCACCTTGAGGTACACACTGGACTCCCCCATCCTTCTGCATTACCTACCAAGTGCATCCAGGTCTTTGATCAAAAACAATCCCACAAATAGGAGCTGTGTTTCAGTACCAACTACTGAAGTGACTTGAATTCCTTCATATGCTGCTGCTATTTCTTTTCAGTTAGAGCATAATGGGCTTCAGACCCCCTAGCTCCCCAGTTCCAAAACCTTAAAGGTCTCTCCTAGCACTTTCTGCCAGAGGCTCCAGATGGGGCCGTTATCCCTGGCTGAGGCGCAAAACACAGTTTTCACATCTTTTCCTGCCTGAACTGTCCCAAGTGCTACTGCTCGAGCTATCTGCTATTTAATTTGTTCAAAGGCTTGCTGCTGCTCAGGGCCCCATTCAACGCAGTTCTTTTTCCAGGTCACTTAATAGAGAAGGTTTACGATCAGACTATAACCTGGAATATGCAGTCTCCAAAACCCCACAACACCTAAGGTAGCTTCTGTTTCTTTTTCGTTAGTTGGTGGAGACATTGCTGTTATTTTTTTGTTCACACAAGTTGGAATATGATGACACCCATCTTGCTCTTAGGCAATAGGCATAATAAACAAGGACTGTAGCCTCAAAATTAACTTGCTGCTAATTATGAGGCTTGGACAGGAGTGCAAAAAAGCTAATTGGAACTGAGTAGGAAATTGTCTTATCCTGGGTAAACTTCACCATTTCATGACGCCTTCAAGGTCCCACAATGAAGCAAGATGGATCAAGGCCAATTAAAATCTTTGCACCCAAACTTAATCAGGTGGCCCTAAGACTGTCCTGTCTTTCTTCTTCCTATTCTCTCCATCCCCACCATGAGTAGTCCATTGAGCTTGCTTTAGCTGAGATTTAAGAAAAAATTGTGCCCTTTATTTTCATCGTTTACTAGGCTGGTTTTGTATTAAAATTCAGGATTCACCTACCCTGGAAGCTATTTGCATGTATGGTGAACCAGAATATAAATGGTAACAAATCTATCAAGGAAGTCAAGTTGATTAAGAAGAAAAACTTTTTTTTTCCTTATTGTTTAAGAGTTTAAGGATTTGGTGCTACAATTTATACTGGGGGGGGAAAAAAAAATCCTTTTCATTATGCTTTCCTCCTCTCTATCCCTTCAGCAAAATGCTGAAGAATGCTCTCAGAATATCTATGAACGCTGCGAAGAATCCTCAAAAAGCTTGGGAAAGGGGAGATAAACCCTCATCAGATTACCACTTCCAACACAACATCCAAGCAGATAAAACTCAGCAATCTGATGTGGCATCTTTTCAACCAAAAACAACAGCTGCTTTCACATCATAATCTTTCTTCTGCCAGGCATTTCAAAAGGTAAAATCTGAAAGTTACAGAAGTCAAAACCTCATGGGAATAATTTTGTTAGAAGTCAAATGGAATTAGACTGTGCATAGACATTCTGAAAGGTAGCAATATAGCACATAATAATAATAATAATAATAATAGCACATAAATAAAGTATGGGCAGGTTTTGTAGTCATGGTGGAGTATGACACAGATTAAAGATAACAACAACTTAGACCAAAAGTGCTCTCATGTCAGTTATATGAAGTATGATGGAATACGGAGTGGGGATGTAAAGGAAGAGTGGCTAAACAGAACAAAAATAGGAACCAAAAGTACTGTGTTAGAGTGGAAAGAGGCTGAACATTTCCATGCATTCCAGCTTCCAGGAGTCTGGGTTACCTCCAAGCCCCAAAGAGAAATATCTTCTGAAGTTGTAGATGTACTCCATAGAATTCATTGTCAAATTGTCAAAGAGGTCATACAGCCAGAGGACTGCAAATGAAGAAGAAACATAATGCGGTTAAACAAAGGATTGTTAGCCTGACCACAATTATACACAACTTTTTAGAAAAAACTTTGATTGAAAGCATAATTAAAGACATGGAAGGAAGTAGAGAGAAATGCTGCACAGGTTTACTAAACGTGGAACATGCAAGACTAAACAAGTAAATAATTATTAAGGCTAAGGAGAAGCAGCTGATTCAATCTACCTGGACAGTGGTACAACGCTTATTATGATGTGGCATAAGAGAGGAATCATTAAGTCAGAAACTAGAGATTAATATAAGATTATAAATTAGAAGAAGAACTGGCTAAAGGGGAAATTACAGGGAAATTAGAAGCCTGGAGACAAAGGATAATTAATAGGCAGTTGCCCAGGACTATATCATAGAATAAATTTGATTCATATTTTCTTTAATGCATCTGGTGCAAAAATGTGATTGCACCATTAAAATTGGCTGTTGTCTCAGAACATAAAGGCATCAAACTGAGGAAGATCATATTGTTATTCAAAGAGAGTTGAACCACCTTGAAAACCAGAGTGAGACATGCGAGATGAAAGGAATTTGTATCAAGTGTAAGGACATGCATGCAGGTCAAGCGTTCTTGCTATAAATATATCTATTGGGAATAACCAAAGATGGGGAAAACCTGAGATGGATGGAGACTCATGGATGATGACAAACTACCAATATATAATTTGGATTGTGGTGCAATAGGTTCCCCAATTTGAACAAGGAAGGGAAGCACACAGCAGATATTCCACAGAGCAGTGTACATACTGCTTAACAGATAGGATTTTTTTGTGTAAGTTTGGTGACTGAGAGGTATGCTGTCTATGAAAACACAGTCAGTGACCAGCGGGAAAAGAGAAAAGATAAAGGAACCATCAAAAAAGACAAGAGCAGCACAAAAACAACTGCATAAATTAGCAATAGGTTTCAAAAGAACACATAAAAGAGGACAGCTAAGACAGATGATCTTCTCTCTAACCTTGGAAGCAGTAAGACCCAGGCATACTCTTGCAGTAGAAATAAAAACTACAAAGAAATCTAGATTCAAACAGAGCTCAATCAGTTGTTGGAGGAGGTTACATGATCTGGCTGGCTGGCCGTGGCACTTCCAATGACCCAGGAGTTCCCATCCAGATTTACATTCCTAATTACAAGGTTAGTATTTGTCTAATTTTATCATGCTGTAAATTCTTTTTAAAGGGACCTGAACTTCTAGAAGTAGGTAGTCCATGGCCTGGATGTTTTCCATAGCTCTTGCTCTGTAGTGTTGCAGAAGAAATCCTTGTAGTGCAAGTGAATTCCTTCTACCTCTAGTGCATAAATAATATTTCCCATGAAATAAAAGGAGACCATTGTCTTGATCCTAAAGAAAATTACATCTGCTGCACATCAGGAAACTATAAAGGGAAGATGGAAACACTGAAAACAGTTTGGAAAAGAGTCAAAGACTCTCATTTCGAATGGCAACCTTTGACTTTGCTTTAATAATTTTTCAAATATTAGCCCCACTCCTCGTTTTACATCATCTCCAAAGCAATCAAAGAACACAATACAACCATAGCAGCAGTGCTCAGGAGTCCTTTCAGAGTCTATATTGAATTTTGTCAGCTACATATTCTGGAATAAGGGACAGAAAGCCGGGAAAGATAGAATATAGAGTAGGAATGAAGTTTTCTGATCCTGCTGCCAGAGAGCAGCATTTTAATAATTCAATGAAGGCTACAATTTTGTTTGTGGTTCATGTTCCACTTCCTTTGAAGAGGATCCCCATAGAGGGTCAGGGGCTTTTTCCCCTGTGAGTGATAGGCAAGGCAGAAGCACAACTGGATTTCAAAATAACTGCTTTACTATTTATCTTTGAAGAAGCTGTAAGTTTCCATAATCTTCAGCCCTACTAACTTCTCAGGAAACTCTATAATGTTTAAAAGGTTGTTATGGAAATTGGCAATCAGTTTCAAATGTATCAGAAGTGGAAGGTAATGAGAAAATGGAAAGTATATTGTTATAACCTAGCATACCATACATCCCAAAATTATCAATAATGTGCTCCTTTAGAGGAAAAAAGTAAATTGAAAGTAGTGGCAAAACTGCCCATTAACAAATGAATATTAGTTAAACGTGCGCTTAAGGAGATCATAACATAGCCTGCGACAATGTGTCGAACGTTTTCTGAGTTAACTGTAACTTGGTGCCCTGCTTCAAGTTAGCTTGAAATTATTCTGCCCTGTGGCAGTGGGCAGATGTTTGGATGTCAGGAATTTTTCTGAAATTGCCAAGGGAGGAAGGCTGAACAGTACTGTTCAGCTTTACAGGTGAGCAAGATGTAGTTCCTGAGGGTAATATTTTTACATGACAAGATGCCCCAACCCTCTGTCATTTGGAAGAACAGTAGACAAAAACTTGAGTATAAGCTACCCAGGTGTGTGGTAGCCTTTGGGAGTTTCCATTACTGCTTCTAAGGCAAGAGACAGCTCAGGGAGAGGAGCAGATATAACTGAGGTGAACTTCAGTGATTGCATTGGACAAGCAGACCATTGTTCCTTCCTTGCAGAGAGGTGACTGCTTACACACAGGCACACATAATATTCTTGTCGGAACACAGAGGTGAGGTTTTCCTTGTGGAATAAATGCTACAAAATACCTAACAAAATGAGACAGATTTAGTGAATGGAGTAAAATAGAGAATAGAAATTTCAGGAAAGAAGGAATCTATAATGCAAGGCTCTTTTTTTGCTGACCACACTGTTGGGCTATTTATAGAGGTAAATTTCCCAGTTCTCTATCTGCCATTCCCCAGCCGTCTTGTCCAAGACTTCAGAAAAGACTTGCTCTATTGAGTTTCAATGTCTCATTCAAAGTAAATTCACCTTGCTTCTTTAATTGTGGTCTCACTACGAATTTAGATAACTAATATATGCTGGAATACACCACAGCTGATTTCTTAATTACCTATACCATCAATACAACCGTAGACAATCTTTTCCCCTTTGACCACAGTGCCAGATAAAAGTATCATGGCTCAAGTGTTCCTGGTGTAGCCTCACCTTCTTCTTTCTCAGCTGAAATTGCAGTCACCATTCCACAGGATGGCTCCTCAGAATAAGGGCTAACAAAGGACAAAATATGTGACTAGCAAGTTGTTCTCCCATTATTTTGGGATGTTTTTGCCACTTAAAGAACTGAAGGAAAAGCAAACATGACTGAAAGCATGGTAAGTCAGCTTGAGGAGCAGTTCTGACCACAAGTGAGAACAAGATGACCGCAAAGTCATCTGTCATGTCAGATTAAATGAAATAGGGTCCATCTGTGGTAGATTAAATGCACTTCACTTTGATGAGGAAGATCACCCAAGTGCCATTCTTACCTGAATTTTGGGAAAACCTTGAGTCAAAGGAGTATTATCTGCAACATGTGAACCATGATGCAACTTGAGACCATTTCCTTTCATCCTATTAATTGTTAGTTGGGAGAAGAGACCAACATCCACCTCATGACATCCTCCTTTCAAGTAGCTGCAGAGAGCGATAAGGTCTCCCCTCAATCTCCTTTTCTCCAGGCTTAACATCGCCGTCCCTCAGTTGCTCTTCATAAGACTTGTGCTCTTCACTCTTCATCAGCTTTGTTGCCCTTCTCAGCACCCACTCCAGTACCTCAATGCCTTTCTGGTAGCGAAGGGTCCAGAACTGAACACAGGATTTGAAGTGCACCCTCACCAGTGCTGAGTGCAGGGGGATGGTCACCGCCCTGGTCCTACTGGCTGCACTACTTCTGATACAGGCCAGGTTGCTGTTGCCATTCCTGGCTGCCTGGGCATAAGACGGCTCATTTCAGATGCTGTCAACCAGCACCCCCAGGTCCTTTTCCACTGAGCAGTTTTCTAGCCACTCTTTCCCCAGCCTGTACTGTTGCACGCAGTGGTTGTGACCCAAGTGCAGGACCCAGCACTTTACTTCATTAAACACGTGTAATTGACCTTGGCCCATTGCTCCAGCCTGTCCAGATCCATCTGCAGATCCTTCCTACTCTCCAGCAGAGCAACACTCCCAGCCAACTTGATGTTAAATGCAGACTTGCTGAGTGTGCACTCCATCCCCTCTTCCAAATCATTGATAAAGACATTAAACAGAACTGGCCCAGTTCTGAGCCCCGGCGAACACCACTTGTGACCAGCTGCCAAATGGATTTCACTCCATTCACCACCACCCTTTGGCCTTGGCCATCCAGCCAGCTTTTTACCCAACAAAGCATACACCCATCCAAACCATGAGCAGCCAGCTTCTCCAGGAGAATGCTGTGGCAAAGGGTGACAAAGGCTTTACTAAAATCTTAGTAAACAGCCTTTTCCTTATCCACTAGTTGAGTCACCTTTTCATAGGAGGAGATCAGGTTAGTCACACAGGACCTGCCTTTCATAAACCCATGCTGATTAAGCCTGATCCCCTGCTTGTCCTGTATGTGTCTCAAGATGATTTGCTCCATAAACAAAGTCCCTTGGGAGGCAGTCCTGAAGGGCAGAGGGGTCCAGGAAGGCTGGACCTTCTTCAAGAAGGAAATCTTAAAGGTGCAGAGGCAGGCTGTCGCCACGTGCAGAAAGACGAGCCCGCAGGGAAGACGACGGGCCTGGCTGAACAGAGAGCTTTGGCTGGAGTTCAGGAGGGGGAAAAGGAGAGTTTACGACCTTTGGAAGAAGGGGCAGGCAATGCAGGAGGACTACAAGGATGTCACGAGGTTATGCAGGGGGAAAATTAGGAAGGCCAAAGCCCAACTAAAACTTAATCTGTTTAGTGCCATAAAAGACAATAATAAAAAAAAAATGCTTCTATAAATACATTAGCAACAAAATGAAGGCCAAGAAGAATCTCCATCCTTTATTGGCTGCAGCAGAAACGTAGTGACAAAGGATGAGGAAAAGACTGAGGTACTTAGTACTTTCTTTGCCTAGGTCTTTAACAGCAAGATCAGCTGTTCTCCAGGTACCGAGCTCCCTGAGCTGGAAGACAGGGATGGGGAACAGAATGAAGCTCCCATAATATATGGGGAAATGGTTAGTGACCTGCTACAACCTCTTCCAAAAGTCATAATCTCTCTTTTTCTTTGAAGAAGGTCCAGCCTTTGCCCCTCAGGACTGCTACCTAAGGGACTGTGCCAACGAGGCTCCTAAATGGGCCAAAGTCTGCCCTCTGGAATTCCAAGGTGCAGTTCTGACCCCTCCTCACTTCAGGAATCAAAAACTACCATTTTGTGACTGCTATGCCCAAGATGGCCTCCAACCATCACATCACACACAAATCCTCCTCTGTTTGCAAACAACAGGCCCAGTGGGACACCTTCCCCAGCTGGCTGTCTCACCAGCTATGTCAGAAAGTTATCATCCACACACTCCAGGAACTACCTAGACTGTGTTCTCTCTACTGTTGTATTTTCAGCAGGCATCTGGCATTTTGTGTCCTAGATTCAGCCAGGTCCACCATAATTTTATTAACAGGAAGGTATGTAACTTTTATTGAGGCAAAAGACATACAACAACTGTTTCCGCTGCTGTATCAAAACTATGGGTGTAGAAAGTGGAAATACAACCCTCCTTACTGCCTCTGCATTGCACTCCAGCCTGTACCTCTATCACCAAGGAGAGGTTTCACTTGATCAAATGCAGCCCTTTACAGTATAGACACCCACATTTGAGCTTCTTAAGCAAATTCCTCTTATGACTAATGGAAAATTCATAGGTTTCTAGTGTACAAATCACCCTAAGGAAGATTTCTCAAGTAGAGCAAATGAACTGTGCTTCTTCCCCACTGATTACAAGTGGAGCCTGGAAAAGCTCAAATACTGCAGATTTTGATGCTGCCTATGCATATAGTGATATGAAATTACTTCAGGAATTAAAATTGTCCCTTTATTTACACATTCTTCCAGCAGAAATATAAAAAACAAACTTTGTCTATGCTTACAAGGTTCGACATGGTCTAAGATAATGGTCCACTGCACCCGGAAGAACAAAGCTCTCCTGTGTTGAGACCAAATTTTTAAAAAGGTGAAGTGAACCATTTTTTCTCATATACCGTTGTGCAGCTGGTCAGAAATCCCCATAGGCAGAAGCTCTTTGAAAATATATGTTGCTTTCTATTACCTTTGATTATAGCCCCAGTTACAGGTCTCCTCTTCCCTTGTCTACAAAGCGAAGAACATACAGTCACTGTAAGCAGCGATTGACAATCACAAGAGAGGGTTTTGGCAAAAAAATATGGGGCCTGAAAAAAACCCAGCCATTTTCTTTTCTGTCCCTTCTTGTGGTCACAGTCACTACCTTCAGCATTCACCTTCCCTCTGCCCAGATCACCTCATCTTCTGGAAAAACACCTAGAATTGTTAGAACAATTGCCAGAAGAATTGCTGTTCCCAAGTCTCTCAGCTTTCTCCAGGAGGAAGCCATTCAACAGCAGTAAGAGGCAGCCACTTTTATTTATCTCAAGGGAAAAATCAACAGGAATAAATGAAGGTCACAGACACGAGTGGCTTATCTATAGCAGTTACAGCAGCTCAAAGCAGAGCAAATCCCATTTGTAGAGGTGCTTTCTCTGTTTGAGAAGAGCTGTACAGACTGCCTGCCTGGCAGCCCAGCATGTTGTACGTGTTTACAGCTTACTGAAGTCTAAGTCTGTAGGGAACAATTAGGCTGTCTAATCTGGCCTCTTGTCCCCCACACAGCTTAATGTTTCACACGTACTCTTTACTAAACCCTAGAGTGGACAACTTTGCCTATGCAGGTATTCAGCCCACATCTATGCATTAAGGCTTAGGATGGCTACTAGAACCTGAATTAAAGCTTCCGTAGAACATTTTAAACATAGTGTAGTCCTGTGATTCCAGACTTCCTCTGGAGAGCACTTCAGCTATTTCATTACCTTCCCAGCTAAAGAAGTACATCTAATTTAAAGTCTGATTCTGCTTAACTTCAACTACCAGCCAGCAGATATTGTTATTTGAGTTAGTAACGTTGAGAAGCTCCAGACATCTTTTTCTAGCAAAAAAAAAAATATATACAATCATTGAGTTACCTTCTTTTTGATTACTTTCATAGTGCCTAGATCCCACCCTGATTTTTTAATTATTATTTCCTCTTCTACTTGTCTCTTATTTCTCTTATTACTCTCTATTTTGAAAGTTGTCTGACTGATAAAAAGAAAACATGCACAAAAATAAACAAATTAAAAAAATTAAACTGCACAAGAAGCCTTTCTGTTTTCAGACTGCTAGATAATGTACCTCTGTACTAATCTGAGAGATTTTTCTGGTATTAGAATTCCTCAACTGAGATATAATTTTTTTATCACTACTGTTTACTGATAAACTCATAATTGTTCAACCAAAGTGAAGTGAACATTTTCCCTGATAAGGGAATGAATATAACCTATTAGCATGGCTTGAAATGTTACTTGTGAGTTCTATAAGTCATGAGTTTTCAGGCTCATGTAGTTTGTTAGCCCTGCACAGACAGACTTAGGAGGATTTTTAACGGCTGAGCAGTTGCAAATTTTGTTATGAGGATTCATAACAAATAGGAGACGATCTGGTTCAAGACCATCTTAAGAACCTGAATGTGCACAAGTCTGTGGGACCTGATGAAATCCATCCATGGGTCCTGAAGGAGCTGGCGAATGAAGTTGTTAAGCCACTGTACATCATATTTCAAATATCATGGCAGTCAGGTGAAGTTCCCGACGACTGGAAAAAGGGAAATGTAACCCCCATTTTCAAGAAGGGGAAAATGGATGACCCAGGGAATTACAGACCAGTCAGTCTCACCTCTGTGCCTGGCAAATTCTTGGAGCAGATTCTCCTGGAAGGCATGCTAAGGCACATGAAAAACAACAAGGTGCTTGGTGACAGCCAGCATGGCTTCACTGAGGGGAAATCCTGCCTGACCAATTTGGTGGCCTTCTATGATGGGGCTACAGAACTCATGGACAGGTACAGAGCAGTTGACGTCATCTACCTGGACTTGTGCAAAGCCTTTGACACTGTCCCACATGACATCCTTGTCTCGAAATTGGAGAGACATCAATTTGATGGGTGGACCACTCGGTGGATAAAGAACTAGCTGGATGGCCGCACGCAAAGAGTTGTGGTCAATGGCTCGATGTCCGGCTGGAGACCGGTAACGAGTGGTGTCCCTCAGGGATCGGTGTTGGGACCGGTCTTGTTCAACATCTTTGTCGGTGACATGGACAGTGGGATTGAGTGCGCCCTCAGCAAGTTTGCCGATGACACCAAGCTGTGTGGTTTGGTTGATACGCCAGAGGGAAGGGATGCCATCCAGAGGGACCTCGACACGCTTGTGAGGTGGGCTGATGCCAACCTTATGAAGTTTAACCATGCCAAGTGCAAGGTCCTACACGTGGGTCGGAGCAATCCCAGGCACAGCTACAGGTTGGGCAGAGAAGAGATTCAGAGCAGCCCTGCAGAGAAGGACTTGGGGGTGTTGGTCGATGAAAAAATGACCATGAGCTGGCTTCAGTGTGCTCTCGCAGCCCAGAAAGCCAACTGTATCCTGGAATCCATCAAGAGGAGCATGACCAGCATGTCGAAGGAGGTGATTCTGCCCCTCTACTCTGCTCTTGTGAGACCTCACTTGGAGTATTGTGTGCAGTTCTGGTGTCCTCAACATAAAAAGGACATGGAACTCTTGGAACAAGTCCAGAGGAGGGCCACGAGGATGATCAGGGGACTGGAGCACCTCCCGTATGGAGACAGGCTGAGAAAGTTGGGGCTGTTCAGCCTGGAGAAGAGAAGGCTGCGTGGAGACCTCATAGCAGCATCCCAGTATCTGAAGGGGGCCTGTAAGGGTGCTGGGAAGGGACTCTTCATTAGGGACTGTAGTGATAGGACAAGCAGTAACAGGTTAAAACGTAAGCAGAGGAAGTTTAGATTGGATATAAGGAGGAAGTTCTTTACTGTGAGGGTGGTGAGGCACCGGAATAGGTTGCCCAAGGAAGTTGTGAATGCTCCATCCCTGGCGGTATTTGAAACCAGGTTGGACGGAGCCTTGGGTGGCATGGTTTAGTGTGAGGTGTCCCTGCCCATGGCAGGGGGGTTGGGACTAGATGATCTTAAGGTCCTTTCCAACCCTAACTATTCTATGATTCTATGATTCAATGATTCAAGAACAGACATTATCCATTCAGTCTGTCCTCCTCTGTGACTAAAGAAATATCTTGTCTTCTGCTAGAAAGAGAATCTTATTTTCCTTAGCACAAAGTCTCCAAGTATATTAGACAACTACCTTATTTATTGAGTCTATTTACTGCTGTTGATGGATTGTATACTAGAACAGTAAACAGTGTCTTGAGGGAATGAAAAGTATTTCTGCTTTCATTAGGGCTCTAACTTTTCTTTTTCTGGAAAGATTTTCCTTCTAGGGTCCTCAAGGTGAAAGCAGACACCATTTGGTGCTTTACTATAATAAACTAAATATTTTCTTCTTCTAATCATATTGACCTTGTGATCTATCACCACTGGAATTTATATTCCTGGGAAACTGAGAAATTATAGTTTCCCTCTCCAGGAATATAGCCATCTTTCTGAGCTCTACCTGATCCAGAGCTAGTTTAAAAGGAATGGAAATTTTTCTTGGTATCAGATTCTGTATGAAGAATGAAAAAGGTGAAATAAATAAATTGTCAGAGATAATTGATATTATATCCCAGAAATGTTATTAAATTGTCAAGCTTCTGATGAATTCACATAAATAGACTTAAAATCAGACTGAACATTTCTCGTTTTAGTTAGATGCCAGCTTTATTTCTTGTTTGGGAGCAGAAGAAGCTACTGGAAGAAGACACAAGACATTCCTACACTGCCCAGCAAGAGGGCACTTACCAGTCATGGAGAGACAGACTCCAAGACAGGTGAGTGAACAAAGTCTACTTGGAGAAGAGCTTAGTAGCAAAAATACTGTTCTCAAGAGGTTAGTGTTTCAAGAAGAAAATTAGCTAGCTATGAATCAGATAGAACTGCGCTCAGTACGTAACCAGCAAGTCTCAGGACCCCGGGGTCATCTGTTCAATCTTCCCACAAGCACTCTCCCCATCCATTTCCCCATGCCATTCTTTCCTGTCAGCCTCTGCACAAGAGATGAAAGCGCATCAGATTTTAACCTCTCATTCACTGGGAAGTAGGTCTTTCACTGTCCCCTGCACCAGGGTTGGAGGAAAGCTAATGAGGTACTGAAAACGCGAGGTGGTTTAAGTAAATATCAGGTACTGGATGATCAAGATTCATAAACTCTCCATGGAGACTGGAGTACAGCGAGCTGGCTTATTAACCAGAGGCCCTAATACCCAATAGTCAGTCATGAGTACCTATAATAAAGGGTCATCATTGTCAATGCGAATTTCCTGTACAGGAGCCTCCAAGATTGCTGCAAGGCATTTCGTTCATAGAACAAAGCAACAAAACAACAGCAGGAACTCATTACTTCAGAGGTTTTCTAAACTCTTCGGATTGCCTAAAATAAATATTCAAAAGAAATCATAGATGCAGTTTGATCTGCACCGAAGTTGCAGAGAAGTCCAGCAAGGATCCCTCACAGGCACGACGAAGGACAGCATTACCTTTACATACAGACTTGTAGAAAACACCGTTGTTCCTGCTTCAGAGCCTAACCTTATACTTTCTGAAGCCTGGAACAGTTGGTGGCAGACAGATCCCTATTATCGCCTGTAGGCATTCCTCAAAATACATCAATTATACTACCCAGTTGCATTTCAGATGAATTATTCTCTGGTTACCAAGGCAACCAAATATGTATAACAAGAACAAACCGTATTTTTTTGTTCATGCATACCTGGGCTGCCAGAGGAACCTTAGAAAATAGATCACCTCAGCAATGTGCATGGAATCTCAAGGGGACATGGTTTTTATCAACTGCGGGATATCTGCCTGCACAGCCAGGAACATCACCTTCCACTCTGTGTAGTGATGTTTGCAGCACTGGAAAGACCCAAGGGCTTTGGAGACCGTTAAATTTCCCAAACAACATGAGAGGAAGTAGAAGGCAAGTACTGATGGGGAAAGCAGACCATCCTCATATGTCTGCAGTTAGAAAACAAAGCTTGTAAAGTCCTTATTAAGAAATCTGTGGTTTAAAATGTGTTTTGGCCACACTTTCTGTAAGGAGTAGAAGATGATTTACCCTAGTTGACACTTGCAGACAAGTTATGTTCATTATCAGCTAAACTGCATACAGTGCTCACAGGTCATCAAAAGTAATTTTCTTTGTATAGACAAGACTTCAAAGCTAAGAGGAAAGACCAATCTGTAGACTTAACACCAAAATACTTTTAATGCTTTTGGTACCAGCTTGCGTGTAGACTAGTCTTACGTGACAAGAGAAAGAAATGAAGAAAATGAATTTAAAAGCTTCTTGAAATAATCTTTTATTCCTCAAGTCATGAAAAAACTAACATTAAAAGGGTGACCTGAATAGTCACCTGAAGGCAATACATTTATTGTGAGCATCACTTGCCTATCTCTACAGTAATATTTCTTTTGTTGAATTTTAATGTTTATTCAGTAAGAAATTCAATAAATCATAAAACTCTTCCTGTGACAGTACACTGCAACACAGTGTGGAACACTGTCCTGGTTTAGCAGTAGCAGTCATTTTTTCTACTTCTTAGTAGCTGGTGCAGTGCTGTGTTTTGACTTTCGGCCTAGGGATAATACTGATAAAACCAATGTTTTCAGCTGCCAATCAGAATGTTTACCCTGACCAAGGACTTTGTGAGTCTCATGCTCTGCCAGGGAGGAGGAGAAGCCGGGAGGAAGCAGGGACAGGACACCTGACCCAAACTAGCCAAAGAGGTATTCCATACCACAGCACGTCATGCCCAGGATGTAGAACTGAGAGTTCCCGGAAGAGCTAGATGACTACGGGGCGGGGGTGAGGTACCGGTCAGTGAGCGGTTGTATTCTCTTCCCTTGTTATTTCCTTTATCATTATTATTATTGGTGGTAGCAGTAGTGATTTGTGTTATACCTTAGTTATTAAACTGTTTTTATCTCAATCCATGGGAGTTGCATTCTTTCGATTCTCCTCCCCATCCCTCCAGGAGTGGAGGGAAGAAAGGTTGGCGGGGGGGGGGGGGAAGTAGACTGCTTGGTTCTGATTTACGGCCTGGGCTTAAACCACGACAAACACCAGCTCTCTAAATGAAGGAATAATATTGAAGATCCCAAGTTGCAACATACTTGAATAGTTTCATAAAAAAAAAAAGAAAAAAGAAAGGGATAATATATATTGCCTGGGCATTCCACATTTTCAAGAAGTTTCTGTTTTCCGAAATAACCACAGCTTAGAATCAAAATCTGAAGGGAATAAAGGTAAGGAGACACATTTCTGCTTGATATAGGCAGGAGGGTAGGGCCCTACACTCTTGTTTAGGAGAGGGTTCAGACAGCCCTTTGTGCCAAAGTGTAGTATGACTGTTATTCCTTCTCACCTCCAGTTTCAGGTATACTGCTGAACTGTGGCAGGTGTCACAGCGGCATCCCAAATGTACCGTCATGAGTATCTCTTAGATAAAGGCAGAAGAAGAAACCATATATAAAATATATATATCCTAGTTACCCATAAATATCTGATATGTTAATAAAAGTATGTCATGGAGTACCTAGTCCAGACTACAGTTTGGTCCAGTAGCAGGAACATTAGACACCCATTCTCTGACAGCTTGCTATGTCAGTCACACATGGGATGGGATGCAAGGGCACACAGGGAGCCCTGTCCTTCTTCCCACCCCACAAGCTCTGAGCCAAGTTGCAGTGTGGAAGCTGATATAACCACATTGCAAACCAGTGGGTCATCACACCCAATACATAAACAAGAGAACCTTAAAGAGTAAAATCCAAGAACAGTAATGTAAAAGCAGGGGCTAGAGGGTAGAAATGAGAGTCTAAACAATCTGTGATTCTAGAAAGGGCTAAGATTTGGGTTTAAGATAGGACAATGGTCTAATATGAGTTACTAAAGGTATAAAAGGGGTGATCAGCTTCTCCTTACTGCAAAGTGCTGATTTACATTATATATAGTTGTCTCCCAAAGAAAGGTCTATCCAACTTACCATCTATGAAAGAGTAGCAGTGGCTTTACATGCCTTGCACAGCCCTGAAGGTTAAAACACTGTTTCTTTTCTGGGTCCCTCATTACAAGAAACGTATTGAATTGCTGGAGTGGGTTCAGTGAAGGGCAATGAAGCTGGTGAAGGGTCTGGAGCACAAATCTGATGAGGAACAGCTGAGGGAACTGGGGGTGTTTAGTCTGGAGAAGGGAAGACTCAGGGGGGAACTTATCGCTCTCTACAACTACCTGAAAGGAGGATGGAGAAAGTAGGTGCCTGGTCTCTTTTTCCAAGTAACCAGTAATAGGACAAAAGGTAACAGCCTCGAGCTGCTCCAGGGGAGGTTTAAATTTAGTATTAGGAAAAAATTCTTTAACAAGAGGGTGATCAGGCATTGGAACAGGCTGCCCAGGAAAGTGTCGGAATCACCATTCCTGGGAGAGTTTAATGACATGATTTAGTGGTGGACTTGGCAGTCCTGGGGTTGGACTTGATTATCTTAAAGGTCTTTTCCAACTTAGTGGTTCTAGCCACGCTTAGGTAAAGGAAAAAGGACAAAGCACACAGACAAAACATAGAGAACGATGCAATACAGCGTCATGAGAAAGCAGCAAGCACCTCAAGTACCCCACAAATTGCTAATCAGAAACCTCCTTCTATTTTACTGTAATTTTCAAGCTTTATTTTTCCCCTTCCTGAGCCAAGTGCAAGGTCTTGCACCTGGGTCGAAGCAATCCCGAGCAAAAATACGGGCTGGGCAGAGAACAGATTGAGAGCAGCCCTGAGGAGAAAGACTTGGGGGTTGATTGATGAAAAGCTCAACATGAGCCAGAAGTGTGTGCTTGCAACCCAGAAAGCCAAATATATCCCGGGCAGCATCAAAAGAAGCATGACCAGCACGTCAAGGGAGGCAATTCTCCCTCTTCTACTGTGCTTTTGTGAGACCCCACATGGAGTACTGCATCCAGCTCTGAGGTCCCCAAGATAAGTACATAGAACTGTTGGAGCAAGCCCAGAGGAGTGCCCCAAAGATGATCAGAGAGCTATAACACATCTCCAGTGGAGACCCTCTGAGAGAGATGGGTTTGTTCAGCCTGAAGAAGAGAAAACTCTGGGAAGACCATAGAGCAGGTAAAGGGGGACTACAAGAAAGATGGAGAACTTTTTACAAGGACATATAGTGACAGGACAAGGGGGAACGTCTTCAAGCTGAAAGAGGGTAGATTTGGATTCGATATTAGGAAAAAATTCTTTACTGTGAGGGTGGTGAGGCACTGGAACAGGTACTCAGAGAAGTTGTGGATGCCCAATCCCTAGAAGTGTTCAAGGCCAGGTTGGATGGGGCTTGGAGCAACCTGGTCTAGTGGAAGGTGTCCCTGCCTGTGGCACAGGGGTTGGAACTAGGTGATCTTTAAGGTCTCTTCCAACCCAAACCATTCTACAGTGCTGGGATTTTGATGTCCTTTTTCTCCCAGAGGGAAACTCCATAGAGAGATATTTGTTTAGGAGACTGGCTTGTAAGGTTACTGAGGCAAGTTCATGTCTCTCAGCAGCTCTTTCCCAATAAATGGTCTCTCACATCTCATGCCAGTAACTGCATTACTCAACTGTAAAACACTAGGAAAAAAAGGAAAAGATTTCATCTCTCCAGTCTCATTACAACTAACAAACTTCTGAAGGATATACTGCATTTGACAAACTAGCATGCTGCTTTGAAAATAACCTGATAAGGTTTACCTGGTCATACAGCAAACCACAGGAAGACTCTTCAACAGCATCAGATGAAGCCAGAATCAGCCACAAAAGTGAATAGCTAAAAAAAGTGCTGTATTTTCCTGTCACTGACTGCAGCTAGGCACCAGAAGGCTTTTTAAAAAGATGCCTACCTGCTGGAGGAAAACAATTCTAAAAGGTGACCCCTGAATATGTACATTTCCCACGTCACTAACGTTTACTAGCAATTGATTTGTTTTCAATTCTTAAAGCCCTTCCAGTAAGACAAAGATTGATCTTTGCTGCAGTCACCTCTAGAAACCAGCCACCTGCCACAGGCTGTCACTTTGATCAGCATTTGTTATTCTTCTGAAGGAAAGTGTTAAAGATGCTCTTTGACTTGGAAACACATCTATGGTACAAGTGGGAAAGCCAATTGACTCTGATGTTTTTGCTGTGGTAGCAACAGCTGTGGCAATGACACAAACACCAGGTATAAATCACAACTGCCTCCCCACCAGGTGCTGCTTAAGAGGACCCTTAGTCCATACCGTTTCCTCTATTCCAGCACAACCAGTCAATTTATCTGTGTGACTCTATAAAGCTCTTCATAAGATCTCTAGTGACAGGAACTACACAGAATCCATTCCAATACTTGACTTGAAAAATAGCTTTAATGTCTAGAACAAGAATCCCTAGCTGTGCTTTAGCCACACTGCTGCAGCAGACACTGACACATGCTGGTCTTTTCCACTCTGCACTTGTACCGTGTTAAACCTACCTGAAGGCTATTACTCATTCCTCTAGATTAGACAGTCTCAGTTCTTCCAGGCTTTCCACACATATTGTGGTTCCTAGAACTCTAAAAGTTCTTGATATCCCTCTCTAGTCACAGTTGACCATCCCCCAAATGTCAGTTCTTCAGCACATACAGAGACATACTTTGCCTGCAAGATCTTCTGGCATCGTCTACTGTTCATGCATGCTTGCTCCTTATCTACTTCCCCATCTAGAATTTTCAGGCTTTAGAAATGAGTTGTCTGAGCCTTGAGGCCACAGGGAGATCTGATCATGCTTTTTCTGTGATACCTGATGTACTGCACAGCTAAATAAGAATCACTTCAATTAACAAGATTCTCATCTACTGTATAAAGCATGAGAATCTTGGTTCCTATAACTTACAACAGGTTTCTTTGCAGTGAGCTGTACATTATGGCAGTATAAAGTGCCACCATCTCACTTGCATTTAGGCAACAAAAAATTCCAACAATAATCTGCTGTACTCATCCTACACTAGTTAGGAATCTTAAGACTGTAAGGTCATACACATAGATTTAGGTCTATGTGTGCAAGGAATTGTTTTTAAGATAATAATGCAGGCTACTTAGGAGGACACAATGCTTCTTTTTAGATTTCTGCCTTCCCAAGAAATTAGCATTTCTATAACCACAAACTACACAGAAATCAACACATCTCATCTGTAGGATAGGCAATTACCTCCCCACATTTACAGATTAAACTATACATAAAGCTGCTGGGAAAGCATCTAATGCAGTTGTTTAACGTGTGAGGAGGAGGCAGCGTAGAGGGAACAGTGCAAATGAAAGAGGCCCAGTTGCATTTGTTTCCTAAAGCACACACTAGACAAGCAAGCACAGCATGTTTCATTAGAAACAATGAAATCTCCTTTTCAGCTAACTGGCACTTTGGCAAGGCTGCTGATAGATCAGAAACTCAGAGCACAATTTGTTTGCCATGCTGTAGCCTACTTTTGTTTAATTAGACAGCCACTGTTGAATGTGTTCCTGCTGTCAACAACAAACCTCCAGACCCACATTCACACGTCAGAGTGTGTTTTGTGTGCATGTGTATATGTGTGTACGTGAGCTCTTGCTCATTCTGTGATTAAAAATGTAAGCACCTACTATTTTCAGCCTGAAAGGCAGCCAAAACCTTTTTGTTCAAGTTGGCACAGGGAAGTCTCCCCATGCCCATTCCATTGTATTAGCAGCACTCCATAAAATGGTAAAGTAGGATGGATACTTTTTAAACTTTTTGAGCCCAAAATTTGATGGTTTCACTTGCAGCTTTGAAGTAAAGGCAAAACTTGCTTTTGTGCAGGATGCATTCGTGACGTAATTGCAAGCTCTTTGCAGGCAACTGGTCTCCCTGAGCACTGAAAAGGCTCAAAGCTTTTAATTAAGAGCCTGATCTAGCTCCTGCTAAATAAACTGAATCAGACTCTACCCAACCTGCTTCTCAGTAAGGTCCAATGGTTTCACTATGCTCTAGTAAGAGCATAAATGAGTTTACCACTGTGCATCTGGACATTCAGTTTCTGTCTTCCAGAAAATATTCTCAGTGGTAGAAAGAATAGAAACACTTGCAAACTTAAAAAAGTTGACATGGAAACATTGCCTCAGTGATCAATGCAGATACTTCCCTGTACCCTTCATCTTTCATGTGCTGAAGTCCCTGACAAGTCTGTTTCCTGTGGTCTTCCATGTTAACTGAGCTGACAGCACCTTCCTCTTAGAGACTCACACCACAGTACATCAAGAGCTGCAGACAAGAGAGGAGGCACTTACTTACACAGGAGGACAGCAGAGAAATTCAAGTACTTTATAAGACAACAGAGCAATATTTCTAGCTTTTTGGAGGGGAAAAAAAAGCAGCTCTCCGTTTGCTGAATTTTAAGAAAGCCAACACTTTGCCACAGAAAAGAGTTTTGGTTTGTTTTCTATAACCAGACCTTTTGAAAAACATTATTTCTTTTTATTTTTTTTCATTTAAAAATAGCATTTGACCAACTTTACTCAGTTATTATATATATCTTAAGAAATTTCAGCTGAAGAAAAGATGATCCATCTATCCAATAATTTCTCTATAGGACCACACCTCTTTGCCCTTAGGAAGGCTTGTGGGACTGTCTGGATGCAGAATGTAATATCAGAACTACCTCAGCAAGTGTTGACATGTCTTAATAAATATGAAGTTCGTGCAAAAATACACATGCATTCAAGTATGCTCTGTGCACTGTATTCAGTAAATGCATATAAAAATACTCATACTTACAAAACCAACCTAAATATGACAGTATAAAAATAGCAGCATCACAGCGGAACACATCCTGTACAACTGCAAATTGAAAAGACTCTTGAAGACAGTTTATCCTCAGTTTCTTCTACTCCACTAATGCACTAAAAAAAAAAAAAAAAAAAAAAAAAAAAAAAAGGCATTAAGGTAATATAAAGTATCAAAAGAAACCAGAAGTAATACCATGTTTAAGACATGGGCACTGGCTTTGTTGCCAGAGGTTTCTTAGACCACAGTTCGTAAGTTTTGCAGATTCCTATGGCTCACTTGAAGGAATTTGTACCACTTGAATATCAGTTTCTGCATGTTCAACGACTTCTCAAAGCTGTATCCTATTAAGAAGTGCAGAGATTTGGGGTTATGGTCCGTGTGTGTGTAACTGGGGCAGGAGACTGGGAGAACAGAGGAAAGGAGGCAAAAAGCACAAACCCTTGTGAGGGAGGAGCAATAAATATATTAAAACATTGCTGTTTCATATTAATTGCTGTAAATAATAGGACTGCAATCATAATACCCAGAGATCTCATTAATTACGCAGGCTTGTAACAGGTTGCAGAAACCTCTGCAGGAAGTGACTTTGGTTATTTCATTGTTCCAAGCAAGCCCAGCATCCCAGTGGATATTGCCCAGTGCAGTTGAAAGCCTCAAATTTCACACAAACCATTTAAAACATGAAACAAAATGATCCAGAACAAAAGCTGAGCTGCCAGCTATTTATAGCCAGCCAGGTCCAAGTAACTCTAATTCTCATGCTCAAGGTATAATCCCTTATAATTTAGCCGATTTCTGTTTGGACTAATAGATAGTATTTTCTGCCTCTCTAAATTGCCCTTGAACTTCAGCTGAGTAGCGTGTTCTGCTTCCCCTCCTGATTAGGACTGTTTAGAATTGCCATGTCCTGTTAAGCAGCTGGTCTGTTTCCCCTCATAGCAAGCAAATTGCTTTCCTTCCAAAACTAGTTATTTTTAGAAGCAAGAGCTTTTGGATTAAAAAAGAAATATTGCCTATCACAACATTTGCTCTCAAGGTTTATGGTTTTTAACCCCTGTGGTGAATCCAACTCATTTACCTTTCTACTATCTTCACCTTTTCACCTCCTACCACTACTTTGGTCACACGAGGCCTACCCTGAAAACAGCTCTAACCTTGTGTAAAGAGGAAGATTAGAAAACAGACAAAGGTGGGTCTGTCAACTGTATAAAACTCAGGAGTGTTTGAATGTACTGCTACAACTCAGCATATTAGATCATTTTTCATCCAAGACTAAATCAGACAATGGTGTTTTCTGAAGGCTGAGTAAGGTCTCAGTGTTTAACTTCATAGGAGATCAGACTCTTGACACGTGATTTTCAGAGAGCTTGGGATCTGTGGACTACTACTAAGAAATTTGCAGGACAGGTAAAACAACCTTATTTGTCTTACGAGTTGAAATGTGCACTGTGCTACTAGAGAGCAGTGAGGTGTCCACACTATGGCTACAGCTTACCCACTGGGGAAACACTGCCATGTGACAAGCAGATCCACAAAAGTTCTTGCACCAGCACCAGCAACTGCTTAAAGGTTACACTTCAGTGATACACTCTCAGACAGTTTTTGCAGTCCTTGCTCCATTAACTCTGGAGCAAAAGCAGCCTCGGAGGCAGGCAGAGAGGAATAAAAAGGCAAAGCATTAACAGGAAAAAAATGAAGTCCCGTTGCTCCCAGCTATTTCCATTGACTGGAAGCGAAGAAACACTAATAAGAGCTGCAGATTAAAGTGGGCTGTGCATATGTTAATGATGAAGTTCTGATGTGCATTTTGCATCCTGTATTCCAGATTTGAGTCCAGGAATGGAGCCAGAGCTGGGCAGTCTTAGCACTCTGTGGAGCATGTATTAAAATGGTCCTAAAAGAAATTAGATAAATTGAATGAAATCTGACTTGACAAGCAGAGATCATCCTGTTCTATGAAGGCTCAAGATGGAGACCAAGGGGCCAAACAACTAGTGATTGAAGGGCACAGCTGATTAAAGTGCCTGCTACATTAATATTTATGTTAAAGTTTCCAGTAGCTCTGGCCTTGACCTGGCGGTTGGGTATACAATGTGTGTCCTTCATTTTAGTAACTTTCAGCATTATTTCTCATATGGTTATGTAAGTACTTTAAAGAGGATGTTATACCTGCTTCTTCCACACTCAGAAAATGGCTGATAAGTGGAAAAAAGGCTGAAGAAAAGTTATGTAACAGTAAGTTTGAAAACAAGTCCCTCTCCTTTAGTTAGCAGAAAAAATAATAAAGGTAGAACACACTGCCATTTATTAGTGCTTTCTATCCAAAGCGGTCAAAAAATGTCTTTCCGTCTTTATGATACTTTATCTTCATTTTATAGGTAGGGAAACTGAGGAACCACTCTGAAGGTTCGTTCAAGAATCACTACATCTTGAGATACCTACATACCAGTATTCCAGCAGTGCAGACCACTCCAGCTAAAAGCTAGTGGAGCTGTAGAAGCTTCATATTTATTACAGAGAATTACTTTCTAAGTTCATCAAGTAAGTGTGTGAAAGAGGAAGAGCAGGGGAGAAATTGCTATGTATCAAGCCACAAAAATAAACACAAAAGAACTCCCTCTCTAACTGTTCACTCAGTTCAAAATGGAGAATACCAGATGCACTTGAAATAACACAATAGAGCAGTGGTGCACAGGGCCAGGAGTATCCCTTACTGAAGGCCCTGCCAAAATGCTGCCAGCTTTGACATCTACCAGCTTTTTCTGCTGAAAGCAGACCTCATGCTCACCTTGTGGGACAGCCCCACCAGCATGCATCCTCTTCCCATCGCTCCTAAGCAAAAACAGAGATTTGGTGGTTGGGCCAGGAACGGAGCCTGGGGCTTCCCTTCCCACCCAAAGGCTGAAACTGCTGCACGGCTGCAAGTGAAAACTCATTTCTCCCACCTCACATCTTCCCCTTCCAGAAAAATTTAATTACATTGGAATTAAAATTTGGCAACTTCAGTCTGGATCTGTAATGGCCAAGACATTATCTTTCAGAAAGTAAATTTTCATGAAAAGAACAATCAGTTAATTTAAGTCACCTTCATTTTTTCTTTGCAGAGAGGGAAAAAGATTAGAGAGTCTCACAAAGTGCTGCCTATTCTACAGCCCTACTCTGTCAGCAAGACTGCAGACACCTCTGTCTGGATGATTAAGTTTCAAAATATCCACAGCTAGCAGGAGCACTGAGTTAAACAATTCACCTATATTAATACAGACTTGGGAATTGTGTCCTGGTCCTCTTTACCTTGATTTGTCTCTAATGATGAGGTTTTGCAGCACAAAGGGCTAATCAAGGGGGAGGATAACATTTCTGAGATTCACGTGAGAAGCATGGCACAATCCAGATTCCATTTAAAATTATGCATATAGAGGGATGAATAAAGGTGTTGCTACCTGGATGTTTTCATGACAAATTTCAATAATCCTTTTAATTGTACTGCTATTTTAGGTAACAAGAGGGTACCTGGTATTTTATGTACAGTCTGTAGAACTAGGTGCAAACACTGGCTTTCTGGCACCTGGCCTCTCTGTCTGAGAGAGTTATAAAGCTTCGGCAGCCATGCCAGCACGCACCATTGTTTGTACCTGCTGCAATTCAATTGTTACAGCAGCAGTTGCAGCAATTCAGCAAGTAGAACGCCTATTTTAGTGTCTGGTTTATTACGAAGACAGATACAATTTGTGCAAGTAGTGCTCAGGGAACCAGCGTATAACAGTACATGTGAATTAGAAACTAGGTATTATCTAGATGAACTCATTAGCATTTACAGGAATGGCTAAACAGATTTGTTTCCCCTATTCGTTGTGCTGCTCTCTACACAGCAGCTATTTGTTCTGAGCCTCTTTTAGCAACTTACCAGAAGAAAACAAACAGATAAAATGGCAGTGCTGGCTGGATGAACAGCTCATGGCAAACAACACTAATACCCCTACAGAATATGCAAGAATACTAAAAGATTTGTCTACTATATGCCTTCCGACAGATTTGATGTTTCACGCACCACAATGCTTCCCAGGCTTTGTAAACAGGATGCAGGAAAATGACTTTTCAGTTCCAGACCCGCAATGGGACTTTGGCATCCCTAACTCCCACCGTCAGGTGCCACTCATCTCCTATGCATCTCAGTTTTCCACTTACAGTTTTTCCTGCCTCAGGAATCCGTGACAGTTTTGAGCACCTCAAGCATATTTGTTCCAGGATCAAAGACATAGCAGCTGTGTCCACCTCTTCCTTGGGGTGCTGTTCTCATTCTGCACCTCTAGCTTCCTGCAAGGCACAGTCCTGCAGACACACGTAGGACTACAACAGCTACTGCCACAGCATGAGGATAGTGTCACTTACAAGCATTAAGCTTTATCTAGAAGCAGCACTTCCAATGCAAACTGTAGAAATCCTTCCCAGACCTCCTCAGGTGACCACTCAGCATGAACAGTGCTCTATAAACAGGGAGTTCAGCAGAATAGCTATGTCTAGAAATCTAGAGATAAAGAAGGAAGCCAAACAACTCTCAGTAAGCATAGACTACATGCTTAGTAGTAGCATGTAGTCTATGTTCGGAGGTGTTCAGGTCAGTTCAGAAACAGCAGAGGAGGATCTGAAAGTTTATTAGTTGAATTTGCATAGCTGGATATTGAATAATATTCTGTGTAAATATTACCACTTCTCCATGTGCCTCCCAGTTGCCAATGTACCTAAGTTCTGGCTTTCCACAACCACTTGGGGTGTTTTCCCTCAATCTGTAATTCAAAACTATTGCACAAGTAACACACAGATAAGGCAGTGTTTCTGCTTCTCTGTACACTTTAAAGTCCCTTGCTTCTTATTAAAAATTGTATAGCACAGTGAGTAGTATTTGAAATACTATGGGCAACTTTTAAACTGATTTCTTTTTTTGTCAAAAGGAATTCCTTATATTGATTTTTTTTTCTTAGTTCTATATCCTTACGTATTTTTTTTCTGTGCTAAAATAAAAATGCATTATTGTTACAAGGTCATTAATGAGAGATGTCTCTCTTTTGAGTCTTGATCCAATATGTAAACCATGTCATTGTGATGCTGTGCACCTGAGGAAGATGGCATTTCAGCCATTTCAGCCATTTCAACCTATTTGCAAATTTTTCCAGCAGAAGCCCTCCAACATGAAAGTCCTTGGGAAGGCAAATGGCAGTTCCCAGTGACTAAAATGACAGACCTGCAGTCTGTACCCACATACAGTGGTGCCAGCAGTGGGATGCAGGAAGCATATCTCAGTTTTGCATAAATTAGTAGCAAAGTCAGATTTGGTTTTCAAAACCTTTTCCCATCCCAAGCCTGGCTCCAGACCATTCCCAGCCCTGTGGAGTGGGTGGAGTTTGGTCTTCCAAGATGTTCCTTCATAAATAAGTAAATACATAATCATAGCAAGCTCCAGGGCAGATCCATACATCCCATGGGCAATAAGACAACACCCCAATTCTATGCGAGCTCCTCACTCAGAGCCCATGCTCCACATGCACAGAGGCACTCTTACAGCTATGTTCTTACCACCTCCGCACTCCTATGCTCCAGCTCTTCGAGCCAATGAAACCTCACATTATGATATTAAGAGCAGGGCATTACACATGTAAAATCAAGTACTGTAGGTTGATTTTAGATAAGAACTAATGAGTTACCATGACAAAGATTCCCCTCATGTGTGAGCCCTATGCACAAAGTACTTCTCTTGCAGCAAAAAGAAAGAAAACTGTGAAATAAACAGGCACTCCTTTTGTTCTAAAGGAGTAGAAATATTTTGCTATAAACCCAATTTTCCCCCAATTTCTAATTTAATTTTCTTCCCATATATTAAAATATCTAGACCTGACTGACTGATGAGCTTCAGACGCTTGTATTCCAGCTCCTAAATATCTGCTTTCATTCTGAGCTCCTCCAGACAAGCACAGAAGGATTGGATTCTTCACAAGCTCAGCACACTGTCAAGACACTGCAGAAAACACAAAAATACATGCAGCCACAGATATCAGCATCAAGCCTAACAACACATTCAAGCACAATATCTCTCCTTGTGAAAAGCCCAAAAAGAAATGTCAGGGACCTTAAAGCAAGCAGTTAATTCCTTGGTTGAAAACAAGTCTTCACAACTGCTGAGACAGAAATAAGATAGGTGACTAACTCTAACCTCCCAGTTAGAGCTTTCCTTGTCTTGTTTTTATTTGTTTTAGGCATTCTAAAAATGACAGGCTGAAGACTTAAACAATACTGATGTTTTAATTTGTGATATAAATCATGTAACTGTCTACAGATATCCAAAAGAACCAAGCCCTTACCACATGCTCCACACTGGGTGAGTGTTAATAATGCTGTCCACAGACTGCTTTCTAGAAAAAAAAACACCCCTTGGTTATATAAAGAAGAGTAAAAATTCAAATTTGTTGTTGAGGAGAATAAACAGGATTCTTTAAAGGTTAAAGAATCGATTCATCTACTTCATGTACTTGAAGCTAAATAGTCCTGGCTATCAAACAGCCTAATTAAAATCTACCTAGAAGAAAGTCAATAGTTTGCATATCAAGGAACACATCACTAAGGAATGCACATCTTGCAGAAACTGGAACAGAATATACATAGGTTGATCATTTTAAGGTATTAAGTGCTAGGGTTTAGACACTGACTGTAGAAGCATATGGCACAGTGTTGCAGATTCAGAGAGCCACATATCAAAGGGGAAAGGTGGGACTGGGCTATACACAAACGAGTCAGGCTTGTTTGACAGACAACTATATTTGAATGTCAAATTCATTTGACGTTTCCCAATTTCCTCACAAAAATCAAATTTTGCACTTCCACATCTCCTGTCCTTATCACCTTTCCTGGTCCATTGCAAAGTCCAGTTGTTTGAAAGACAACAGGGAAGGTAACAGTGGGATGTGACTGGAGTTACAATCTTCCTGGTGGATATTTCTGCAGCTCTGCTGGTTATCTAATCGTAGAGAAGGAAAACTAGCTTTTTCAATGTGTTAAATTTAGAAACTTAGAAGGTCTCTCTTTCAAGTATTTGTCAAGGGTTCTGCCTCATAACTGTGATCTTTCTTGCCTGCTAAAATACAACAAAAACACCCGAGTTTTGACTAGCTGAAAACAAACAGTAAACTACAGCACATGAAAGTACTGCCTGTAATCTTAAGTGAGAAAGGGTTGCAACTGAGTTGAAGACAATCTTGAGAATTTGGCCTTAATTCTTTCCTCTGCTAAATGTAAGAAGATAACATGTCAAACCCCTACTAAGTTACTAATTAGCTCGCTCAGGTATCAATCTCTTATCCACCAATTTTTCCTCTTTAGACACTCGCTTCTTTAAAACTGGCTGTTTAATTCACTGGCAAAACTAATAAGGTCTTGGATCACATCATCAGTGCCAGATGTAGTCCAATTCACAAAATCTCCTGGAACAAGTTAAATACTTTTTTTACTGCCCATCCGGCTCAGGCTGGTCTCTAGGGTTCATGCTTCCATGTTTTCATTCTGAAGTTAACGTAACAGCACGAAGTTCACTCTTACATAAATTAACAGGACATTTAGGATCCCTGGTGGAGTCCCAAATTATGTAGCGCAGCAGCAGGTAAAATCTTTGACAAGTGAACATCGAACATTTGTGAAGCAGCTACATGAGCAATCCCCTGGAAGGAGGGAATTGAACTTCCATCCTCACATGGCTGTGGCCTCCCAGCTGAAGCTGTCTTCAGATTTCGGGGCCAGGCTGATCAAAGGGAGCACCTCTCTGCACAGAACTTGCTCTCCGCATGGCTGACATGCCTTTAGTAGCACCTCTCGGTGATTTACAGCCATGCTGTAGGAGCAAAGAGTCAGTCAAACCTGCACTGCAGCTCAAAGGAATTGCTTGAAGCTAATTAAACTGGCACATTGATGCCAAGAAGAGAACAAAATCTCTTTGCAGGTAAAACCACAATGCTTAGACAGAAACACAAATGTGAAAGTGCTCTGAAGATCCTCCCCTAAGCGTTCAGTGAGGAAATAAGAGTTGCTGTGTTGAAAGTGGACATATTTTCACTTTTCTTTCTCGCATAGAGAATGTACCTCAATATAATTTTCAAATCAGTAGTTTACAATGAATGGCCAGCTGTTTATCCAGAAAGCCAAAAGACCTTTCTGAAGCTCACTGAAAACATCAGTAAAACTTGTGGCAATGTCTGCCTGAGCAAAAGTGATCTACCGGGTAAAGATTTTACATTTCCCTCCCTCTCTGTTTTTCTCATACAGCTTCTGGTCAGGGCTTGGACACCCTCCCCAACCTCTTTCTTTTGGTACCAGCTGCTCGCACAGCCCTGATGGCCCTCTCGCAGCAGCCCAATTCTTTCATCTCAGCATGTTTCCTCACTTAAGTCTCTGGTAGGAGAGGCAGAGGAGCAGCATGTCTCCTGCTGGTGGAGAGATGAGAAGAGGAATAAGCCTAGCCAACAGCTGGGGAAGAAAAGGCAATTCCTGACTCTGGAACAGGGATTTGAGAGGGAAATCACCTTCTCCTACAGCACTGCCAGCGAGCCTCAGCCCTGCTGTGCTTTGCTAAATCCCTAGTGCAGGTACTCATACCTTTTAACAGAGCTCCACTCATCCCCATTTCACAAACACCTCTGCTTCCTATGAGCAGGCCATGTGCACTCCCAATACTGTCCGTGTGGCCAGGAATACTACAGTTACGTTAACATGGGGCTGGATCCAGCTTATTAGTCCTGGCTGATAACTGGAATCACTAGCCTTGCCTCAAAGGAGGTGTACCTTGGCCAAGCACTGCTCTGGGCACAGCCATCCTGCTCTGGTCCCAGGGCTACTGCTGGTCTAGCTCTGGCTTAGCTGCAGATGTCCTTGGTAAGGACAAACAACAACAATAAGATACTCTGCACTTGTCTATGACACTTAGCAGAAAAACAGGGTGCACCTAAACTGAAAAAATACTTTCTTTTTTGGACATATGAATGAGAAGTTTCCAAAAATGTTGACATTCTTGTTTTTAATCCAATTTTAATTAAAATTAATATTAAAATTATTTCAAAATAGAATTTTAAAGTAGAAGTTGTTTTGGAAGGTGAAAATTTCATTCAAAAATGTTACCCTAGGGAATCCCTCCTCTTTGTTGCACTTAAAGTGTACCAGCTGACATTGCTTCCAGGCTTGTTAAAGCAGCACGCCAGCTGCTTCCATCACCTACAGCAGCTCAAGAAGTCAGAGCTGGGAGCTCCACAGAGGTGCACAGCTACAGACCTGAGGCAAAGGTCACAAGCTGCAAGAGCAGAAATGCCAGTTGGCTACAAGGGCAGAAAAAACATCAATAGGAGTAGTAACACACTGTAAAAGACTGTCTGGAGAGGCTATGTGATCTCATTTTGCTGAGGTGTTCATGCTTGCTTGGCGCAGGCTGAGCAACCTGAGCTCATGGTGCTAGCCCTGCTTTGGATAGGGTCAAATGACCTCCAGCTTACTCTGTGGCTAAAATATGGCCCATTAGAACAATTTAAATGCTGTCAGCTGTACTTTATTCTTCAAAATCATTCCGGGCAGCTTTATATTAGCTAAAGCACCTTATCACTTCTGTACAGCAAGTGTCTCCTGGTGGCTGAAATGAAGAAGGCTGATGTTTTCTAAAACTGGATTATGTAAACTATAAAACTGAAATGACATGAAAAATCACCAGTGTCTTCATTAAATTTCAAACAAAAGTTCTCTGGCAACATTTAAATAGATTTAAAATTTCATAACAAGCCTCTGAAATACTGGTTTTACATAACATAACAATAAATTCTAAAACATCAATGCTTTCCAAATTTCAACATAATTTTAATTCCCATCATGCAACTAAAAACTATGACAAAGCATGTAAAGGACCGATGAGGTGAAATATACAGAAGAAATAACAGGTTCAGAAAACAGATTCCAAATTATTATAACATTTTCATTATGACTACTGTTATATAATCATATATAGTTGCATAATAATTCAGAGAAATGAAGAACATTAGCACTTAATTAGTGAAAAAAAAACCTTATCTATTTATTGTCTAACTATACTTCACGTATTACATATCAGAAATTACTTTAAGAAGCTTGCAGACATACTCTTCCTCACTCCTAGAAGATACCCAATTTGAATTTGCTGTGTTTTGCCCATGCTCAGACTGACTAACTGCCTCTTCCCAGATTGCAGGTTGTACTTCAGAGACAGGCTCAGCAGGGGCAAGCCAGCTTCAAACCTCTGAATTCTCTCACATATGACAACTGACTGTCCCAGTACACCTCATTAAGTTGTGCCATTGTCACAAAGTTAAACAGCCTTTTCTGTCACCAAAACTTTTCCCTCCTGTTTATAACTCATCACTGTGATTTGGGTTTGGTCTTATTTCAATAAAAATATCTTACAGTTCTCCCCTTAAATCCATATTCCATACAATCGACCGCCCTAAAACACTTTCCGGCACACACAAAAGACCGTGAGGTTTTGGTGTAGCCTCTCTTGTCTACAGATTCTACTAAGTAATCTCTGTTAGGAGATATCAATGCAAAAAGTTGTTACAGGAGAAAAAAAACAAAACAACAAAAAAACAGAAAACACAAAACACCATTACACTGTATAGGACCTCTCACACTTTATAAAGAAGAGGTTTGAGTACAAGCAAGGATGTCTCCAGAGGTTTTATTCCTTTCTAGCAGACCCCTACATTCATGCTTACACTGAACCGCATCCTGCATTATCATTTCACTCAGCCAATTCCGAGCAGCAAAGGACAAACCTTTCCAGGCTTCTGAAGTAGCCAAGAACCATTCTGAACTCAACAGGCTGTACTTTTGTCAGGGACTTTATATTGCAGCAGCTTTTTTCCAGGAAGAAGAGTTTTTAAAAGCAATCTTTACTATGTGATTTCCATAAGAGCAGAAATGGAAAAGACGTCTTCAGGGTGGCTGTGATCTGTCTTGTTAGGACAGGATGGGGCCACAGCTCGGTCTTTGATTGATGGTTTGCAGTAAGTACTGAGCTTCCAGAAGAGGCTACATGCTCTACAGGCTAACATTTTGGTAATATCTGGACTTTCATCTCTGTAATCAAAGGTAACGGGTTTTTTTTACTGAAAATCTATTAATTAAGTTAAGGCTTATTAAAGACTTGAAACAAAAAAGGCTTTACACTCAAAATTCCCAAGAGAATTGCTTACAGAGACTTATCACTAGAAAGGGGGAAAGCATTGCAAAATGCTGATCACTGCAACAGCAATAAAAGTCATGCTGAAACCCTGACAGAACCTGAAAGGCTGCAAGAAGTTGTCAGCCAGCCTGCTCCAATGCCTAACCCCACTCTGAGCACAGAGATCTCCACCTTTTCACACTCTTGTTCCAGCTGGTTCTGGCCACACTGGGGGGTTAGGAAGACATGCGAGCCTCACATGACTCCAACTCTAACATCTCCTCCTAATCATGCTTTCTACCCACACAGTTGGCTACTTAGGATTAAAAAGCAATGCAAAATGCCTCTGAAAAAAACCCCATTAAAAGTAGCTTACTGTTCCCTTATTCTGAGCATTGATGTACTTGATAAGCAGGCAACAGACATGTGGGACTGCTTTTTCCATTGCTGCACTTTGCAGAAGATCCCTGACTAAAACGTGAAACTCGCAGGAAAGGGTAAATCTGCACCTGACTGAACAAACTCTGCTTTACCACTTGGGCTTGTTGTCCAAAAATTAGGGAACAGGCATTTCTTTAATGTACCACTGAATGTGGACACGCATTTTTTAATGCCTACATCAGTAGTTTACTAGATACTGTGGAATTATCGCAAATCAGCAACAGTGCTTTTCAGTCAAAGAAATCAGGAACTGGGAGAAACATATCATACTGACATCTAGAAGCAGAGGGCCATAATTCTGATTTATGGTGAATATCTCCAGCTAATCTGTGTTAGAAGATTATCTGTATGAGAAGGTAAGAAGATAGGTGTGCTGTTCCTTACTTGGCTGTGGCAGCACAGGAAATGTGTTCAGAAGAATATACTAGGTTGTATCATAACTGCTGGGGCAAAAAAAAATGAATGTGTGTCTTCTTAAGTCAAATTCTTCATGGATTTAGATCAAGAAGCCTCACTGAAGTCAGCAGACCACATCACTCTTTGATGGAAGACCATGGATTTTCCACTGATTACATCAATAGCTGCAAATTTTTCCTATGCCTGCAAGTCTCTGTACTTTTTGAAGCTCCTGTAGTGCTGACCTCCCAACTTAGATCCACAGAGTACAACTCAGTGCAGCAGCACAGACACCAAGGACAGAAGCCCACAGAAAAATGGGGGCAAACATATGACCAAGTATCCTTTGAAAATTGACTGCAATTATATTTAGATGTTGCAAAGATCTCTAAATTTCAAAGAAAAGCTTGAATCTCAGAAATAATCAAATCTGATATAGCATTGTTGATTCACTGCCCCTTCCTTGACCCTTAGGGCTTTCTTTGGGCCATTGGGAACCACTTTCTTGGAGCTGCCTTGAAAGCGCCTGCTTTGCTGAAGTTCAGCCAACAACCTCACCCTTGGAAAATAAAGGAAGAGAGGGAAAGAGCTGAAAAAGAAATAGCTGCACGTAATTAATCATAACTACTGTTTGCAGCTGCATTTGCAAAACTAGATAGTATTACAGTTCTGGGTACAAAAAGTAATGTGGAATGCATCCTTTTTTATAGCTGGTTCAAAACTCCCACTAATACTGAGCTTTAAACATAAGAAAGCGGAGAGTCTTGCTATATTTACTCCCAAGTACAGGAGCTGGCAAAATGCCATCATACATTTCAGAAAGAAGTCAGTAACTCTTGAAAAAGCACGCAGTCAATATAATACCTCAGAAAGTAAAGAGGTGACTATTTGTATGAGAATGCCAAGTTAGCACACTCATTCTGAAAAACTCCCCCTTCCCTGTTACAAGCAACTTCATTCCAGGGTGGACGTGCCATCTTGTCGTACAAGAACACAAAGAAAAAGCACAGCACAGCAAAGCAAAATGAGAATGCACATTACTCCTAGTCCATGAGAACAAATGTTAAAAGGAAGGGATTGTGCCAAAAATCCCTCTTACTGTCACGTATTGAACAAAGACTTTGTCTCCACTGAACATTTTTCCTATATGTTGTACTTGGCATGTCAAAGGTTGTTGGGAAAAAAAAAAACAACAAAACAAAGCAAAATTTATTCAAAGCTTTGGTTTCTTCCTGCTTCCTTTTCACATTTAAGATGTTGAAAGCTCAGGTACTATCCTTGCATACACCATTATTCATCTTTTATTTAATAAATGATCTCTTCAATGTATTAATGGTTAGCAGTGCATATAAATTAGCATTTCTAAAAATCAATTACATTGTCTCATAAGACAGAGGAGAAACCAAGACCTTCATCACTGGATCATTTGTATTTATCTGTTAATTATAAACCTTAATTGTCTCTTCTTATCAGATTAATTTGCATAAATTGCATAAGTTTAATGTTTAACAGGTTTTAATACCAGAATACAATTATTCTTTAAACATTCTTTCTTGAAATATTCATTATTAATCATAGCATTAAAATTAGAAGTTCTGATAATTGACCTTGGCTTCTCCTTGGCTCATCATCATCTGTCCATTGAGGTCATTTATCTCATGATTATGCATGCTTTGTGGATTCTTATTACTGATGTGCTCAGTTTTAATTGTACTTTACAGCCTGTCAGATTTCTCTGAATTTTGACTTAAAGCAGAATATTATGCACGGTTCCACAAAAGTGGACTTTTTATAGTATAGTCATCCTTTTAGCATACCTACACATAATGGCACAGTGGGTGATGGGACTCTTTCTATATCTGGAGTATCTGGACTACTAGGTACAACTATTTCTAGCCTGGTGAGGAAAGCTTTGTTTTTGTTGGATGCATTATTAAGTGAGACATGTAAGCTCCCAGGTAGACTCAGAGGGAAAAAAAAAAAAAAAGAATTAACCAGGTATTATGTTTGGCAGATCATCTAATAGCCTCTTGCTCTTCATAACTGACCAGACATCTCTAACTGCCCTTTTCACTAGCTTTCTCTTTAGAGATTGTGGTTTATTGAGCCTAGGAGGTAATGAAATAACAGAAGACCAAATACTGACAGATATATTCAGTTGAATTTGGTTGACTTGAATGTAAATATCTTTTGAAAATGCATGCAGTGCAGAGGTAAAAACAAGTGGTTTTCTCCTCTGCAAGATCATTCACTAAGTCTCACATATGTTTATTGTACTGGATTTTTCTTCCAGTCAAAATTATGCACATTACTTGGTTAAAAAATATTTTAGATATGAGATATGCTTTTACGTAGAGACTAATATTTAAGAAACATTAAACTAGGCTTTTTTATATTGTCTACAGCTGCAATTATTAAAATGCTAGAGGTGCTTCGTGTCAATAGCGTCTGAGTTCAATGCCTATTCTCCTAAATGTGTGAGCCTATTAAGGAAACACTGAATCCAGTGACTTGAAATTAGCGTTATCTCCTATGACTTGGCTCTATTCCCTTAGCAAATTCAAAGCTACCATGCTCTTGAGAAGCATCATTGATGTGTTTCCAACCAGTTGCTGGCACCAGAATTTCGTGGGAAGTTCAAGTTCTGAATTCAAATAAAACCTGAGAGTGATTCTGTGCAAATCATTTTTCTGCACCAATGGCTTTCTTCTGCTGGGATTTCCCATGCAAAAGCATATGCATGAATCAGTGGAAGAAATTCAGTAATGAGCATTACCATCACTACACCTGATCTGGTATATCCCCATTACAAGCTATCTATCCAAGAGCAGACAGCTTATGACTCCTAAATACATATCTAATGGAGAGCCAAAGGACAACTAGTCAGATTATTATTAGGTTGCATAAAGTAGAAGTCATAGCAAATAGTAGCAAATTGCCAGTGTTCCCTCACAGTCTTTCAGATGACTAATTGAAGAAATGCATTGATCAATAGTTAGTCAGGTCCATCATCTTTGTAATAACTCGAGCCTGCTTCTTGATCCATAAAAGGAGACCAATTCCTGCCACTGACCTGGGGAATATTGCCTCTTTTTGCTGGACTCAGGTCTAGCTACAACTATCTATTTCATCTCAAAGTCAGATCGCTAGAAAATGCTTCTCTTAAACAACACCTTGATGCCTGATTTACTAGGTGGATATCTTTCATGTAAATATATTAATCACCTTGATTTACATTTATAAGAAGGATGGCAGTATCTTGTGCACGTCATTCTTTCATCACCTCATCTGGGCAGAAAAGCCTGAAGAAAGAAGCATACCTCTGCCACCTAAGATACTTTGTAGAAATACTAAAGATCCCTGATATAGGCAAAATTCTTCAATGGAAGTCCTGCAAATACGTCGATCAGAAACACTACAGGGAAGCGGTGCCTTGCACATGTGCTGGACATTCTCCAAGTGAAGGATTCCAGTTGGGTTCTTGCCATACTTGAGAGTTCCTGTTCCTCCACTGCTCATGTCTCCTGGGCCCAGTTCTCCCCAGGAGCATGGCAGCAGCACTTCCCTATGACAGAGAAGCAGGAGCAAACAGATATCTGCAGCTTAAGCATCTGCTGCATCAAGGAGCAAGAGTGAAAACCTTTAACAATAGTTCCGCCCACATTAACAGCTATAATCTACTCCCTTTATTGTGCAATGTGAACATTAAGATGTCACAGAAACCTGCAGACTGTCAGATGTTATTTTAAAGGCAGTTTTCTGTTACTCTCACCCTCTATTTGGTTTCCTTTCGAGGAAACTGATCTAACCACAACAGGGCTGTATTCCAGGTGGTTCTATTATCACCATCCAGCAGCGCCAAGCACATGGGAGCATGCCATTATAACACCCACATACTGCAAAACTATGGTCAGCTTCCCACCTCCTTATCCACAGCAGATCTAATCCTACCCTTAACCACACTCTGCAAGATGATAGCCACTCTCTTAAGATGCCTGCAACATAAGCTAATCAAGCAACCAAGTGTGATATTTCTGGGCTTTTCTATACGAAGTAGTTCACCTAGCAGAAAATATTTATATAGTTTTTTAGGGAGTTTTTTTGTGATTCTGAGTACTGGTCAACTAAGAATGAGCAGACAGGATAATCCATATGCTATATTCTGTCCATGTTCCCTGTGATTTCATGAGCCTTTTGTCAAAGGTGTCACATACTCTTTTCTCAGACTACAGATTTTCCCTCCTATCTACAGAGAAACTCATTCAGCAGCTTTTCAGCTGCTGGACTCAATGCCTGAAATTTCATTTAAAAAAATAAATAAATTAAGGAGAGAACCTGCAACAATGGAATATTTGGCTTTTTGTGGTTCAGATTATCGAAATCTAGGTTGTCCAGACTACTTCCTCTGGGTATGCCATCAGCTTTCAGCCTCTTCCCCTCTGCAAAATACCTCCCCCTAAGTCTGTTTCCAAGTCCCTCTGCTGCTGTTGTGCCCTGCATGCCAACGAATTGCAAATTTACCTCACTTCTACAGAGCTATTTATCTCTCTCCTTACGCTTCAATTTCTTCATCTGTTTTTTCCAACATATCTACATGGATGTCCAGGGACAGCTGAAAGTGGAAGGATTCTTCTAGTCAAACAGCAAACTTTTTTTGCACTTTGAGTAACTCTTTTCTGTATGTCCTTTCTCAGCTACTTGAGCAGGTGCCAAGATGTTAAACCACATTGTCATTGTAACTGCTGGAAACACTGGCTACCAAAATCATTTACCTCCATCACTCTATCAATTATGTCATCCCCAACCTCATTTCTTTAAGTCATTCTGTTGGTTCTCTTCTTTAATGCATCTTCAGCTGTAAGCATAGAAACATAGAATGATTTGGGTTGGAAGGCATCTTAAAGATCATCTGGTTCCAACCCCCCTCCCATGGGCAAGGACACCTTCCACTAGACCAGGCTGATGAAAGCTTCATTCAATTTGGCCTTGAACAATCCCAGGGATGGGGCAGCCACAGTTTCTGTGGGCAACTGCTCCAATGCCTCACCACCCTCACAATAAAGAGTTTCTTTCTTATATGTAATAAAAATCTACCCTCTTTCAGTTTAAAGCCATTGCATTGCCCCTTGTCCTGTCAAGGATAATGGCTTGCAAACTTCATCCTCCATTTCCCTCGGGACCCACGGATGCATCTCATCAGGTCCCATGGACTTGTGCACCTTCAGGTTCCTTAGATGCTCTTGAACCTGATTTCCTGCAGTGGGCAGCTCCTCATTCTTCCAGTCCCGCCTTTGCCTTCTACAACTTGGGCAGTGTGGCTGAAGCACTTGCTGATGAAGACAGAGGCAAAAAGAGTCAATCTCCATATCCTCAGTAATCACATCTCCTGTTTCCTGTCAGGGAGTCCCAATTTTCCTTCGTCTTCCTTTTACCCCTGACATGGAAGTTTTTCTTGTTGCCTTTGATGTCCCTGGCCATATTTAGTTCTGTCAGGGCACATCATATTTCTACTCAAAGCAGCCAGGAAAATGGTAGCTGCTTTATGCTTACAGTTATTACAGAAGAAAACATGCTCATATAATCACACAACTTTCTTCCTCCCCAAACGTGTGCTTCGATGTCATAAATCAGGCCTGTAACTTCTTTGAAGCCAGAGTTGAGCCACCACTATGTACAGTGGCCAGGGTTGAGCCCTGCTGGATATTTCCAAGAGTGATCACTGACACAATGATGATCACTTTGATAACAAATGACAATTGCTCCCAATTTCTTAAGGTTACCATGGACAAGTAACCTGTTTAAGAATACACAGCTCTTAGATCTCCTGTGAAGAAGTTTGGCATTCTTTTCAGCTGTTACTTCAAACAAAAAGGCCATCGTTTCAATACAACAAATTAAAACTTTTGAGAAGCCCATTTTAAGAGGTAGAGTGGGTTAAGTCTCTGAACAAACTAGACCCAGGTGACTTTGGCTCTAGACTGCAAAAGACCGAGATCTTACTCTATTGCCAAAGCTGTAAGTTCTCAAATTCCCTTGCCATGACTGTATTGCATTCATCCCGTTATAACACAGGATGAAGAGGCTTAACCCTGAAACAATATTTTACTAGTCTCAATTCTAAGAATTTTTCCCTGTTTGCCTCTAGAACATACTGACAAATACTAAATCCTTGTTTTGTGACTGTGTAGAGCTTCATCCATTACATTTATGGAGGAAAAAAAAAAATCTGTGCTGACTTCTAAGAAAACTGAGGCCAAGTTTGTTTTCTTAGTCTTACATCTATATGACAGAATACTCTGATCCCTCTCTTTTCCTGGAATACAAGCAGGTTTCATGTTTCCTGTGTGTATAATAAAAGTAGTTACCCTCTGGCCAACTCAGATTGTTGTTTCTGAAAATTGTTTTTCTCTCTGGTTTTATTGGGCAATGCAATTATTTGAATTGCAAGCGCACTGTCTGAACAAACCTGGGATATCAAACCTACCAGCTCACAGATTTCCTAGATAGTCAGGGGCTGTAACAAAGCTTGCTATCTTTTTCTTTGCATAACAAGCCAATAAAAGTGCAGTCACTGAAAGAACCAGTTTGTGCTGTTGAGAAATGTGCATTTTAAAACACAGTAACACAGCTGTTATGAGGCACTTTAATATTTAATGTGTAGATTAAGTGCATATTTAATAACTTGTGCATGAGTGCAACTCATGCACACAGCATTACCTTCTTTGCTTTAACACAAGATCCCTTCAACCACAAGGTTGAAGCAGGGGAAACAGCATTCCTTGGTGAATTTATAATCCTTGCAGCTGAGAGGGATATCAGATCCTTGCTACATCACAAGGAGAGTTTACATTCATCTTCTAAATGCTTACCTCCCATTCAGACCCCTAACAAAGAAAACTGTCAGCAAAAGAATTATGGACAACACACCAATGACTGACAGTGGCAACACTGTCCCCTACTGTGTGTAAAACAGAAAACCAGTTTGTATCTTGCTCTAGAAAGGCAGGTAAAGAAAACCAGAGGCAGAGGAAAATCCGGAAAAGTAGCTAGACCTTTTTTGAAAGCAGGCAATGAATATCAACAAACCAGGGGCAATGAAGTCACACTCTGCAACTTCTCAAACCACTCTGCAGCAGGGACTGAGAGAGAATCATAGAGAGATTTGCTTTGCAGGAAGGGTCATGATAAGATATTCCGATGCATGGGACACTTTTGATTTTTCTGAGCTTCTCTGGTTCCCCCTCAGCTGCCCTCGTGCAAAGCGCTTCTACTTACCAGCAAGCAAAAAATCTACCTTGTTTGTACTCTTAGTGACTGCATGCTTAACTAAAGCTTTAATCATTGTGCTCCAGAACATATCTAACCTGTGCTGGCTCTCTACACTCACTCTCTTAGCTGAGGCCTTGCATAAAACTTCTAAATGGAAAAGACTAAGAGCTAAACCCTGCTGCATGTGGCTCCTTTTCTTAAGTCACTTAGAAATGACTGGTCTAACGCTTCCAAGAATCCCACCCTAGGCTTCAGAGAAAGGCCGATGAATCTTGTACATTGTATTTTTAAATTTAAGAAACATGGTTTGATTGAGATAACTCTGCTTTTTGATTAAAGTAAAAAAAGTGGAGCAGAGCCTCTCAATACTACTGAACTTGTCACTTTACAATGCATGCACTAATTTAACATTGTGTGCTCAGCATGCATGAAGTAGCAAACATTTCATATTAATGTTGTATTCATAACAGTATATCTGAACTGCACAAACAATAGATAACAGAGTCAAAAATGAGACAAAATAAACATATTTCTCCAGAGTTTGACTATCAGGATTTAAGGAGGTCTGAAGTTGGTTGTCATGACCCTCTCTTTGCAAAAATATCAAGTGATAACCCAAATACACCCCATGAAAGTTAGCATCATCCCAGCAGCTTCAAAGAGCTTACACTGATCCAACACATCCCACAGGATTCATGTTTTGATAACTTGTAATAAATTTTTGGACTTTATTGTCCTTCATAACACATGGACACTTAGGGCCAGATTAAAAGTATTAAGGCTTCTAACTACTGAAATTTCACTGATTTCAGTGGGCCCTTAGACACAAAGGTGGAAATTGCACGTAAACTCGAGCCTTAGACAGTCACTACTATGGCACCTACAATTTCCTTTATGGTCAAATAAGGAAGTGTTGTATATGATGCAGGATGAGAAGAATAGAAAAGGAAATAAGTTCTGTGGGGTTTGTTTGGGCTTTTTGTTTGTTGGGTTTTTTTAAATAAATAAAAAAATCTAGGTTCTCACAATGAAGATTACTATTGCCAAGGATGTGGATAGGAAGAAAAGACATTAGATTAGAGGATGGGATTGTTTAAAGTCAAGACAGAAACTAGGTTAAACACAGGCAACCTTTCAAGCAACTATCAGTAATATGGTCTTAGCACCAAGGGCCAGTAATTTTTGATTTAACACCCAAGAAAACAAAAGAGACTATGAAAGGATATTTGCACATCCCATTTAAGTTTGAGACTTAACTGAAGACATTGAAGTCTCTGTCAAAATTAGTGACATCCTAGAAGCTGCATTTTCCATTAGCTGAAGGAAAAACCTTTCAGCCGTATTGAATGGCAATAGCTATTATACATGCTTGGATGAGGCAGCTTCATTTCTCATCTATCAACATGGTTTCCTCTTTACAAACACCCCTCCATCCGAGTGCTCAGAAAGCTACTTCTAAATACTCTTTTATATTTTCAGAAGTGTATGCTAGGTTTGCCATTTTCATCCAAAACTGTAATTTTAAACTGATAAACCTTTAGATTCTCATAGCTAAAGGTCATTTAGGGGGCACTGCTTTCCATGTAGATGATTCTCACCATAAACTCAACTTTTATGCAGTTGATTTACTTCTGCACATAACAAATCCGTTTCTTTCCTGTCAGAAAACATTTCTATTTTACTCCAGTCATTCTCACACCTCACTGGCTGCTTGGGCTAAAAATGATTTTGTTTGATGTATTCAGTCTTTGCTTTCTGTGCTGCCACTATCCCAAGTGGAAAAAGATTCCAGTGTCTGGTTAATTTAGCACATTCTCTAGCCCACTGCCACCTAGTAAAAACACCAAGGAGGGTGGTAATACAAGCACCACAGACCTTCAGAATTTATCATCCCTCTTCTTGATTCACTAGCAATGTTTTCGCCATTCCTACCGGTCTTGAGAACCACAGAGAATTTATTGCCTCAATGCTGTGTTGCAGATACAAACATCTGAAAAGCAACTTCGTGTTTCAGAAAAATGTGTTCCCGTTTTCTGAAGTTTAAATGATCTAAGTTCAGGCTTTTCATTATTCATGTCACTGAATATAATTCTAATGCCATAAAACTGTCTAGCAATCAAATTCAAGGGAAAAAAAACAAATCAGATTTGGAGGTCCAGATCTATTTCTAACCCCACATCTTATTCAGTAGGATTTTTAACTGAACATTTTGACCTCTATTGGTTTATATATAACTTAAACAAAACTCACAAAAATTATTAAAAAATCAGAATGGTGTTGCAGTATTTTCTAAGGTGTACGAGCAAGTCTGACTCTTTTGGGATGAAAATTTGCCATGCAACCCAAGCTGCCTCTTGTGGCAGACAGGTACACACCTGGTTCTTCCCTGCCCCAACAGGACTAAGAAGTTCCAGGCTTCTCTACTTCTAAACCTCTTATCAACTTCAATCCATGACTTGTGTTCGATTTTCATTCTGCAGACTTAAGTTTGCCAAGCAGTGTTGCTCATGCCATTCCCATGTTCTCATTACATTCATTAAGGTTTTAAACAAAGAAGAAAAATGGGTTTGTTACTGCTGTGTTATGGAAACAGAAAAATGAGCCTTTATTCTCTCAAAGGAAGGAGTTCTCTGGCTCTCATTTCCTTCAGCTGCTGGCCAGGCCTTGGAGCCTGTGCTCATGCATACATAACAATCACCTTACTTGGTTTTGGAGACCTGTTCTGATCCCGCTTCTAGTGACATCCAGCAATGGGAGTTTTGCCAGGGAAGCTGGAAATGCTCCTGGTTACAGAGCACCATCAGTAAAGGCTGTTCTACACCAACTAACTAAATACCTGGAGAAAATGAGGGCAGATAGGAAGTGAATCAGGTTACCTACTCCACTGCTGACTGAAGCGCATCCTCAATTTCCAGCCATTAGAAGATCTCTATCCATTCTTCTGCTGTGTCGTTCATGGGCATAAGCTTCACTTCCAGATACAGAATTTCTCCTTCTCTCACTAAAAGAGTCTAATGCAACTTGAACCCTGAATATCAGACTTTTCAGGAAAGCATCCATATCAAATGGTGGTGCAGGAGCCTTCAATTTGCCTAACTTGCTATTTTCCACACACAGCCTGTGCCAATTAAAAATAAATGAGGTCATACAGAATATCCTGTTAGCTGGTTTTCAGGTCCAAACAGCCTGGCTCCCCTCACACAGTATCACACACTGCATACATACAGAGTACAATTTTGGTATGTTGACTGAACACAGCACAGTGCTGTTTGCTTTCTCTCCCCAGCTTAAAAATGAGCCATATAGAAGAGGCAGTGAGTTTGGTCAGCTTAATTTATAGAATCATAGAATCACAGAATAGCTGGGGTTGGAAAGGACCTTAAGATCATCTAGTTCCAACCCCCCTGCCATGGGCAGGGACACCTCACACTAAACCATATCACCCAAGGCTCTGTCCAACCTGGCCTCTAATACCACCAGGGATGGAGCATTCACAACTTCCCTGGGAAACCCATTCCAGTGCCTCACCACCCTTGCAGTAAAGAACTTCTTGCTTATATCCAATCTAAACTTCCCCTGTTTGAGTTTGAACCCGTTACCGCTTGTCCTGTCACTACAGTCCCTGATGAATGGTTCATCCCCAGCATCCTTGTAGGCCTCCTTCAGATACTGGAAGGCTGCTATGAGGTCTCCACGCAGCCTTCTCTTCTCCAGGCTGAACAGCCCCAACTTTCTCAGCCTGTCTCCATACGGGAGGTGCTCCAGTCCCCTGATCATCCTCGTGGCCCTCCTCTGGACTTGTTCCAAGAGTTCCATGTCCTTTTTATGTTGAGGACACCAGAACTGCACACAATACTCCAAGTGAGGTCTCACGAGAGCAGAGTAGAGGGGCAGGATCACCTCCTTCGACCTGCTGGTCGCGCTCCTTTTGATGCAGCCCAGGATACGGTTGGCTTTCTGGGCTGCGAGAGCACACTGAAGCCGGCTCATGGTCATTTTTTCATCGATCAACATCCCCAAGTCCTTCTCTGCAGGGCTGCTCTGAATCTCTTCTCTGCCCAACCTGTAGCTGTGCCTGGGATTGCTCCGACCCACGTGTAGGACCTTGCACTTGGCATGGTTAAACTTCATAAGGTTGGCATCAGCCCACCTCACAAACGTGTCGAGGTCCCTCTGGATGGTATCCCTTCCCTCTGGCGTATCAACCAAACCACACAGCTTGGTGTCATCGGCAAACTTGCTGAGGGCGCACTCAATCCCACTGTCCATGTCACTGACAAAGATGTTGAACAAGATCGGTCCCAACACCGATCCCTGAGGGACACCACTCTTTACATTCCAGTCTCCACGATATGATAAAATAACCAGTTCTTTTCCCAGTGCTGTATGGGGTCTTGGGTTGAATAGCAGCTAAGCTCGTTTATACTGCTCTCCTTTTGCTCAGAGGAGTTCTTGGTAGTATGCAGCTATTTGGAGGTCAAATCAATTATTGTAGTCTAGGATGCCATTTCTAGACTGGAAGCAAGAGTACTTTCAGTTTAACAAGACTTAATAGAGGTTGTTAAGGGTGTCTCACACTTTTTGACCTTTGCTCTTCTATTTCAGAATTTGAATAGGTCTGATTTAATTAGCCAAAACCACTATCAGAATGAATGCAGGGGCAAAAGCTCAGAATGATACATGTATAGGAAAATTACCAGTTCAATAACTTTAAATCACAGGCAAACAAATCATGCTTCACACTGACAAACACAGTCAACGGGAGAACTTTAACTGGTTGGAAGTTATGAAGAGATCATGCCAGCACCATAGTTTTGAGCACAACACCCACCACCGCTTTACTTTCTCAAACACAGTTAAGAAAACTCTAAGTGTGGATGCAGTCAATGATTGAAGGTTATTTGGTTTTGGAAGAAAGTGGTGGTGTCATTTTTTGTTTGTTGGTTGGTTGGTTGGTTTTTTTGGTGTTTTGATGGTTTTTGTCATTGGGGTTTTTGTTGTTGTTAGATTGTTTTGGTTGTTTTTGGTTTTTTTTTTTTAAACATAACCTTTGGAAACATCCACACAGAAGCACAGGATTTTCTGTGCCTGGCTGCCTCCTCAGGGTCCCACATGTAATCTCTCTCCAGTTCATCTTGGAGCCTGAAAAACAGGCACTGACATCAGGCTAGTATGCGTTTTCTGAAGCAGATGATTTGAGTAACTCAGCTAAGAGTCAGCTGGGAGTGAGGGGCTCAGAAAGTACATCCTTTTCTCATTGGGTTCATTGTTCCTTACTGGAGCGTTAAGAGGGTAGTTTACTCCCAAATGTCATGTTTAGCTCCCATTTTGAACTGGTGGACTCTGTCATGACTCTGGCTTCTAATATTTTCACCTGGCCTTCTCCCGCACATTATTACTATTTCTATTGTCTCATCTAAAAATAAAGGGACACCAACATAAAATCCTGCTCTGTGCCTATGGAAATATATATCACACAGAAATACCCTGAAGCTTCAAAATGTCAAGCTTTGACAGGAAAATTATACTGTATCCTAAGTCTAGGTTATTCCAATAAATGTAAACAAAACATTGCAACTTGCAAAGTCAACTGACCAGTAGCCCACATCCAACCATCGAATGGCTTATTTATCTACACTACTGAGAGTACGTCCTTTGTCAGAACAATGTTCATTTTGCAATATTAAGGTCAATATCTTAGGAGAGGAAAATAAATTATAGATCAAGCAGTTGTAGTATTATTTTCAACAGCTTTCTGGAAATTATTACATCATATAGGCAGTAGGAATAGTTTTTCTAACATAATGACACTCCTGCCTCCCAGACGCAAAATGTAGGTGTGCTGATTTACAGCACAAATCATGCAAAATACATTGCAACAAACTTATGCAGGTGGGGACAGATGCACATACAGGTGCACGTACAGAGTGAAGCTGGAGTTGATATAATCAGTGGTGACAGGTATAAAACTCAAGACATAAGTTAATTCTTTTTTTTAACGTAGTTATGTTTTAGGATATTATCTTAAAAGGGGGGAAATGACATATTTAGATAATGGAGAGGGAAAAGTTTACAAAACAAAGCCAAAAAATATTTATCTTTAAATCAAGATTCATTGGGGGAAGGGGAGGGAAAGAATAGGAAGTTAGTTATCTCAAAATCCCAGGAGGTAAGTGCGGAACTGATGGATGAAAACTTAGATAAATGTAATTGAAATATTTTTCTACAGTATGTTAGATTTGGACTTCATTATAGTTAATATATTGGGGTCCACACTGACACAATCTAAAACATCCTAGAGATATCGAATTAAACTGGGAGAATTACATTTACAACCAAGAAAATAAGTAGTCTAGGTAACGGCCAGGTTCTGACAACAGACAATCTGAGAAGATAAGCCAAGGAAACTGCATACTTGGGAAACGAAGGATTTGTATACTGAAATGAAAATGTGTATTAGAAAACTTGTGTTTCAGTCAGATGAAGAGGTAGGTGGTTTGGGATGAGTAAATCCCAGCACACAACATGGGATAACGCATCAGGTGTTAGACACTACATGAAATATTTGTCTAAGATTCTTCTTCAGATACTCAGGACAAAAGCCAAGATGCAGACTTTCAGTGCCAGTTGTAATGAGTGTTTACTGTACAGCTGAGGAAAATAAGATTGAAAGATAGAGGAGCTTTGCAACAAAACATGTATTTGAAAACCAAATGATACGCTTTTGGTCAATAGCAAAAAAATGGGGAGTTTATCTTGGGCAAGTGCTGTGGAATGAGCATAGTCAAACTAAAAGAAAGACTCAAGCACCTTTTGCATGACTTTATGCCAAAAAAAAAAAATAAAATCCTGCAGCTCTTTTTATGAGGCCATATACAGACCTGATTTATTCCAATGGGATGACAATTCAGTCCACACTTTTTAACAGAAAATAAAATACCCAAAGAGACTTGCATTGATGTCTGCCAGGAACAAAACTGAGTTTCAGGCAGACCTTTTCTACCTCTTCTGAAGAAACATCAAGGTTTTACTGCCAGCAAATTACAGCTCGGGGACTCAGGACTTTGGCCCACACCAAAGAAAAAACACTAAAGCTACTGAAACCAAATATTTGGTTTTTCCAACAGTTGTAAAGAAGGCGAGACTCTTCAAAGGAAGTGCTGGTCTCAGATGTATCTTCAGCACTATTGGAAAATTCAGAATTGCTCAAGACCAGCAACTGTCAAGTATTCAGTTTGATATGCTAAAGAATTTATTACCATCCATGACTAACTCCTGAAACCCCATGCCTGAGACCAAGTTTCTCCTGTGGTTTTTTTCTTTATGTGTTACTTCATCTGAATGTTTTCACCATTTTTCTATTGTGGCAATATATAAATATTATTACTTTCCATTTCCCAAGATACTACATTAGAGCCATGCAGTAAACACGTTTCTCCTTGTGGGCCTCAAAAGAGAAAGGTTTCACTTCAGGGGGATTTGATGATCCAGCAGGAATATCTATCAGAAATTTTTATTTAATAGCTTCCATAGCTCTGAGGCATCCTGCAGTAGTTTATTTCTGTTTAACACAAGCTCAGTTATTAGCCAAACCCTCTGGCCATCAACCAGATAATCTTATGCTCTTGGGAAACACGGACATTCACTTCCACTTAATCTTTAGATGAAAATTAATTAACTAATTTCAGCAACTGAAATTGAACTGGAGTTCAGCAACTGAACTCTTGCACCACTGCTTATTTCTTCAGAGGCCAAAATACAAATATTGAAATGAAATAATCTGGAATTTTTGATGTTATGTCACAAAGGAAGAAAAGTAGAACCTGTTCTACTGGCGAGTTCTTGACTTCTGAAGCATCTTGAGAATCAGAGTCTCACAGGATATGGGCAGAAGACCGAAACAGAAGATTTAAAAAGAAGGACAAGCACCACCTACAGGCTATAATTTGCTGCCTTTTAGCCATGCAGATAGCATCCACTACAGATAATCACTTCATTACAGCGCTTGTATTTAATTCCAGGCCTAAAAGGCCCCTCTTAAACTTCCCACAATAGTTTATACTCCTAAGAAGCCATTGAAGTAGAACCCAGTATTTTGATAATATTATTTCATGGCTTGGCCAGAGAGTTACCTAGGATGCATAGTTCTGAAAGCCAGTTATTTCAACAACTGTGAAATGCTTTTCTGTCCCCTTGAGACAGGCAATATCTCCACTTAGAGATTTACTCTTTGGCCTTTTGGTTTACACATGGGACTGGCAAAATATGGATTGGCAGGACCCCCAGGAACAACAAATGGAGGGAAAAAGAAACCAAAACACATTCTGGATCCTGACAGATATCACAAATTGGATCTTAGGCCAATTAATGCCATTTGTAGTTGCTTCAGAAACTGAACTATATCATCCTTTCTGCTACCACAGGATTTAGTCCTTTGGCACAATTATGTATATAAATTGCATCCAGGATAGCCAGCAAGCAACTGACAAGGTGATACTCTGTATATAATTTGGTTCATGTGTGCTTATACAGAACTCCTCAATAAACCACCTTAATGATGTCACTGCTCTTCCTATGTGTCTGGATTTAATCTAGATGAGCATTTTATACTAGCGTTCCCCTTACCAAAAGCTATTCCATTCACCTAAAGTCACACCTTGTCTGATTTCTCACCCTTCCTGAGAAACAAGGTTTCTTCCCCAAGGCTTCACAAATGGCAACCATAGGCCAACTTTGCAACACCTACCAACACAGCATCAAAGGAGATAAGTGTCTCTTGAAATATTTACAAACTCAACTTTCATGCCATGATGCAAGACCAATCTTTAACTTCCTTCTTCTATGCAAGTAAGATAAACACTTATTTGAAGGAAAACATGTCTAAGCTATTCTGTGAGGTATCAAGTAGGAAAGCGAATGATTCATGTTCAACACAGTCATTTGATGTTATGAAGGCCCTGATAAAAACACAGACGTGACAATTCCAGTTAGCAATCTCCATATATAAATGGAAACTTCACCCACAGACTGATGCCTGATTCATCTAGAAAGCTGAATTTGTTAGGACATCTAAAACAAGAGCATTCCTGCAGAGAAAGCAAGAGAAGTTGATACTGACATCATTCACACTATAGACAAATGCACCAGTTTCCAGCAGTGCCATTCCAGGACCTTGCAGTAATCCTTAGGTAAATATCTATTTATTAAACCACTGCAGGAAAGTTTTGCATTTTGGTGCAGGCAGGAACAAAAAAACTGAGTCTTGATCAGGAGTCACTGGCACTCTTAGGAGACAGAGCAGTATGAAAGACCTAATCACAAGACCCATCCAGGCATTCAGCTGAAGGAATTTCAAAGGCAGATTTAGTGAGGTGAAGAGGGTACAACAAATAGCGTATTACACAAAGAGAGACTGTATTTATCTTGGCAGTACTCTATCGTCCATCACATCCACATCCACACTGTAGCTACACCCAGCTTCACCTGACACTGAGTTCACCAGACACTAGGTGGCCCTGCCTTGGCAGGGAGGTTGGACTAGATGATTTCCAGAGGTCCCTTCCAACTCTAATGATTCTGCAACTCTGTTCCAGAAGACCATCTACACTGTCTGACCTCGGCCTAGTGTCAACCACACCCCCTTTCACCATACAACTCTCTGCTCAGAAGATGTGGATGTGGCACCTTCAAAAACCCAAGGATTAACTTAAGCAGATTTACTATGGCAGAATAACATCTGTGACAGCTTCCAGTGGCAGAACACACAGAATCATTTACAGCATCGTACCACTTTCAGAAACAGCTTTATCAAGTAAAGCTGGGACTAACAGCATGAATAATTCCTATTTCCAGTTGCACTCAGCACAGGGAAGTGAAAGGCATCTAGCGCAACTAGTACATTCACTTCTCTAGGAGCGAAACAGAACAATTTTCATGTACTGGAAGGACTGAAAACAGTAAGATGAAAACCAACACAGTCTGAAACCTATGCAGTTAGACTCAAAATTTGCCTGAAGGCATGTACTAGTTTTCACACTCTTATGCTTCTTTTGTCTCTCCCCCTTTGGCAAACTCACAGGCACAGACACTATTTAAACATTTAGGTTTCCTTCATTTTCTTTGCTACTAAATAAGCATTACTTAAGAAAAGGCAATTTATGGGCCTTTCTAGACTAACAAATCCAGTCCAGAAAAATTTGCTTGATATCAAAATAAATCAAATCCCCTAAAGAGATCAGAGCAACCTGCCTAGGATCGGAATCTAGTTTTTAGATTCAGTATTTTCATTACTAATTGTGGAAAGAAGAGAGTAACACACACTAAGATATACAAAAAGAGAATTAACCATTCTGTTAGTCAGACTAAGCTGGAGCTCTAGTGCAACTTTCTGAAGTGCCTCGGGAAGATTTCAGTGTGTTTTAGAGACAGCTGGTTTTAAATTTAGCTTAGGTATTAAAGAAAAGGGTACCTGCCTAGTGACAAGGATTCACTCCACACAGTAGACAGCAACCCCTCTTTATAGCACTCAGAAAACATCTGACTACTGATTGCAGAATGGATATCCAGATATTTGCATTAGGCAAAAAAACAGTGATGGTCATATTCTGTATCTTATTAGCTTGAAAAGTATGAGGGAAGGGTTCTTCAAGAAATGCTTGGATATATTTAAATCATGTTATACACTGAACCATCAGCATGTCTATGTTTACTTACATGAACATGCTGTTTTGAAATCCAAGGGTAGAGGTAGGTCCCTGGAAAAGGTTCCCTAAGCAGTTTGACTTTACTTGAACGCTACGCATGGTTAAAGTAAGCAGAAACCTCTCATGAATTGCTACTATGCAATTCACTAAATGCACACTACCTTGCTGTGTGGTAGTCCTGAATGTCTGCCTGTTTCCTTGCTGTGACTCTTTTTTCAGCAAGTACAGGAGACTAAATGGCTGTGGGGAAAGTGAAAGCACGGCACAGAGATTTTGTGCCGAACACTGCTTCATAACAAAATCATTCCCAATTTTTTTAACCCTGAGTAGGGACAAACACACTTGTGTCACAATTTCTAACTTTTACACTCAACCTCTAGTGTGCCATGAGTGACAGGCAGAAAAACATTTCTTCATAGAAGTGCTCAGGCTGGGGTTTCTAAACTTGTAATGGAAGGAAAGAATAAATCCTTTCTTTCTTACAGTCTTAATTCATAGTTTCTAGGTTGCAGGCTGAACATCTCAAGTTCAGAACATCAAAGACATAATACCTTCTTCCTATCTGATTCATTTAATCCTAGGGACTGCAGTGACAGGACAAGGGGCAATGGGTTAAAACTTAAACAGGGGAAGTTTAGATTGGATATAAGGAGGAAGATCTTTACTGTCAAGGTGGTGAGGCACTGGAATGGGTTGCCCAGGGAAGTTGTGAATGCTCCATCCCTGGTGGTGTTCAAGGCTGGTTTGAACAGAGCCTTAGGTGGCATGGTTTAGTGTGAGGTGCCCCTGCCCATGGCAGGGGGGTTGGAACTTGATGATCTCAAGGTCCTTTCCAACCCAAACCATTCTATGATTCTATATAATATTCATCCCGCAGCATTTAACAAACATAACATTTACAAAACTACATGGGCATATATCATCTTATTGACATGCATAGAAAAAAAAATACATTGCCACCCTACAGGCATCCAATACGCCTCAAGAAAGCCATGAAAGTGGCAAAGGATTCAGTGGGATGAGATGACAGCCTAAGAGAAGAAAAGATACTATGGATACATACATGAGATTCCAAAAGTCTCCACATGGAAGCTGCTTATCTTTCATCATTTTCACCAGTTTTGGGAGAGGCTTTTTTACATCTAGTTAGAAAGGGGCCTGGACAGTATCTGAAGAATAGAGCTGTTCCTTGTTTTTATGAGAATAAGTATATAAAAGGCAAGAGAATGGTGGTGGTGGCAGGTGGAAGGGGAAAGAAGACAAAACAAAAAATCCAAAACCCAATAATGACACAAACTAACCAGAAAACCCACTAACAAGGCAATGGCAATTCAGATTGCTTTAGATAAAAAAAAGGCATTTTATTGAGGCAACACAGACAGTGTGGGTAGGTTTACTAATGGCCATGACAATTTTCATGAATGACAATATTTGAAGCCCGGTTTCAACATTTCTGCACTGTAAAAGCTGGTATAGAGCTTTTATAGACCCCAAATAACAACAAAAGCAAAATATCTCTTCAGGGATAAGGAAAAAAGATAATGAGCACTTATTATCTTAGAGAATTGCTTATGCTACAAAGGTTGATTAAGAGATGTGAGCAAAAGCGGTAAAAGGAATTCATTCTTGGCCATGGACAGCATGAGGGCTTAGGGCAGTTCCCCTCCTTCCCCAGTGAGAACAGAGATTGGAGGGGACATGGTACAGACGTCATGTAAACAAGTACTTTGGCTGTGTGGAATCAAAGTGATTTATTTGCTAAGAAATACAGGAGGTGCAAGAGTGCAAGTCCTTAAGTACGGGTGATACACGCATGCAGGCATTTAGAAGTTTTACTTTTCATGTCTTAAAACTCTTCTGAGCACATGCTGTCCTGCAGAGAGAATGCCACCAGGTTTCTAGAATAGAGCTACTATTACAGAGCAAGGGGGAATCCTTTCTTCATTAAGAGGAGTTCATATAATACAATTTCTTCTTTTGAAATTTAAGAATCCCACAAATTATCCCAAAATCACTTTTTATGGAGTATTCCTTAAGGAGACTGTTTCAGTGCTTTTGCCTAAGCTCTGCTTTGGGCCTTTTTCTTCACAGTCCCAGACGTTTTGTTTTCTCATGTATATCCAACGTACAGTACCTCCACAACTATATAAAAAGCGTGCAGCCTAAGTTTAAATAACACTTTAAAAAGTGAATTTAAAAGTATTTTGTGAGAGAAATACATTCTTTAAAGAAAAAAAAACAAGGTAAAATGTGCTTAAGGAGTGTCTGTTGAATTGGTCTAAATCAATTATTAAAAGGAGAAAGATGTGATAATTCTCTCTTTAAAAAGACATAAAGTCTCCAAACTGAATCAATTGCTAACTTTTATTTGTACAATATTTACAGATATGGATTATATTTTCTTATTCTAATCCTATACCAGAGCCTTTTTTTTTTTTCCTCCTTTTTATTTACAGAACATTCATAAACATTTCATCTTATTCTCTGGCAACAGGATTTCCATTTCTTCCCCCCTGACAGATGCGCTTTGCATTAAGCTTTCTTATGCACTGTGCAACACTTCTGGCACCAATGATGGTATCCTGGGGTTTCCCAAGGCTAGGATTTGGTACATCCTGCCATATTTTCTAAGTGTTCCTTCAGGCAGCAATGGTGGGTAAATGGGTATTGCTGCTCCTGCTCCACATTTGCATTGTGGTAGTTTGCAGATACCTCAGTCAGGTGGAAGCATGCTATTGTGGTACATTGAGGATACATGATGAAAAGATGTTCCTTACTTAAAAAGTCTGCAATCCAAGGAAAGATTGTGATGGGAGTAAGAGTCAGGTTTAAAGAAGCCAGAATCCACAACAGAGTTGCCTTCAAAGAGAAAAGTACAACATGCAATACTGTAAACAGTTGAAAAAGTCAGAGGAAACAGATCTACTCAACAAACAATTTCTGCCACTTTATAAAATTTTTAAAGTCCACTGCAGAAGAGAATGAAAGAGTCCTGCTCTGAATTTATAGCAATACATTTATTTCAGTTTCTTGTCCTGAAAATGCTGTCCACAGGAAGGTCAAATCAGTAGAGTGGGTTTTTCCCAACCCCCTTCCAATAGTTCAGTCTCCATTTCAACAAAGCAGATTTGAACATAAAGCTCAAATGTGTTCTTGCAAAGTCATGTATGAGCAAAATCACAGGCAGCTGATACCAGCGGAAGTAAACTGAAGCAGTGCCAAGTTAAATGATACCAAAAGCAGACCCATGTATTTTATTGCAGAGCTTTTTTGCCAGACCTTCCTCAAATCATCCTGTGTAATGGATTTCAGTACCAAACCTGGCATTTGAGTATTAGAGACCCAACAGAGATAAATCAAATTAGTCCCCAGGTTGCCTATAGCCAGAGTAGGTTAGATCCCAATGTGCATCTTAGATGTGAGAGTAAGACACCCTTTCATAAATAGCAGCTCTTGTCTTAGAAAATAATCAGAGAAAAGGGAGGCAACACATTTATTTTCACTTTTTTACTTCCATCACAGCCATTTTAGATGGCACCTAAGCAAACAGGTCTTTGTCTTTCTTCTTAACAGAGAAAGTTCACTGTAAAAAACGGTAAGCGTGAAGTTTTGATGACCGACAACTGAGCACTCACTTAAATGTTCATATTATGCATTATACTGAGTCATTTCCAAACACTGTGAGATGAAAGAGGGATTCTTCCAATTACTCAGAACAGCCAGAAATGCACTACACAGCACTGCCTTGGTGGTTTAAGAAAGCCTTTTACCTTCAGGTGAATGCCATTCATTCTGAAGGAACTACTTTTGAGAACCTACAGTATTTTATCTTTGAGGAAACCTCATAAATGAGATTATCATGCAATATTACCAACTTTCTGGATTGCACAGGTATCCAGGGTCAAAAGCAAACAAACAACTTAGTCTGTTCTCAGTGTAGTCCTAATTTTTCTCCTTCCCACAAGCTCTTGAACATCCCTAAATATCTACGTTTACTCCCAGTTCCTCAGTTGGTGTTTCATAGCTGTCTGCACTTACACCAAGTGAAGGTGATGGAGGTAGAAAATTCGACCATGGTGATTGGAGAATATGATCACTTTAGCATCTTTATGTGACAAAAAGGACAAAGGCAAATACTGAAAATAACTGCTCCTCCCTACCACATCTCTGTTTGCTTCCACAGCCTCTTGACTATCTCCTGTGCTTTCCTGGGAATGAGATCAGCTCCTCTTTCTACTCCTAGCAACCGCGTTGCTTCCTTCAGCTTGAGCAAGCTTAGATCTCCTTGAACTGCTTTTCTTTTGCAGCTCTTTCCTGCCAGAGTTCTCCTAAATCACAGGGACAGCAAAGGTCAGATTTGTTCCTTTTCTTTTAAGAAAAGGGTTTACTTTTCACATATTTTTATTTATTTTTTTTTTACTCACAACTGCAAGAGGCCAACCTAATCCTGCTTTTCATCATGGTTTTCCAAGTGCATGAATACCCCCAACCATCTACTACCGGCATTTTAGCCTAGAGTATATTTCTGCATGACACTCACTACCACTTGCATTCAGTTTCCTTTCTGTTCCCCACACTGTACATCTGACCCTTGACCAGATCGTTTCCCCAACATTATGAAGCCTTTTTATGATGTACCTAGTCCTTTCAAATCAATCTTTACTCCCGTTCAAAGGTTCACTAACATTGTATTTTTAAATGTTATTTCTTCTCTGCTATTTATGATTACCCACTTGAGGAAGCCAGTCCATGAACTTAGATAACTTTGTTACTCCCCAAGATGATTAATAAGGTGATCTTAAATATCAATAGCTCAACACTAGCATTTTGAAAAACTGTTTATATTACACAGCAACAAAGCCATTTGTAACTTCCACAGAAAACAACTCCAGAATGGAGATAGTTCCTCCAGTTAGATCTTTGTTTATCTTAACCGTGAAGAAAGCAGACCCCTTTACTCAAAAGTTGCATGTTGTAAGTTTCCGACATGGAATGTTCTATGTCCGCTAGTTTCAGGAGATAAACACAGAATATTTTCCTATGAAGATGCAGCTCTGTGGAATTAACTGCTGTATTTATAAATTAAGCTTGTAAATGAAGCAATTTTCCTGGAAGAGATCGACACTGGAGTGTGTGCAAGTCAAAGCTGGTATATTAACAGGTTGTATACGAAACCAAAGAAAAGCTGATTACATTGAAGTGTGCTTTTCATAGCTGCCATTCTAACACTGACAACATATTGTATACCGCAGTCATCCTTCCTCCTTCAGCAATTTATATTTCTACTAAACACATCAGCAAATTTCTTTGTATAAAGAGGAAATTAAGCTGGAACTTCACCTGTCCAAAACTTTTGAAATAATAAAGATCTTTAAAGCTAGGGTAAGAGGGTTCTATAGCTTCACCTGTTTGTTCGTTTGCTTTGCAGTTTCTCTGCTTGTATCCTTCCAGATCAGGCTACGGTCAGAAATAGAAAATGAAATACCACAAAGAATGGCTATTCTCAGAAATCCCAGTTATACTGAAAGTAGCAAGTACCAAAACCACAGCACCTCTCTTGTGAGCTGTCTCAGCTTAAACACCTTAAGCAGGTCAGATAAGGTTTATCAAAGCCTTTGGATGTGATCTTTTCAAGCCTCCATGGCTGTCCACCGTCAAACACGTGCATTACTCTGGCTTCTTCAGCAGTCATTTCCCATCCTTTCTGCTGGGGTTGGCAGTTACATAGACATTCTATTCTAAAGCCAACTCTCAGCTTCCCAGGAGTAACCATGGCTCTTAAATCTGGGACCCAGGCCAGCCCCAGCTTGCTCCTTGCCTAAGGAGTTTTGGGAGGGCAGTGGCAGGAGGCCTGAAGAGCCCTGTGTTTGGGGAAAAGAAAGCAAGCAAAAGCACCAGGGAGCACACCAAACAGATGGACAGTAACGTGCAAGAGTCCCGAGAGCCCAGCCACTGCTGAGCTGCTGGCAAAGCTGCCCTGATACTCCCCCACACTTGCAGCACTGTCAAAAACCTATGACAAGGGCCACCCAGACCTTCTTCTGTCACATCATAAAACAGACTTGATGGTACAGACCGTTTAGGATGCACCAGGATACAAATACTGCAAATCAATGAGCTCTTCAGCGCTCATTGCTTCCCTTTCATGAATAACTACAGTATTTGCATAACTTCTTTTACCTTCTCTAGTGTGGATGCTGCAGGAAAATCCCAGCAATCAAAGAAAGAAAATACAATGTATACACAGTGGTCTTCAATGTCCTGACCATGTTTCGGAAAAAAATTCCTTCCTAGAATATGCACATCTATTCCACTGATAGCTATTTCCACAATCTAAATGTTTAATAATGAACGACTGTACAAATTCACCAGAGGAGGAACGGATGAGAGGTGGAGTGAATGCAATTTTAGCAATGTTCATTGTCCTAATTACAGTGAATAATATTTTGGCAGAGTGACTACAGTGCTGATTTTTCCAGGAACTTCTAACAATCAACAGACTATTACCTCACTTAGTCACACCAGGGACCTGATCTTCCAGTCCAACGAAGCACGTAGGATGGGCTTAACTTATAACACGCGAACAGCCTAATTGACTTGTTTGGCATTACTGAAGTGCTGAGGAATGAATCTGAGACTCAAGTGCAGGTTCTTCTGTTAAAGGCTTTCCCAGTGTTCTGCATACTGAAAACATGCCAGGCACCATTTCTCCCCCACTAAACCTCTGTGCTGCACTTGCTGCTATGGGTTTGCCAGAACCATGGGATTGTGAGAATGATTAGCATCAGGGTTAATCTGGAGAAGAGGGAGGCAGCTCCCATTGGCAGCAGCTTGTAAGAGGAAAGAGCAGGTTATGGAGATGAGCCCCAGCACATTGGTTCTGGGGGACTGCCTGCAATTTGTTAATACATTTCACAATCTAAGATTTCTATTGATATCTTGGCTGTTCAGCACTAAGTTATCTTTTCAGGTCTACAGTCTGGATGGAGGGATATGACTTTGCAGTCAGGCTTATGCTTCATCACAAGTGTCACCTCCAGATGGGAATAACGCAGCTCACTGAACACTAGGCCCAACCTGAAAGTCCCCAGGAAACACCAACCATTGCTTGACAGGGCCACCTTTGAATGTTCCCCCCCCCAAGCACTGCAGTCTGCCACAACCACCTCCTAGAGCAGAGCTGGTGGGATGCCCTGACACCTGCCAAACCGGCACGTTTTAGTTCGAAAATTCACAGTTTACCATTGTTAACTTGCCCACAAGCCCAGTGGAGCTGAAAGGCACAAGTGAGTACCCCAGCCACTCAGGAATGGTTGGAAGAAGGTTGAGAGGTTTGGCTTTGTTTGCAATAATTGCAAAGCTGGTAGCTAAATGAAAGCAGACTCATGAAGTTCAACCCACACACACACTTCTGCTTGCACTGAGAACCTGCAGCCAAACACAAGCTTTACAAAAAGGTAAAAAAAGAAGGAAATATTTCAGGTTTCCACTAAAAATAAATCTCCCTTTCTCCCTCTTGGAACTTCCTTCGATTCATGGGTCTTTTAGGGCAGAGAAAACTAACAAGGAATAAACCTAGAATTGGAAATCAAATAATCCTATTTAATTTTATAGTTGTTGACACAACTTGTTACATGTGTTTCCTACCAGAATAAATGAAATCACATTCATCTGATTTCCAAATTACCATATCTATTGTTTCAGAAATATAGGGTGTAAATAATTGCAGTGCAATCGCCTATGTCTGGACCTCTCTCATCCGGAACCGTTATCAGGATTAGCATAAATTACGGTGCCATCTAATAATGAAATCGCTGAACACTGATTGTGCCAGCTATTTAAACCTGTAATTATTGCTCATTAGAAACACGTTTCACGTTATTTGCCCCTTACAGACCCAAAGTTGTTGTCAAAAGACTCCAGCAAAGAATTCTACAGAGAAAAGGGAGCAGAAATTTCAAATGACAGGCATGAATTTCATCTGCAAAGACTGTCTGTGTGGAAGAAACACGCTGTGGGCACCATTTATCCAACCTGAGATACATTTGTATGTGTTACCAGAAAGAGAAGTTGCCATTGGTGAGAACATGAAACCTCCAGTGTAATTCAGATAGGTATGAACAACATGTGGTTTTCTACCTAAGTGGACAGTGATTTGCTCAATGTTCATGATCATACTACAACAATTAGTCATCATGTAGTTAACAGACTCTAAATGAAATAAGCTCCTGACCTAGCCAGAGGGAAGGCTTTCATCAGATTTTATCATGGCTGGGTAGGGCCCAGGTAAGATAGGCATCTACCTTGGACACCACACCAAAGGCAGCGCAGGTGAGATGCTAGAAGCAAAATGAAAATAACTACAACCTTTGCATGTTCCTCTGTAATGGGTTGGTAGAAGACAGTTGAACAAAATTTGTCTGCTTCCCTGCAGATCAAGCTCTTTGCAAGATGACTTGGCTAAAAAGGGGCTCAGATAAGTGCTCATCTTACATCTATCAGATATTTTAAATCAATTTTCCTTAACAGAGGAAAATAAATTCTTTTGGGGGCTTTTTTTTTTTTTTTTTTTTTTTTTTTTTACTATCTTCCTTCTATTGCAGATAGAAAAACTTTTGCTACAGGGATAAAAATAATAGTTTCTATCACTTTCAGAAGCAAAAAAGATACACAGGCAAAAGGGGAAAGACAAATATATATCATTTGGAAAGACTGACCTTAGCTTGAAGATCTCAGTTGACAGCAAGCCTATCCATCTTCCCTGAGGAATCCTTCCAACAGTTGATTCAAGTTACAGTTTAGAGTTTCATTCCTGTGGTGAGTGGGTTCATTTGACACACAAAAAACCCAGCTGCTAAGGTACACATCCCTCATACAAACTCATTGTACTGAAGGCACGCCTGTTAAGGTTATGCCACTACTTCACAGATTTGTAGGAGCCCATTTCCACTTCATCCAGGATGCAGAAAGCTCAGAGTCTATCTTTTCTTTGATCAGAAGGGCCTTGTGTTACTTGCTACAGGCCCTAGGGCAGAGAGACTCTCCAGCCTCTTGATAATGGAATGATCCTGCCAAGCTTTCAGCCATCTGAACCACTATAATGCCCTGATACAAGGTCAGCAAACCTAATCATTGGATGGGGCATTTAACTAATTAGTTCCGTACCCTTTAATTTCGCACTATCAGCTGGCAAGCATTACAAGCCTTACAAAAGGTTGTCATTTGATAGGAGTTGGCTGTAAAGCAATTGCAGAACTACAACTATATCCTTAGGTGATGTGAGTGCAGCTATTTTTTCTCGTTTTTTCCTTTCCAAAAAATAATAAAAAAAACTTCTAAAATAAAAAAAAAAAAAAACCAACAAACAAACTTTTTCTCGAGCAGGTGGGACACAGCACTTTCAGAAAACAAGCCACAACCGTTCTGTTGGCAGATGTTTGCAGATCAAATTAAATTATCCTGGCAAAGCCAATCTAAGCCTTTTTGTCCCATTGCAGGCGTTTACCCTCTGACAAAGCTCTGCGTACCTGCATATTGCCTTGCTTGTGTCTGTAGTCTATGGCATTACTACTACAAATATTTGAAATTCAATGTCTGATGCAAATAACAAGCTGACTTGGACTAAACAAGTATTAGGAAGTATTGATATACCACCATTAGCTCCACTTCTCTGCATCAGTACTCACTATGGAGAATATCTTCACAGAACTGATAGTTCTTTTCACAAACCACCCTCCCCCACCAAAAGCTACACTTGGCTGCTCCCATCTGTATCTTTGAATGATGTAGAGCTCAAGTGTGTTCCCTTTTTCATTACCAAATAATCTTCAATATTTTGCTGGGCATTAAGTCAGATTCCGTTATTTGGTCTTTCTCTCCAGCTGTTTGGCTTTGACAGGCCTTACAGGTTTATAATTTATGTTTCTGGAGAGAAAAAAACTCCAGAACATTGTTTATTAAAAAGAAAAAGAGAATCAGCACTTTGATCATTTGTCAGTGTCTGTAACCTTCAACCTAGGCTACTCTGCTGTGTGGACAACCCCGGTTTCTGCAGCGCAGGATGAAGAATATGCCAAAAGAAGACGACAATATCCATCCCACACAGGATTGTTAAACTTCATTAAAACTGTTGAAATCTTTAAATGACTTGCAGTTAATGAAATAAATTTGTTTTCTTTAACATTTAATGAAATAAACTGCAATTCTATTCAAGTCATTGTTCTGCCTTTTCTGTCTGACAGTAGAAACCAGGAATTTGCTTTCCATTTGACTGCAAATGGATACTTTGTGGTTTTATTCTGTTTTGTGCAAATAGAAGTGGTGATGTCTTGTGACAAGAGGACAGACCTCATATTACCATGTATTTATACTCAGCAGAAGAAGTGATGGTACGAGAATAGGTTCATTAAAGAAGGTTGCTGTCCTTTATGCACATGAGAGGGTAAGGCATCATCCAGCTTCACAATTATCTACCCACTACCTGTTTGTTTACCCAGTTTAACATACACAGGACTAATCAAAGAGGAGAGACTGGGAAAAGAACAGAGTTTAAAATAGCAGTGGTTTGCAAATGAATCATTGGAGAGCTGAGAGATTTGTACATCTTGGACAATATACCATGGCTCTGAAGTGACTCCACCATTTTAATAAGGATTGGTTGCCTTGCTTGTATTTCATTGAAAGGTTTTGTTAAACCTTTGACTAAAAATTATCTTAGTATACTTCTGACCAAGGGAGAAAAAACACTGCTGTTGCTGTTGGTACAACAGCAAACCAACAGTCACTCAAAGAAACTGCATTAATGACACAAAACATGGGATTTGTGTCCTGGTTTGTGTGGGTTTCATACCTGCTTTCATCTCCTCAGCATCTCATACAGGCTAATAGCTAAAAAAAAATCTAAAGAAGAATTTGGTTAAAATTCTCCTATTCCCTAAACACATGGTTACAGGTAGAAGAAAGGATGCTAGCAAATATTGCTTTATTATAAATATGAAGAGAAAACCAGTAAGTCTTAAAATAGCCTGAGATACCAGACCTTAAATACATCACTTCTCAATGGTCTGAAATAGCAGAAAAAGTGTCAGTGGAGACAGAATAGGAAGCTGAATGCATCCCTGTGGTTAGTACCATACACTGAACACAGTTTAGCACAGGTGAGACAAAAATGCTATTATCACATTTAATATGTATAAGTATATAATGGGTTTGTTGAGAGATGTATAAATATTTGCCTATCACAATGTGTGTGTGTTCACATGCAGGTATAAAAAAAAAGCTGGAGTTAAAATCTTTGTGCAGTTATGTCTCCATAAAAGCCTGCCTAAAAACTCCAGGCCTACAAGCCCTCAGCAATAGATGGCCTGGCTCCCAGGCGCTTGCAAAGCAATACGGTTCTAGCCTAAAACAAAAATACAAAAAAATGGCACCATGAAAATTGGTTTTATAAATAAAGTTGATGATAGCCTAGATGCTTTGAAGTCATTTCTCTCAGCACAAGAGGGTAAGATCTTTTTGGTATTTCCACATGTAAATTCTGAGTCTTAACCTCTCTGGGAGAGATAAATGTAATATCAGACTCTAGAGCATTACATATTCTCTCTGTCTCTGTCCCTTTCTCTCTGTATATATTAATTTTATAGATCTTTTTATTGTCTCAACTATACTGGTTGCGTGAGAAGCAGAACAATAGGCCAAGTACTTCCATTTCACACATGCCACCTCTATAATTCAACAAAGAATAGTAAAAAAGACCTATAAACTTGTTATAAATCAGTGCCCTAAACTAAATTAACCATTGAAATAGATTATCATAAAAATAATGTTATAAAAATATTCTTCACCTTTGTAATCCTTGTGTGTGTGCGTGCATGCATGCTTATGTGTACCCATGCACAGGATGCTATGAGTGTGCCAAGGCCAATGGCAGTGCTAACAGTGTGGCAGGCTAGGCTTCTGCAGCCTTGGGGGAGATGGCAGGCAAGCGGGGCTGTGAGGATAAGCTTTAACATCTCTGTGTCTGGGAAAGTAACTCATAAACAGATCCACTAAAATCTAATTACTCTATATAACTCACCTTTAGTAGTAGTGAGTCATCTCTGCTTTCTTATTAGCAGTGAAGCACTAGTCTTTTTGATTATATTTCTGAGGCACTGTTGGAAAAAAAGATAAAACTCAATCAAGCTGCAGGCTAAAGGATGTGACAATTTAAGCAACACATAGCTTTGGCCAAGGTTGGGCCCTGGTCTGCACTCCCCTCACACCAACTGCCCCAGCTTTTGATCTTAATACATTAAGCTTCATGAGAAAGAGATGTGTAAATACAAGGAGTTCAGTACTTGACTGATAGGGCAGTGGTTCAAGAGCTGGTAAGTTTTTTCCATCCAGCTGATACTCACTCCAGAAGACATTAGAGCAGAGAGCCCAAGGTGGCTCTCCCAAAGGCCACCTTTGCCCACATCCAGCAATGTCTTCTCCCTGAGCTCAGGTGCTGCCATCATTTACTTCATAGTCATCATACAGGAACACTCCTGTGTAACTCAGTTGTTTTCAGACTTTACCCATCAAAATTAGGCCTTTGTAAATGTGGAGGTGCCATACTTCGGACCACAGCAACAGCCACCTGGAAAACCAACAGCACCAATGTAAGAGTAACTCTGGTCCAACCCTGGCACCCTTCTGCAGCCTGCTGTTGCTGTTAGACTTTACATCTCACTTTCCCAATCCGTATTCTGACAATGCGATTCTCTCCACAAAAGTGAACTGTGAAATCTTCCAGAAAGGCATTTCAGCTGCTGAAATGGTAGAGCTGGGTGTCAGCCACCTGGCACGAACAGGATCTCATCAGCGTTGGAAAGCATCGCCTTTGGTAAAAAGTGGAAACAGAGCACAGAGAGCAACTGTGCCCAGGCAATAAAATGGGTTAAAAATCTAGACAACCGCTTGCATTCCTGCTACTGGCAGGGGGAAGTGAATGTGAAGAACAACCACCTTATGAATAAGAAAAAGAAAGCCTGGGGAAAACATGTAAGGGCTGAATGGAAGGAAAGGGAGTTGTGATACATGACAGAACTGAAAACAGCCATTTGGGAGGCATGGATACTTCTTTCCCCAGTTTAGAGGGCTGGTCACCACTCCAGGAAGAAGGCTGTGAGGTATTTCCTGACTGGGGATTTTAGAGCTAGCCAGGAAACACGGATCATGCTGAGAAAACTGAATTATTTATCTCTGCTCACTGGGTTCACATATATATGAGCAGCCTGGTTCTTCCACAACCAAATGTTGGTGCACTGTGTGTAAAAGTCCTGAATTTGTTCTGGTGTAGGACACTGAGTTGCTGTAAGAGTCGGACAGATCAACTAAATTTCCCTTTGTTTGCAATTAGCTACACCTTTATCTCAAAATAGCAAAGCATAATCTATCATTATTTGGGCTAGGAGTGAGACAGTAGGTGCTGAAGTAGGATGGAGCTAAATTAAAGCAACTCTACATAGCTGTAACATGAACTTGTTAACGTAATTGGCACCAAAGTTAATCTGACCTCTGCAGTAGTTCCCTTTTCCATACATTGCTGGAAACAACGGAGTTCAAAGCATCATTTCCCCTGAAGAGGAAGAACTGTGCCTTTTGCTTTCATATGCCTTAGTCCAGTAGATAAGAGAAACTAATCCTTCAAGATAGGACAGTCACCATGGCGTTCCAAATAATCATTGTTAGAAAAGCACTGAACTGCTAGGCTAGTTAATAATGACACCACATTTTGTTTATATGGCTCCCATCTGCTGAAGCCTTCTAGGCAGCTCACAATGGGTTTGATTTCCAGCCAGACCTTAGCATAGCTGTTTATATGGATGCAAATAACAGCAGTTGGATGGCTGTGTGCATAAACAGGTCTAACTACTAATCTTTGTGGCCACAATGCATGGTTTTATTCCTTCATGCAACAACAAAATCTCCATCTGAAAAACCCCTCTGACAAAGTACACAAAGCACGAAAAAGAACTAAGTTATTCTGAGTTTTTAATTGTTTCAAAGAATTCAGCACTGGGCTCGGCAACAGAGGGGATCACGAAAGGGATATCACTACCGTGCCCACTGATGAGCAATGGCTCCTAACTCCATGCTTCCCAGGATGGGGCACAGCACTGCAAAGGTGAAAAAACTTCTTTCCCCAGTCACCTCCTCTCTTGCTCACCACAACACCCCCCTCATTCACCCAGCCCTAATACTCTTTCTCATCCAATTTGGCAGGCATCTCCCTGCCAACCTCCTTTTTCTCTTCCTTGCCTTCTTCCTGAGCTTTGTTTCAGCTGTTTGCATGCTCCTCACAACCTGTTTTCTGATGCAGGACACTGACTTCTGCCGTGGCCCCTTCCTATGCCACCCACCATTGCTGCCACCTCACTGTACCAATGTCCACACCTGAGCAGCATCTCCATGCCCTTACTTGATGCTGCCTTCTACGCACTTGCCCTTCACCAGCACGTTTCAGTGTGGATGAGCAGCCTCTCTCTTAGTGTCTGCATAGACCAGATTTCATCTTTCTGTCTTTCATGCTGAGGAAAGATGGAAATATGAATACCCTGTCAAGCACAGTGCTTATTGCTTGGAGTACTTCTATCAACTTGATGGCAGCAAGCACGGTGCCTGGCAGTGCTCACAGAGCTGGGCCTTCGGATAATGGGTATATTTATAGTATATGCATTGCTTATGTACAGATAGCTGCCAAAGTAGTAAACGAACAAATGCTCTCCATAAAACAATGAGAAAGTAGGATCATAATCTTTGATCGATGAATGAGGGTGACAGGTTTAAAAAGGCTTCCTCACTCTTTTATGCAGATTGCTTTTCTGACAGCCTGAATCTCAGCCATCATGAGGAGGCTGAAAGTCTGGAAAGGGAGCAGGAAGAGCAGTGCCCATCCTACAACCCAGCCACCCTCTGAAGGGGGTGTGAACTCTGCCTAGCATTGACATCATGTAGCAGGAGATGCAAAGAGAGGCTCTCTGGGTGCCAAGAGAAGGATGGCTCAGAGCCATATTCCAAGCCATGTGCTAGCCAAGCTTCACCTCCAGGAGCAGGAAATGGCATAAAGTCTACCAGGGACTTCCAGGGACCAGCAGGGACTTCCAGATTGGTGGAGACTTCAGTGGGTGTGAGAACGGTCTTCCAGCAGAAACTGTTTGGAAGAGAGTGTTTCATTGAGGCTCCCAACCTGAAAGTACTCCTTGAGGACAAGTCCAGGCTTGGTTCAACCAACAAGTTCCCCAGTGGGATACACTGGACAGACACGTTAAAACTAAGATCCACGTATTGGTCTGTAACTTGGGGTTGTTTGGATCTAAGTTTTAAATCAGTATTAAATCTACCTGCAAACTTTAAATCTGCATTTACACTTCCCACCATATACCTGCAAGAAAATGAAGATATGCTCAGTGAAACCTCTTTTTTTTAATCAGATACAAACTAACCAATCTGCTGAGTCAGATCTCGGTTCCATATACCTGCCTGAAAGTCCTGAGAGATTTAAAATCAGTAATCTTCGTCAAGACATTAAATAACTGATTAAATTAAATTTAGATCTTTGTTGAAGCGCTGCTTTTGCAGTAAACTGAAATATATGTCTTAAAAAGCAGCTTAACTGAAAATGTGGGACAGTTGTAACACACTAACTCAAGATAGTCCATGATGTTTTTTAACTACTAGATGTGAATGGCCTGATTTTCAGATTACTGTGCAGTAATAGCTGCAAGTTAAATCACTGGGTGTTTACTGATTTGAAACCCAGGCCATAAGAGACATTTTCATTGAAATAATATTAATAATATATTATTAATATATTAAAATATATTAGTAGTGTGAATCCACTAAAATAATGTTATTATGAAGGCTCTGTACTACCTGAATAAGAACCATTATTTATTGATTGAAATACAGAATAAAATTGATGTTGATGACTCAACTAATAACTTCATATTTAAATAGCGAGTTTCAAGCAAAGGATCCTCAGGCATTACGGAGACAGGAAGCATAAACATGCCATTACAATTTTAGGTAAGCAGAATGCAATTATCCAAATTGGATTCTGGCCAGAACAACGGGCACTACCCCCTCCTATTCTTGTTTTTAAAGAAGTTCCCTGACAAAAGCAATGGCAGCTGTTACAAGAGAGGAATCCACTAGCTGCTCACAACACCCACTTACTTGATTTAAACAGACTTGACTCCTACCACAGACAGGCGGCAAAAAAGAAGAGACTGGTCAGTCACCTACATGCAGAAAGATGCATGCTAATTTTCCCCTTCCTCTTGGACTTCCTGCTGGAAAAAATCAAATTTCCTACTGAAACAAATGCTTTAATTTTTCCTGGAAGAAGTGGACTCAGAGCTGTTTCGAGTGGGGTGAAGCTGCTGGAAGGATTTACCGTGTTGGCCAAGACATACTGAGAGATGCAGGGGGAAAAACAGTTGTCTCCTCAACCATTCCTGCCACCCTCCTGTATGCAAAGTGTTTTTAAGACGTGCGCTGCTACATCTCCATCATTTCCCTTTGCACTCAGAGTCACTGGAATCTTTCCCAAGGAAGGGATTTTGCAGATACAGATGGTAACTACCCCTGCACCCACTGAGATTATCATGAAGACTAGAGCTCACAGGAGTGCTCCCTGTGACGAGATGTGACTCCGGCATCAGCATCTTCCACCACTTTACTACTCCAAAATGAATACCCTCAAAAGATAAGTGTTCTCCCTGCAGTTTCTCCTTAAATTACTAGGCCTTACATAGCCTCTCTGGGATTCAAGTATCACCTCAATCACAGAACAACCTTTAATGGCCATTTAGGATTCACAAAAGCCCTGTTTCAGTGGAGCACTCAAGCCTGGCTCCAGACGATCAAAACAGGTCAGGAGAGTACTTACATCCTGAAAAACGAGTAGAACTTAGGCCATGTCTAAATCCTTCCTGAATAGAGAGGAGATTGTTCACACTTAAAATGCATATTTACATACTCTACTGTTTTGGGGCCCAAGACTCATAGAAGAATTGTACTGGACCAGTACTGAACCCTACCAAAAAAGCCCCACATTCTCCCTGTCCCTTTCCCCCTTAAATGCCTCCAGAGCTGTTAACAGACCAAGACTATTCTAGAACTAAAAAGGGAAATTTATTCAACAAGCACTATAGCAGGTGGCAGCTGCTAAACAATCTGCCACCAATCAGCAGTTTATGAAAGAGAGTAAAGAATCCAATAATAACTCACAGTTGGGGAGGGAGACACCGAGCCTGCAGTTACTGAAGGAGGCTCGTAATTAGACAGTCAACTCTTTGGCAAAATTATTTCTCCTAAAATCTGCTTAACTGGGAAAGTTGGCACTCCGCAGCTCCTGCAGGCAGGACACCCACAGCTGAGCCCGCTGTGATGTAAGCTGTAGGTTATCGCTAGGGGGCTTCTTGAGAGGGCCAAGGCAGTCAAAAATGAGGTTGGTGGAAAACCCAAATCGTTTTGTCTGTTTCCTTTTGCCTGTTCCCTTCTCCCGGAGAAAGTCTATCCTTATGCAAGAGCCCTGAACTTTTAGGACATTCAGACCTTTCTGAAACTGAAGTATGCAGACGAGTCAATGGCACAGTTTTCTCTGAAATCTTCCATGGTGCCAGCCTGGTGAGGTGGGCCTTAAGCTGTACGGAGTATGGGGAAGATGGTGAAGGTGGGGTGCCAGGGTACTGAAGTCCATCTGCAGGTGTCTGTAACTATTCATCTCAGTGAACAGAGTTTCCCATGCTTGCTTTAAACTCAAAATCATGCAGGTATGAAATTAAGCAAAATAGATCCAAGTTCAACTTCTGAGAAAGTCCAAGAAAATTCCACCCAGCCTCATGGTAAACCTGTTTTTTCCAGTTAGATTACAGCACCATCTACAGGCCTTTCCTGATTTAAAACTCTCATCAGGCAAGTTGTTCCACTATCTGTATATAAATATTTTATGGCTTCGGTGGCATGTCTAGTGCAGTCACAGACTGCACAGTCCAGCTTAGTGTAAGCAGAGAAAAATGCCTTTACACTGGGCTCAGAAATTAGCTTGGTACAGATGACAGACAGGTTTGCTTCTTCACAAGAAGTGGCAAATTTGTGAATGCCCTCAGATTTTAATAGCTTGATTCTAAACCACAATGTTAGGGGGTCCTTCAATTCAGTTTTATTTTAAATATTCAGCTAAAATTGCATGTCTGTTATGCAGATCTGTTTAGCACAGTTGAACCAGAAGTACAAGAGAGAAAAACAAAAATGCAGAAATTAGATTTCAGCTAAAAAAGGAACAATAGATTTTTACTGCAGTAGTATAGGCCTAAAACACTACTGTTCACATTGGACCACATATGCAGAAGCACTAAGAACTGTTGATCCACCAAGATTCATTATACTTACCCTGCTTGACTCAGATATGTGAACTCTACAACACAAAACCGGGGTCACCTCTGCCTGGAAACTATTATTTGCTAAATTACTTGACAGACCAAAAGAAACTCAATTGCTCCTACACATTTAGCATATCCTAGCGCAAGCACTGGTTCAGGGTAAAGAGGGCTGTGGCGAAGCAACCTACAGGATAGCAACTAATTGTATTAAAATAGCATCTCTGCATGCCAAATTTACCTGCTGTAATAAGGAGATTCCGCCTTCATCTGAAGCATCAAGCCACAGACACAACACAGGCTGACCACTCCTGACATTAAACACAGTCACTCAGAATCCAACATCAAACTTCAAACAAGTAAGAGTTAAATGGGACCCTTTAGAGAGATTTGGGGGAGAGCGGAGGAAGTCTTTGGGAAAACTTTACCTGTCTCCTGATGTTTTGGCTCTTAGGAGATAAAATGTTATTTCAAGCTGTTCTCTGCAGCTAGGATGGGTCCTTTCATATTTTAAAGGAGAGTTGAGATTCAAACAAGCATGTGATGAGAAAGCCTGGAGCTTTAAGACAGAATATTAAATATCACAACACTTGTGATAACATCACAAGTGCTGGCAGCACTGCGTGAATCAGCACACAAAGTCAACTGTAACTTTTCTTTATTTGAATCTCTGCCATGAACGTAATATAGCTCTATACAATATCTATGTAATACAGGGACCACATACATAAATGCCTTTCAAATAAGACGTTCTCTCCCTCATTTCAAAACAGAGAAAGGGTAAGTGGACAGGGGGAATATGCGCGTGTCACATTTACCACCTATGTGAGGATTTTTTTGTCCTAAATGCTGTTGTCTCAAACGCCACACGTGCTATGGAATTAAAAGCCATAAAGTCGCTGTCTTACTGATGTGTAACAGGACAGAGTGCACACCAACCACTTCAGATTAATTGCACATATAAAAACAGATTTCTTTTTAAAAAGTCTGCGCGCAGGGAAGAATCATTAATTTCACTTGAAGTGATTCCCAAACAGGATATGGAGCCTCTAACAGCCCTTTGGGTTGTGCCAATTGTTTTGTGCAGGTGTTTAATCCAAGTGCTCGACCGCACGTAGGGAACAGTCATTCTGCAAGCACCGGGTGGAGCGGGAGCTGCATGGTGGTGTCACATAGCTGCAAGGGGTTGATTCCTCAAAATCAGCAGAGACCTTGGGAAGCTGCTAATTCTTGTAAACAAGAGCCTGGGTTTCATGGAGCAAAATGGAGCAGAAAACACTGAAGTACATGAGAACCAAATCCCTTCTGCAAAAGCCTCTTTTATTATACTAGTGAAGCACTAAAACCTGCCATAAACAAGCTGATTGCGTATTTCAGCCTCTCTCGTCTGCAGCCAGGAAAAGCAGACACAATTGCAGACTGAGTTGATCTGCCGGTATAGGAAACATCTCCTGAAGGTCAACACTCCTTGTATTTTTAGGTTTCATTTGTACTTCCTCCCTCACACAGACTTGAAAACAATATAAACATTTTTGGGATAGAAGCTGAGCTGTAATTGTTGTAAGCACAATACATCCCACCCTCTGCTTTGTAATGCCACAGTTTGATACAAGGCTGCAGAGAGATTGGATGGCTCCAAGGTGAAGGAAGGGGAGAGGTCCGAAGGCATCACAAAGGGCTTTTGAATCTACTACATCTGATCATGAAGAGTCTGATGAAAAGAGAGGCTCCCTTAAAAGCCAAAATGGCATCAGTGAAACAGATTGTGTACCCACCTCTGACATCCAGGAAAGTGGCTCTGCTGAAGGAATTGGGGTGTTAGTGGCAGTGTCCTGGAAAGACGAAGAGCAGGAGGCAGGAATGCTGCACCCCACAGCCTTACACAAAGGGGCTGTCTGCAGGGTCTGAGTTGCAATCTTGGCACTCTCTTGACTTTTTGTCCCAATTTCTTTATGCAAGGCCACCTGCTATGGCTTTTCCTGCTCTAAGTGACTCAAGCAAGTCCCCAGTGTGGCTCCCATGGGACAGATCTGAATTAACTCAGGACACTGCCAGTGTAGTGGCTTCTAGAGAAGTCAAATCAGGACCTCAAGCTAAAAAAGAGGTGGGAAACTATTAAATGGGTGTAAAGGCTATAGATGATACTTTTGATCAAAACTCAGGATGTCAGCCCTGAAGAGTGAGATGCAGTCTCAGGAGAATCTGCACTCCAGTCTGTCTTGACCCAGAGTCAGCAGCAGTTTCACTCAACCCTATCCAAAAATTTGTGTTGCATTAAAAATTGACAAGCCAAATATGTGAACTTATTAAAGCAGCTGAAGCACAGAAACACATACGTGGTGGCTGTGTGACTCACAGTCAGGCATGCCTGGGATGTACGACCACAGAGAAATCCAGCATTTCTTAGCCTACCTCCAAAACATCACTCCAGCCAGCACCAAACCACTCGGCTTGCCAGCAGCACTCTCTACTCTGCACTAATAGCACTGAGCCTTTCTACAGCGCATGAACAGGGAAACAATCTCTTCCACCAAATGGAATGGCTGGCGCCATGGGCAGGGACCAGGGCTGGAAGGGACCGCACACGTTCAGCCTGGATTTCACCAATGAAACGGAGCTGGCATAAAGCAAACGCATTCACTAATGAATTATTCCAAGATAATTAATAGTCTAAGGGAGACAGTTGCAACAGCTTAATGCTTACTGTCAAGGGAAGCTAGTACCAAGCTCAGCACTGTCTCGCCAACTCACAAAAGAAACAAGGCAAAAATAGAGAGGAGGGAAACATCAAGGAAGAAAATACAACATCTGTGAGCTGTTAATTACAAAGGTGCAGATGTTGGAGTAACAAGGATGTTAATAGAGTTTTATTAGGAGACAAGAGAACTGTTTTCGATATCTTTGTAACAGAGCCAGAGCCCAGTGGGCCCAACAGTGTGCTGGTGCAAACAGCGTTTCATCAAAGCCTGCGCGGCTCTGAAGTCGGCACTCAGCACTTTCCACACCGCACAGCTGGTAAAACTGCCTGCACGGTGCACGGTATCTGCAGGGGTCCCCAGCGTTTTGCACACTCAGTGGTCACACACCTGGTCTTTGGCACTGATTTGCATGTTTCAAGCCATAAAGAGTGTTTGTTTTCCAGTCCGAGTACTGGCTCTAAGTGTAAAAATCGGCCCGCTAACATGCTGGGGAGTAGCACGGGAAAAGCAGCAGCGAGCATACAGTGCCTCTGCAGGGAAGACTCCCATGTGAGATTAGTATCTTACCCACATATAAAGGGATAAATAAACAGCGAATAATCTGATATCAATCTCACTCTGCTCTTTTTTTCTTTGTTTTTTTTCAAACCATGCTCAAGGCAACGTAATTCAGATGCTTCTGTGCAGGCAGTATGCAGAGCCAAGTTGATCTCCCACTTATTAAGGAACATTTAGCACCCTCACTCTGAAGCTCTCAGATCAATGGAGTCCACATTCTTAATCTCATGTTGCTCCTGCTAACAATATGGTTACTGTAATGTTGGTCCTGATCCTCAAAGGAAAGAGGATATTAGAGCAGAAACCTCTAGTAATGAAATCTCGTGTAATCAAAGAGTGTTTACAGTGAAACGCTCGCATGTTGCCATCAAATCAGAGCCTCACAGTGAGGTTTCTGAATGCCTCTGCAATTATACAAGTACCACAAAGTGAAGTTGGGTGGCAGGCAGGTTATTTAACATTTATTGCTACCACACAGCACACTAACTCAGCAAGCAAAAAGGGTGCAAGGGATAGCAGTATTTCACAAAATACACAGAGAACATTTATATGTGCTTTCAGTACATGTTGCTCCTATTAAAAATATACTGCATGCAGCTCAAGAGAAGTCGTATCTGTAGATACTAATAAACTGTAAAGGAAAAATCTTTCCAGCCAATGGTAAGAAAATGAAGCAGCCAGGTTAATAAAGAGGGAACATATGAAAAAATTAAGCATGGTAAGCAGAAAGCTCATGTGATATGGAAGTGCTACCCCTGTGGAACAAGGTAGTTTAGCCTACCTCATACCTGATGATAGGTGAATCAAAGCAATTTTCTTGTTACCCATGGAATTAAAATCTGGTAGGATCTTCTTGTTACCAGTGGAATCAAAAGTGCTGCAAGTGTGAATAGAGGCTCTTCATCTGCAAATCCTCTGCATGTGATAATTCCATGGAAGAGAAAGAAAGTTATTTGTGTTAGGAAAGGTTGCAGGATTAAGCCCTCAAGAGAGGAGCTCAAGTAAAGGAGGGCAGAGTGACTTGCATGCACAGATGCTTCCACTTGTGTTGATAAATGCAGTTAAGATACTTGCTTTTGGCTTGTCCCCTGAGTTAAAGCTAAGTGTGACTAAAACCAGCTTCATTTCTTGCAGATCTAATACCCGTTGCGATGCTCAGCAGCTCACTCTGCTACAAAAATAGTTAGATATTGTACTTGAAACAGCCTTTCAGGATGTTCTCGGCAATATCAGTACCTTTCAGATAGATGCACCCATGTTATAATCAACCAGTTGACCATCCACCTTTAACAGTACCCCACAGTAGTTACCCTCTCCTGAACAAGAAGATCCATAAAAAGATACGAGTGCTTGGCTCTTGGTCACCAACTGATTTTCAGAGGTGGTGCAGGGGATAGTTGGTCAGCTATTAAGCAAGCCAGAAAGCCAGATGTCTCCTCTGCATGAACTAGCATTCCAGAAACATGGCCATCAGCTCGGCCAGCTTCTGCCAGGATCATCTTCCATCAAGATCACTCTTTCAGGAATAGTGCAGGTGCAGTCTGTGAATCCAGTATATTCAACAGCAGAGCCTGGAATCTACATTAAAAATTGGAGCTCATTTGATCTGGGCACTGTACAGATACATTAGAGACACGTTCTAACACAGAATATTCAACGTCTGAACAAATAAGGCAGATAATGGCTGGGAGGGAAAGAGACAGCGGAACTCCCCCAAGATCACACAACAAAGGAAGAACCAGGAATAAAAATGTTGTAGCCTACCCTGTCTGTTGTGCCGTTCAAGGGCCTTTTATTTTCTGTTCATTACTTGTTAATTATTTTTGAGTGATGGAGAAAGCAAAAAGCTAAAGACAAACAAGCCCCCATAGAGTTAGAAAACATCCCTGCTGTAAGGCAGACTCAAATTGGTTGAGTTTGCAGCCAAAAGAGCTCCCAGGAGAGGGAGCAGCGCTTGCTGCTACAAGAAAAGGGTCAGTTGGTTTCTGAAGTAACCAGTTTGGCTTCCAAAGCCCGTGGACATATGAACAGAGGAAGTAAAGCTTGAGAGAGAAACTTGGAGAAAATTGCACCATGGAAGCTGTGCACACATGAGCAGACTGCACCTTTCAGAGGACAGGAACGTGCACTAACAGGCTGCCATGTGCAAGCATGAGATGGCTGAGACACAACTGTACCATGCTAAACTTGACTCCTTTGGGGTAGGACTGCCCTGGTCTTGCACGTCCTGTTGAAGCTCCACAGCTTTTTAAAATCAGGGTGACTGGATTACTCTAACTCTGTGTGCCTGTAAACTAACCAGCAGCTTAAAACCATCTTCGGTGCCTCTGAAACCCCACTTTTCTGTACTGTGGAGCAAACGTCTGGTGGACGGGGTGTGCACTTTGGGTGGACAGCATTCAAAATGAACTGAACACTGTATGAAGTGGGCGCATGTACTTTGATAACATGCTAAAGAGCAGCATATTATCAAAGCTACTCTGGCTCAACGTAGATGCTGTGGGTGCTTACCCAATTTTTAACTCTACTTTCCTCAGACAACAAACTCCAGAAAGTATCTTCCATTTTATTAGATATTCTATGCCACAGATATTCTCTATGGCTTTGTCCAGCACTTATCTCTCCTTCCCTCCTTCCCCCCTAAACAAAACTCTCAGGTAAATTTGCAACACATATCCATAGCAATTTAAGATAAAGTTGGTTTTGAAAAGCATTTGTGAGAACCAATTACCAAGTACAAAAGAACTGAGCAACAGTTTTCTTTGACAGAATTATCAGTAACATTGGGTGAAGCAGCAGAACTTAACTTTACAGTGTTTGCAGCATTTATTCTCATTCACGTTTCTCAACTCTACAGAAATGTTCGCTATTGTAATGATGGTTTAGACATATTAGGAAAGTGTGTAACCCCCTACATAGCAATAAATATAACTATGAAATTACACTGGTTTTCTGATCTAAGAAATCACAGGGGTATGAATGTCCCAGGTTGCAAAATCAATTTCCATATTCAACTTAAATATTTATCAGTCAAAACCTTTAATTTCCAGTTCATATCATTATCATGATTTCTGCTCTGATCTTCCTGCAACAGACTTAATTCAGGTAAAAAAAAAAAACAAAACATAAGAGAAAAAGCTAAAAAGGAAATCAGAAGCTGAAGCTCCTGCAATGAGAAGGTCAAAATACTGCTTAAGTTTTAAACAGGCAGTGGCGTTTATGCCAATACAGAGTCTGTATTACTCATTGCTTTTCCCCAGATGGGTAGCTTTGCCAACATTATATTCTGCTGGGTCTCAGCTATGATTTTGTTGGACGTTGCTCCACAGATACAAGATATATAGCCACAGCAGCATAAGTCATATACATTGTGCTCCTATACCATTCATTTGGTTGCAGACAATAATAGTTGCTATGTCACCACTAATCCTCTCTTTTCTGGTCAGCTTTTTTATGTTATGGCTAAGACTGTACTTATTTCTTTTTAGTGACCCAATAATGTAGATAAATAATACTTCACACCAGTCTCCTGTTCACACAGATGCAGGCACAGTACAGGTGTGCTTTGAAAACACCACCACAGTTTCAGAGAGCACAGATGACTGACATGCAATTCATGGCCACTGTAAGATGCAGGCAATCAAAGCTGTGATGGAGAGCTTCCACTGGTAAAACATGGCCCAAATAAAACTCAGAAAGTTTTAACATGCCCACTGCAGATGACGAGGATCCTGAATAATTGCTCCAGGGATTGTATGCACTATACAACCATTTCAGTGTACTAAATCAGAGTGGTGATTTGGTTTAAATTAATGTCTCCCTACCACCACTCCTGCATTGATCATGCTGCCAGACCCAAGATAAAATGTCTATCAACAACCTCATAAAGCCAGGGAGAGATAAGTATTTGCTGGCCACCAGTGGGGTGGGAGGTTTCCCTCTCCACAGCAATGCTGTGGTAGGAACAAGAATGTGAAGGGTGATAAGAAGGTTTTTTTGCAGGCACCACACATTTAATCTGTCTACCTCTAAACATGCATTATCCAGAACTGCACTTAATTTACAAGTCAATCTCATCTCCAGTTGCCTCTTTCTTCTGCAGTGTTTTCTAACAGGTCTTAGTGGTTCAGCTTCATAGTAAGCCTCACTAGGAGGAGAAACTGGCACCAAGAACTAACTTCAAAATAATCCATTTCGTGTTCCTCTTGGTATTTCTTTCACATGGAAAAAGCACTAGATTAAAGAAAAACACATGATAGAATTACTTACCTGTCTGTTTTTATTCTGTTGAATAAAAACTGTGAATACCAGCTGCGGATGGAGATACAAACAAAGCAATAGAATGGGTAGAAATAAGATCTGAAGTCCATTAGTAATTTGCTTCAGCTTGTAATTGTGGCCACTAATGGCTGCAGTAATATGTCTGGTTTTAAACAGTTTGTGGTCTGGAAATCTAGAATATCATAATTATTGGAATCAACCTGATGGACATAGTACTAGGACACATCATTTTGGAGAGGGATTCATGTGAATTCTGTTGCTTTCTATGGATCAGCTCTAATGCAAGGTATAAAACCTCTGATTTGTCATTAGTATAATATTATGCAGTCATACTTTTTACAAGAGTCTTGAGTTTGTTCCATCAGGCATCTGACAAATGTCTCATAAAGCCATAATTTCCCTCCTTTTTGGCCTACCCATTGCCTTCTTCCCTACAGTTCTGGTTGAAAGGTTCTTTCTTTTTTTTTTTTTTTTTTTTTTTTTTTTTTTTTTTTTTTTTGAGGGGGGAGGGGATTTGAATGGATTTTTCTTTTTTAAGGTAAATTACACATGCTGCAAATTCGGTATGACCGCAGACAGGGAGGCTAATCTAAATCCTCTTCACTTGTCATTTTCCTAGGTTACAGTCATGTTTCTTGCCATGAGGTGTATTTTCAGTTCAATGGATTCAGATACCATTTACGGAATTCCCGAAGGTGCTCAATATTGATTTGGCAGCGTTTCCTTTAAAAATGAACTTTCATTTGTAGTCAGTGTGGAGAGGGTAAGCTAGCACCAAGCACTTTTGAACCCACCCTTAGCAAACTACATGGAAAAGTACTATCATCGTTCTATTTTCTTTGATACCTTTTTCATGCACTCTTACTCTTCTGCTTCTCTATGGTCATAACACAGGTCTCATATCTTTAGAAATGGGTTCCTTTCCTCAATTCTATCCACCATTATTTGACCTAATGCAAAAATCCAAGTGGTTTCATTTGTTTCATTTTCCTTTCCTTCACATGTTTACCCCTCAATGAGCTTCACGAAGTTTTCCTAGCCTTATATAAAGCATATTCCCTCTGAAGGCACATTGGTAACTTTTATCAGAGCACACTTCCCCATATATTTTGTGGTCTCTGCTCTTAAAATCTCCAGCAACTTGCCTGCAACTGAAGTAAAATTTACTAGCCTATTATTTCCTGTTACTCTAGTGCTTCCTTCATAGACTAAGAAAACACTAGTTTCCTTCATGTCCATTTGCACCTTTCTGCCTCCCTGCAGAACTATTAAATATTGTAATTCTTTCAGTATTCTCCTGCAGTGACAAACCCGGCACCTTCTTATCCCTCCCGCTTGCCAGAGACAAGCTAGCAACCAACTCACCTGAGATCACAGATGCTAAAATTTATAGACACGGTCTCCTTCTGTGATCTCCCAAAATAACGTAAATCTCTCATAGGTTTTATTGGGATTCCATTTGAACTAAATAACAGTTTTTTAGAAATATACAGTCTACATTTTAAGAATTTCCCCTGATGGGAAATCCACTACAACCTATACGAATTTGGTTTTAATTTGGCTAGCTTCAGGTTCATCTTGCAGACTGTGAGCAAGTCAACCCTAAACTTTTCTTCAGTGTAGCTAACCAGACACTTGCACATGTGGCTCATTTATGAACCTATTTATGTTGTTACAGCCTTTTCGGGTGGCAGGCAGATGTTCAAAGGTAAAGCCCAGCAAGAGGGGAAACCAGAAGAGATAATTTGCAAAGTTCTGGCTTTAAAGCACACTTTTCAGGTGGGTAACGAAAATGCGAAGTAGATGTCAGTACCATACCTGTCCTCTCCTGGTCTATAAAGCAATAGAGCATGCTTGCAGGAAAGCAACGTGGCTGATGCAGACCTTAACAAAATGCTTTCTCTGGGTGCCATGCTCCCACAACTTGGTCCTTAGCCTCTCCTCTCCCACCAGGGTCTGCACCCTGCCATTGACATTGTAGCTGCTGTCAGTGATGGTGGTATGGCAGATGCTGCTCGCCAGCACAAGGACCTCACAGTCACTCCCAGTTCTTGGCCACACACCCTTTTCCTGGGTCAAGTCCTTGAAGAGATTGGCTGTTACTGCCTTGCCTAGCAAACACAAAGAACCCTGGGGCATGCTGCACACTGATGCTCTCAGGGTCTTTTTCACTTTTCCTAGAATCCAGCTTTTTAATAGGCTGGCCCATCTATGAAAGCCTTCTGGCAATCTCTCCCCCAGGCATTTCTTTGGACCCAATCTTATCCCAAAGCAGCAAGTAGCTCATTAGCTGTGAGGAGGAGTTAGGTGGCCTTGCAAATGCCACTTGCCAGGAAATTTGAGGACAGAGATATCAGGGCACCTCCAGGGCTTCTGGCAGCTCTGTGGTGCCTTTGGATAAGCCAGCAGTGCCAAGCTGGGCTTGGGAGGAGGCAGGTATGGGCTTCCCCAACAAACACGATCTGGCTGAACAACAATAACTTGGCAGATTTTAAGCCATGGATCATGGAACGTTTCCAAACCCAAAGACTTGCCTGCCAGTCCTGAGCCCACCTTGAACCTCTGGGGCTTTCCCAGACAAAAGAAAAAAAAAAAAAAAAAAAAAATTAGAAATAAAGCGAAGCCTTCATGGGCTAAACCACAATGTCTCAATCCCTCCCTGCTTATGTTAACCACAGCAAATCTAGGTGATGCTCTCTATATCCGAAGAGTATGAAGCAATATTAAATTAACCATTAGCTTCAATTTATGGCAAATCCTTTACTGAACTTTAATACTTTCTGCAAAGAGAGAGCTGTTTGCATGTGAGCTTTTTGTGCGTGTGCCTCTCAGTTTTTTAATTAGAAGCTGTTTCTGCTAAGTTGCATGGCCCTGGCTTTTACCCATCTTTCTCCTAAAACACAACCAACATAACAGGCCTCGTGTAATCAACCACAATGGATCTGATCCTTAAAATCAACATTTGAGAAGGCAGGTGTCTTCCAGCAAGCCTCGCGCCCTGCAGATGGGCGAGACGATTAAGTACTGCAGGAAGTGCTGTCTCTCGCTGCAGAAGCCATACCAACAGATTGGTAATGGTGCTATTCTCATGAGGAAAGCGGGGTCATTATTAAGTGGATGGAAACTGTTGTTCGTAAAAGACGTTTGTACAAACATAAACCCTCCTTTACTATCATGTTAAATTTATCACAATGCAAAGAACTGTCAGTAAGAGGGTATTCAGTGTTCCCACCACCACCACAAGGCCATTTAAAGCAGATATGTTCATTCACTGGTGCGTTAATCCAAAATCATATGTTCAAAATTGATCAACATACTCATTTTCCTCAAGTTCTTTGCACTTTCAGTGGAATCCCTTTCATTCCAGTACAAGGTAAAGTTAGTTGCTGGTTGCATGAGGCACTGGGAGCAAGGCCTATGTAGTGTACTTAACACCTTTTCTCATAAAAGAGAGAGAAAGAAAGAGAGAAAAATCTTTCTTGCTGAATAAATTTGCACGCAGCTATTACTCACAGTAGCCCTGTGACATTTGCCTTGAAGAAAAACACCTTTACTTTCTCTCATAAAATTTCGCTTGTGGTTTGCTTGGCTAGCAGCTACGAGAAACCTTTCTGTTTTGCTGAGAATCCAAGTGCTGCAGCACTTGAAAAAGCAGTATGGAGGCAGAAGCTCGCTCTGCTACCCAGCTACAAGATCTCTGCTGCCTACAGTAACACCAAGAGACAGCACAAGCATTCCCAGAAATATGGGAAAACATTAAAAAAAAAAGACTGTTCTAATCCTTCCTCACTCTGCTGAACATCACCAAGACTCAACATGTGACCTTTACAGTCCTATCCATCACTGGGATAACAGGATCTGCTGCTACCATTAATTTTTCAGTCCAAGTGGTAGCAGTCTCTGCTGAAATGCTTAAGGAGATGGATGGAAGTCCTATAAGGTGACAGGGAAAAGGCAATTCATAGCATCATACAATACACAGTTTAACTTTTTCTGAAAAGAAACCCATCTTTCTCCTAAAAGTTCTCCAGAAAGTTCTGTTTTTAAACCAATGTTCTGATTTTAAAGCAGTGCTCTGCTTTTAAAGCAATGTTTGCAGATTCAAGCATTATGAAATATCATTCCCTCTGGAAATGCATCCCTACTCCCACATGAGTACACATAGGGGCCATAGTGTTGGACTAGCATTTCTCTGCAGGACTTTGCCTCAGACAACATACAGAAGACTGAAAATCAAGGCAGCAACTAAATCCCTCTTTGACAAAGACTGGCTGGTTTTTGAATGTAAAATTAGAAAAGCTATATAATTTCCTTAATAAAATAAATAAAAGAATAATAGCAAAACCAGTAAAAAACCCCCGCACGACAGTTTCCTACAAAGGAAACTAGTTTTAGTTAGTTAGTTATTTTTAAAAATATTTTCCCCAAAAAAGAGATGAACAGGTAGAGCCAGACTGACCTTGAAGTGTTATGCCATTATCTTCTGTGATATCCAGCAGAAAAAAGACCTACAAATTATTTTATAGGCACCTGGCTCATTACATCTTACAAATTAAATCCTCATTTATCTATATGCACCAAACAGTACCTATTCATCGCCTTCACTTAAAAACACATTGCCCTTCTTTCTAGCCTAGTTAATTTCCAGATGCTAATTAAATTTATACTCATAAATGTATCTGTTTAGCATGCATGACCAGATCATCCCTCAATATCCATTATCCATTGAACATTCCAACATGTTTACCTACTGCTTTTGTTTTGCTTGTTTTGTTTGGATCCATTTCCATCAGTTTAAAGGAGGGAGCTTATGAATTTAAGTTTCCCATTTTGATGCTGGGTGGCTGGGTTCTCAGGCTTACTGCTTTTGTAAACAACTTTGTCTCAATCTATTCTGGGGCAGAGGTATTTTGGGATTATAGCACCAGAATATGGAAGAGCAGAATGGGAAAAAGCACTCTGAAAGTGCTTTGCTTCGGCAAAGGCAGAGAATGTTTTTCTCCCCAGCCCTACACTGCACACTGCAAAGCCTGGCTAAATACTGTTTCCTGGATTTCCCTGTTCCACACAGTGTGACCAGCACAACTCAGACTATTCAGGAAGGATCTGAGACTGCCATGATGGAAAACCACATCCAGGTTCTGATCCAACTCCTGTTGCAGGATCTGGCCAGGAGGACAAGCTGGTAGCACTGCTGAGCATCTCTCTGGTGACTTAAAACATCCACTTTACAGGCATGGAGAGAACCCTCTTTTGACCTCTGTAGTCAACCACAGCACAAAGCCTCAGAGAGAAGTCTCAAAAGAAGAAAACCTGAAAGGCCCCTAGAGCCTCTTCTCCCATACGCTGCCATAGCATTCACCCTTCCCAGCCCAGATTTTCCACACTTGGGCAGCTGCAGCCCAGCCTTCACTGTCTGTCCCTGCAACTATCCCCTGGACTTCGCTTGTCACAATCGGGCTCTTATGGGAGGGACAACAAAAGGCAGATAGTCCCTTTTCTTTGCTTCTGAGCATGCATCATCTCCTGTCTCAGAGCCTGGTTCTCTCCATGCGCTCCGTTGTTTTTATTTTTTGGTGTTTTGCATCATTTTTTTTACATCAACTAGTGCCACTAACCCTGGTCTGCAGCTTCGTGACTAGGACTTGTCACGAAGGCTACTTGTCCCATGAAAAATCCTAAGATTTCAGCAATTGTTTCTATTTCACAATGGGACTTATTTTAAATCTGCTTTTTTAGGGGTGGAGAGCATTTTGAAAGAATCTGCAAGTTTTGTTGTTCTTTTCTCTCTCTTCCTAATACTGCCTTTCTGAAATCTCTGATTTTGTCATACTGGATTAAATCAGCTGGGGAGGGCTTCAACCCAGTTTGACATATCATAGTGCAGGCTACATATCGACATACTGCTACCCTGTCTCACTGAAATTAAACCTCAGGTCTGTCTTAGACTTCCAAGCACCTCACTCAGGCTGCCGCTTCTCCCCTCCCACACTCCGTCCCCCAGCACGACTGCAAAAACCCATGGTGATGATTTTCAGCACAGCTCTTTCCATCCTAGAGCTCTGTGCAGTATGGGAAATGCACCCAGACATGGAGTGTAGGTTTGGTGGGGAGCAATGCTCACATATTTCCACTAGCAGAGGTCACTGCAGCTGCTCACTGGGACATAGATGAATGCCGATTCAATCCCAAAGTTACCTGATTCAATCAGCATCAAGCATATTTTGAATTAGATCAGTTCAATGTGAAACAGAACGTGCCCTCCATTTTCTCTATGGAAAACAATGACTGTGCAAAGCCTGCTTTTTTTTTCTATTGAGAAAATGTAAGTGAAAAATTCCCAGGGCATAACTGGTAAACTTGAAACCGTGATCCTTGCTTAGGCAAAACTCCAAGTTGGTTTTTACTTACTCCTAATGCACATCCCCCAAACTACCAAAATATATCACTAATCACAAACTCAGTGAGAAAGATTCCCTAAAAAAAGACCCACAGTAATACTCCAAGGAGGTTCACTTGACTGATGTGTTTAGCTTTAAAGCATTACAGAAATGGACTAGTAGGAAGAAAAGAGCAAATACAGCTCTTGTCACCAGGGCTGATTTTACTGCTGGTAAAGCGAGGAGACTCCCACGCACTGTAAGAAATACCTGAGACTCTGTATGCTGCAAAAGCAAAAGCAAACAATGCAGGCTACTGGTTAGCTCACATGCCACTGAATCAATGATTTGCTTCGGCACAGGATCTGCAGTGATATTTCATTCACTCTAACACAGACAATCATTATCTGCATGTGGGTACTGAGAGGACAAGGCACGAGGGTGGAAATCAAGGTCAAGGAAGCAAGAAAAACTCCCTCATTTATCCCATGGAACAGTTATTCTATTCTGCAATAACTCGGGTTAACAAATAACGTAATAAAGATTGGCGTGCTGCCAGGATGACTGAATTGATTCCTACACTGCACAGCACAAATCTTTTGATCTCCCCATAAAGAATGGGAAATTATAGCCACAGTGGGTACCTCGCAGGAAAAGCAAATAAAAATGAAATGAACATTTCTAGCAGTTTTGACCTTGCTTTGGGGAATACTGCTTTAAATTTGATTGCCCTGCCCACTTACTATTTCACGAGGAGACACAAGCAAGTCACAAAGACAGCTTTTAGTATTCTCTTTGATGAGGTAGAAAACTGGATAGTCTTCTCCCACCCACTTTTCTTTTCTTGCATTTTAGTCCTTTTTTTATTTTTTTTCCCTTGGTTTATATACTCAACAGAAAAGATTTTATCCAGGCTTTGATTTGATTTTCAGGGTTTCTGGTGGGAAATTCTTATCGTGGATATTTTGCTTCCATTGGGGTTTATGGTGCTATTCTGTTTAATTATTTCTGGCATTTTGCCCATCAAATTGTGAGTTTCTTCAAAGGAATGAAATGACAGGAGGCCTCCTTTAGAGCAATCATGGACGGGGTTTGAATTTTGTTGTCTTGGAAACAAGCTAGTTCTTGTCATTGAATATATTCATAAAATAATGGTTGAAACATCACTGATAATAATGGGTTCTTCCCCTGTGAAAATGCATGTTCTGGGGACTTTGCTGCAAGAGGCCCTGTCAAAGAGTTTTTGCAGATGTCGAAGCTAATTTCAGCTCTTCTGTTTTAAAATCCCCAGCTCAGGTGTCCCACCACACTGCACCTGCAGCCAGCTCTGCCCACAGAGTCAGGAAAGCCCAGCACCCCTCTGCACCCTGATAGCGCCAGCTAACCACATCCCTGCAGCACAGACACCAAGGCACTTACCCTCCTGCCTCTGTTTGTCAGGACCAGATGGCTCTCGATCACGAGACCAGCACCCAGCGCAGGTAACTTTGTCTGCATTGTGCCAATTAGGTAGAAAATATATTTTTCCCCATGCCTGCTGATATAAGTCCCAAGGTTCTGGGTATTTACACTCTGTGCCAGAAGTCTTACCAGCTTCTCAGCAGGTGCTTTGCTTTTCAAACAGATGGATATTGATTGATGAGTAAAACCCAGAGACGGAGGTGTGTTTTTTCGGGAAGGCTATTCAAATCGGGAACCTGCTATCACTCTTTGAGCTTCAGTATCAATCAATCTGCCTTTGGTTTTGGTTTTTCATATATATTTAAACCCAAGGAAAAAAAAAAGAGATCCTGCATCAAGATGCTGTTGGGTTCTGAAGGGCATAAATTAAGCTGAGAGCTGTGCAAGACTTGACAAACTCCTACGGCTCCCTGAGACTCCTGGTGTGTCTGCGTGGACATGCACACGTGCGCATGCGTGTGGCACACGCACACTGGGGGGGGGACGGAGGGGAAGGTATAAAAAGCCACCAGTGGGGATAAGTCATAAAAAGCTTCCATTCCGCTAACTTGTCCATGAACCATTTGGCTGGATATAGTAAACCTGTGGGACACTTGAGAAAATTAAAACTCTAAATTATTACTAGAGAGACTAGCCATAATAGATCTGCTGTGAGAATCTTACTAGCAGTTTTACGATTTTTTTCTGTCCTTCTCAAATCGCTACATAATGACACTCAATACTCAAATGTCTAACAAGGCCATTTAACATAGCCTGCAGAAGAGGATTCTCCTGTGAAATTTTACTACAGCCTCTTTAGCACAAAGCTTTCTCAGATTATTAGTAATTTGCATTAGGTCTATTTAATTTTGAAGAGTGCCAGTTCAGTGGCCACATGCATATCAGAGCTTAGCGAGTGCATGTGTCTAAAAAGTTACCAAAAGGTCATAGGAATTCTACAAGGCACTAGGGATTTTCGAATTTTCTTTTCATTGCAGCAAGGAAAACCAGCACGAACCCTTCCACAAGGCCAGAGCCTCTCATCTGAGGCATGACGAGCTGCAAGCACTAGCAGTGTGATACACACATCCCTGCAGTAGAATCCTTTTCTGCCACATAAAAGAGTCTTTTAGCAAAACTTTCCTGTTGTCCTGTGAAAGAATAGCCTGATCATGGCAGTCTTCCTTATGGGAAATCTGAAGGAAAAGCACAGTTTTTCTTGTAAGCACTGGTAAGAGCTACCTCTTTCCAAGCGAGAAACACATGGACTGCTGATGTGACATTTACGCTGCCACAGAGTTAGGAGTCACGAGAGAAACTCTGTAGTACTTGAAGACAGTGCTTCCAGATGAATCAAAAGCCAAAGGATAGCAGCAAATAAAAACAGTATAAAGAAAGGCCAGTTTTCTTCCATGAAGGCATTTCTACTTTCTCCTTCTAAACCATCCAACAGATGCTTTGAGTGCTCTCAAAGCCTACAACAAGGGTAACGCCCAAAGGAACAATCATCATAACCCCAGGCAGCACTTGGGCTTTTTTGAGACCCCAGTCGTTTGACAACTCTGTCTCAACAGAAGGACCACATCCTGCGCCCAACTTTAAAGTCATGTGCAGGGTACGCAAAAATTGATCTCAGAGCCATGTAGTCTCCTGACACAAATGTCAGATGATGAACTGCTGCTTCCCACTGGTGAGATGGAAAAATGCCCTCCCGATGTCCGGTCTCCTGTGCGCCAAGGGCAAGTAAACTGCTCACAGCCTCACCACTTTGTGAGTATATTTTTATGCCTTGACTATTTTACACACATGCAATATTTCAGAGTCCTATCACAGTCCCCCAAGTACCAGGAAAATATGATTGTCCTGGCTCAGGAAAGCAGGATCTCGCCAACAAAATTAGCTCATCCCTGTGAGTCAGACACTCCAATCAAGATGACAGAGGCTCCTGCAGTAGGTCTGAGAGGAAAATGCAGCCTTACAAGGACAGGGCATTTCAGGCTGTCCCACATCAAGATTCAAAAAGGATCTGTGTTATCCGTTGTACCACTGCATTAGTTCTGAATGCACACTGAAGCATGGGAAGGTGAGGAGCAGACAGGAGGCGGAAAACTCTTTGCAATCTGTTCTTCATAAGTCAATGATTATGAATCAGATATCTAATGAAGCAGTAATAGGAATGATGACTAAGTAAAGTAGCTAATAAAGCTAATTTATGTGAAGTTAAAACTTTTAGTACTGTGCATTAAAGCAAGCATGATGTCTCAGCATAGTAGGGGCAATGTTAGTGCTATATATACCAAGCGCTTGCAACGCTTCAAGATGATAATACAACTAGATATGCTGAGCTCCTGTGTTTCTGATTAAAAGCTTTGTTCTTCAGCACAGACCAACCTACTGGCCTTTCCATGCCACCTGCACAATTGCTGGGGAATGCACCCTGCTCAGCAGCTCTGGGTGCTGGCACAGCTGCCTGCCCCATCAGGAAAGAAAAGAAACAACTGAAGGGACCAATAGGGCAGATGTTTTCCATATTGTTTAGTGTCTCCATTTTCCTTGCTTTTTGGGTTTTTCTCCTCTTATTTCTTCTTCTTTTTTTTGGTCTTTTTTTTTTTTTTAACATAAACCAAACCCAAACATCTGACTAACCTTGACTGGAACAAACCTGATACTCTGCAATGTGCATAGCGGGCAATAAACTATGGCACATATAGCTCCTCAACACTGCATTTCCATTTTAACTGCTCAGCTATGAGAGTATTTCACTCATACTGTAACTCAAATGATTACAGATTACTTTAATGCAATTTGCTCTTTTTTTTGCTTTCATGGATTTTAGAAAATTAATAGACATGAGCAAGCTTGCCAGGAAGTTTGAAGGCAGAGACAAATGAAGGTCTTGGGAGCCCAAACACAAGCTACTTAGCTACTGAAACTATACCCTTCTGAGAAAGGAAATATGTAGTGTGATATATTTGTTTGCTGTCACCGGCAAGAAGGCCTGCCAGGATAGCCTCACTGCTTTGGCACATGGTCAAGTCCTCTCCCCATACACAAAGTCAGACCAAAGCCAGGGACACAAGGACACCCCAGGGCTCTGACTCTCTTTAGTCTAAGGACACTTTTGCTAGTGAAAATGTAGCTGAGGTGAATCAAAAGTGAATATTTTGGAGAAGCCTTCATGGCTCAGGTTCTCAAGCCAAGAATTTGCATGCATCCATCAAGCCATGGGTTCATCCCACCACAAGTAGATACATGAGGAGACTGCACACCTGAGATCCCAAAGAGGCACAGTAGCTGGCAGCTTCCAGCACCAAGACACAGAAGAGTGTGCGCAAGAGCCCTGACAGGATAAAACAGCCCATATCATCCCTAAAGCACCTCACCTCATCTGCCTCAGAGGGACTGGTGTTCACCACATAGGATGTCCATGATGTGGGGAATGCCAAGGTGCTTGTGGACAGCTGCCTGCAACCCAGTACCCTCACCAACCTCAATAAGAGGACAGACTTTAAAAGTTGATTTTTCTCACTGGTATCAAAAAACAGATGATACTTTATTAAGATGTAATTCGGGGGCAAGAACGCTCAACCAAAGGCACAAGCCAAAGGGCTAATATTTCTGAACAGAGGCATTTTATTGCGTATCATTTCTCCCAACCATTCTCTCTCCTCTCTGAGCCTCCGCCCATGAAATTGAAAGATTTCTAGTAGAAATGCCTTTGTTGTATCAGCTTTGGAAATATGGATTACAGTATTCTGTGAAAAACATTTATTACTCTGAACTGTGACTCGGACATTGTTGCATTTCTAGGGTTATAGATTTTCTTTCAGCTAAACTAAGGCTGTAAGTCACAGTGACAGTTGTAATGTGTGTAATACCACAGTACCAGATTCTATTACATACATATTTTTGCCAGAGGTTTATGATGTTAAAAATATTTCTTCTTTTCCCAATACCTTCCCCTAACTGTTGTGTAAATATATTGGAACCTATAGCACTGAAGTCAATTTCCAGATGAAATGTGCATGGGAACAAGTAGTTTGTCCTTTTTCACAAGAAAAAAAAATAACAAACAAAACACAAAAAAAACCCCAAAAAACTAACAAAACAAAACCAAAACCAAAAAAAACAAGGATGAAGGGAGGAGAACGTTGCGTACAAGCTAATTATATTCAAGCACAATATTGAATTGTAATAAAAGATGAATGAGAGAAAGTGTGTGTCATTGTGAGGAATGGGGAAGGTTACAGAAAGCTGAGACTAGGGAAGGATTTATCATGTGTGATGCTTCAGGCATTGTGTTGAAAGATCTGCAGACTTATTTGCAAGAGTGTTTTACGGGAAAAATAGAGCAGTCTACATAGGAAAGAATTACTATAGATTTTTATCTTTTATACAAGACAAAGATACAAAGATAAAACACTGTTTCTATTAGGGGAAAAAAAAAAAAAATCTATGGAAGAAATCCCAGTTGCAATACAGAGGGGGAAACCTTTCAAACTGAGCTCCAAAGCCATCAACTGCATAAATTCAGGGAACAGACATTTGTTAAAATACAGCTGATCCATAATTTTTAACATAAGCACAAAAGTATGCTGGGTTTAAAAGAAAAACAACACAACACAACACAACGACGCAACAACTAGAAAGCTTCCAAGTTTTACTTGCAAAACCCCGGTGCACATATACATGCAAACAAACCTTTTGGCTGGTTGTTAGAATTCAGCTCTAGTACAGTCATAACACAGCTGTGGAAGCTGGAAAAATAATGGCATTTGGGGTGTATTAGTATGCAAACGGGCATGCCAACACTTCCACTTTGCTTCCAGAGTTCCTCCAGCATGCACATGTCATGTTTCAAACCAAATAGGGCTGGAAATCAGGAGGGTCAAGTACAGCTGACATCTCCTCTTCCATTGTTCCTCCTTAGTGGAACCCCTAGCTGGGGCAACATGAGGCTGCTCCACTGTGTCTCTCAGCAGAGGTGGGATCAAGACGCTCTAGCACCATTCCTAGCAAGTATGAACCTGCTGGTGTTGTGTTCAATGGTTATGGGAAGGCTCTGGTTGGGCTGGGCTGTGCGCCAGACCCACGAAGTGGGCTGGGAGATGAAGCTCCATAACAAGAAGCATGGTTGCTCTTCCATCGTGCTTCCAACCACAGAGCTCAAAGCCCCGTAAAACAGGCGTATCTGAATAAAGCTTCAGGACATATTTACCCAGCTCACAAGGGTATTCAGTTCTCTATTTTACAAATGGAAAAACTAGGGCACCAAGAGGTTAAGTAACTTGCCCAAGGTCATTGAGCTGAATCAATTTCAAAACTAGGATTAGACTGAAATTCACTTTGAGCGTCTGATCACAGAAACGCAGACAGTGTTGACTTTTTTTCCAAAAGAAGCTACTTATATGCTAAGCTATTTAGGGTTGAAAGGCAGAAGTAAAGAGCTTATTTGGGGAGCGAAGGGATTTGTTTATAAGGAGTTTAAATTTGAGGAAGAAAGAAACAGAAAGCCACTGTACAGCATCTCCTTCAGAGCTGGAGCCTCCCCTTGGGCACCTGGCCAGCTAACCTGGTTCTTAACCATGAGGGCTGCACAGCCCATCCACAAGCCAAAGTCCAAGCCATGGGACCCCAAACATAGCCACTGGGGGAGGGAGAACTAGGTCCAACCCCATGGCTCGGCTTTCCCACACATCCCAGAGAGGGGAGGAAAGGGACCACAACCTCCAGCCTAGGCCTCCAGCTCCTGCACAGCAGCCTTCCAAACAGCACTATGCAGGTCAGAGCAATGTCAGCAGCCTTCCAGCCCACACTAGCAAAGAGCCAGGACAAACGGTCTGCCCTCACCCTCTCTGCCCACCCCACTGCAGTCCGTTTGAATGGCATGGGACATTGACATTTCAGCCCCTTTCCAGGAATTCCATTGCATTCTGATTTCTCTGTGTGGCATTAAAAGTAACATTAGGAGAGAAGGCTTACCAGTCACAGAAACTCAATTAATGGGGCTGTCAAAGCTCTGGCAGACTTCAGTGCCACCAGGATTTCAGATGCAATTCCCAGGACAACCTTAGCTTGACCCTTCCATACATATGAGCTATGATAATGCCTACGCAGCTTTAAAAATATTTCCTTTTTTTAACCACAGGCAAGTGCGTCTGGGCCCATCCCCACAATGGATCACATGAAAGGGGATATAATACACCCTTCTAGGCTGCTGCACAGACTTTTATCTCCTCTACAGCCTTGAAGGATCCATAGCTTCAGCTGGGACCATATGAGTTGCGTGAGCTATTAAGGGAAGAGAAGACAAGGGTCACTACAACAGCAAATGCCCCCTATGTTCTGCTGCTAGTAAATTCATGTCTATTAATTGCAATAAGTTATCAGGTTATACCAGCAAAGTGACATGCAAGAAACTCTCAGAAAAACAGATAAAGGCAGGAAAAACAATCAGGCTACAGGTTTTGTTTGCCATCCCCCAGGGAGACTATGTAAATTAAAGCATTTTTTTCTTATGCAAAGAGCAGCACCACGTAAAGAACAGTATTTGCAAAACTGCTGATAGTCACATGGAGTATGAATGCGCATTACAATTATGAGACCAACTTTTAACTGCCAGCAGCAAGAGTGACTCCAACAGCAACACCAGCAAACACAGTGATGCCTCGAGGCCTGGCAGGGATGGCCATCCCGTCGTACCAATTACTGCGTGACCACAGAATGACATTCTTAATCTGAAGGGCATCTTGTCTAAACATACATTCAGAGATCTATCTTCTTTCTGCTGGAAGGGTTTGAAAAATACTAGTGCGCAAATGAGTACTTACAGAGGAGAGTTGGCTTTCTGAAAATTCCGGTCTCTAAAGTGAGATCTCCCATATATTTAATTTGTTCTGAAGAAAATTTTGCTTTGTGCTTTGCAAAACTCTGTCAGAGTTATGGACAAGCAAAATAGCTCACTGTTTTACTGTGTAAGTAATGCTTTAGATACTGGCCTATATACAGTTTAAAAAGGGGTTGTGAGATTACAGGCTGAGCTCCACAGGTTAACTAGCAGATTTAAAAGCTCAGCTGTAATGTTACATTAACATTGATTTCTGTGCTTAGCAGCCTATTGAAGTCTAGAGCACTGGCATGAATTCATTCAATTTTCCTTTCACCACAGGAAATTTCCCATTTTCATCTCCTTCCAATGGCTACACCCCTGCAGCCGTCACCTCTACACTGCTTGTCCCACAGTGGAAATCCACTCACACGGAGCACCGTCATGCTGCAGCTGGGTTGCTACCAGGGTTTGCTGGTTAGTGCAATGGAGGTGTTCCCTCTGTCAGAGCAGGGCAAACACAGTCTCAGAGTTAAGTTAGAGTTGCATTACATCTTTTGTGCAGCTTCCAACCAATGTGCATGGGAACAGACCAAGTGACTTGCCCAAGGTCACAATAGGAATCAGTGACATAGACTAATTCAGAGCTTCAGCAAGTCCCTCCAGAGCTCCAGAGCACCTTCAAGCTGCCCACATGGGGTGGGCTCCTCCTTCATCCATTTGTTTGGGAAACAAATGGCAGAGAGAATGCTTTTGCAAACCAGGGTCCTTGAAAAGAGCTTTCTTCTGGATTCTAAGAGCCAGCCCCAGGAGTCAATCCAGATCAGTAAGTCTAACAAGCTTTTGGAAGCCTTTCCTTTCAACAACAAGCTCTCAGTGCAGGGAGAGACCAGACACACACAAAACCAACAGAGAAGTCACACATGCTCAATAGAAAAGAGTAGAAAGAAATTGAGCAGCACTAGACAAGAGAGCCCAACTGTTCTGAGATCAGAGGACACCGCAGTGCTCGCCAGCAGTCGTGCACGGCAGGACTGGCTTAATTCACTCTCCGTGAGCAGGGGCATTATTTGTGAGAGCTTTCAGCGGAGAGTGATCTGCAGACACCTTATTATAAACTTCTGCAGAGGTGAAGTCAGCGCTGAAAAGCACTTCTCGTTCTGTCTCCTTCCTGCCTGCCTTGTTCCTCACACATCATTTTCTTTTATCAAAATGGATGGCAGTATCAAAATTGAAAGGAAGTAGAAGCTGTGAAAATAACAGACCCAGGAAAAGAATTTTTAATTTTGCCTCAATTTCTTTGATGATGAAACTGGTGCTGAATATTAAGCAAGTCCTGAGAGCTGAACATCAAGAATAGCTGAAAGTTTTGCTTCAGTCAGAAATGTGAGCGGAATTCCTCTATGACCCATTTCAGCTTGTTATTCAGATACAGACAAAACTCTTCTGAACTTCTCTGGGCAGATCCTGCTATGCTACATCCATGCCCCTCTCCTTCAACTTTCTGTGGCATCACGGTTAAAGAGTTTGTCTGCATTTTTACTAGAAAGGGTGGGGGGTAGATTTTTGTTTCAGTATACAAAAATAATTTTCAGAAATTTATCCAGTAAATGTAAAAACTTTTTTAAAAATTCTACGGTAATGACTATTCTATGATTCTGTTTGGTTTATGAAAAAGTTAAATTACACCTTAAGGCCTACGGGCAAAGGAAAACAAATATCATTTTTCTTTTTGACAAACCCCAAAAACACCATAGAAGAAAATTTCCAAACTAGATTACAGTAATGGTCTCTTCCAGCCCTAAAAACCTCTGAGCCTCCCTTGATGTGATTAATAATAAAATTGTATCTAGAGCAGCTATACAAACAAAAAGCTCCACTTTGCCAGCCCTGCGCAGGGACGGCAGTAATTTATAAAACCTGAAGCAGAAGCACCACCGGAGGCGAAGTGACTGCTTCCCAAGAGGAGCGTGGTGGAATCCCGCCGGCAGGGCAAGCTGCACCTCCCAGGATGGAGCAGGGGTGTGCCGCGGCGAGGGGAGGCGGGGGCACCACCGGCATCATGGCACACCGGGGGCTCCGTCCTGGGGGAGGACTGGAGCCACCCACTGGTGGTGGGTGAGGAGAGGACTTAGTTGGGCAAGGCGTCCCAAACGCTTCCCAACACAAGGAGCTCGAAATTATAGAACCTTTCCAAAAGTCTTTTTTTTTTTTTCTTTTTTTTTTTCTTTTTTTTTTTTTCTGTTGCAGTTGGAAGGGTTACAGTAACACCAATGTCTTTTGCTGGATCTAACTTCAGAAATGTAATCCTTTCTCCTTTAAAGACACTTCCAAAGACTTGAGAGTAGTTCAGGTGAGAATAGCGGATTCCTCACAAATGTTATCAGTGCAGCTTGGCTTACCTATGGATGTTCAAAGCAACCCAACGGGAAACCCAAGGTCAATCTGTTTGTTTTTTTTTTTTTTTTTTTTTTCCCTTCCACATACACAAGAAACAAATAAACTAATTTCCTCATATTTAAAAATAAAACATTGGCTCTTTGTTATTCATTAGACAAGCTCTGCATCATAAAAAGCTCCTCACATCTTAACTTTTCTACATCACTCAATTGTTGCAAACAACTGGAAAAAAACCCGCTGACCTCCTACCTCCTTGAACATTGGATTTAATCTTTGCTAATATTTGGGTTAGTTTGCATGTTAAGAATCCTAATAAGAACATCAGTTATTATTTTTTAATCCAGCTTTCTGAGGTGGTGCAGTTGATATGACAGTGCTGCCTGTATCTACCAGTTCTGCTTTCTGACAGTAATATCGAACCTCTTGTCCAGTTTTAAGCAAATCTGACACAAGTATACTGCTTCTGCTAAAATGAGTTTCTAGTGGGAACTGGGAAAACCGTATCATTAGATGCCAGAACATCTACCTTATATATGTTGTAACCACAGGACAAGCTTTGATCAATCTTTGCATTTTGTTTAACAAGAGAGAACTTCACCCCAAGATGCAAATCTCTAGCAAATTAAGTTCAGTAAGCTCCACTGCTCACTGAACACACAGCACAAGAGCTGCTATGGACAGTCCCACTCTCCCTGTGCAGAGGGGAAGTGCCCAGAAGGCACCAAGTCCTCCTCATTTATGCTATCCAAATGCCCAGGTGCATAAGACCTTTCTTATCAACATTCTCCCCACTGCCATTAGAAAGGCTCTTCAGTCTCAGGCAGGACTTTGCAAACATCACTGTTATGGAAGATGAAGACTGGACAGGGATTTAAACGGACACTAAACTTTGACCACTTCAGCTCATGTCTTGCTCACCAAGCAGGAGTGATGGTGAGCTGGGTGGCCAGCACTCGCTCTCAGGGCATGTGTAAGAAACATCCGGAGCACTCAGCAACAAAGGCAAGCCAGAAGAATTACCCAAGTACCGTGCTGCCGGGGGAAAACACACAGGCTACTTGGAGGTCAGCATGGCTGACCGTGGTGGTCCCTCCAACAGGAGACAGACAGTGACCCAGAGCCAGAGCCCAGCCATGCTCTCTGCAGCGTGAGCCACCCTGGGTCAAGGAGCCAGAAGTGGCTAGCTGATGGAAGCCTCTCTGAGAGCCTATACTCCACAGATGTGAACCCGTGGCTAATCCATCAGCTCACAGCAGTGCTATGCTCCCCACCCCCCACGTCCAAAGTCCCGCCATTAGCTTCCCCCCCGCTCCCAGAGCCTTCCTATGTGTCCTGCTGGGCACTGAACCTGCTAACTGGCTGCACCCTGCCTCAAGCGGGAGAGGCAAAGCCACAGCACAGTGAGTTAACCAACCACCAGTGAGTAAGCCAGGGCCTGCAACAAAAAACCTGCTCTGACAGCAAGGATGGGACCATTGGATAGCAGAGGCAGGGTGACCCGGAGCAGGAGGCAGCAGGCAGGCAGTGGCTCAGGAGAGTGCTGCCTGTACCTCTTATGCAAATGCAAAAAATGAAACGCCTGAGAAGGCTCTTAATAAGCCTCCTGCTGCAATTCCCTTGTCCAGCTCCAGAGAATGCTGGGATTGCTGCCCTGCCTACGACAGAGCCACTTTGTCCCTGAGCACCACCAATCATCCCACCACAAACCTGGAGCAGGTGAAGATACCTAACTGTCTTGCATCAAGCATGTCAGGGGCTCGGTGGAGAAAGCAAATGCTGTTCAAGCCATGTTCTCTACTTTCTCCCTTCTCCCCCTCACCAGATCTCATACCGCTGCCCCTGCACCAGTGTCCCGCCGTACCCATAGACTTTGACAGCTTTTTGTGACCTAACATGCCTGTTTCCAGCAATCTTGCTTACTATTAGCTTGTTTGCCAAATACCTTTCATTTTGGCTGTGACAGGACTGATGCTTGAAGGAGAAAACAACACACCAGATTCCTGAGCCTTCCCTTTTAGCTAGCACCTACTATTGATGGCACCGCATGGGAACACCCACAGGGAGCCCGGCAGGACAGTTGTCCTTAGAGCAGCACTTCAGCATCAGCACAAGCTCTCCACCCGAATAAACCAACTCGTTGGCAAGAAAATGGCAAACTCCATCACATCCAGTGGACACACGGCAGCGGCTGATGAAAGGTTTTTGCACAATACATAATCACAGCACAAGGGACGCTTATCCTTGCGCTAGAACACAGCCTTGCGGTCTCCAAACCGCGAGCACGATTTTGGCCTTTGTTGTCAGAAACAGTTTGATAATGTCGAGCGCTGACAAGCCAGCTTTGGTTGTGCTGGATTGCCCCCTGCAGCCGAAAGGTCGCATTGTCCCCAGCAGGGCTGGCCACGGCGCAAAGGATCAAAGCACTTGCGAGCGCCGGTCCCCGAGAAAAGACTGCGATGATTTCAATAACATTTTCCTTCCCAGCCATAATCAGAGAAAGCTGGTTTGCTTGTTTGTTTCCAGGTGGTCCCGTCTGATTGCAAGGGGAGGCTAGCAAAAGAAATTACCTGTTAAGAAACACTGCAGCCTCCCGCATTCTTTCCTTCTGCTTGTGGATGGCAATCTTTTTCTAGGTATTTCCTCTCTCTTCACGATATGACAAACTGAGGAGAGAGGGAGAGAGAAAGGGGACAGAGAATCAGTGAAGTATTTTCTAATCCTTCCAAGCAAAGGAAAGCAGCATAGCAAAGGAGATGTCAAGAAAAGGCTTTTTTTCCCTGTGCACACACTTCAAAGAGATGTACCCTTGTATAAAAGATGCAGCGCAGAAGGCCAGACAGAGACAACTCTGAAGAGCATGCAGAGCACAGACACAGACAGAACGAGGGTGGTCCCCATTTTGTTTAGCAGCAAAGGCAGTACCAAATAATCAGTTATTTTACTCATGTACGTATGTCTCTGCCTCACCACACTGCTGTAAAACTTCTGATGCACCTTGGTTTACTTGCTAGTAAACGCTGGGCTTCAAAGGAATAGGAAATGGATGCTGAATGGCAAAGTGACCTTTTATTACTCCAGCTACAGTTTGTAACCTGGAACGTGACAGAACATTTTTCATTCTACTTAAAAAAAAAATAAATAAACCCCACTAAGGATGAAACTTTCAAAGCAGCTTCAGTCAGAGTGTTATAGAGGAGTTCTGACAAGATACCAAAGTGTATTTCCTCGTTTCAGTCATGTAGCACGGACCGGGGTGACAGGAGGTTATAGCTGTGTCTCATTGCAAAAGTCTCTGTCTGGCTTCATTAGCTGTCATTATAGGCTCTTCCCTGGCCTCAGATATTGCCCTCTCGCTCTGTCTCCAGATGTTTGCTCTGGCAAAAACAAGCTTCAATTTCTATAGGTGAGCGGTTGCCAGTGTGCAAGGTGGGTAACTGAGGTCTCCCCAGCGAGCACACTCCAATTCAGATCTTCATGCACTCAGTGATATATGCAAAAATTTGGTGGCTATTTTGGAAACGTACCCACTTGCTTGATTTTGTCTCCTAAGAATACTCTTAACCATGAGAATAACTGCTATATAACACCTTTTGTTCATGTGTTTCATGAATTTGCCTTCAACTAGGGTAATGGGAAAGGATTCTGGAAAAAACAGGAACAACTGCTGCCATTTGGTGTTTCATACTCCCACCAAATGAAAGCAAAAGAGTAGCTTCAGACTTCAAAACATAGTTCATAAGATACAGTATGTCTCCTTTCCAGTGCCTACCGTATTTATATTACCTTGGGCACTGAGAAGCCTGGAAGTTAATATGGGGTGGATTGAGACATCAATACAACAAAGGACAGACACTGACCATTCGTGTTACCAGACTCAAACTACATTGTTTAAAAAGCACAAACAACAAAGACCATATCGCCAAGTAGCTGTTGATCTCTGGCTCTAAGTCGTGGCAGGATTTCTAGGCTGGGTAGCACAAAATGACCAGACGTGGTGCTTGTCACATTACCAGTACTCACATTACATTCAATCACAGAGCCCATGCCCCATTTCGGCACACTTGGGCATTCCTAGACAGCAAGAACTAAAGAAAGACAGGGAATACAGCTCTCCAGGTCATACATGTGCAGTAAAGCCTGGCATCACTCCTTATGGGTCTCTGCCCAGAGACTGGCACTCCCCAAACTTCCCCCAGGCTCAGATGGGACCTTGAATGCATCCTCCTTCCTCCCCACTCCCGCCTTTTTTTAGTCTTTGAGATAAGGGCTGCAGGGCCTGATCAAATCCTTTTATGTTAAGAATGCAGAGGGACAGCCTCATCAAACAGTGGTATTTAGCAGCAAGCTAAATATGGAAGGACTTTGGAGAACAGGAAGAGTGCACTGCAGCACCCATGTGATAACAAGCAAGGCCACGCTGATGCAATACACTGGCAAACAGCGGTCAGGACACAAGGAAGAGAAAGAGAGAAGCCTAAGAATGAGAGGAGGAAAAATACACTTAGAATTAAACGGGAAAATATTCTGCAGTTTGAAAATTATGAGGAATCAAGCTGGAAATAAACATATGCTAGGAACAGGTGGGGGAGATATGAAAAAAGCATAACAGGTCACAATTAGAATTTGATACAAATCATGTAGCAAAGTGAGAGACTGAACTAAGAGCTCAACAAGCAAAATATTAACAAGACTGGCACCATTTGCTACAACCATTTTAGGTTGTGTTTATGTCATAACTAGATGAGGGCCTCTTTCCTTTTACTTTTTTTTCCCAGAAACCGAGAACAATACATGGTGGCATGCACAGATACTCCTGACCAGGCAGAAAAGAATAAGACAGGACTTGTAAGACTTATAACTGTCTTGTTCTTATTTGGAACAAATGGACTGCGCACAACATAGGAAAAGATGACAAAAATATAATGGGGTTAAAAGGAAAAGCAGGACTTCTAAAAAAGTCCAGATGAGCTATTCAAAGGGAAAAGCCGGAGAAACCCACCTCCCCTGTGAAGAAATAAGGGAAGGCCACGTTGCCTCAGCGTCCCAGCTGAAACTAACAACTGGAAACTCCACTCCCCACTTAGTCTGTGTTTTTTAGTGGATTCATTTTAGAAGCCTGTTTCTCTCTGCCTGGTGAGGAATAAAGCCAGCCTTTTGGCTGAACGTCAGAAGATTTGTGAACGTGAGCATGGAACCTCCACAAACAGCTTAAATCAAGGTTTTCTTCCAAGCATGCTGATACTGAGAGCACGTGGGAGGCAAATTTAGACATCAAACAAGGGCCTGCACAGTAGAAATCCATCTGGCTACACTCAAAAATGGGCATTCACTGACTCAGACGTGCTTTTACACTATATACTAAGCCATTTGGATGACAGTAAAACTGAGCCAGTCAGGAATATCATCGTGTTTATATCTGCCAGTTCTGCCAGGATAAAGTTGGACCATCATTTATGAGCGTTCAGTGTTCCACAAGGCTCACAATATGGGAAATTCATCTACGGCCTCCTGTACATAAATAAATATTGCATTATCTCCTAAACTGGTACTACTGATATTGTGTGGGAACAGATTTTGTCTTCCATCAGCAGACTAGTGGAATTTAATAACATTTTTGGTCATCCTGTCCAACTGGAAAGACACATCATACCCATCATACTAAATGGCTCATCATCAGCTGAATATATAAATCTGAGAGAGCTGCAGACAGCCGCAGAGTGACAGAATCTTTTATTGAACATGGATGCATTTTTCTCTGACAAACGGGAGTCTCCAGGGAGTTATAATTTATCAGTTGTGCACCAGCAGCATGTTCAGTATTGCACAAGACTCAATGAGAAGATGGCCCTGAAGAGTTTGTGACCCAAGGCACTGGATTTTGCGAATGCTCTGGTTGAAATATTCACATGCACAAAGTTAAGCAGAGGTATCTGGTGGAGGAGGTGGTCTCTTATGTCCATGGAGAAACAAAGCAAGTGGAACATAATGTGAAATACACAAGAACTACCATCACAGTTACACAGTCTGGATGTTTCTCTAACGGCAAACGATACCAGCACCAGGTAACCCATTGCCATCAGGTACACAATGGTAGTCAGTGTCACTAAGGCCTTCTTTCAGTGTATGACATTTTGCTCTTGCTAATTCACAAGTCCTTCCTTCCCAGGATAAATTACACTGGACAAAAGACTCCAGACCCAGGTCTGGAACCCCTGGAAAGCCAAGGGGACAGTTACTCTTTCATGAGACCCCACTCAGGTACCCACATGTGGCTTTGGCCAAAGTCTCCCCAGATTCCCTCCTTAATCATTTCTTGACCCTAGGTCCACTTTTCTTTTTTTTTCCACTGAGAACTGGTTCTAAGCTGACGGGAACTAACAGGAGTCAGGTAAACTTTTACTGGTTTCCTCACAGTCGTTTGACTCTCTCTTTCTCAGCCAGTCACGAACTTGTCTTTCACCTCCCTCTGCTTTGCCGTAGGCTGGACACTGACATCTAGGAGGAAAATCAGATGCAGAAAATGCTGTGAGAAGGCAGTGTCCTGGGGCCAGAGCAGCACTGCCATGGGAGCAGCCAAAGCTCAGTCAGCAGCTGCCTGGGCACAGGGAGTAGAAACCAAAATGAGGAAAGGAGATAGAAAGATGCAAAGGTGGTGCAGCAGCTTTAGGAAACACCTACTCCTATGCAAACCCATTACAAGGCATCCTTTGAGTTCAGTGCAAGCACGATTTCACACCGATTGTTGCGCCAGCACATGCATGCAAAAAATACTGTGTTCCCTTCCTCTCCAGTGAAATCTCATCTATTATAACTACTCCAAAGCACTGCTCTATTAACCCTGCTCTGGGTGCTGTGCGTTATTTTGATCTCTGTTCTTTGCATGAAGAAGAGAATAGAAGTGTGTGTAAAGTCTAAGGCATTATAATAAAACCAGAGCACACCTCAGGTGTAAGAACTGGTTCTAAGCTGATGGGAACTAGTAAGAGCCAGCTAAACTTTTACTGGTTTCCTCACAGTCCTTTGACTCTATATCAGTCATGAGAAGACATTAGAAAGGCTGCTGAAATTTGATAATACAATAAATCTGTCTTAAAAAGAGGCTGAGTCCTGGGACCATCCCCATTTCCTTTGGAAATCCCATGTGTTATTTCTGAACCTGCAGACACCATTATGTTTTTTTAATTTAATTAACTTCCAATAAAGCTGCTTATACTGGAAACAATAAAACTCTTTCTACCATGTCACTCTTCTTTCTTTAACACACATACAAAACACACACAAGCCTCAAGAAAGCTCCAGGCGTTCTAAGAAAAGAAATAACCAAATACCACCAAATATTTAATTTTCTATGCTGGAAATGAGAAACAGGTGTAATTAAAATAACACTTTTTAAATTAAGTGACCTCTCTTGACCAACCATCTGTGAATAATTCAGATTTTTTCCCCATTATTACTGCAAAATTAAAACTAGGGCATATAAATGACGAGATCCTCTTTAACTATCTTTAAGCACCAGCAATATATATTTTCCACCAGTTAAAATCCTTAATGATACCAAAAATCTGTCAAGCATAACTCCCCCAATTCATTTGCCTGAAACCATCAATATTTTATCATGCATTTGCAGTTGGCTTTAATTTAACAGTCCAGGTTACTAATCAAACAAAACACCCAAGTCATTAAAAGTTAGCGTGCCATTTAGAAAGTGCATTTCACGTTTATTAAAATATCTTTCATGGAGCCATTAGAAGGCTAAAGTTTTAATTACAATCAGATATTTAGTTCTACTTCAGTTATGCTTTTGGCACTCTCTTGCAACTGCCTTGATTAATCTTCCAGACAGAGCTCATCCATTACCTTCTGAAATTATTTTCCTCTTAACTTCTTCATAATTCATCTTTTTTCTTCCCCCCTCCAAACATGTAAAATGCATTAAAAAGGTGTGCACAATACCTGCCTGAAAGATAAGTCATTAGAAAGATTCCATTTCAAATGCAATTTATTCTCAAAAGTACCAAATAGCCATAATTCAAACAGATGTATTGAAATTGAAATGTAGGTTTCCTTGTCTTTGTTGTCATTTTAACTATTTTCCTGCAGATGAGAGACTAGTATGTGCTGCTCTTTCTCCTGCCTCAGGTTTTGAAATACACAGTTCAGCTGAATTTTGCCTGGGTAATTCTGAGGGCACCTCAAGATCACATACAGCCTCTGTCACATAAAATTTCCCATCTTTTTCTTCCTCCTTTAACATAATGGTCATATTGCAATACATTTAACCAAACTTCTGCACTGAGACCATTTCAATGGCTTTTCTTCCACCCATTTTAACTAAGACTGTGTGAAACTTCAGTCAGCAGTAATGATAAAATACTCTCATCTTGATTGATATTTCAGATCTTCGGTGTAACTCAAGGAACAGTTACTTACACTGTGTTTTGCAAAGATTCACCTGAAATGGAGGTACGAATTTGAAGACCAAGGAAGCAAACATGAATCTGTCCCAGAGGCCTGTCCCATCTCCTCTAATGAGTTGAGCTTTCATATATCCTCCGGCTCTGAAGTAGAGACAGATTCAAGCCCTCCAAACTCTACTGGGACCCGTATCTCATTCTACGTGCTTGTTTGCTGGAGATATAGCCGGTCTGGATTACACACACAAAAGCAAAACCTTGAAGAAACCCAAGTGGACAGTTGGAGATCAAGCTTGTTCATCCACAGGTTTAGATTCTTATGCACATTGGTTTTTTCAGCCCCTTCTTCAAGGCTCAATCTCGTTCCCAGATTGAAAGGAATCAGCGAATGGTCTTCCCTATCTCAGTTCTGCAACATTGCCCTTTACTTTTTCCGTAACAGCAGCAAGTCCATTGAGATATAGAAAACATCTCAATAGACTTGGACAGACCCTTAGACAGCCCTTCCCACCAAGGTGGTAAGCTCTCCTCTGCATCTACCTCTGTGCTCAACCCACAGGTCCCCACTATTTCCTCCTGGAGGAGAATGGGCTTCCCAGGCTGCTCCTTGCCCCCTCCCCACAGCTGGTCCAGGAACCAGTCATCACTGGGGAGAGGTTTGGCCATGCTCCCATAGGAAGGCTCAAGACAACACCAGTCAAGCCATTCATCTCCTCCCCCTCCTTCATCAGTTGGGTGCAGGGCGATATCCACCTGCACAAAGAAAGCCTCTGTGCTCACATTGGTCTGAGCCAAACACAGATCAGCATCTCTCCTACAACATCATCTCACTGCAGGAGCAAAACCCGGAATTTCAAACAGACAGGAATCGTACAGGAGAAGCAGGGGATTGGCCAAATGCAGTTAAAACCCTCTACCCTCATTGATGCAATCAACAGAACTGGCTCCAGGCAAGCTCAGGAAAAGAAATGCAGAAGCATTTCAAGACAAAGCTCAATTACTTAGGCAACAAAATGGGAAAAGCTTGAAAAGCCTGTCTGCACAGCCCTTGTACAGCCCTGTGTGCATTGCATTGAAGAGTCTGCCTGTACTGCCTTTTGGGGTAGACAATATTGATTTTTTTTTCTTTTGAACCTAACAACTCTATTTATCAATTTATATTTTATTGTTAAAAAGCCTGCAAATTGCTTTAAACAGATCTGTTGGGATTTTTTTGTCATATACTTAACCAATAATTGAAGAAGTAAAGAAACGGGAGCATCTAAGGAGGAGGGGGAGAAACAGGGAATTACAGGAACAGATTAAAGAGATAGATGGGATATTGTGATTACCAGTAACCTCAGGTCTGTGATCAATGTCACATACTCCATACGGACCAAGCAAATAGAGGAATGGCAGCACCATTTGTAAAACAAAGGAAAAAAGCAGACTGGTCTGGAATGATGTTCAGGTTTGGAACCGGCCCTCCGCTGACAAAAGCTCAAGGTTAGGGTTAGAAAAAGGTCTTTTTACTGTACTCACTCATGTTTCCAACATGGGTAGAGAAGCTCTACTCTTTCCCATGCGTTGAAGAGAAAAGCAGGCTAAAATTGATGATGCTTTCTGAAGCAAAGCTCAGTAACATAGCACCATCTAGTGCCAGCTGCGGAAAGCAGAGAGGAGAAGCAGGCATTTCCCGGGAGAGCTGTGCTCCTTAAAGCCAGACCCTGCCTTTAAATCATTTTAAACACGCGACTTCATGACTGACAGACGGGCCAAGGAAAGTCCTGACTGAGGAACCGGAGGATGGGGCTGTGACAAGAGAAACAGAAGAAAACGTGGGGCTATTTACAGCTCTTTTTTAAAAAGTAAAGGGCAAAAGTTGTGATGAGGCTGTATGAAACTTGTCTCAGGAAAAGGACTTGTATCACTGAATCTTAAAGACACTCTGGTTTTGAAGGAAAACTTAGATTTTCCAAAGGTGTTGCTAGGGTCATCTTTGGAGTTTGGCACCTCCCTGCTATATAAATTGTTTGTTAGACTTGCTCCCAAGCAGGCCACTAAGCAATAATAAACCAAAATTACGTTTAAGATTCTTTCCACGTAGGACATAAGAGAAAACTTCCGTAGGTGGAACTGTTTAAGAGAAGCTAGGGACGTGCCCTTGGCAATAAACATGGCCTGAAATCCTGTCCTCCTCACGGGAGTGCAGTGAGTGTTATCACTGATTGCAATGGGACTATGATTTTTTCATTCTTCCTACATCCCATTATGGCAAGTGCCAGATGCTGATATAACTTATCCAAAGCCTCCCATCCTACATATTGCACTTCACTAAATTCACAGGTGTACCAACTAATTAAACCTATTGGAGCTATAGGCAGCCTTAGAGAGCAGAACATAGGAAGAAAATTTACTCCTTTTCATACATGGCTTAAGTATTGCCAGCTGACTTCTGTACTTCACCTAAGTGAAGCAGAATCTTCAGAGAAGCATATTTTCTACTGTATGCATAGAAATCATTACATAGCTATAAACTTGGAAAATGCAGACTTCTCCTGACAGCAAAATTCTGTTGTCCCTAAGTAAGAGGACTGGGGCTCAAGGAGATAATACTTACTTCAATAACTGAACTAAAAAGTTCATTTTCTTGTAAGTAGCAGAATAAGGGCTGCTGAGCCACCTGGAATAGGATTTATTCGCCTGCTTATACAGCATCTTTCCAATATGGCTCCCAGCTCTGTCAGACCTTGGACACCATAATTCTAAAAAAATACCATTATTGATGGTAATGCTTATAGTAATAACAAATTTTAAGGAAAAAATAAACTGCAATAACCAGAGACCAATAAAATGCCAGTGGCTCTTTTGCCATGGGTGAAATATATTAACAGGAGCGGAAAGCATCAGTTGTTCTTTCTCTCTTATCTTTGATGGTAAAAGTAAAGGACTATAACAAGAAAACAAGGAAAAAACCTAATGTGGAACTAAAGCAACATTTACCACATCATCTGATCATTGTACTTGCATGATATTTCCATTTCTCTAATCTTTAATCTTCTTGTATGTAGATTTGAAAGACCTGCAGGGCAAGACTCCTTCTACATGTCAGTTAGTATCTAACACAATGAGATCACGATCCTCCCTCCGGCCTCTAGGAACTCATGAAATTAAAATACACAAATGATAATGGTCTACAAAATAGACTCGCCAAATAATTTGGACAATACAGTACTTAGTTTCTCAGCACCACCAGCTACTTTGCCAGCTTGCAGAATCGAGAGTCCTAATTCAGGTGCCTAGCTTTCACTGGCTGGGGCAGAAGCAACTACGGTGCGAACGATGGGCCAGTGCTACCACCAAACCAGGAATTCACGTTAGTCAGGAGGTGTTAATGGGACCCTGCAGCCCCCTCACCTCCCCAGTAAACCTGCAGCTACTTCAGATGCCTGAAAACAAACTTGGCAGAGGCACAAGCACACACGTTACCCCAGAGCATGTGTACTTTGCAGGCAGGTGCAGATTTGCCCTGTGTTTGTGTTGGCTCAAGCAGTGCTGTTGCTAAATGTCAAACTGGGCCTAAACAAGTGAGTCCTGAGCCCAGGTACTGCTTAAGCAGAGCAGGGATGTTTCACAGCCCCATAGTTTCTGCCTCGCTCAGGGTGCGCACGGATCTGCAAGGAGGCATGAAGTGTATGATGAGAAATGAAAAAAAGAGAACTGCACTTGTTACACCAGAAAACGGCTGTAAGGAACACTCTTCTCTGCTCTGAATGCGCAACCATGCACTCTCTCCCCAGTTAAGTAGCTAACCAAGCCCTTTCTGGTGTACCCCTGTGGCCACCATCCTCACCTGCAGCCGAGAGATTTTGGTACAGCTTCCCCCACACTCCTGGGGAGTTCAGACATGCATGCCTCACATCACAGATGTGCAGCATTTAGGGTCAGGATGTTGTCAATACCACCAGGTTTTTAAGGAACACTTAACTATTCCTTGGGCCAGAAAAGGGAAAATCTCCATCTACACACTTAAAGCCTCAACTCGAAAGAGAGGAACAAATTCCTCTTCCAATGAATACTTAGATGTTTAACTGTAAAGATTCATGAATATTAATCATTGTGTTTAAAGCCAACTACAAGATCATTAAAGCCTTTCTAAATATTAATTTCTCATATAAGCATAGCGTGTCATGATAAGAATTTTGGTAGCCATCAAAAGGATAGATGAGCTGACGACATACAGATACAAGGCCTCCACAAAATAATCTGTCTTTTCAAACAGTTTACATTCTAAGAAAGTTTAAGAAACTGGTTAGAGAATGAACAGTCATATGGTGTAAGCTGTGCTCAACATGCATTGTACAGTCAGAGTTTAAGCTGTGCTCAAACCAGACACGGGAGCGCAGTTTGCTATTTAAGTCTCTAGAACATGTTGCCTTTCTCTAAAAGCAAAATATTGCCACTCCTGTTTTATGAGCACACCAGCTCATTCAGCTATCAAACACGCCACTTTCACACAGGAATTGAAATTTGCCTTTTTCACACATTCGTATGAGGTTAGAAGAAGACACCTGATGGAACAAACGAAGAGAATTAAAAGTAATAATAAAATAATCATAATAATTTCATTATTATGCCACTCAGTCTGCCACAAAAACTCTGGGAGGCAGAAAGACGTGAGCCAGTAGACACTGCCCACAGAGTACTCCTACCTGTTGTGTTCTCATCAGGAAAGTGCTCTCATCAGTGGAAAGTGAAACCCTGCAAGTCAGCAGCAAGCAAGCAAGCTGGCAGAAGACAAAGTAGACTCCAGATTAAGAAGGCATCAAAGAAAACAATACACGGTTCTAGTGCTCCTGACTGCCTGACAGTCCTCCAACAACTACACAAACTCCTTCCAGGAGGGCAGGATGATTAATTACTCAGGAGAGGCTTTTGCACTAACAACCTAATTCCAACAGAGATACTGAAGTGCTCTTCCTAGATTCGTAATAAGAGGTTTGGATACATGTTTTGACTGTTTACATTTCACAGCAAGAATCATTGCTTCTAAAACACAGATAACTCACAGAAAGGAGGGTGTTGTAGTTCACTGAAAGACTGGTGGGACGGAGAGCCAGGAAGCACACACCGCTGTGACCAACCCTTCTCCAGCTGCAGGATGAGAAACATAAAGGCACCCAGACTCCTTCAGGCCTTTCCCATGTCTGGTTTCTTTGATTCCTTGGACGATCTTTCAGAGCTGATCTGTACAGAACAGCTACTCAAATACCTCAGGAGCTTTTGCAGCATTCAGGCTACACATAGCAAAAACGTGTATTTGAAGAAACGAAGCAACAGCTATGAGCAGGTGGTCCAGCAAATTGGATAACTTAATCTCAGCAACCATATACTCCAGATTGACAGGTCTCCTTCCTTGGTTCTTCTGAGCAGTGGGGAACACCAGCTGCAGGACTCTGTTGAACTGAGATAGTACAAGCTGCTGACTAAATGTCAAATAAGATGTTATTTTAGAGGTCAGAGACCACTTCAGAAACTTCCAATGAAGGTACACTAGCAACAAGGACAAAGAAACTGCAAAACCCAGGATTTTCTCTAAAGAGCACTCAGTAAGAGGTTGTGCAGAGGAGCTGATGGCAGAAAGCAATTCTCAGTGAAAGATGGTCAGGAATACTAAGGCTGGTAGGGAGTCAAAGCATAAGGAAACAACATAGTAACATTTAATTAGTCTGGAAAGTATTTAGGGTAAAAAAGAGAATAGAAACTCAGGTATATGGACATGCCAGCAACATCATTTTACCTGAGTTATAAATCATTATTCATGGTTTGCTAATGTCAAGAAAGCAAACTAGTAATAGTACTAGACTGGATAATCAAAGTCAACAGTCAGTTAAGGTAATATTAATTGTATTTGACTGATGAGAAGGGGTGGGAGAGTGAATAGCTGGCAGAGGGAAAATGTAAAATTTGATGCCTGCTAAATGAGGCATGATGAATAATGGTTTTTCTTGTCAAAACCACTGCTAGTTTCCCCTCAAGCTGTGAGCAGGTATTCAGGAACACGTGTCTAGTTTTAACCAGGGGTCTGATCCTTCTCCTAATAAAAGCAACAGAAATTATTATAACTGATACAAACAGGAGCTGAAAAAGACCCAGATAATGTCCTACAGCCACAAGCGGAAATTCCATCTAATTTCACAAAACGTACATTCAAAGCAAAGCAAAAATAATTCAGGGAGGGTACCTATTATCTCGCATGAACAGACAGCAGTTGTTGACAGGACTTAATAGCATTTCCCATGAAATTGGGCTTAATCTGTTTTTTGTTGAAAACTATTTCTTTTCATGTATTTATTAAGAGTAAGTAGAATTTATGACAAGATGCTCTCTAACCAAAACATTAAAAGTGGGTCTCAGCTAAATAAAATAATACAGCAGCCATGTAAGTCATTCAGATCTTAGGATAAGGCTATTCAGATAATTAAAATCACCGGTTTGTATTTATCTTACTTGCTGCATCTTTCCAGAAATTGTTCAGCTGTTAGCCTACTCTATTAATGTAAGCTGTTGCAATGTGCATGATGCTGAACTGCACTTTTTTGGGGGGAAAGCAGTAACAGTTACATGTGTCGGCTGCATGTCTGATGTGTTCTAAACCTGCTCTCAGTTTTCATTTAATTTTAGAGAAACAGGACATTTCCTATTATCATTATAATAAAATGAATTTGTGGTAGGGCAACTAATAAATCATTACTCTCAGAAGACAACTCTGTCCAAGAGTTGCAGAAGACAACTCTGTCCAATTATTTGGACAAGAGCCCTGGGGGTTATGCACATAGAGACTTACACCACGTAACAAACCAATAAAGACGCTGAAAGTCAGGAGCAGGACAGAGGTGCACTATATAAGCAGCAATGCCTGAGATTCATTCTCTCTAAACTCCCTTTCAGACATTTTTCCTGTATCATTCTGATGCAAACTGATGCTAGATGTTTAACAGCAGGCTGCAGAAATAATTTAGGCACAGAGTAAACAAAGCACTTCCAGGGGATGGACTGTTCAGCAAGCAGAGCCACAGTCCCTTCAAGATCCCACTGACTACAACGAAGAAAATTCTGAGCAGCAAGGGCTGTGTAGTAAAAAGAATGCAGGGAAACTATGTGGTCTCCACAACCAAAATTTTAAAACAAAGATAAAAAAGAGCCTCAGCCAGTAATTCCATTGCAGAGCTTCTTCCATCTCACCCAAAGCATCTACTAATGGCCACCTCGAATGAGTGCGAAACAAATGGATTCAGTGACAGTCTGCTGGTGCCAGGTGCACAGAAGGAAATTAATGTTTTGAGAAATACAGAACTGGGACTTCCAGCCCACTAAATCACAGGATTGGAAGGGAGACCACTTCACCACAGTTCAGACACAAATTCAAACTTCCCCTAAATTTGGAGGGACTGAGAGCGCAAGTTCTAATTTAGACCCATCTTTAACTGGAGTTAATCTTTAGCTCATGAGCTGAAGGATCTGTTTATGAATCATTCTAATAGTACCTAGACAATGTGTATACATGGCCACTGAGATCAGCAAACAGGCCTGAAGACCTCTTGGGGCTAATCCAACTATTGTGGACAACAGAAGGCACAAGCAGAGGTGTCCTGGTTTAGCAGTAGCAGTCATTTTTTCTACTGGTGCAGTGCTGTGTTTTGACTTTTGGCCTGGGAATAATACTGATAAAGCCGATGTTTTCAGTTACTGGTCGGAATGTTTACCCTGACCAAGGACTTTGTGAGTCTCATGCTCTGCCAGGGAGGAGGAGAAGCCAGGAGGAAGCAGGGACAGGACACCTGACCCAAACTAGCCAAAGAGGTATTCCATACCACAGCACGTCATGCCCAGGATGTAGAATGGAGAGTGCCCGGAAGGGCTGGATCATGGCAGGGTGGGGGTGGGGTACCGGTTGGTGAGCGGTTGTATTCTCTTGCTTGTTATTTCCTTTATCATTATTATTATTGGTGGTAGCAGTAGTGATTTGTGTTATACCTTAGTTATTAAACTGTTCTTATCTCAACCCGTGGGAGCTGCATTCTTTTGATTCTCCTCCCCGTCCCTCCAGAAGCGGAGGGAAGAAAGGTGGGGGGGGAAGTGGACTGCATGGTTCTGATTTACGGCCTGGGCTTAAACCACGACAGTTCTTTTTTGGCGCCCAACGTGGGGCTCGAAGGGTTGAGATAACGACAGATCTGACTGAGGCATAATGCTGATTTATTGGCTCTCAAAGTTGTTTCTCTTGATGTCACAGTTTCAGTATGCTGTAGCTTACTTAGAGCCGGTATTTGCTGTGTTAGTGTTTATCAAGTGTGGGCCTTGGGCTAAGGTTCTTGTTTCATTGTATTTTATGGTAATGGCTTGTAATACGGGCGGGCTCCGGCAGCAGGGCGGGATGGATGTGGCCGTGGACTTGTACCTGGCCGTCCCGCTGCTCTTCACCGTCCTGGCCCTCGTCCTCGCCTCCGTCTTTGTGAGGCTGCGGGGAGCTGAGGGGGAGCGGCCCCGGGAGCCGGCGGCGGCCGAAGCGGCCCGGGAGAGCGGCCCCGGGGACCAAGCGGCGGCGGGAGCGGGGCCGGAGGCCGGGAAGGAGGCGGCTGCCGAGCAGCGGGAGGAGGCGGCGGCGGAGGAGCCGAGCCCCACGGCCGAGCCCAGCCCCGCGGCGGCCGAGAGCATCCCCCAGCAGCCGTCCGCCGAGCCCCGTGAGCCTGAGCCGCAGGAGGATGCAGGAGACCCCGCAGCACTTTCCAGCAAGGCAGAGGAGGAAGATCTGGACTCAGAAAAAGCGAAGCTGGTGGTGAGAGAGCCTTCAAGCACAACAGCTACACCAGCCTCAGTGACAAGTACAGCAGCATCATTTGAGAGTTCTGAAGGGTTTGAATGGCCTTTGGGTACCCTTGGGACCTGCCTGCTGATTGTGATGGGGATCACCATGTTGGCACACACACAGAGTGTGTTCTACCCATGACCATTTTGTCTGATCCCGAGAGTTAAGCAGAGTCAGGTTTGGGTCTTGTCTGGGTTTAGACAATACAGGGGGACTGAGAGGTTTTCCCCAAGGCTGGACAGTCATGAGTGTCACGGTGTGTGGGACAGCATGGGCGAGTATCTAATCCACTGGGCCCCTCCAGTGCTTTGGAAGCATCGGAGATGGAAGGCAGCTGCATGGAGTCCCCAACAACAAGTTGCAGAGACTGCTGCAGGGGAGGGTGAATTATTTTGAGCCTGATGGGCCCATGGCACTTCAGGCCATCAGGGCGGAGATGCAACATAGAGATGGACTCATGATCGAGGGGTGGACTTTGCAATGGGCCTCTCCTGCTCTGAAAGACTGTTACAAGAGATGGAGCCCACCATCATGGACCGAATGGACTCAGCAGCTTTATAGGGATTGGTCCGTGCACTAAGATAACAGTGCACTGAGATGAGAGTGAGGGTATATGGAAAATGTGGGATCTGAGCATGACGTGAATGGTATGGAATAAGGGGTGGATACTGTCCTGGTTTAGCAGTAGCAGTCATTTTTTCTACTGGTGCAGCACTGTGTTTTGACTTTTGGCCTGGGAATAATACTGATAAAGCCGATGTTTTCAGTTACTGGTCGGAATGTTTACCCTGACCAAGGACTTTGTGAGTCTCATGCTCTGCCAGGGAGGAGGAGAAGCCAGGAGGAAGCAGGGACAGGACACCTGACCCAAACTAGCCAAAGAGGTATTCCATACCATAGCACGTCATGTCCAGGATGTAGAATGGAGAGTGCCCGGAAGGGCTGGATCATGGCAGGGTGGGGGTGGGGTACCGGTTGGTGAGCGGTTGTATTCTCTTGCTTGTTATTTCCTTTATCATTATTACTATTAGTGGTAGCAGTAGTGATTTGTGTTATACCTTAGTTATTAAACTGTTCTTATCTCAACCCGTGGGAGCTGCATTCTTTTGATTCTCCTCCCCGTCCCTCCAGAAGCGGAGGGAAGAAAGGTGGGGGGGGAAGTGGACTGCATGGTTCTGATTTACGGCCTGGGCTTAAACCACGACAAGAGGCCACACTGGAAAGAAAAAGGGACTTAAGTGCACAGCAGGACTTAAATCCAGCATCTGCCTGCAATGTAAATTCAGAGGTGCCATCAGTCATGTGTTAGTGCTAATGAATTGATCTCAGGCAACCCAAGTTTGACGGCTTACCTCTCACTGTCTTTGCAGCCCTGTGACTACCCAGGTCTTCCTAGTCAGAGAGCTCTGCTGAGCTGCTGGAGTACTCAGGAGCCCATCTCTGCTGGGTTTTTCTTGCTGCAGACATGGCTCCAGACTCTCCCTGCACAGGTCTTGTAACCACAACTCCTTCCTCAGGCATGCACACGTCTTCATGACTCATGCACACCTACAGTCACAAGCACCACCTAAATCCTGCATGTTCTCCCTCCCTCAGACACAGCCTGCATAGCACCTGCTGAGATGCTCCAGCATTCACCCCACCATCAGGGAAAAGGCAGCAACAGGAGGTTTGCAGATGATCTGGAAGGACCTACCTCCTGTCCACCAATTACTGGGACAGATGTCAGATCAAGCTCTTGCCTGGGTGCATGCCAGAGGAAGAGTCTGGCTTTCTGGGCAATGTTTGAGCAACAGAATAGGCAGAAGCATGTGTGGACCCCATGCAGTCTGTAGATTGCTGCTCAGACCACACTGTCATGCATAATTCAGAGAGAAGACACCGCATGTTATTAAAGCCTTTTCTGTAACAGAGCCCGTGATGTGGCAAGTACAAGCAAACAGTTACTCATACTTACTACCCAGGTAGTAAATAATTTGTGGGTTTGATATTCTCCTCTTCTGAGGAGGTTTTTGCATTGTGTCAGTCTCTTTCTTTTTTTCCCCCCTAAGATATTCTATTCTTTTTTAAATTGCAATGCTTGTGAAAGTAAAAGCACCAGCACCAGTGACACAAACTCCACATAAACTTGTAAGCAGATTCCTACAAACACTCCTTCAGTCCAGCCTGAAATACCCCTGCTGATCCTATGCAAAAACTTCCAGTTCTATACAACCGCCTGCTGTTGATGTGACCTTTCAAAGATGTGAGAGTTGAAGTGAATTACAGAATAGTTCAGTATGCCTCAGACAGGCACGAGGAAGAAAGCACAGCTGTCTGTGTTGTTCAGGAGAGAGTAAAGCATTATTATATATGTGCCTTGCTGGAAACCAGCCCTTCATTTCTCTCTAACAACAGGGTCTCCTATTCTGTGCTCATTTCTGCAAGGAGTATACATTGGTTTGTTTGATAACTTCAGTGTAAGCAACAAACAAAAAAAGGGAACTTTCACTTCTTTGTTTTTGCCCTTTTCCCCCACAGCCTTGTGCGTACATGTGAGATTTCTTCCTTCTATTGCCTAAATCGATTTTAGCATGATGCCTCTTAAACAAAGAGATGCTGAGGTTGACAGGGACCCTGTGCAGGTCATGTAGCCCACCCCTTGCTCTTCTGCAGACTTCTAATCTCTGTGTTACAAGCATGCAAAAGCAGAACATGGGCAGGAGGCATTCACCCGTGCACTCTTCAAAGGACTCAAAAGCCTTTCTATCCCATTAATTTTTCCATAGATTGTCCTTCTTTATTTTTCTCACCAGACAAAAAAAAAAAAAAGGAAGTGTCCTTCTGGGGTACTATGAGAAACAGGGAATGGGCCATTGTGGAAAATTCCCAGAACCACCAGGTAGGGATTTGCACCTCTTGCAAAGGCAGATGCACATGAAGCGTTAGTAAATTCAAATATCTATTAGCACAGCCTATTGTCAGTGGTAAAACCGTCGAGAAGGCCGTACTGCCACTAGGTGTCATCCCCCAGAAACTGCCACGTTTGAAGTAACTTTTTCTGTAAATGGAAACACGCCGTTTACAGCTCCCCCTCCTTCCCTGAGGGTGCTTTGATACAGCCTGTAAAACCAGCCCCCGATGTCCTTTACATCTGCTCGCACAAGTGTGAGCTGAGGCTCTCTGCTGTGGGAGTGTTTGGTGGGTGAAGAAAGGAGAGCGTTCACCTGTGAAGTTTTGGAGACAACTGATGGACATTTTTCTTTTCCAGCCAAGCAAAACCGCGTTAAACTGACATGCAAACACCGTACCAGTCTGCGGTAAAAAAGGAGAGAGGTGGGCAACATCACTATAAGCTGCGTCTGGTAAAACGGGCTGGTACAGACGGGGTGAGGCCAGGCTCTGAGACTTCCCACTCACACACAGCAGAGGGCTGTGTTGGGCTTAGCAGAGCCAGGACTGACAGTCAGGAGACTGACCCACTGCAAAAATAATAAACTAAGCTGGAGCAGAAGCAAATCCCTTGGTCACGGTAGGATGGAGAAGAGTCAGGAAGGACCAGTATGGTCTCCTCATCTTCCCTCCTCAGAGCGCCAGAGATGCTGCCATCACTTCTGCTCCATCTCAGTAACTCGCAGTATAATGGGATCTTCTGGCCATGCAGCCCATCTTCCCCCAAACAAGCTTCTCTCTCCTTTGGTCTTGACCAACTTTAATTCTAAACATTAATTTATTTTGCTACACACATTTATTCCAGAAGAGAGTGGCTGCTTTGCTGCTATGTATAAATCAATTGTTCATTCTTTGCCGGAGAAGTACACGCAGTTCTGCTTGCTCCATCACAAAAGGGATGCATCAGCAACGGGAGTGTTTCTGGGACAAATGTTATGGATCATTAGAAACCCAGGAAAAGTATAGAGCCAGCACAATGAAACAGAGCTGTTATCTAAGAAAGAAGATGGGTGCTTCAATATACCCTTTAAAACAACACAGGTACTGTGTACCTGATAAGGCACAAAATATTTTATTTCGGTGATATAACATGGGATATTCTAAGGTATACAGTATGCTCTGTTGCTATAACAACATGCCAAGAGTACTACTGACATAGCATTAAAAGTGCAGATATTTGTGATGGAGTCTGATTCATAAGCAAAGAGACAGAAGCCTAGAAGGCTGTAATAAGCAGAAGCCTGAGGTCAAATCACAAACTTACTTTTGGGGAAAGAGGGGGAAAATAAAGATCTGCAGGATTCAAATGAAGGAAAACCAGCATTAGATGGTTCTAATGACCACTCAGCCTGAACAACTCCCTAGCATCAACACTGCTTCTCCATAACAGATTCAGTTTTGCTGCAATGACAAAAAATGGCCTATGTCAATACAAGGAAGAGCTCTCTTTCACCTCTTGTATGACTAAGCAATGAGGCTAACCTACCATCTACGGTGCCCATTTAATGACGAGCTCTTCTGTTCCTGGCTTATCTTGGGAAAGATGTGTTTGTTCTCATTTTGCTCACTGTGGTGTGTCAATACTCTGGAGAAATGACAAGTATTGCAGTCTAGATGAATTCATTGATGAGCAACTGACTCATGTATTTTTGACAAGTAATAGTTTTGGTGTCTCCTGGAGTTTTATCAAGGGAACTCTTTCCTAGCAGTAACACACGAGGCAGAACATCAACAGAGAGGAGCTCAGTCTTTATGGCACCTACCACTGAGCGGGCTCCGTACCTCATTGCTATTTTCGTTAAGTCACCCAAGTGCTGAGTAACTTTGCACAGGAACAATTTGTATAGGAACCTATTTCAAGAAGAAATTGACCAATCAGTATTAGTCTCAGAGGTACCGCAACTGAACATTGGGCAACTCAGCCTGCTCCCAAATGAGTCACAAAAATCTCCTTATCAGGGTAAATGCCAAGATATACCAGCCACAAGTTACAGCTGTCATGCTCCATTTTAAAAGATTTGAATCCTTATGAAGTGTTAGTGGGATCACGACAGAAGCATGATGATGCTAACCTTGAAACACTGGAATTAACCATTTCCACCATCATTTAGATGGCTCTGTCCTGTAGCACTGTTTCAGATGACTGAATTATCTCCTGGACCAGAAAGGACACAATTTCTATATATGGGAAAGAGCAAGAACTATCAGAAACTTAGCACCTCATCTAAGCAATATATTTTACATCTTAAGAGTTATATGAGATAAATCTAATTTAAAGGTTGTGGGTTACTGTCTCCTTTTGTGTTTTCCCATACGTCCCGTACAATCTAGGGATGGGGATTACTCTGAATATAAACAATCTTAGCAAAGTAAACATGTGAGGAACTGCAAAAAAGATTATACATATTTTTCCATCACCTAAAAAACAGTGGGTCTCATTCAGGAGGTACAAATCAACAACCAAAGCCAGACTGAGGAAAGTGTTGCCTGTTTTTTCAGACAAATATGGTCCATTCATGCCAGCCTGATAAACACAGTGATGTACTAACACAAACTAACTCATCTTGCTGTCACACAGTTTGCAGCTTTGTAATCATTTGTAGCTCAGTTCATTGTCACTTTTCAACGCGTCTTAATTGGCTGTAGATTATTGCATTGTATTTTATATATCTGGCTTTGTTGTAATTTCAATTAACACTGCTGACATTGTATTTTCATTATTGTTATTACGCTGACAAGGAACAACTTTGCACGTGTTTTCTATTGGCCTCCAGAACATCAGCTTTATGATAGGCTGTGAGGTTCACCATTACTGAGCTAACTGTCCCTCAATATTAAGTTCAGACAACAGCAAACACCTAAAACCATGGAGTTTGACCAGTGCAGATTCAACTTTCTCTTCACAGTGCTGAGAGCTAACTGTTTGGTGCATGATGTGAGCACTGCATGCAGGCCACCCATGTGCAGCATCAGCACCCATCCCCAGGGATCGCAGAACAGACCTACAAGAGGTGGGCACTCTCCAGGCACAGTATCACCCACGTCTGCTTCCCTTCTCCATGACCATCACAAAATCCAGGAGGTGCACAGGGATGTTATGAAATCACCATCACTGGTGATCTTTCAGGTTAGACAGACTTCAGTTCAGCAGATGATGCTTGCTGATCTACACAGCTGGTCCTGCACTTGGGTGGAAGATGAGTAAGGCAATGTCCAGCCTCATTGTTCCTATGAATCTCAGATTTTGCTATCCTAGCATTGGCTTGACTTTCCCCCCTCCCTATTCATCAAAACGAACATCTTGTTTACTTAAAAACTCACAAATGTGCAAAGAAGTCAGTGCTGCTTTCCCTTCACAGCAGTCTAACTGGTTTTGACCATTAGTACACTGACCATTACACTTTTTCAGAAAACGTAAGTAAATTGCCACACTTGTGAGCGGAGGGAATCAGAAAAGGGGCACTGCACTGGCCAGTGTGCTCAAAAATCACCTCACCACAAGGTGGAACAGTACCACATACCAGTCCTCTCTGTCCGAATATGTGGATGGATTGCCCAAAAGCAGCTGGAATGCTTAAGATCAAGAAGACAGGTAAAATACCTGCTAGATTAGACATAAAGCTACAGTGCAATTAGAGGTGTGGTAGGAGCATACCCGAGCCAGACAGAGGCTTCCTCACCTTCTGGGACAGGAGCAGAGGTGCTGGGGGTCACTGGTCCTGGACACCCTGTCCACAGCCAGGTCCCTCCACATACACAGCCAGGAAGGCAGTGCTGTCATCGGCCCCCAGCTGGAAGCCCTGTAAAACACCAAGCACCAGTCTGACCACAGTAATCCCAAAGGATCAGGAAGCCACAGCTGGTAAAACTTTGCTTTAAAGATGGGCCCAGAGCAGCCAAGATCACTGCACAGTTGGGCTGTTAAGACCGAAGAAAACAGACACTAGCACAGCGTTACCTGAGCACTGCTGTCATTATGCTCTGCATGCCAGGTATGACAGCAAAAGCTGAACCTACAAGAGCCTTCCCATATGAAATGGGATGCATCTCAGCTGTACAAGTCATTTGGTCTTTGTATTTTAAAGGCAAGCACTATTGGTGGCCAACAAAAAAGTGAAAACACATACTTCTACCAGGTTTCACCACAGAGCTGTGATTTACATGTGCTTTTGAAAGCTACAAAAGCAGATATTCGTTCCTTCCCCATACCAAATGCTTCTGATAACAAGAATCAGCAACCTGTCTGTACAAGCCTTCCCTGACAATGGGGGGAAACTTCCATTAGCATACAAAACCTGCAGAGTGGAGTAAGCAGTAGGTCATAATCAGGAGTAATTTTGTGGCAGGCGAAGCCAGAGCAACTTAGTGTACTGTGGCTCACCAGCAGAGCTCCTAGGTAATCTGTAACTAGCGCTCCACACTTCTTTTCAAACCAATCTATCTACAGCTGCTGTATGAAAACAACCTCAGCAAATAAGTACAACACAAGTGTAAATCTGGATGTACAGAAAGCTCAAAGAGAGCTGGGTAAGCAAACAGGAAGAGTTGTTATTGCACAGGGTATGTTAAAAATCAAACCAAATAAAACCAAAACAGTAAGGTAATAAATACAGAAATTATATTATCCATAACTTAAAATGCAGATGGCCTTGCCTTAAAAGCCTTAACGAAAAGATAACCAGCCAAAAGCTAAGAAAATGAGATGAACCAGGAAACAGGCTTGTAGTACAACCAGAAAGGGCATAAATTTAAAACAGCAGATGAACTGAAAGGGAAAAGACAAAGCAAAGAGGGACAAATGCAGAAGAAAAGCAGGAGGACAACAGAAAAGAACAGTCTTGTCATCTTCCTAAACTCGCTTTGTTTAGTAAAGATTTTGACTGTGTGCAGAGCCTGTGCTCGGGTGTGCCTTGTTTGGCACTGAATTGCAATATAAACAAACTCCAGCTGTGATGCGTGGAAGGTCTAGGAGCAGCGGGGAGCTTAATGTCTCTAGTGCCTGGTCCTAAAATGAGGCATGGGAGGCTCCAGATAAACTTTGGCACGTAACACATTTCTGAGGGCAATTAGGAACTGGATAAATAACAGTTTGTCACTGCTGTGCTCTGGACATATTTGCAAAATGGAGGTGGTGATGAGATCAGAGTATTTCCTCCTGTGCTGTGCCCAGGCAGTCGTCCTTGTGGCTCCTTTTAACTGCAAGAGCTATGGCAGATCAAGAAGAGGGGAGAGACGTGAAGGAGTACTGTGTTTAACTTACCTTCAGGCCTACCCTTTAAGCATTGCAGCTATGTCCAGATGTGACTTGAAACATAAGCCACCTAAATTATGGGTTTGTCCCACTGTAACATAATAAGTTTTTTCCATGCAGATAAGCTTTTCAAAACAAAAAGTAAGTTTCTGGAAGTCAGCTTCAAGTAAAGATAAACAAGACTATGTTTTCAAAGCTTTCATTAAACCCACAAGCTGGAAAACAAGCATAACCTTTCTGGTCTCTGTGCATCACAAGAAGAAAGCACCCAGGGAGCACGCTCCTGCAACTGCAGGAAAGCCGAGTACATTTGTGGGCACAAGCTATCCCCACTCAGCTCCACCGTCCTCAGAGCAGAGAGTTTTATTTGACTCCATATTTGCCTGCTGAGGTTTTCAGAGGCTGAGATAAAAGCACAATTAAGGACAGCATATAAAACCTCTGTGCCTGAACTCACAGTCCAGAAGTGAGGATTTTTACCCTTCATCTCAGTACTACTCCTTACCAGGCAATGCTATGTACTTGTATGCTGTTGGTTTGTTACCTAGGCTCTCATTGGTGCTTACTTACCCAAGTTTGACCACAAGTACTTACATCCATAATAAAAAGATGTCTAACCCGCCACCCTGCTATGCAGCATACCTCCCACCCTTCACAAACGTCAGGAAAACTTCACTACAGGTCTGGCTCTGAGGCCAAGGGTTGGGAGCTGCAGAGGCTGGCACAGACACTGAACCGTGCTTCCCAGTCTCCAAAGATTAGTTGGAGCCAGTTCTGGAAAACAAATGGGAGTTGAGGCTGATGAGGGACAGCGAGCGAGGTGGTGGTGGCAGTGACTCAGATAAGAAGTAATGTCCTAAAGACAACGAATTATTTCAGCTTCTTGAGTATAAGAAGAGACTTAAGATACCCAGAACACAGCAAAGCTGCTTTCTTCCACAGGCATCTGGTAGGATATATCATAGTAGTACGCTCACAGAGTGCAAAAATTACTTATCAACAACACAACAAAATACACACACACTCTGAGATAAGCCAGTGTAAATCAGAAAGTCAGTGCCCCAGTTCCCAAAGCAAAGCATGATGCTGTGGACAACTACACACCCTCTAGCACAGACTGATGGGAACAGGCCTGGCTCTTACCCAGCACATCAAGTTAACCCACCTCCTCAGCTCCCCATTTTCCAGCCAGGCCACAGCCTTCAGAAGCAGATTCTGGGAAGCAGGAGTCAGTAATGCCTCATGCAAGGCTCCATCTCCCTTCAGAAACACTTTGTGAGCCGGAATTTGGTTTAATCCAGTTTTCTGTTGTCTTCAGCCATAGATGGTCATTGCAATCATGTATCTAGTGGCTCCTAATAAAAACAATAATTAATAATCAACATTTTGTGCTACTGGTGTAATTATAAGCTTCCACTGAGCAACACATGAACATCCAATACCAGGCAATCCCATCTTTCAGGTTATTACCAGTTTTTCAAGACACTATCATATAAAATGGTCCTTACTTCAAGTCAGGATTGAATCATCCTATCATCCTACCAAAAGCAGGTTAAACTAAGATGTATGGATGTTTACCACTGCCAATCACTCACCAATTATGATAAAAGAGGTTAATTTCAGAATGAATTTTGTTAATTTGTTAAATTTTGTTTCTATCTCCAAAACAGAATGCATTAGGAAAACGTGCTTTTTTTTTTTTTTTTTTCCTCTTTTTTTAAGAAATACTTGGATTTCCACAGGCCAATAAGAGCCAAGAAGTACATATGACAGATAGGTTCACACGAAGTATCCACATTTATTCCATCCTTTAGAAATGCCTGTTCCTTGGAGTAAAGTTTTGAATACTCTTCAGCTTGAGGTTCCAGCTGTAACCCAACCTGGAACACAGTTAATATCAGCAGACAGAAAGGAGACATGAAACTCATCCCTGGCAGTGTTAAAGGCCAGGTTGGGCAGGGCCTTGGGTGACGTGAGCTAGTGGGAGGCATCCCTGCCATGGCAGGGGAGTTGGAATCAGATGATCTTAAGGTCTTTTCCAACCCAAACCATTCTGTGATTTTATTATTGGATTACCCCCTTTTCAGCCCTTCATTACGTCAAAAGAGACTGCGTTTAGCACCAGTATATGTCTGCAGGAATTGAAAATCTCTGATGTTTCTCCTTCTGTTATCCCTGGTTACCTTCCCCTTCCTCAGCTGTTGCCAAACTCCCCATTAAAGTTAGTGGGAATTGATCTGCAGAAGATGGTAAGCAGTGGAAACATTTCTCCCTAATTTTGCAGGGCACGCTCCAATCTCATCCATCATATTCTGGTGCTGATGAGTGATGATAACACCATCACCAGTGGCGTAGCATAGAGCTGGTAGTGCAATAAACATGCAACCTGAGGATGAGGTAGGGTTTCATGTGGCTTTGAGAGGTCTGAAACAGTATCATAAAGCTAATGGAAGTAGGTCCTATTTGAACATCTCTCAAGGGAAGGCAAAGAGCCTTTTCCAACCAAATGTCTTAAGCACAGCCTAAAGTGCAGTCTAAACTGTGAGAGGGTTTTTAGGCAGTTTGCCAGAGATACACTCATTACAAAGTGCAGCAAATGGACTTTCATCAGAAAATGTATTTTAATTTTATTCTTCACTGAAGTTCAATGTACCTAACTGCCCTAAATAAGAAGTAAAAAATCTCACATGGATCCGCTCTGTGCTGCCACAGACTGAACTACACCCCATACTGTAGTCAGCTCAGGCTATCTGCAGTTCTCAGTCCTGTGCAGGACGGAGCTGTTCAGTCAAGGATTTTGCATCAGCAGTTCCCTGTTGATTTGCCTTGAGGATAGAGATCTCTCACTTCAGAGCCTTCAAACAGACACCACACTTCACCAGCACCAAGTTCACTTTACAGAAGCATTTACTCTGAGTACAAGGAAATACAAGTTTTTTGCAACTATTCAGCTCCATTGGATTTAGTTGGCTTAAGGTTTGAAATTTAAGTACCCACTTACAGAGGGAGAACAAATAAGTGGTAAATACACTGCACTCAGCACACAATACAGCAAGGTAGCACAATCTCCCAACAGTTCAGACACACCGAGGTGGAATCACAACACTTGACGCATCAGTGACACCAATCCCGCCTACTTGAATGTGGCTGGGATTGCCCAGCGTTTTGACCAGGCTAATTAGTACTGTAACACCAGAGTCACCTAATCCCTGCACTATCCATCTGAAGACCACTGGGAAACTGAGGAGGAAAGAAAGCAAGAGCATTGGCTCAAGACAAGCAGAGGCCTGTTCTCCACTCACAGCTGGTTGCTATGCTACCACCATTAAGGCGTGGGGCTCATGAGGTCCAGACCAGGATGCCCCTCACCGCAGCACTGCAGAGTGTGCTGACAAAGCACTGGATCTGCTGCAAGTGCGCACTAAGTGGAAAGAGAAAGGAGCCAGGTGAAGGCAATGGGCTTCACCATTTCTTAGAAGCAGCTGAAGTGATAGGCTGTACCACTGCCAGCTTCAGCAGTTTCAAAATGAGCTACAACATTTTCCCCGGTGAGAATCCGAACAAAATCTTCTAAAGGCAAAGAAGCATCACAAAATTATTATCTGCTGCTAGAATATGTACATCTTACACTCCTGTTCCTCTCTCATCACTCTGTTTGCCTTGAGTCACCAAGAAGGGGGCTTTCACCGGTGAGCATCAGAAAACCACCCAGGGTTTCTGTACAAGTTGTTGGCTTTTTCAAATTCAGTTCTCCCAGCCTCAGTGTGCAAAGCCCTGCTCTTCACTTTAAAGACTAGCCTATTGACATGCTGTGACCCTCATCTCCCTTCAGCTTCATTAGGTGTATCAGGTAGCCTTGGATAGATACGCTTGCATTAAACAACACTGAACTGCCTCATTTATTCAGGTTGAGATGAGCCCTACAGAGAATGCGTTTAGCTGAGGGTTTGGATTAGCACGCCCTGCTGCTCTCCCTGCAGCCAGCCCTCCTTATCTTTCACCACCACTTTCCATTTCCATTTCTCCCCTGCTCCACAAAGAACACACCCAGCCTCTGGAGCCTTCGACCTTAGCTCTGCCCTCTCCCAGCTTCACCAACCACAAATGCTGCACACTTCTTACAGCTGCCAGGAAGGACAACATTTTGGGAAAGAAGAGTATTTTCTGGAGGTGGGGTGGGTATTACTATCTCTTCCCAAACATACTTCACAGTCACTCTTTATTCCTCTTCAGACATTGCATACAAGGTGTTTGCTAAGATGCCTAAGAACCATTCCTGGGGTGGGAAGAAGGGTGCCAATCAGCCAACCAGCGGCTGCAGTGCTGACAGCCAGAAATTATCAAGATTTGTAATTGATTAGGCCACATGATCTTCTTCACTACATATTCAGTGGCCTTATGACACATGTCCTCACTTCCTTAATAACTGATCTGCACCTCTTCCCTTCTACATCTACTCCTGCCTTCCCTTTGTACAGGTCAATGTTGCATACAGGAGAGGAGCAAGGAGGTGCTCATCCACAGGCCATCGGGTTTGCCCTGTCACATACATGTGAATGGGCAGTATTTCTTCTGGAAGGACAGATAAGATAAAAAGAATAAAAGATTCTGCCTTTTACTCTGAGAATGCTGTGAGGTCTGGACTGCATCAGGAGTTAATCACAAAAAGCTCTTCGTCAACCTCAGATAAAAACAGGGAAGTGTACAGAAAACAATCTAGGTCACATTACTAAAGATGACTATAAGACAGAGAATAGCAGGAGTGCCTAGGGACAAAATCAGGAATGGCAAGATAAAGTGAGATGTTAACTAGAAAGGGACATTAACACAAATTCTTCAGCAACTAGAAGAACAGGAAATTCAGAATAGGAATTCGGAAAAGAAAAATATCCAAAAATGGCACAAGTCCAAGACAATTTTTAACCCAAAAGCCCCAATAAGGAGAATAGGTTGTGATAACTTGGCCATCCTTTGCGTATTTGTTCATATAATGTTCTTTGTTCTAGAATAATTAAAAAAAACCCAACCAACCAACCAACAATTAGGAATTAATCCCAGAGGTGTTGATGATCATCCTGGAGAACTCGCAGACAATTTCTGGCAGACAGAAAATCTACTGCACCTCTAACCAGTGAAGGAAAAAGAGGAGCTGGAAATTAAAAACCTGCTATGTTGAATTACCAGAATATTTACTAGAATCAAGTATACCATCTGCAAACCCACCAAAGGCACTAAGGCAGATGAATGCTAGGGAATAAATCACACCAAGCCAATCTGATTTGCTTTCACAACAGACCAACAGGCCTGTGGACAGAGAAGAAGCAATCAATGTCAAAACTCGATTTTAGTAAAGGCCTTTGATGTCACCTAACATGACAATCTTGTAAGCAAGGTGCAGAAACAAAGATTAGATCAAACCACCACAGGATGGCTGCAAAAGTCATCAGACACTGTTCCTAAGGGGTAATTATCCACAGTTCCCTGTCAAAAAGGAAAGATGCATTGAGGTGGATATTTCATGGATAACTGCACCATTTCCAACTACATTCAGTGTTTTCACTCAGAATTCGGACAATGGAATAAACCTTATTAAATCTGCACATGAGAAAGCAGGGAGAACTGCAAGTATACTGGATGGCAAACAGAATTCAAAATAAACAAACTGGAGAAGCACTTGGGAAAAGGAGACAAATGCAGCAGGAGCTTACATCAAGCATTAAATTTTCATAGCAACATCCAACTGAATGACTCTGGGACAGGAAATGTCTGGTGAGGTAACAGCCCTAAGAGGATGGGAAAGCAATAGATATCAAGCGGAAGGCATGTCAATGTAACTCCACTGTGAAAAGGCAAACATCAGACAGGGATCTATGAACAGGATTATTTCATGTGTCTTTCAGGATACAATTTTTCCACTTTAGTTGGCACTGATAAGGCCTCAGATGAGATAACATCCAGTTTCAGAAAAGATTCCAGGCACCTTAGCTTATAGGAGATTGTTAATTCCCTGCCTCATCCCTCCAGCCTTGAAGTATCTAAAAGCCTGCTGCAAAGAGAAAAGGAACAGTAAGTCATATGTGCACACGGTGGACAGGACAGGTAGCAACAGGCTTAGATGGGAGCAGAACTGTGGTTAGAAATGAGGAAAATCTTCATAATCAGAAGGGTAACAGCCCCACCCCACAAACAGGTTGCCTAGTTTGTTCCTTTATTTGTACAAGCACATGATGCATGCAAAAAGCATCTTGAAAAGACATGCAAGGACAAGAACAACCAGATCTTTTGGCTCTCAGAACTGGAGATGACCCCCTGATCACAAAGACTGCCTTCTTTTCAAGGCCAGGCACTGCTTTTTGCTGTGCTAGCGGTCCCCAAAATGAATCTGTAATTCACGCAGAGCTTTGCAAAAGCACACAGCTGGAAACAGCTGGGGAATCAGCCGCTTCCAGACAGACGGATGACATTTAATTTTCACTAGTGCAAACTCCCTGCTCACTAACAGCACTCTCGGTAAAGGGTTATTCTTGGGGGGCGATTGTTGCTTGATGGCTTTGCGAGAAGGTTGATTTGACTACAAACCTTAAACTTACAGCTTGTTTAAAAGCATAGCAGTTGTTTGATGTTTGTAATCCACTTGACATTCTGGCTTGTTATACCAGTACATCAAGCTGGTATGACAAAACAGGCTAATTAAATGGAAAGCAGGGACTGTTTTCACAAACTTCACCCATACCATAGAGGTAAGCTCTAATTCCTTGAGTGCCATCACTCAAAACAAGTCACTGAGTTTTGAGTTATTGCCAGGGGGGTTGCAGGGATCAGGTAGTTACCCTGATACATCAGTTGTCAGTGGGAAATCTATCTCATTCCCAGAGTGAAGTTTTCAGTCTTTCAGCTGTAAAGCAAAGTTGGAAGCATTTGAGGCCAAACACATAGGGTGGATCAAGGGATACCTAGCCTGGACATGTACTAATAAGGATGTAACAGTCTTCCTGATGCTCTCCTAAATTCATTTGGATGTGAAAGCAAGGACTGGAAGCTGGGTTCCCCCAGGTGTGTCACCACACTACTGCATTTTAGCTACCTAAGTAAAGTTGGTGTTAACCTCAGCTACCAAGGGTATCTGCATCCTGTACCAGTTAAGACAGACATACTGACAAGAGAAATTAAGATCCTCATTTTGTATCTCAGAGCTCTTATAGTCCAAAGAAGCTAAAAATTACTTCAGACAAGAGCAAAAGCTCCCTTCCACCCTTTTCAACTACTGCAAAAGGACATCAAATAAAGGTCTAGTCTCTGACTGAAGGCACATAAGTGGCACTCTTTTAGTGTTCTGACACCTACAAAGAAAAAAGTTCTTTACAAAGTGAGGGGTTTTCTTGAGGAAGATCCGGGGCTAGAAGACAACAAAGCATTCCTTTTTAATAATTCTTCGTAACCACACATTGTTTGGGAATTCACAAAACAACATCGACAGCAATTCTATAATAACCGAAAGGAAGGGAAAAAAATTACTCCACAAAACTGACTGCAAAACCAGGCTTGTTTTCTCTGGTTTACAGTTTCAGGCCTTTCATAAGAGCAACCAGCTCCCATAAATAAGCTATCTTTGAGTTCCACAGGGAACAGCCTCAAACTAAATTAGTGGAAATTCAATTTTTCTCTCTATTCTCTTCCAGAAACAATACCGAAAATGGAGATGAGACATTTGGATTTCTTAACAGCAGCCATTCACGACTATGACATGCTAAGTTTCAAGTATAAAAGTCCCCAGCTGTGGATATTGACAAATCAATGATTAAGCCCAAAAGACAACTTGGAACATGCATTGCGGGGGGACGGAGGGGATCACTTTAACAATATACTAACAAGGCATGGGGCAAGTCCATGAGACACCTATTCTGAAAACACAGCTCATCAGAAGGCAAATAATTCTGCTCAGTTCATAAGCTGTTCAGTTTTATAGGAAACAGATTTCAAAATATTGCAGCACATGCTCTTCCTGATTCTTTTTCTCATTTCAAGCTCAGAAAATAGCACTTTGTTTTCTTCAGTGTTTTCAGTCTCATTAACTATAACTTTCTTATTGGCTAATACTAGAACTGAGGGAAATACAATCTTGCTGTAAAGATCACCTTGGGACCACATCACCATCGTCATCTCACACATTCCCTGTAATTTTACTCTGTCATCCTGAGAGTTCCTAATACTTCAGGTTCTGTATAATTCTCCTAATGCCTACTGCTTCAGTTGTTATCATGATCCATGTAAATATTTTGGTATCACTTCTTCATTAGTCTTTAAGGAACGATAGAAAAGCCGGTTCAATGGGACTTCTAGAGATCACCTAGTCCAACCTCCCACTGAAAGCAGGACTGCTGCCAGCAGTAGTTCCAATCAGGTTAGTCATGGCTTTATCCAACCAAGTCTTGAAAACCTTCAAGGACAGAGGTTTCACAACTGCTCTAAGAAACTTGTTCCTGACTCCTAACCATCTTTGTAGCCTCTTCTGGATAGTTTCTCACCATGCTTCCGGAACAAAAGAGCCCCAAACCAGACACAGTATTGCAGCTACAGCCTCAAAAGCACAAAGAGGATAATCATTTCCCTTGATCTGGTGGCCGTGTTTTCCTATGCAAACAGACTGATGTATTTGTGTTGTAAACTCACTGTTGGCTCACATTCAGCACACGCCACTGTCTCCCAGGACCTCTCTCAACAAAATGGAGAGTTCTGCACTTCTCTTCATCAAACTGCATGAGGTTTCTATCAGCTGAATCTTGAACCCCGGCTCTTATCTTTCAGCATATTAATTCCCTTCCTCATAGAGGAATGATGTAATAATCAGGGTCATACTAAACATCAAACCCAGTATCACCTTACAGAGTATTCCACTTTTAGCCATCTTACAAACGAACAGTGAGCAACTGATTTGAGCCCGGTGGTCCAGCCAGTTCAAGCCACCAAGCAGTGCATTCACTTTACTCATGCCTCCTCCACTCCAAATGAAAACACTCTGGGAGATTGTGTCAAAAGCCATTCTAAAGTCAAGGTACATGAACATCCACCACTGCCCTCATCCACATAAGTCATCTTTTAATCATATAAGGCCATATAAGGTTGTTTAAGCAATCCTTTTACACATCTCCTCTACAGCCTGTCCTTTCTTCTTCACATTTCTTGTATGCTCTTCAGCCTTCTAGTTCACTAACAAGCACCTTGCTTATATAAGTAAGCCTTTTGCTTATACATGGGGCTTTCTCTCCAAATGCTAGTTTTGAGGCAGTAACATAAGCAAAAGAATAAGCTGACGAGAGTCTGACACCTGTAACTAGGTACTTGTCATGGTTTAAGCTCAGCCAGTAACTCAGAACCATGCAGCCACTCGCTCACTTCCCTCCCTTCTTCCTCCCCATTTCTCCAGGAGCTGAACCCAGGACAGTACTCAAGTCAGACCTAGCATGCCTTTGGTAACTTTGCAGATGATCTGATAAGCACAATCCTGTTATGCCAGCAAGAATATTATGCAAAGACATCTTCCAGCATTTCGTAACTTTACCCGTATGTATTAAATAGTAACACTGGAAAATGTATTCTGAGGCATCAATTTCTTGCTATTCGAAATACACGAAGCAAGAATAGTTTGAAGGAAAAACAAAGAGCAGACAACAGCTAATCATTAAAGAAGCAGGAGAGGAATACAAACTTTGACCAGAGGATTTTTGCTTTAAATTCTTATCTGATCATACTTAGTTTTTCTCCCAAGGTATCAAGCAAACAAACTTCATAGAAAAGGCAAATACAGATCAATCATTGCTAAGACGATTTTTTCCCCAAAGAATTCTTTTGGGAGCTACGTAGTACATCTTCTTGTCATTGTGAAATATGGGCCTGAGATACACTGTCCGTCTCAGACTACAGGAAGCATAAAATGCAAGCTATGACAAGACAATTCCACTTGCGGATGTGGGCATGAATAAAAACCAGAGGTGGCAGACATGATGTTGTAATCATATGAATATTATGAAGTGTGATCATCTATTAATTCCAACCATCAGATTTATCTTAGAGCAAGGAGCTCATACAGGAACATGCAGGCTTATGAAGATTTACATCCATGTACTGTCAGCTTTAATGAGAAAGCAACCAGGTACAACTATAAAGTGAATCTTGGGCTTCTTTATTAAAGAGGTTATCCAGATAATGTTTAACAGGATTAAGTAAAATACTATGGGTTTTGGTTGTTTTTTCTTTTTTGTGGGAAGATAGTAGTAAGCTGTTTATTAATCATATGCTTTATTTCTAAGCATTAAAGACTGGAAGTCTTTAGTCTTTATTGCTTGAAATAAATAGCAATAGAGGAGCCATCTATGACATCAGTCACCTTTTCACTGTTAAAACACCCTGAACATAATACAGCCTACTGAAACTTATTGCTGTGACAAGATTGATACTGTTCACAGCACACACCCTTAAATGTTAAGAAAGGGGAACAAAAAAACAAAGAGAGAGTCTTCCTATAACCTATAAAAGTACGCTTCAGCCAGTAATAGGCTGTGACACAAAATCACCAACACGAAGGATGGCTGTTCCCCGCACAGACACACTGCCTTTTCCAAGATTCTTACATTTGGTGTGTAGCTGCAACTGGCAAATCCTATATCCAATTTAGTGATTACTGCTCCATGATTATCTGTCTGCAACTGGCATGTCCTATATCCAATTTAGTGATTACTGCTCCACAATTATCTGTCTAGCTTAAGACAGGTGTCAAGGCTGCAGGGTTTTCCATCAGTTTATTTCATCAAAACATCCATTTACGTAACACAAGGTATAACAGTAAAGCCTTTAGGATGATTACTTAGTCTCTAATCCCAAATACCATCACCCTAAACCTCTAAATAAATATATAAATCACTATCACATCCTACCAGTGCTAGCAGGTGCCTTTTTGGCATAAAGGTTCTCCAACCTAGATAAAAACCCATGGGTCCACACATTCCAACCACACAGCCTAAATATGCAGTTGTATTACCAGGGTAGTATTATCCCCTCTTACACCAACTCTTTTAGCTTGGTAACCATTATGTTTATATGAAATACTTTCTTTTGTCTAGTAAGTTTTGGGGCTTAGCACAGGGATCAGCTTCAGATTTTGTCCTGGTTTAGCAGTAGTAGTCATTTTTTCTACTTCTTAGTAGCTGGTGCAGCACTGTGTTTTTGACTTTCAGCCTGGGAACAGCGCTGATAACACCAATGTTTTCAGTTGCTGCTCAGTAATGTTTACTCTGACCAAGGACTTTGTGAGGCTCATGCTCTGCCAGGGAGGAGGAGAAGCCGGGAGGAAGCAGAGACAGGACACCTGACCCAAACTAGCCAAAGAAGTATTATTCCATATCGCAGCACGTCATGCCCACTATATAAACTGGGGGCAGTTACCCAGAAGGGTTAGAACACTGCTAGGGTCGGGCTGGGTATCGGTCAGCAGGTGGTGAGCAGTTGTATTCTCTTCCCTTGTTATTTCCCTTATTATTATTATTGGTGGTGGCAGCAGTAGTGATTTGTGTTATACCTTAGCTATTAAACTGTTCTTATCTCAACCCATGGGAGTTACATTCTTTCGATTCTCCTCCCCATCCCTCTGGGTGCCGGGGGGTCAAAGTGGGGGAGTGAGAGAGCAGCTGCGTGGTTCTGAATTACCGGCTGGGCTTAAACCACGACAGATTTGAAAACAAAACTACACTTTCTGTTTAAAGAAATAACTCCTACATTTTTCAAAAATTAGAAAAAACAATTTTATAAAGATTTAAGTTTCACAGAAACCAGAGGCTTTGTAAAAGAGATTTCATCTCTCAGTTCACCCTGTCACTTGCTCAAAAAAAATTTTCATTTCCAGTCTGTCTTTGGTATCAATTGCACTTGTACGCACCTTCCCTTTGATTTTACATAATGACCCAATTTTAGATAGAATCTCTGTAACTCTTTTAAAAACTCCTGCAGAATGAAGAATGCCATTAAGAGAGGTTCTTCTCCACACAAGAAAGTAGAATCTGTAACAGACTTCAAAATGTCAAGCAGTTACATGCTTGTGGGATTACAAATCTTAGCAACAGCAAAACAAAGGGAACAGTTGTAAGTATAAAACAGGAGTCTGACACTTGACAGGTCTCCCTCCAAAATAAAGCATGTCTCTGTACATTCATATTATAAAGTCTAAACACCTGATCCATAAACAGCTTATAAATTGTACATATATTCTTATATATATATCATATCATCATATATCATCACATCATATCATATCATATATCTTATATATATACATCATCTTATTCACTATTAAAATAAGCAGTGCCACCTACAAAATAAAGTGCTAGCCAGTGCCTTAGTTTGGTTTTGGGGTTGTTGGTTATTTTTTTTCTTTTAATACGACAAGAAGTCCACCAACAAAAAGATAAATTTTGTTACGTGTACATGCTGGATGGCTCATGGAATCCACAAGAGCACAGCAAAGAGGCAGAGCAGCAACACAACCCTGGCACAGTCTGACTTTCAGCCAAGGCCACCTACCAGCTTTTGTATATTGTGTTAAACATTTAGTGATAAGGTATTGCATAACATAATTCCCTGCTTTACTTAACTGTAAGTACTTGCAACATTTGAGTGAGACACCCGCTGCCATTGCAAAACTGTCGTGAAGAAAAAGCTCAACCTTAATGATGCTTTAGAAATCCGATCAGTGTTTGAATCAGGTTTACATCAAGGCCTGTTCAACTCTTATCCAGGTAAATTCTCAGGGAGAGTGGATATTGGTAATTTCTCAGTCTTCAACCATGCTAAGACCATTTAGATGGGTTGAGGATCTTGTGATGACAGGTTACAAAAAAGCGGACAGGTTTCTGCTGAAATTCCACACAGTGATCGAGATCAGATCTACAATTTAATCTCTCGCTTTTACATAGAGAGGAAGTTGGATCCAGTTCTGGACTATGATGCCAGATTTTCTCCTTAAGCCACCATTACACAGACACAAGGCAGAGAAGACAGCAGCTCTCGTGCTCAGCGATGACTGCTGTCTAAGGCTGACCTAGCAGACCAAATGAAGAAAACACCACCAGCCAGTCAGAAAGCTTCATGATTTTGTCTTAAAAAACCAAACCAACCAACCAAAAAAAACCCCCAAACACTGGTGTCAGGATAACAGGTCAGCAAGAGGGGAAGAAACTGTTCTCCTACAACAGCAGTTGCAGAAACCACAGGCAAATTAGCAGGCAAAAGGAACTCTTGGCACCAAAAACATTTACTGGAGTCCCAAGTCCAGAGTATGCTGCTCTGGCATTGCAGAGGGTAGCTGCTGTCTCCACAGCTTTATGCACAGCCCACTAACCCCATGGTATCAGATCTCTTCCAAGTTTTGTCTCTTCACCTCAGTAAAACCTCTATCTGTCATTAGCCAACAGCAGATACCACTTCTTCAGTATTTATAATACACACTTCATTACTGCATCTGAATGAAACAGGGCAACACTTTGCACCCACACCAGTTACACCAATTTGCAGTACTACAGTGCACATCTGTAACATACGACCCATCTTTACAGTGTCATGCACCTTTCACACCTATTTCTTTTTAATATTAACACAAATGCACAAATGGCTTTCATGCCAAATTTTGACAACAAAGTCTCAGTTCAGGATTCTCTGATGATTTCCTTCACAGGGTAGTTAAGAAACCAGAAAACAAAGCAAAACAGTAACACAGCCTGTCTCTAAACTAATTACAACATAATAATTTCTAACAAGAAATAAACTGGTTTTATGTATCTGTGTGTATATAAATTTTGTGTATATATATATATATATATATAAAAAAAAAACTGAGCCAGGACACATATACATACACAGATCCTGGATCTGTTTCCATCTCCAGACTGACTTTCCGCAATACTATGCCTCAGTTTCCTCTTTTGGTTAAGGTAGCCCCTACTGCAAAGGTTTTTAATGATTACTTCTCCAGCACCCAGCCCTGATGCCAGCCAAGGTGCCCCTGCAGAGCTGGCTCTGGAGGCCACTGGGGTCAGAGCCGACGCGGGGTCCCTGCCAGGGTGACCAGCACAGCAAGTCATCCCACCGTGCAGGTGTCCCAGCCACACCTTCTGCCAGCCCCAGGCAGGGGACTGCTGATGGAGCTGGTATGATCAGTCATGCTGTTAACACAGCTAATGCATTTCTGATGGCTCAATCTAAACTCTTAAGAGCTATTGCTATTAAAAGACTACTATAAAGCCACTTGCAGAGTGCTCAATTTTTTTTCCTCATTTCTCACAATTATTTTTTCCAACTTTATCTAAGTTACTGATGGCTCAATTATTATCACCCTCTTTAAACAGAAGCGTAATTGACCAGCTACCTCCACCAAATGGTATTTAAGCTGCCTTCCACCTCCAGTTTGCACAGAAAAAGCTCACATTTTTATCATATGGTAGACATGATCCCCCAACTAACATGACAATAAAGCAGACTGCAGTGGGAAAACAATTTGGCAGCCTTAATTCATTTATTATTCAAATCTAATGATTAATTAAATCCCTATCAACACTCTTACGTGAAAAAAGAAAACTTACTCTGCTTCATAAGTATCACCCCTTGAACCACCTCTTCACTACGTCAACTTTAGGAAAAGGACATGCTGCAGAAACTTTCTTCTAGAAATTCAAACTCCAGTAACATACAGTATTTTATTAATGAAAATATTCCATCTTTAACAAAGTATCCAGAATCTAAAAGAACAGCCCAAGACTATAAGATTCTCGGTTTATAATTAAAAACAGAAATGCTGAAAAAGACTGCACTGAAATTAACAAATTGAATTCAAGTATGATTATCAATCAAGCCCACTCCAACGTAACACAATTGGAGGTTATGGTTTCTCTTTTTTCCCCTCTCAACAAAAAGCAGACGGCTGATAAGTCAGTATATCAAAGCCCTTTTATGAAACCTTTCACAATTAAAAGTTATGTTTACTATTCCTAATGCCACCACACAGAAGGGCTTCCCCACATACAACTAAATCCCTTTCTCAGCAGTAGATCTGTATCAATCACAGTAGTAGTTCAAAAGAAATAAACATCACAGTACCAGTTTGATCCATGGACAGTAGGAATTTATGCTACATTACTTCAAAAAGAGTATGTTAACCTATCGTTATCTCCATATATACTTAAAATACTCACATACAAAACCAAACACACACACAAAAGCCAACAACCCAAAACCCTACTATGTTTAGATATTCAGCTATTTAATAAGTGAAGGCACTTACTGGGAGTTGGGAGATTCCTGCCAACTTTGGTAAAGCTCAAAAAAGTTCAAAAAAAGTTCAAAAGTTCACCTAAGAAGCTTACAGCTCCCAAGATGATAATGGAGTTTTTAATCAAACACATATGAAGTTCTTAAATACAGGGGGGGAACCCACTCTTTTCTCTTAAGCATGCACTTGAGAAAATTAAATACACCTAAAAGACAGTATCTTTGTAGAACAATTTAGTTGTACAACTTGGATATAACTCCGGATTTCAATAAATCACGTTGTATAAAACATATAACAGTACCTATTACTACTGTGCCATTAAAAAAAATTGCCACAATTCTTTGGTCGAGTATCTTTTATCTCTTTTTGGAAAGTTCTGAAAAAAGCAAGCAGCATTCAGAAAGACACTAACTTCTCCAAGAAAGCTCTGCATCAAAGCTCTGCTTTTAAACTTTTATTTTTTTTTAAACAACAACAAAAAAAACCCTCCACTTAGGAAAGCTGTCACCATCTTACATTTCAGAATACAAAACTGAAAAAAATCCCTATTAAAAAAAAGACAGGACTTCAGCCAAGTATTCAGCTGCTTATTGCTGTAGTTGTAACTCAAGTCCATTTAAGCCCCTACGTTTTGGTCATTTGTAGCAAGAACATGTTTGGAACACTAGCAGCAATAGAAAACCCCTTTCAAACCTAGACATAGTTACACTGTTGAGTGAACATTAGCAGAAACCATAACCACTGGGACATAATAAAGCATCCTGTAAAAGTACAATAGAATTGGTAGCTAGAAAAACAGGGATGATTTAAAGTGCTATCCCAAAGCCATTATGTGGGTCTATGTCAGTAAAGAAAAGTACTTTCCCCGCCACTAGATAAAGCCCCAGACCACAGCACTACTTCAAACATAACAAATACAGTCTTCGTCCTGCCTCAATGCCTCATCTCTCCTCCCTCCTCCAACAGGTAGCATACAGAAACTTGAAGTAATTGCCAATTCCAAATGTAGGTGATACTCACAAATATACTGTTGAACAAGGTTTGGACAGCAAACAGTACACCTGAGTTCAGTCGTACAAACTAACTTCTGTAAATAGTGTTAGACGAATATATTCATGTCTCTAATATGAATCTAGATGTATCTTCTTACAAAATGCATTAATAGAAATATCCAGGCAAATACATACCATACAATAGCAAAAGCTTTAAGCCCCATTTAATAAGATGACTTTCAGATTAAAAATAGAAGGCAATTAAGATTTACTCAAAATTACAATTAAGAAAAGCTTTCACAGTGCAATATTGAAACTGTCACAAATTTAAGAAAATACTGATATCAAAGTACAATCACAATGTTAAAGTAGACAAAACTACTATACAAGGGCCTATCCTGTAAAACTAAAAGGAATGAACACAACATGGGGACATCTCACATCCCTGCTCTACATATCTTGTTTGCTAGTCTTCAGAGTCATAATTGTGTCTTTCTGACATCGGCAGAAGTCTTGTTAAAACTAAGATGTTCATTCTTCTTCTTCGCGGACCAGATTTCAAAGCCTGATTGCTTCTTGAAAATATGTTCTTCATCACTGCACAATTTCGAAGTAGTGCAATATTGCCATGATGTGCTGAGGCATGAACACGTACCCAGTGTACAGTGCCATTCCAACGATGGAAACGAGCATGGAATCTGAATTACAGTTGAGGAAAAGAGCATTTGAAATATAAAGTGCATTAGACATCACAGAGCATTAAAACTTTCCTGATAACTATTTTACAACACTACATGTTTAAATCAGACGGGCTCGACTGTATTTAGCAATTAAAGACTGGAAGAACCAACTGAACACTAAAAACCAGAACACTGGTTTCAGCAATGAGCTGAATTACAGAATGATGCCTTGCAAGTTATCCACTGCCTTGTCAGGGACACAAGAGGACAGCCCAAAGTATGGGAAGTGTGATGGAAGAACAGAAAATGGGTACTGAGAATATACAACTTCTTACATGCATCTTCCTAGGTGATAAGCAAGTCTTGCAAAAACCAACGCCATTCAGCCAAGCAGAAAAAAAGTCAACCATTGCAAAAAAAATAGCCCAACAAACCAAACAAAAACCACAATAATAGGAGTAGCTGTACTAAGAGGTTTTATTTGTGCATGTCCTACTCATTTTTAAGCACACAGCATTAGAGACCGATCTCAGCTTCTTGGAACAGAATGACCTAATAAATTTAATTCATGATGCACAGAGCACATCTGGTGTGAAAGTTGTACTGTTAGCACAATGAAGTCAGGAAACCTCACATCCATTCCTAGCTGCCAGTGTCCTCTAGGCTCTAAGTCACTACATTATTTGGCTCATTTCTCCACCCACATGTTGTACTCAGACCCTTCCTCGTGGGCAAGCACCTCAATTTATGTGCTGTTTGGAGGCATTCAGGAAAAAGAAACCGCAGGAGAAGTGAAAAGTATGAGTAACATTGTGACATGCACCTAACTATTTCACTCACAAATCCTCAGCTTCAAGTCATGTGCTTAAGTAAACAGACACTCATTAGAAGATCACACTGCAAAACAAGCTTCACATGAAGCTAAATAATTTTAAGATGACTACTTTATTAGTTGAACTCCTACCAGGGACCTCCTGTAAAACATACACAGAGAAGTCAGACAACAGCTTATAATGCATACGTACAACTGGACCTTTGTCCAGCTTTGGGGTTCCTGAAGCTTTATCTACAGAAATTATGGCATCAGATTACTGAAAGATTACGCCATTCAAAGTTTAAGGTTACATAAATTCAAAAGTACTTGAAATTAACAATAACCTGTTGATTTCATCCAACTACCTGCATTCAGTAAACTTAAGACAGGAACACTATAAAAAGCACTGGAGATTAACAAGCCTGATAACACTGGACAGCAGTACTCGGTTTCCACAGGTGAAACCAGAGAAGCTCCACATCTTTGAGAAATCAAGTCACCACAGCACACATGTAACATGCTCTGCGACCAACCTCCCTGTGGCAGAGCAGAGGTATTAGTTGCACTTATTAGAGCATACTAGCTGCTTGGTGTGTTTTTAGTCCCAGAAGATTATACAATACGAGATGCTAAAATGAAGGTCAACTCATAAATCCCTGTTTCCGTATCAGCGCTCACTCATGATTCTGGAGCATGAGCAGCAGTGAGGCACATAGCAACAGAGCCACACACCATTAATTCCCAAGGCCACTGCGTCGGCACTGCACTCGTACAGACCTGGCCCTCTGACAGCAAAACCATCCCGTGTGAGGACACAAAACTGCTTTGCTGACCCGGGATGGCAAGTGATACTTTTGCCACTCACATTTGTAAGCTAAGTGGCAATTACTTCACTGCAACACGAACATTTTATAACAGTAAACATGCACACACACTTTAATTTACCTAAATACACTGCACAAGTTAAAATGCTCCATGGCTAACACAAAACACAAACAACAACAAAAAGCAAACTCATTACTAATATAATTGCAGGGAAAGCAAAGATGAAGCTTCCTCAGTGACAAAGGCGCAGCATAAAGAGAGGAAGATATGGTAGCAAGGAGCACTTGCTTGAAGGTAAGATCCCCCACCCAAACAATCATGCATAGTCAGTCTATAAATCCTAGAAAAGAGAGGAAGTTATCTCCACTTCTACTGACTTTACACAGTAAAAAAAACCCTAAATCACACAGCTGTAACTTGACCAACCACTTTCACATAATAAATGCAAGTTCCTTTACAGAATTGTCCAGTATGTCAGTAAAAACAGCTTCTCACTACTACTTATACCCTTATCTTTGTTGATGTTGTGGTTAATTACTCTCTTTGCCTCTCAACATTAACTGGAGATAGCTCAGGGTCATCCACATGAGACATCATTTTAAATCAAAATCAAAACAACCACTTTTAAGACAAAAATACTTGTGATGCCTTAACAACAGTCGGGAGAATATACTGCCTATCTGAAAGGGGTGGGTAAAGAAGCCAACCTGTAAGCAGTTTTTAAACACATGGCTTCATGTCAGCAGCTATCAAGTTCTTCCACTCCAAAAGAGCCAAGCAAACTTACCAGTTGGAGGATTAAATACTCATCTAACACAAGCCATGTGACAAAGCGCCATAAGCTTAAACATAAGCTTACAAGGCTTTGCAGCATGCATGTTTACTTTCCAATAAGCAAAAATACAAAAGAACTAATAAAAGACATCAGTGTTTAACGGAAACATTGAGATTCCAGTGCAAAAGACGCGAGAAAGTGCTACCATAACCCTAGAGAAGAAAAATTAAAGGAGTAACTTCGAGATATAAGCCTATGCTCGCTAGATGTTCGGCGACAGGATGAGGAACACCAGCAAGATGATTACTCCCCAACGTTAGCTTGTGACCGTGAGGAGCCCTGCCTGCCAGTAGGGGACAAGCGCCGGTGCCGGGAGGAGGCTGCCGCTCCTCTGCTGGCGCCTCAGGCCAGCTGCCCCAGGCACGACGCGGCACAGCCCCGCTCCCCGGCCGGGCCTCGCTCCCCTCCCGCCGACCCGCGGGCCCCAGCCCCGGAGAGCCCCGCCAGCGGCCAGAAGCCCTCAGCAGGGCCACGGCCCTGCCGCTTCCCCAGCACCGCACCCGCCGGGCCGCCACACCAGCCGGTGGCCTCAAGGGGAGGGGACGGGAAGGGAAGAAAGGAGAGGGCAGCCCCCGGCGTGCCGGCGAAAGGATACTGAAGACGGTGCGCTCCCAGGGCTCCAGCATGTACAGCGCGGTGATCAGCAGGTACTGGTAGTACAGCCACGACATCTGCTTCCAAGCCGAACCCAGCGCCATAGCGCGCCCCCTGCTCTCCCCGCCCGCCAGCGGCCGTGCGCCGGGCCCAGGCCGAGCGGAGACGGGGCGGTGGCAGCCCGAGACCCGCCCTCCCGCCGCCACGCCACGCCCCGCGCCCGGGCAGCCCCCTGAAATGGAGGCGCGGGGCGGTGGCAGCGGCCTCATCCGCGCGGCGCTGGGTCGCGGCACCGCGTGGAGCCGCGAGAGCCGGCCTCGTTAAATCACATGGTTGCCGTGAGCCCCGAGCGGCCTGCCTCTGTGAGTCAGGCGCGGGAGACGGTGCTGCAGCCGGTTGTCCTCATCCTGTGTAATCTAAACTGATGTCCTGGGAAGTTCCAAAAGCCAGGAGACTGTGGTCAGTGGGGCACAAGGGAAGCATGCTGAAAATGCTCAGCAGGAGTCTTCGTTAGGCAAAACCCACCCAAAAAACATGGCTGAGATAAATGAGACCTTAACATCGGCCAACTCTGACCAGGCTAATCCCTTATGAGCAGGAAGAATAAGGATGCCATAGATCAACTGTTAGCTGTAACTGTTGCTAACTTGGCGCTTCCCTTGGGCACCTGGGCCAGAAAGCAGAGGGTGTGGGATGCCGTGCCCTGGCTGCTGATCAGCCTGGTATGGAGAAATTCCCAGAGCCTGGCGTGGGACTGCATGATTAGAAAGCCTGTTGGCAGCCTATGGTCGCACTGTAGTTTGGAAGGCAGGAGATGGAAACCTGCTGGAAAGCAGTATACACACAGCCTTCAGGCTCCATGACTAAGCACAGCAGGAGGCAGCAAGGCCGATCTAAACGAAGGCCCTCACACACCAGACATGCACACCACAGATTAGAAACTGGTATCGATACTCGCCCTGCATAGTAAATCTGTTTGTGATTATGTCACTGTGCTGCGTGATTCTGTTCTTGCAGCCACCCCACCCCTACCTTCAGCTGTGCCATTAGTACAATGAGTAACAAGCAAACAGTCACAGGAGGATGCACATAGGAATTACTTACATAGCTGCAAAATACAACCGTGGTACTAGCAGATAACTGAAAAAGTATTTTGTGTGGCAGAATCCGAAAAGGGATTTAATTCAACCAGAAGACATTTAGACACACTTTACCTATTCAGACTTACTTCAGCACAATAAAGGAGAGCATTCACACAATTAATACCCTGCAGCAACTGGCTACAGGAGCCACTGTCCCTATCCAAGACTGCTGCTGCTTGTTGCAAGTGCTTCTGGAGAAGTCTTGTGTTAGTGTTGCTGCTTGAAAATACAGTAATCATGAAAGCCTCCTTTCTATATAAACAAGTACAAAGTTCAAGGACAGGTGGGGTATTCAGCACAACTAAAGCATTACTCCCATTCAAAGCTGCAAGAATATTATCAACATGGGTGGGGCAAACGGGCCCTAGTCCTGCCTGCTCCTGTGCTTCCTAACTAGAAGCTCTGCAATTCAAGTGATAAGAACAGCAAGAAAGAGATGAGAGGAAAGGCAGTATCTAGAGGCATGCCAGCTTCAAAATCTGCCCTAACCCACCAGGCCCCTTATGCCTTTTCAGTCAAGTTTATTTGCTAGTTAGCCCCTTAAGAAGACAGTATTACTCTGTATAGTTTCCCCTCCTTTGCCAGTTCCATTCTACTCCTGCTTAGGGACTGCCATCACATACAGTTCTTCCTGCTGCCACCCACATCAACATTTGAGCCCTTGAACTACATACATTCCCACACGCTCACGTTTCCAGTAGCTCAATGCAAAGACCCTTCACACTTCATCTGGAATGGGGAGAGAGCTACACAGAGGCCAGCATGCCCCACAGCAGAATCTTAACCTACATTTGACAAAGGAGAAAACTGTCAAGGCAGCTGCTGAACACTTGGGAGAAAAGGTAACCAGAGAGTCACAAGATTTTATTATCATCCCAAGCACAGAGGAAGTATGTTCTTCAGGTTCCTACCTCCCAAGTTTAAATATTTCTGACAATTCCTCAAAGCACATGTAACAAATTCTTCCTAGTACTGTTAAAAGCATAAAGATGAGAATTTTTTCAGACAGAGCCTTGCTCAAAGTGTTAAAAAAATAGCAGCCTATAAAGAGGAAACATTACTTACTAATAAAAAAACCCAAAAGTTTACGTCTTGGGAGCATGCCCAGAGGAAAAGAGGGAAGGGTCCACTGTTAACATTGCACTGGCATCAAAGACTAAGCATATCTAAATATCAAGTAGCAAAAGCTCTTTATGCTTCCCTAAAGCTGTAAACGTACTAAAGAAACAGAAAAAGCCTATGAACTGGCTCTATGATCGTAGATCTGACCATAAATTTCTTCTTAAAATGTGTCACTGTAAGGAAAAAGGACAAGAGAAAGAAAAGTCCAGTATTTTCTTCATATACATATATACATTTAATGCTCTTAACAGCATTACTAAGCATTAATACTTGATTTAAATTATCCATGCCAGCAAACTCAATATAAGCTAATCTTCCACTCTGTACAAATGAAAGTTTCCATTTTTGAGATCTTAATAGGCCAAAAATCCAAACATGACAATTCCTCTTTTACCAAACCTACCTGTGTGCAGATCTACCAGGAGTACCAGTGTAAAGAAGCCAAATACCCTGAAAGTTGTTCTCCACGTGCCATATAAATGATCAATATAGAGAGAACCAGTTACTATACAGTATTTATTCTAAGCAGCAGTTATAACACATACTGAGTTAATGAACAGTATATATACAGGGAATGATCATAATATACAGAACTTACATTATATTTACAAAATTTTAAATCCCCAATGATGCAACTGCCTGACAGAGGGGAAGAATATTGCTTTCAAATGCACACTGTGAACTGTATTCCCTTCATTAACTTTGCACAAAGTTTAGAAGTTCTCCCATGAAAATGTAACTTAGAAGACCGTATTTAAAAAAGGCTATAGTATGCCTGCATTTCTAACACAGTCTGATAGCAGTGCAGGGTTTTTTTCCCCCCCCTGCTTTTGCACATTAGCAGTGGCTGGCTAGAACATTGAAGAAGTGAAAAACTTCATCTTTATCCATTACTGCCACTTCAGTTGAGCATTCAGTACACAGTACTGGATGATACACTTCCTCCTCTTCTTGATTTGACTGTAGAGAGGTAGTTTCTTTGCTGTGCTTCATTTTCTTATTTCTTTTCTTTGGCTTCTTCCTGTATTTCAGAATTTCCTCTTTATTAACAACGCAGTTCATCACAAACATGGCTCTGTATTGTGTTTTGTAAGATTCATGTCTATGGAGAAGGGGAGAAAATGCAAGTCATACTACTGGTAAAACTCTTGCTTCCACGAAATCTGTTATCGTCACTGGAAATGGGATTAAATACAGCAAGTACCATGTCAAACAGCTGAACGCGAAATAAACATGAAGTTTTATAAACAAAAGTCACAACTACAAAAATCATTAAAAAAATGGAATTGCAGCCATCTGTCCTGTTTTTAAAGCATTTTTAAAAAACACACTGGTTATTGCTGAAATAAACACCCTGGAGTACAATGGTTGATACAATTCAGAGTACCAGAGAATTATGCATTGCTATGTGTAGCTGACAGTAGGCAGAAGATCGTGAAGGTGTGAGTGCAAATGACTCAACTAGTGGCACCAATACCCTAAAATGTCTTGCAAGCCTGAGATTCCTTTTTATAAATAACAAGCATCGACACACCACACTTGAAATAGCATGTCTATAATGAAATATAAAATACAGTTTCAGCTGTCATCAGTGTAACAACTGTAACTGGAGTACATAGCAAAATTCAGGGCTGCAGTTCAATTCAACACCACGTCCCTCGGGCTGCAGTTTCACAGCAGCCTAAACCCACGTAACAGATGGCTGCAGAAATCCTGTCTCGACTTTGGCTGGCTTGTATAAGGCTGGGCTGAGTTATTTCAGTTTATTAAACCCACAAAAGGCCAGTCTGACACCAAAACCATATGGTTTTCTGCCAGCTTAGCAAACTGGAATACTTAACTGTAGAACAGGGTCAAGCAGAACCCAAAGCCAGCAAAGGGGAGAGACAGAAACAGCACCCAGTACTTTGATGATTTTAGGCTTCTGTGAATTTCATCCTCAATCACCAAAAATACTCAGTAAATGAGAGGCATTTACTCCTCATTGCACAACATTTGTTTCTCGTTTACTCCGAGTGCAGGAGTCCCCTCCTTAGCACAGGTTCACAGTACTAACTAGTTTTGCAGTGCAGTCGGATACTGGAGAGCTGCAAAACACACAGAGAAATCTCACCTAAATGTTTACCAAGCATTTTTAAATATAACTCTACTCAAAACCACAACTGCTAAGACTCAAACCAAGCTAGACTACACTACCTTGGATTTTGCTTAGTCCTCCCCTAAACAAGGCACTTTAACACAAAAATAACCTGGAATAATTTCACACATCTAAATAGCAAGGCAACGTACTATTTTTTAGTAAAATAGTTTATGTTAAAATAAAGTTATAAAGTTATATACTATAAATATAGTTAAAATAAAATAGTTTTTTTTAGTAAAAATACTAAACTATTTTTTAATAGTTTACACTGTCCACTATGCTGAAGTTCTTCCCTGTTCTTCCTCATCTCCATGCTACAGGTTAAACTGACGATCATTCTTACAAAACACTATTCATCCCTAGATGTGATTCACATGTACATGCCTTCTCTTTATTAGTGCCACCTTGCAAGACAGAATCAATAAAATCAATTTATCAAATTAAGTACCCTAAAAATGCTACCAGCCAAAAAAGGACATTACAAAACGACCCTTTGTTATTCATTAATTACCTCTGGCAGTCCAGGCATAATGTTGTCATGCAAGCAGGGCAATTCAAAACAGCATCACTATTTGGAACAGCTGTAGGTTGCTGCTGCTGCGGCACCCTTCTTTGATTGCGGTACCTAGCAATTCAGGCAAGGAGGAAGGAGAAACAACAAATGACACCACATGCTCTTGCTGTCAGGCATATCAATTCAACTGTCAAGCCCTTTTTATCTTAAAATACACCAATTAATACTTGTCTCCTTCTGGACACCTTTGTCAGTAACTCGAAACACATGAATAAATAAACCAGAGAAAAACTATACCAATATCTTTTCATTTACTTTGTACAAAGGGTTTAATTGGTGAGACAAATACATCCAGCACAAGAATTTGTGCCTAATGACCCTCTCTTCTGACAAGGTGGGTATCTCAACTGCAGGGAACATATATTAATATTATCCTTTTAATAAGATTTACATGCAGAATTTTACTTTTCCTGCAACAATCATTTTCTACTTCACCCTTCAAAACCCCTCAGTAAAGCAGCTTTGTGCTGTTCCTATTTTATCTGAACATTTTGTGGCTTGCTAAAAATCAAAGTATTCCAAAACTAAAAACACAAGAATTAGCAGGAACAGAGATTAATTCAGCAGTCAAAGTACCTCACAACCTTTTCATCCACTGCACAGTTGTTTAGATGAGATCTACTGACAAAGCTGGCTTGCAGAACTAGGAAGTCTCGAGTTTTAAAAAACTGCAGGTTTTGGCATTATGTAATTTTGAAGACTCGACTTCCATTGCATACACACAAAAATTTTACAGGCTTTTTAAGTTTCACCTGCTGTAAATTCTAAATAAAAATATTTTCACTGAATGGACTTGACAGCATGAGCTTTTTCTCCATATTCACCATTTTCATTTACATTTTTCAGCTTATGTTAAGCATCCTACAATTCAAATATTTATTCTGGTCTCTTACCCCCTCCTCTGTGAGTCTACCCACTCTTGGTCTCTACTGTCTTCCTCTGGGTCATACAGCAGTTCATCATTGGAAAGAATCTGACGTTGCTGATGTTTTCTGGTTTTCCGGATGTCCTGTGTAACTGGAAAGATTTGTGCAAGCGCATGTTACATCCATCAGACATATGATAATTCTCTACTTAAGTAATCAAAATATCAGTTTTTCATTTTTCATTTTTCATACTCTCAATAAATCTAAGGGTCTAGCTCATCCCCCTCACCCCAAAGTGTTAACACACCTTACATACATTGGGATACATACATGCGTACATCATAAAGTTGCAGGAACTACACTGAGATGATACAGGCTAGTAATTCTCCCCAAAAGGCCACCTTCGGGAACAGCCCCTTAATGCCTCAAGAGGACTGCACACAATCTGAGAGTGCTACTGTAAAGATGTCCTCCTCTCTCCTCTCCTCAGTCATTTACCTATTTTATCTTCATCCTCCGAATCAGAATCGAAGTAAATGTCATCATAGTATTTTGAAGTGGCAGCAGGTCCAGCCTGCCCAGAACTGGAGGATGTACCTACGTGTGAAATTACAGAAGTGGTAAGAACAACCCAACAAAAGGACAGCAAGTATACAGCCCAGAACCAACCTTCATTTTTAAGTTACTCTATCTAGAAGTGCTCTGCTTTATCTGGTTATGTTAAGTAATAGCTCCCCCAGTTTACTCCCACATCCCGATCATCCACATTGCTTATGTCATTTCATTTACAGGTGCTCTTTCAGAGCAAAGCTGCTCACTTCGAGATGAATCTCTGATACAGCTCAAAGCAAAGTTTCTCCTGAGGTACACTCCCTCAGACATTGAGGACACCACATAAAATATGCCTGCTTTTGCCCTATATAACCAACGCAATCCCAGACACTCCACAGATCTTCAGTCATGTGGAAGAAATACAGGTGTGGCACATTGTTCTGGCTGCCCTATCCCTGGCAGTGCTCAAGGACAGGCTGAATGGGGCTCTGAGCAACCTAGTCTAGTGGAAGGTGTCCTTGCCCACAGCAGGAGGTTGGAAATAGATGATCTTTAAGGTCCCTTTCATCCCAAACCATTTTATGAAACATTCAGTTCACTGAAATGGCACCTAGTGAATATCTTCTGCACGCACTATCAGCCATTTTAAGGCTTTTCTGTAGGCTTCATACAGCATTTAGCTGTTATCATCCCCTCAACCCCACCCTTCAGCGACAAGAATAATACATTAACTTCGCACATTAAGTGCGCCCACCTTAAGCAGACACCACGTAACTGACAATTTCACATGCAAATGGATGTCAGGCATGATTTACCCATTTCTGGCGATTGCCATTTGCCTTCCATAGTCCTCATGGTGGTGTTCAGTTCCGCTTCCATCTCCTTTTGGAACTCATCGTCACTGGAGGACTCGCTCTCCCCAGTCAGGCACTCCCGTATCAGCTTCCGCTTCTGGTCAGGAGTGCCGTGTAAGAGCACATCCACCTCATCCTCTGAGCTACAGATACGAGAGGGTAACACACCAGATTATTACAAACAACTTACAACACCGAGTCACACAGAGAACGAACACCTGAACTGTGTGGCTGCACTGGGAAGCACTCGTGTTTATAGTAAATATATTATTAAAATATCCTATTACTGGTTTTGATGCGGAAGAGCTTCAGGCTGCGGCCTGCCAGGCTGCCTGAGACTCCGGTCAGCGCGGCTCCGCGTCGGAGCAGGGAGCTGTTCACACACTGGCGGTTGCACGGTTACAGGTGTAAACACACCGGGTTCAGGGAAGACAACCGCGGCAGGCCCGTTGCGGTGATCGATCGTGCCGCGACCCACGGGCGGCCCCGCCGCGCACCGCAGCGCTCCGCGCCCGGGCCTGCGGCCGCTCCTCACACCCCGACAAGGAGACGCCAGGCGACAGCGGGGAGCGAAGGGAAGCGGGGGCCGAGCCACACCTGCTGAGTGCTCGCTCCTCGTCGCTGGGCTCCTCCACCAGGTACGGGTCATCCTCCTCCCGTAAGCAGCTCATGGCGGCAGCAAGCACCCGCCAGCCGCTGCAGCCAGGCCCGGCCCGGCCCCTTCCGGGGCCTCCCCTAGCTTCCGGCGGCCGAGCTCTGCCCGCACCGGCGTCGTCCCGCGGGTCGGCCGCAGCTGCTACCCAACAGCTACGCAGCCAGCCCGTCTGCTGCCGCGGCGGGTAGCGGCCGCCCGGCCCAGTGGGGCGCTTCCTTTGCTTTTGGAGCTGCACAGCCCCGGACCGCGTTTTAAATACGTTTCTTCAGTTACAGAGGCGGGGCTTTAAGAGACACACCCGATACCAAGAAGCTTGAAAAAGATTTAATGAGCCAGTCACACTGAACAGCGAGGACTAATCTAAAAACTGTTCCCACATCCTAATTAAAATATTTACAATTTTGTTAACTGTATGTACATTGTAATCTTTGTCCCTTATAGTCTATTTATAGATGAGTTCCTTAGGAATTATAGCTGTTATGTTTGGAAGGTAAACAGCACAGTATTAGTGTAGTAGCGATTGCTGGAAAACATTATATATAGCAGGTGAGTTGCTAATAGCTGTTGGGCACTGGTAATAAAACTCTGAGGCTATGCGTACACAACTCGACGCACAAGGCAAACAGCATGTTCAGCTAAGAAACGTCTCTGCCTCTGAAACTCTCCATGTGCAAGGCAGCAGGGTAATAAGCATACTACACTGTGCAGTTCACCCTGTTCAGGTAAAAAAAGCAACACAACCCCAAACCACGCACCTCTATGCGGCAGTAGAGGGAGTCTGTAATCACAGAGACATTGACTTACATGGATCTGCACCTCCAAACATCCCATTCACCCAAAATTCTGCTGCTCCATAGAAGGTCTACAAACCCATATGAAGCAGAAATCACACTGTGAAGACCAATTCATCAAGTAAAGCCTAATTTTACAACATCCCGAAATTACACACCAGAACAGCACCTCTTGGAAAAGTTTCATGGTTCAACTAAGAGAGACAAAGCAATACAACAGATAAAACCAGATTGATAGCTTTAAGTCCAGTTAGCCGAATGAGATCCTTTCCAGGCACTCCTTTACTGGATACCTTCACTTCTGTTCTGAAGCAAAGCTCCTTACCTGTACCAAAGTGGGGCAGTATTACCTTTCATCAATATCTTAACCATTTTGTGAACTCCTTTCTGCTACTTTATTTCCCCTTTCTGAAAAGAAACCCAAGAAGTTCTCTGAAAAGCCAAAGAAATTCTGCCAAAGAAATTGCAGTCAGCCACCAAGCTCAAAACGATTTTAAGTACACTGGATAGGAAAGTCACAGACAAACAGATAAACCTGAGAATGCAAGTGAAAAATTACTGGGCGAGTAGTGTCAGACCAATCCAATACTTGCTCAATGGTTTTACAGGATGAATAGAGAAAAAGCTAATTAAATTAATCTGATTTACTAGAAAATATTAAGCTTACAGATGATACAATGTCTGCATAATTTTAGAAAAATCATTGATTTCATGGTTTATTTTACAATAATTGGATTAGTCTACAAGTTAAGGCAAACATACTAACGCATTTGCTTTTCTTTTTAAATCATAGTTATAAAGGTTACACAAAGTTCTCCAAAATTTCTAAGAAATGTTCACAATTGAAAAAAAGATTAAGTTTCTTGGTATCAGTACATAAAAAAAAAACAAACAAACAAAGACAGTGTATACAATGCCATTATAGTGACAATATTCAAATATCTAATGGTAATATTTACGCCATTTGAACAATGTGCTTCAAATGGTTAACTTCAGAAAGTACTTACAAAGGTAAATAAGATTGGCAGCCGTATCATAGTATTCATAACATGAACATAATTATATTGGCTATTTTCACAAAAAACGAGCATTTGGTTTCTGAACAATGAAAGCATATAACGATTAAATAAACATGAATATGTATGTATAACAAGTATGCTGTTGCTTCATATAGTCTGGAGCTACTTTCAGGTGTTTGTTTAAATTCTTTTGAAAGGAGAAGCTTGCTTTATATGCACTTTGTCAAATGTTTCTCCAGGGAACGGTAAAAGCCTATTTAAAGTCATGAAAACAAAATCCAGAGGAGGGCAGCCCTTGTCAGTGGGAGGACGGAGCGCAGCTTATGTATCACCATTTAACACTGCCAGGCAGCTCTGCAGCAGCTGTAAGTTACCCTGTGAAAATAAAGGAAAACGTGACCACATTTCCCTACTTTTTTACACTTGTGACAAAAGAAGATGGTTTTCAAATAGCAATGACACCACTAAAGGAGAACTGACAGGCATTAAACTTATGTCGAAATATTTGTGCAGGGAACTTTTATCTTAAAGAGTTTTTGGAACATAGAAGCATTGTGTCTTGGAATTAAATGGAGCCAATTTGAGATTCAAAAATAAGCATTTCCATGTTTCTTCCTAAAGATCTAGTCTGATCACAAAAACTAGTGACTGCAGAACACTCTGAGCAATGAAGTTCAAAGTTACAAAATCTTCATGTTTTACATAGTATTGCCATTACTCTGTCGCTTGAATATTATTCCCAAAGCAGAAGTCTTCATATGTTATACTGAATTCACCAAGAAGCATTAACCAATTCACAGGACTCAGGATCTCCTCACTAGGAAAGGATCCATCTAAGCTCATAGCTCTGTTCAAGACCAGGACTTGTTTAAAGATAGACTGATTTATGTGCTCAGCCAAGTGATTTAGCCATCAAAGTTGAGTTTAGCCATTAGAGCCAGAGCTCATGAAGCGATTATCAGAACATTAACTAAGCTTTATCTCTAAGGCCAAGTTCTATCCCTTTTTTCGGAGACCTGTAGGTCAATTTTTAATCTTATTTAAAGCATTCTGATTCTACCATAGAAACATACAGGCTGACTTTCAGATTTCTGAATGAATTTACAGAATTGACACGTAAAAAGATACCCTTGTCAATTAAGCATATGTGATTGATTGTTTTTCCTGGAAAATAAATCCTGGCTTACTTGTCAATCACCCACACCTCCCCCCAACCCAAAACCAGATCAACAAAACAAAAAATCCCCCCCCACCCCCCCCAAAAAAAAAAAAGCCCACAACCCCCTCTGACCAGGTATTCACATTGTTTCATGCATTCATTTACGCTTAGATCACTCTATGAAATAGCTGTAGCAGACTGGTTCCCAAATCTGAAAGCTCTGTGTAAGCAACAACGTTGGGCTGTTGACAGTGTGAAGAGTAATTCCTATCAGGTTCAGATAAAATGCAGGAACAAAACAGTCTGAATGAACAGTACAGGTATGATAACAGCCCAGTTATGTACACAGGAGAAATGGCTTCCTTCTAAAAAGTCTTTGTATCCAAAACTTCAAACAGACAAAAGCATGTCATTAAACAGTATCAGTAGCTGTGATTTGCAAGGCCTTGATAAACAGTCTACGCAAGTACTAAAGAATTTGTCATTCTTACTTTTTCAGTTGAAAGCATTCCAAATGACCTGTGGTAGTCAAGGACACTTGTCCCTCAGCCCGAAAGGTAAGAAATAGTAATTCAATTCCCCATTAAGGTTCCTATAATCCAGATTAAGCAATTAACTAAATTAAAGGCTTCAAAGCAGAAGTTGTGCCTACTGAATCCTTTTTGGTCTTATCCAGAAGACATCAGTTTCAGTTATGGCTTCAACAGCTTCTGCGAGATGAACAAGTTCAATGTATGTGAAATGCATGGGGACTTGGTGGCTCATCTTTGTTGTGTAGAGGATGCATAAATCTAAGGCCTCTGTTACTGAAGCTGATTATTGGCTGTAATGAATAAAAAGGAATACTTTAGTCTGAAGTCTTCAGTCTTCAAATGAAATACTTCAGTCTGAAGTACACCTGTGGACTACACACAAGTTACCTATAACAAAAGCATGACAGTTTTGGCCATCTCTTTATAGCTCAGCAGCAGCAGGAAGTATATTTGCAATTCACAGGCCACTATGTAGCACCCTAAAGAAAAGATGGTACCAGGACATCCTTTACACATCAGTCGTTTCTAGACTCAGCCAGCCAGTCTACTGAAATTTTCCAAACAGGCACATCATTCATTTTCATTAGATCAAATGTACAAAGTTCACAAGAACAACCTTATTTAAATTAAAATAAATCAAGGAAAATAGAGGCTGTAAGCCATTACTCTTTCTGGCTGCAAAATCTGATATACTTGACTTACATCACATAGCTCGAGAAAGTCCTACAAATTCAGACTCAGAAAAGCCTTTCTTGTCAACTCAAGTCTCCTAAGGTCTAGATATTACAGTTACTGGCAAAACCATTGTGATGGAAACATTCTTTTCTAGAAAGAAAGAATTACTGACAAAGCATATAACCAAATCCCTTAGCATTGGATTTTGCTTACTCTATTCTTCTGTTAGTTCCAAACAGACATCTGTTGCAAGTATAGCACAACTAATTCTTTTTCCAAAAAAACCTCACAAAGGCAAGAGCATATATACTAATATTTGTGGAAAGAGATTTTTTTATTTGAGGGAAGTGGCTATTTTACTCAGTTACAATTCATATGTCAAAAGATTCTAAAAGTATAGCCATGGCTACAAATGCTTTAAGTATATGATTATAGCCTTAGTAGTTTCACCAACTATCAAACCTCCTTTCTTGAACATGAAGTCCAACACAGGAATTCCACAAAATCCAATCATTTAAAATACTGAATAGGTTTAAATGCAGCTTTTGCACTAAATATCAAAACACTTAATCATGTCTTACATTAACTACAGCTGCATGAAGCCACAAAGAAACACAGAGCTAGCAAAACAGAAGCTAAACACTACCTAGGGGGATAATCAGACAGAACAGCCATAGAAAAAGAAACATCGATCTGTTTAGTATAGGTCAGAGACCAAGCAGAACCTGAAGCTGCAGTCTGACAGCTATTTTAAGTAAATCTAGGGTACATGCCGCTGCTAAGGCGGCAGCTGTCTTTTAGTCCCAGACCCTTCCAGTCAAAACTGTGTGTTCTGACACAAGGCATGCTGTGAAAACAAGACTGAAAGTAAAGCTCAGAAAAAAACAGAGCAACTTTTAGCTTCATCTTACTACACAGCTGCACACATAATAGTGCCAGCATAAGTGAAAGGAACAGAGTTATGCATCATCATCATCCTTCCTGGCAGCAGTCTGCACTTGCATCAACTTAAAGCAATGTCAACCCACAGTCTAATTTTTAGCTTTTTCAAAAGGCTGGAGCTGCAATCAGGAAAGGACAAGAAGATATTAGCAAGTATTTTATAAGGAAGTGTTATAAACATAACTGGGCAGAGAAAGTGTGCTTAGTATTTGGATATACAGTGTCCTTGATTTTCTAACAGCTTGATTTCCCTATCACCTTCCAGTCTTCTCCAGCCATACGGCCAGACACAGCTCAGGAAATGCAAGCTGTGCCTCTGAACCTTCTGCCAATACTTTGGCCATTCTGACTTTTTTGGTGCAGCTATCTCTGTTTTGGGATTTGTGTTCTTTCTGCACAGAGCAAATAACTTTTAACAGTAAGTCATGTAGCAGCCTTCATTGTGACTTGAGTTCTTCCCAAAGACAGCCTCTCAGGTGAGTTCAAGCACCCACTGCTGCATCAGATTTCACCTCCATGCTTTCTGTGCCAGGCAAATCCAAGTCCAGAAGCTAGACTGTTTCAGAGACAGATGCCTTTGCATGACATCTAGTCTGGAGGTACTTGTTCCAGCAAAAAAACAACAACAAAACCCCACAATAGAAGACTTGCAGTGAAAACCTGCAGCAGTGTTATCTGTTGCCCCCAGCCCCTTCTCACCAGTTAGAATTTTTGCTGAGAAGCGCACTTACAACCTGAGTAACAGATAAGGCTGCAAAGCCTGGGAGTGCTGTGTTTCACATGCCGTTGACAAGACAAGCACTTTCCAGTCTGGGGTTGCTAAAACTTCACCTGCCTCCTGTAGCTGCAAAAGCATGAACACAGAGACTGCCACAGCATCAAGCAAAGTCTTTTGTCCAGAACCTTAAAACCAGGGAGCTTTTAATTTGACTGCCTTAATTTATTACCTACATGAAAAAGCAGCTTTCTTTCTGCTTCTACCAGCCCTCTTTTGACTCTACTGCAAGAGGAATCGGGTGTCTACAAACACCCCAGCTTAGCCCAGCCAAAACTAGGGTCACTTGGCTTCTTTTCAGTGGGAGCACTGTTCATGATTTGCACTGCAACAACAAACATAAAAACGTCCTCTCTGGGACAAGGAGAAACGTTCATATTCCCCTAACACTTCATACATCAGGGTACAATGCTACCTTAAAATAACCCAGGAGTCATTTCATATCTTCTTTGTTTCTTTCATGGAACTACCTCAGAAAGTCTCCATCAAACCTTTTTATCCTTCAATACTCTGTACTGACTAATAAAATCCCATCCATAAGACTGTGCTCAAATACGCTGGTTACAGTGTTAATAATAAAATTTCCCACTATATAAAATCGAAAAATATGATCTATTGCACTTTTAAATTCTGTAATAATCCAACTCAGAATCTGTAGAAACAAAAGCACAGCAACCAAAGTGATCCACCTGTAGTAGCTTGCCTTGAATAAATATGAAACACAGGCTTGGAAAACACAGAACTTTCAAACTTAGTGAGAAACAAAATATCTTTTCATTCAACATTTGTTAATATTTCAAAAAGCGTCACTTTTAGTCCAAATGGCCTTTTATATTGTAAAGCTTTAAATATTCAAAACTGTCTAGTGAATCTTACAGTGCTCCATAACAAAGTAGGTGAAAAGGCTCAGTAAAAAGAAAAAGTTCACCTTCAAAACCAGGACTACAGTTCAAAACTTCTAATATAGCCTTATATACTCCTTGTTAGTAAATTTACTAAGACAAAGGTAAGTCACAGACTGAAACAGAACAGACTATCTAAAGACCTCCATCTTAAACATGGACTGTGGTGACAAATGAAGAATGGCTAAAAAAAAATTCAAGCTTTTCCAGGTAAATTAAGGACATCAGGAAGCATGTATCAAGGAAGTTGAAAGCTACAGAAATTAATCATTTTCCCTCTGCCTTCCACAGTTATTGGCTGTCAAAATTCAAGAGAATATTGCTACACGATTTTGACTTGTACAGAAAGTTAATACAATGATTCTTTAAGTATAATTTAGAAGATAGAGACATTGTTAAAACATTCTACTTGAGGGCACATGGGGACTTCAGCAAGGGTCAGTTACAAGAGACGATGAGGAGTCAGTAACTGAAGTAAGACATAAGTGGTGTGGATTCATTCCCTTATTAAAGCATGATACAGCAAATCAATAAAAACTGTTGCAAGTATGACTGTTAGGACTATTAATTTCACTAAAACACGTAACTGGCACATTCGTGACCAGACACGGGGATTTCTGGAAGACTCAGGGCTGGCTAAAGGCAACTGTTACACACAGAGACATAGGAAGGCTGAACAGTGCCAAGTATTATGAGACGTTTTAAAACTCTAGGGGAAATATAGCTGAATTTCTGATATAGCACATTATTCCTTTCTCAGATGAAAAGGGTTTAGAGTATTCCAAACCTTACTGATTACCAGCAAAATATCCCATCAAGCTGAACTTATACTTACAAAGATAAAAAAATGTCCCCAAAAGAACCCTTTTTATAGTGCATTAATTTTACAAACAATGGGTTTGGCAGAATGAACACTGCCAACACTGCTGAAAGAAGTGTGAAGCAGTAACAAATTAACTCAGCAACACTATACACTCTTACCTAGTCCTTTCAACAGATATATTCTGAGTTAATTCAAAGCCTGGTAGTCAACACACTTTCAGATTTGTGATAATAATGAGAATCGCTAAAGAATTTCCTTTTAAAAGAAAGCCGCCTCCTGGTATAGGACTGTCAAAGTAACAGACTGTTGCACCTGCCCGTGAAACCAGAGCAGTTAACCCCATTTAACCAAAACCAATAATTTCATATGGATTAGAAGAATCAAATATATTGTGAAATTCAAGGACAGTACATGCCCCTTAGGCTTTTTCCTGCAAAAATTTATTTTACTGAAAAGGCTATCTGCAACATTCCTCTTTTGTTAGCATTTTATAGTTTAAGGGCAAAAAGGCTCAAAAACCAGAGTAACATTGATCTGACTTCAGATATTTCCTGTGTGATCTCATACTTAATAGTTAGCCTATCCTATACACCAAGTCCCCAACACCTGGATAACAGGAGAAACCACTTCTTATCTCACAGTAAAATGGGAAAGATGGGGTTTTAAAAACAGGCACGTATTCAAACTTTGTCTCTAGAAGTATCAAAACAGCTAGAGAAACATAAAACTGAAGCCAAAACTGTCTTCAAGGAGATGAGTTTTCCAAAGGCACCTCAAGCACACCAGTCCCTCAGAGATATTTCACCTATGTACTTCCCCACTGCCCCCCTTATTGAAGAAAGTTCACCTTTCTGGATGGTGCCTACCTTTGAATTCCCCTTCCCGAAAGTGAAGTACATATCACACAATAAATGTAACCATTTTGGTTATTCAAGCATATAATATTTAAAATCAATTTAAATACTGGTCAAAAAGGATCACAATTACCTTAGCATGCTTTAATTCCAGTTCTGCTAGTTCCACCAGATTTTTTCTGAATGCAGCAACTCTTCTTGTCTTAAAGTCTATCAGTTCTGTAGAAAATAAAAATGTATTAATTAGCAGTATTATGCTACTGCCCTGAACTGCTAACAGACTTTCTTCGGGATGGATAGGTAAAGGGTCAGAGAAGGCAACAGGGAAAAAAACCAAGCACATTCCAGGCTAAAGATATTGCTATACTGTTGGATGAAAGCAAATTATCATTGCAGTTCCTCATCTCCAGCTAACCTTTTGTGAACACAAAGCTCTTTTGAAAGAAGACTGCAATGTAGGTGCTTTTAAACATTTACTTCTCTCATTCCACATGCATTGTTCTTCCAAGGCTTTATGTAAAAGTCTTTAGGGAAGACACTAAACTAAAATTAGCACATATGCTTTATGCATATACTTTTGTGGCTAACAGGATCACTCATTCTCCACTGTCTCATTTATAGGAATCATTAGTCAGATTTACAGGGTCAAACAACTCTTAAATGATAAAAAAAGAAGAGCGTGGTGTTTAAGCCTTTAACAAATCTGCCACAAATAATGAGCTAGATGACTACTAATTCAAAACAATTTCAGCCTAAAAAAAAAAAAAAAAAGAATTAAGTTCTCAGGAAAAGGGCAACACGTAAATAAGGTTCCTTTTCTCTAGAGCCACTATAAATCTGCAACTTCAGCAAAATCCCATTTCACGTCTCTCCCTTTTTTATCATGTAGTAGCATTTTATCATGTATGTAGTATCATCTCTGTGACAGACTTCTGCCTTCACAGTAGAATGCATAAAACCAAAAGGGGAATTTCAACGATACGTTTAAAGATGAGGTTTGCCATTACTGCTAGCAATTACCATTTTGTATCCTATCCCATGCATAAATACTAAAAAAAAAAAAAAAAAAAGTGGTTAATAAATAATCTTCACCTAGACTTTGCTCTGCCTAATGGAGCTGTGAGGAGCCAAAGGAAAATATTATTTCAACTTCCTAAAATAAGTAAATACTGACTGAAAGATAATAGCTCTGCTTAGGACATAGAACAAAAATCTATTCTCACTAATCATATTCTAAAATCTGTTACTTTTCAAGTAGTAACATACAATCAAAGGCCACCAAGTACCTTGTTTTGCAGATTCAGAAATTTTCTCAAATTTCTGACAGCATATTTGCTGAGTAGTTTCAGCTTGCAGTACATCTTTATTTTTTGCCCTTGCTTTATCCAATGCCTTATTAGCATTTTCATAATCCACTAGTGACCTAGATCTTCTATATAAGAGATCCTACAAAAAAAATCACATAAAGGTTATATGGAGTTTACAAGAATCTACCCAAGGATTTTAGTACATACTGAATATACATATATATATATGAAAACATCAGATTTAGTCTTCCTTGCTGTATTTCAGTTCCTACTGAATTATCTGCATTCACATTATTTTATCCTGCAAGCCACAGCAATGTCCATACTGAATGAGACATGCAACATTAATATTGTTTGGTCTACATCTTGTCTGACAAAGGCTAACAACAGATGGCTTAGATGATACTACAAAAAGCCTATGAAAGGGCAATCATGGGAAATTTCACAGCTTCTTAGATTAAAAACCAACTACATTTAGATTATGTATTTGAAATACACACAGGGCCCAAGAAATAGTAGTAGCATTTTTTGTCCAACAGTTATTGCTGTGATCTTCCAACTACACACATTTTCTGTCAAATGCTTCCTAATTCTGTCATATTACTTAATTACCTTACATCAAATAGCATTAAGAATGAAATTTTCTGTAGGTACAGAATATCAAATTTGGCCCATGTGTTTTTGTATCAGCACTTGCAGGTCATCTGGAACATCCACTTCTAATATTAAAAAAAAAAAAAGAAAATATTGCTTACAGTCTACAAGCAGCAAACACATGAAAAATTCACCAACAGCTCTTCCACTGTTTTTAATTATACTGCACAATTTGGCATTGATAAGTGGACCACACAGTTCCAAGCTAATTCCAAACGGTCCCACAGTCAGCAAATGCATTGTTACTCCTTATATACAACGCAGATCCAAGTTTTACACTTGAGGGATAAACTGCAGGCTACAGGTGGCAGCATTTTAACCTACATACTGTGTATTTCTCAAGATGATCCCTTATCTCTACCCCCTCCCCCTTTCTTGTTTTTAAATAAATACTACTGCACTGAACAAATGCCCATAAATTCACCTTAGCAGCTTGAGATTCCCTTAGGTAGTATTTCAGAAGATCAGAAAGTTTAAGGTCCTCATCAGCAGATACCCGGGCCTCTATTTTCTGGAAAAACAGTAAGTAAAAGCATCAATTTAAAAACATCCAGACCTTGGGTATTCACTTGTATGATGTAAATAAACATAGAATATACAATAATACATGACAGATTGTCTTTTTCAAAAATCAAGATGATGCATTTGTGACAGAATACTTAAAAAATGCATCATGAGAGGCAGTATTAAGATTTTGTATTAAAATGTAAACAAAAAACAACCATTCGAGCAGTAACTGACAACTACCTTTCTATGTTAACGAACACTTTCTTCCAAATTTCAACTGTATGTATCAAATACTAGAAAGACAGCAGAGAAACAAAAACATACCTAGTATAAAGAGTTGCACAAGAAGTTGTGATGTTTTTGAGATCAAAGGAAAACAAATTTTTAAGGCACCTTTGCAGACTGGTTGTGTAACTGTGTGTATTAAGTTCATTGGTCTCTTGGACCATTTATTTGCTTGTATTTGAACACATTTCTATGAATTTAGAAACAGAATCTGCAAGTATATTTTTAATCAAAAAGGCAACATTTTAGGTCAAAGCAAATAATTCTGTTAACTTCATTTTCTTTAAAGTATGTACTTATATAGGTACAATTGCTTGTGTTTAGGAAATGCACACATTTTTTATTTGAAAGTCTTCCTGATACATGGCACACATCTCCCGCTCTACTAAGCCAAACAAATAAGGCAAAATAAATAAGATATTTGAAAATCTAGTTAGGAGCATCAACAATAGTATCTTTGAGTCAAAGAACTGCAGAAACAGATCTTGGCTCCAGAAAAAAAAAGCAGCATGACTACCATTTTTTTTGATTAAGGATTATATTCCTGATTTTTTTTTCTTCCATAGCAAGTTCTGTGATAACCCATTAACAAGTATTGAAACATTTCAAAGGAACAGCAGCTTTACTAGTGTATTACATAGAAAACAGGAAGACTGCTTAGAAATGTGTAGTAGTCTGAAGAGTCCTAAAGATCAATCATCTTACAAAATGTATAACTGAAATCTTATGCTTTTTCACTCCCTACCACACACTGCTTAAATGCTTCATATAGAAGCATCCATAAGACATCCACATATTAACGTCTAGTTGACACAAGATGTCCTACCACTTGCAGGACGTACACAAAGAATGTATCTAAAAAGGTTTCATAGTACATACCCTTGTTTTGTCAAATAACTCTGATACCTTCAGAAAAAACCTGCACAAAGGAAACAGCTTATATTACAACATTAATTTGAACAGTCTAATTACTTTCTAGAATTCGAAATATAATCTGTATCTGGCAATAAAGTCTGTAAAGGCACTGCTCAGAACTGTAATTCACAGAACTCAGAGAACATAATGGATCCAAATTGTAGCGCTTCAAACATCTGGGAATTGTACAACTTAAGAAAAGATAAGGGACAAAAAGCATAAGGGATGGATGTTTTTTACCAAAGAATAATTGCACAGCTCCTCAGGGATTCTTTATGCTTTCGTAAATGAAACCCCAACCACCACCACCACACTGGTTAATGGTCCTACGTTATTATCAAGTGTCCTTCACTTAGATTTGAATGTGCTTTTCTGCTCGCAGTAAACATGACACACACCCGACTTGGAATTCAGGGAGGCTGAGCAACAATGTGGCACATCATTATCACAGGAGACAATACAAGAGTTCAGTGTGACAGCAGACTCAATTACAGTCAAATCATACTGTTTCGATACAAGTCAGACACAATTCCTAACAGACCCCATCAAATCTCAGTACTACCATCAAAGTAATTGGTATGTAAGCTATCACCAGATCTGGAACTGTATCATGGTACTTCAGGTAAATTACTGAAAATAAGTTAGTTACCTTTCATACCAATCTCCTATCTGTCATCACACTGACTCTTCTAAGAGTATACATTCACAAGCATCAGCATCTTTAAGCTAGTTAACCAAGTTTTACTTTCAGATACATCAAAGTTCATACTCAGGTAAACCACTGAGAGATAAAAGGACAAACATCTGTACATAGAGACCCTCTTCTATTTTCAGAGCTCTAGTGATCTCCGTAGATCCCTTTCTTTTCCAAGAAAGTTGCAGTAAAGTTGCCAAAACAGCAAAACTACTTTTCAAGATGTTGATGCAGGAAATACCCACAAAAGTCAGCGTACTCAGCCCAAGACCTGTTCTTGCTGCACATGTCAAAGCACTTAAAACGCTTAGGAAAAAAAAATCTGGTGAGTTGGGGCTTTTTTCTTATTCTATGAGAACTTTTCCATCTCATCTGTGTTATTTTCTACAAACTGCAAAAAACACCATTTTTTTTCCGGACAAAGAGCAAAGCAAAAATACTAAAGCAGCCTTTACAGAAAATAAATACTAGAGAAGAAAGTCTCTTCATGTGATATAACCATAGTAAGTTCCGGTTTTCTCATAACAAGAGAACTACTGATCCCAGCAGGCCACCATTTAAGACTGCTACTTAGCAAATTCCCCCGTAAGTTATTAACAATATCTTACTTGCATATATCTGTGGAGTCCTGCGTTCCTAATGCATATAATGAAGAACCAATTCTATTATAGTCATCAGCCACATCTAGAAAAACAAATAAGCACTAGTTTTACTATTTCATTCCTCCTCTGTCTGAAAATTTTGAAGTTGCTCTCTTTCTTCAGGCAGAGATGTTTTCCTAAAAGGAACATGCTACAACACAAGAACAGAAGTAAAATTCCAATCATGTCATTTATTATGAAGAATAACTTCACACAACAAACACAGAGCTCCCATCAAATCGTGAAGTCTGTAATTTATTTGGGAGTATTTAATACAATTAGAAGCTGCTGGGTGAATTTATGTGCAACTTAGGTTTTATTTTGGTGGAAGATGTACAAACTCAATGGCTAAAGTCTGAATTTAAATCTGAATCTGAAGTCTAAAGCTATTAAAAAAATAATCACTGTCCAACAATAATGAAGAGTAAAGTCTGTGTGCTTGAGAGCAGTAAAGTGAATACGGACTCCTAACTACCACAATACAGTGCTACATGCACAACACTTTCTAGTGCATACCTCATTTCCAGGAAACCCTTACCTCATGAAAAAGTGATCACTGTTTGAAATAACATTATTGTTAAAGCATTTTAAACAATGAAATTAGAAGCAGGGTTCATAAAGAAGGATGCATAACTTGACTAGTGAGGTATTACTATACAGTAATCATAAACATAAGATCTTTGCACAGATGGCTTTTTTGAAAAGCTCTTAGTATAAACTCAGTGGATGATGAAAATGCTAACAGATCCAAGCAATGAACAGGAAAATACATTGGCTTGTTATTTTTGAAGTTTATATGCCTTCAAGCAGAATTACGGTTTTTTTTAGATAACGCAACCTTGTTTTAACAGATTGAGTGGGTCTCCTGCCTCCCAATTCATTACTCCATAGATCCCAAGGGAATCAGTGAAGTTGGTTACAGTGCAGAATGGTATTAGGAAGCCATTAATCTCCCTTTTTATTCCTCCCATTTAAATGTAAAAGTAGATTTTCTGCTGGAAATAGGAAGCTAGTATTGGCAAGCCCTGCAGCTCTCTGTCAATAAGTTATCCATACTTACATGGGTTTTTTTTTTACTACATTTTTACTACAGGTTGCCCATTTCCAAAACAGGTTTCCCAGTCATTGCTGTACTCCACTAGCCAGAATTTCTAAAGGGGCCATTTCTCTCCATTTGCAGCTTGATAGAAGTTACCAGTAAACATCCTAGGTGATCTGAGCTTGAAAACCAGTGCAGCTTTGTCACAGGTTTGATCAATCCTTTCCCATCACATCCTCTACAACCTGATTTCTAACCATTTTCCTGGTTCTACAACCAATGTGAAACACCCTCTCACTACCTGAAGTCTGGCACCTACCTACCACAAATGAAGTTCAGTTTTCAGTTTTCATTTCAAGAAAGCAAACAATACACCAGAAGCCACACTGGGTGGGAACTAAATGAAGGCACAGGGTTCCTTAGTAATTCATTAAGCCATAAATGACTCTCTCCATCTCCTAACATAAACATTAAAACTACATAAGACTCATTCTTCATACAACAGCAAGAGAAACATTTGAAGAGCTCTGTAAATTCTTGGTTTAATGTCTCATTCAATATCCATTTAGAGCCCTTACCAATGAAAATTCACTAAAGGTTTGTGGCCTGGTTTTGTGTGAACTGTGTTACCACAGATAGCAAAGACGGAAACTATGAATCAGACACAACTTTCAAGAAAGTAGATGGAATCTAGTAGTTGTTCAATTCTGATTTATTGACGCTAAAAGCTCAAAGTCAGGGGCAATAAAGGTCATCTTCTTTCCAAGCTTCTCAAACCACCGTAATCCTAAACCAAACACAGTAATCCTAAAACAAAGACTTTCCATTTTTGCAAATAAATGCACTGCACTTTGGAGGACTATCTTGAGCTTCCAGAAATCACAATAGCTAGCACTCAGCTCAGGAAGCTAAGCGGAAAATCTTGCCTCAGTAAGAAAAGGGGTCCTGCAAATCAAGCTACTGCATGCACACATTCCCGTCTCCATTCTAAAAAGCTGAAAAATGGAAACCTGACTTCCCGGGTCTAGAACTAATAGCCCAAATAGGAATTTGTTGCTCAGCAAGGTAATGCAATGTTTAGTGTGGCAAGAAACTGTGCTCTGATGAATGCAAGCTCATCCAGTTAAGAGCAACTGCACTGGAGTAAAATCACACATACTGCTATATTGCAGACCTCCACATATAAGACTAAGAATCAGACTTTGAAAAAATATTATTACTGAAAGTGTGTTTCTCTCCACATGAAGCATTAAGATATCTTCAGTGCTGCATCAGGCTGTTCTTACTTCATCTAGTCTATTACAACAAAGGCTAAACTTTGAAAGTCAGATTAAACTTCTTTAGACTTTCTGAAGACTAAATTTGGAGAAATTAATTCACTTTTTACATGCAAACCAAAACCTAAAAATTACTACTCCTCATGAACCACTTCTGTACATTTTAGCCAGCGTTATTTTCACCCTGGAGAAAGAACTCACTTTTATGTGATCTTGTCATTTTATCAGATTTGGCAGAGGCATCTTTGACTCTGTTGTGATATTCTACAAGGAATGTTCTTTCATGTTCAAAGAAGTCATCCACATCCTACAAAAAACAAGAACAACTTAAAAAAAACAGGATTCCACTCACTCTGTACAGAGCAACTGCAGAGTAAATTTGCATATATTGTTGTTGCTGTGACATGAAATGCAATCTATTTTTACTGTTTGAAACGCCATTTATGTAAACGGATTTCTTCTTCATTTATTTTGTTATGATCTGAAGTTTTCTTAAGAATTTAAGAAGAACTCAATAAGAGTTAATACCAATTGTCTTAAAGGTCTAAATAGCTAAACCTGAAGTGAAGGAAACAGTTTAACCGCTAACTACCACTTTCATGACAGAAAACCACAAAAAATGTCACGTACTTAATAAAAGGACACCTACCTAGAAAAATGGGGGCAGTGGGGGAAGTGGGACAGGGAAAGAGAGACACCCAGTTGCACAGATGCTGAAGTCACAGCAGAGAAAATACAAACTCCTAAGCTCAGGAACACTGAGCTTGGTAACAGATTTCTTTCAAGTTGGTAATAGAGGTAAAATTTAATATTTTCTGTATTACAATTGGAGATACTTAGTTTATACTTATTTTTAAAAACCTCTAAAATAGCACAGATGCTCATTACCATGAGCCTACAACATGGGCTTTGAACAATGTGCTTATGAAAACCCCTGATTATTCGGGCTTTATATTTTCCTCAAAGTCATAATTCACAGCTACAGAAACTATCCAGCAGTTCTAAAACTCAAGATTTTACAACTAGGAACTTCAGCTCCTCTAATTGGCTTGTAAATTGAAAGTTAGCACTAGGAAGAAAGAAGATCAAAATAATCTTCTGCAGAATTTATGACTGTTACAAAACCAATCTTTCCACTTTTGGAAAAGTCAAAATGAAATGGAATTTTCATAAAAATTCTTTTTCAGCCTTTTTTTTTTTTGTCTCAGTTACATTCTTGTATCTATTGGGAAAAACAGTATCACCTTTATCACTGCTCTTAGTTTTGAAACAGTAGAAGGATGTTACATGGCTGGTAAAATGTACACTTGTTTTAGTAACTTCCGAGCTGCAGCACTTGGGAAAGCTTTCCAGCCATATAAAAAGACAGGCCAGAACAAAAAAAAACCCAGATTATCAATTTGATATGGATTTAAAAATTGCTTAATTTCATAAACCAGGGGAAAGAGTACTAAAAGCCCTCAGATAATTCTCAGTTATCTTGCATCCAGGGCTGCAGGTTCCTCTCCATGCTCTGCCTCTCAAGAATTAAGTTAGATATTGCTAGAAAAATAGCTTTCATGTAGCTATGTAAAATTCTGCTTCATTAAAAAAGGGGGACAACAAAGTTAATATATTTTAAATCTTGACAAATTAAGCAGTAATCACCTTTACTCCTGAAACAATGACACCATCTGCTGATTTAACCATATTTTTAAAGAAGTCTTCGAGTTTCTCTTTCTTATTTTTCCCACGAACACTCAACTGAAAAACAAATTCATTTATCAAATTGGATCATTTTCTGAAGGCAACAGAAGCTTTAAAAAAAAAATAAACAGATAGTCTTACACTCTGCATTAACACCAACAAACCCACCAGAACCCCCCCAAACAACCCACAACAACAAAAAACAACATAAAACCCAGCAACATTCTAGCACCTACAAACAATACCAACGTACAAGATGTACATTTCAGTTATCAATAATACAGTATTTATCAAATGGCAGATCTTTGACTTTCTATGAAAGCATTTACTCCTCAGTGCACTGAAGATGTTGGCTTCAGTCTCAGACTCTTCCTGTCTATCTAAATTTGCCCAATTTAAGTAAACTGAGTTCCTGAACCAGTAAGCATTTCTACATTGAGAAACAAGAGGATCCTCTGTAACATATTTTGAAGTTATGCATGTATTCAGTTGAGCAATCTTTCCAATAATTTCTTCAACATTTAATGCCAATTTCTGCAATTTTAAAAAGCAACTAAGAACTGTTTGCAGAATATGAGCAATCTCTGACACCAGTCATCATGAATCCAGTAAGTCTCCATTGACTCAAAAATTAGATAGCAATTCAGTATGTAACATGCAGATACCTGCAGTAGCCCAATATCTAGGAAAAAAAAAAATTGAACAAATTTTCACCTACATTATTAACAAAAAGGCTCTACTTATCAGAACATTCCATTAGAAATCATCTCTAGTTTTGTTAGCAACCCCACAAAAACAAACAAACAAACAACCCAAAACATACTGGATTATCATTAGTATTTTTGAAGCTGAGGCTAGAGCACATAGTGCATTTGGTTCCCCAGGGCACAGGAAAACGAACTCATACAGCCTAAATGAATTTCTACCTTTTATGATACAAGTATGTCTGGAATGAAGAAGTTGATGCCATTTGCTCCAGGAGATAAAGCCCTCTTAATCAATTTTCCATCCTACCATAAAAGTACATCTTGATTTCTCTTCCCAGCAATTCAGTTTTCAATACTCACATCCTGATTATATTCCAAGAATACATGGAAATTTAAATCCTTTCTCAAAATAGGATGTGCTGCCACACGACACAAAAATACTTCATGCATTGCAACTGTCTTCTTGAATATTGCCAAATACTCACTGAAAACAAGAAACAAAACAAGACATAAGAATTTAACATGAAGCGATTAAGCTTGAGGTAAGCCTAGTGAGCATCTTTAAAGGATCCTCAGTAAGGCTACAAAATTATAAGCTGATGTAGTAGAGGTTATCACTCCAGTATTTGATATACGCATAAATAAATAGTACAATGTTAATACTAGTGGGAAATCTGAAGCCTGAACACATTACAGAGAGGCTTTTAATGAAGGAGCAACAAATGCATTCTAATTTTTAGGGCTAGCTAACATACGTTTGCTGAAAGTGTAACCTCATTTGATCGTCCTTTTCCCAACTTCCCAAAAACAAAAAAACTGAGATACAGATTACAGTCGCTAGGCACAATATAGCTGATGTGCAAATTCCTTCCTCCCCATCTCCATCCCCTTGCCTATTTGCACCCTCCTTACTTATTTAAATGTTCTTGTAGTTTTGTTGGCTGTTTAGATGGAAGTCTTTCATTCCATGTTAAAGCACCTAGCCTTTGGGGACAAAGCTTACATGGATGTCTTGCTTCATAGTGGTTCTAAAAGCAAAATTAAGTGCTGCATTTGGCAGGTACAACCAAAAAAAAATAAATAAAAATAAAAATCACATTTAATCATGACAATCACACAGCTGCTCAGTTGAGCCAACTCAAGATTAAAGCATTTTATAATTTAATGGTAAGGCTTTCTTATCAATACAAGTTTGCTAGAATTCATTTTGCTTTGGAAATTCAAAAAGATAGAACCTGTCTAGAAATGAGGAAGGGGCTTCTTTCCCCATTCTGAGGTCAAACGGTGAAATGATAATTAACACTTTTGCTTCCACTATGTGCAAGGAGGTTAAGATTTACATACCAGCAAACCAGCAGGGCCAGTGTTGGGAGATGTTTGATCTCAGTGAGAGTAGTAGTCATTCAGTGAAGACAAAAAAGGAGGATGCAGAGGATGGAGGTGGCAGTAGAAGAAACCCAAAGTTTTCTGTGTTATCCAACCCCTAACCAGACCACAAGAGAATCATGATCAGGGCCGCTGGAAAACCACAGATTCTTTAAAATCTATAGTGTTTTGCTAATTTCCAGTTTTCTGCATATGAAGTGTATATCTACTCTGCTATAAATTATGTTGTGTACATAACACTAGTAACAGAGCTTTTTAAGACATTTGCTCACAGCAGCTGGAGTTTGGAGAGAAAGCAGCAGTTCTAAGAGTTCTATGTACTTTTCTTGCCAATTCAGAGCTCGTGATAGCAGTAGTCTAGAAGCAGTGTAAATATACACTTGAAAACTGAAACCAATGACAGGAAAAAGATCAAAGAAGTGAATGCATGATAAGGAAAGTGGATGAAGCAAGGAGAAACTTCACTGTGTAACTCAGAATGAAACAAAAAGCCTTAGAGCTGGTATTTCAATACACATTAAATTCACAGTAAAGGAAAATACTATTTTCAGGAAGTACACTCTCCTTGTGCAAGAGGAAAAAAAAAGATAAATAAATTAAAAAGGGAGTGCCAGAAGAAAAAAAAAAAAAAGTAGTATTTTCCAGTAATCTTCGTATTTCTTGGGGAATAGAAAGTTGGCATCCATATTTACAGTACTAACCACATCCAAAACTCCCTAGTTCAGTCACTGCATGTATAAACCTTAAAGTCTCACTCTGCTTATAAACTGTGGAACACCAGAACTAAGATAGAGGTTACCTCCTCCCTTTGCAGATATTCTATGAAGAAAGGGATCTAACTAGTCTTTTTCTTATAAAAGAATGCTCAAGAACAGCCTGATTTTTTTTTTCCTGCTTCAGATCTTCCATTAAATTTCTACATTTTTCCTAATGGCTCTGATCATGATCACTAAGATAACCCTGGTTATGTAGCAACTGGATTCTCAAGCCTATAAGTCAGAGAACCATTATAGTGAGATCAGAAACATGAAATAGCAAACAGCATTAAAAGTTGAGAGATACAGGAAAAAAGAAAGAATAAAGTAGTAATCAAGTTTACATACGCCTCCAGTTCTTGTTTCATCTTGGTGAATTCTTCTTTAGTCATCGATCCTTCTCCTTCTCCAAGTTTCTGCAATTTCTCCCTTGAGGCATCAAAGTCAGGCCTGGGTGGTGCTGGTGGAATCTGGAATTCAATCAATTTTCTTTTAATTGCTCTTCTTCTCAGCCAAACAACACCCATTCAGTACAGGAACTGTGGACTGCCTGCAGCTTTTTAGTATATGGTGCTCTCTTTCATCACTCATTACAGCATTCATGGATAAAGTGCCTCATTCATGAGTTAGACATACTGCATTACTATACCAATTTTGGCCAAGTGCTCTTGAAGATTACGAAAGTATTAGTTAATACTTTATTAATGTATTCATGGCTTCAATGGTTTAATAGAGAAACTAAATAATATCTAGATACCTAGCTTTCCCATGACAACGAACTAAAACTTGAAATCATTATTTTTTAGTTGGTTTTGGTTTAGCTTATTTGGTAAGAATATTTCTTATTTAAAGCAAAAAATAAAAATAAATTCACAACTGTTTTCATACCATCCATTTATAACCCCCCAAAACTTTAAACCAAAAAACCCATTCCATATTGTTTGCAGGCACTAGTTCTTTCTTGCAGCACAGTTGACATTAAAGATACATCTGTTGAAATAACAAAGCACACAGTAAAAAAGTCTCTAGGTTAATCTTGTAATACAGTATATTAAGATTGAAAAAGAAAACACTTCATTCAAACTAATCCTCAATTGCCATAAGAAAAGGGACACAGAACAAAGTTAAGCTATGCTTAAATTTTATGCCACCAGTATTTGTCCATTACATTAATGCGTTACAAAAAAAAAGAAAAATCTGGCATCAATGTAGTCAATTGTCTGAAACTAGTTATTGCCGCACTGAAGGTCTAGTCACTTCAAATAGTTTTTCTGACTAAAAAAAGACTAGCTCAAGAATGGTATGACACATCACAGATTATATTCATCATAATGTACCCCCATGTCAATTAGAAATATGTTTACCTTGTGAATCAGTACACACACTCTCCCCAAAACAAAATTAATACCTAACTTTCACATAAAGATGACAAAAAATATTATTTGTAATTAAAGTATGAACAGCAGCGCTCAATTTTAATAGGTAGCATTGTAAGGTGACTATTTTGGGATCTCTGCTCCCTGGAGGCCTGAAATAAACTTCAAAACATGAATTGTTCAGTTGTGTATTAAGGTTCTCTGTAGTTCTAGATGATATGTGCATTGCCTTTTTTTTTTTTTTCCCTTCAACTGATTTATGGTAAAATGATTCTGATCTTCATCATGAAAACTGGAAAAGTGTAATTACTAGAGTCAGTCACTGTACTCTGCCATTCCAGCTAAAACAAAGGCAACATGAAACTTGCAACTAGGTTAAACGTTAGCTTGTAAAAACAATACCACCGAGTTATACAGTTCACCTATCTCCCACAATTTTAGCATGGTGGACTGAAGATGTACTTGGATACAGATTAAACTACTCGGTCCTTTGGAGAGAAGGGCAAGAAAGTATGACAACTACATTAACATTCCTCCAACCTTGCTCCAACCATTTATTTTGTGTAACTGCATAAAATGAAGTATTAGAGCATCTGATCTGATTTTAGAAGGAACGAACATCTGCCATTTCCATTGCATTTAAAAGTAGCCACAAGTACTTTAGATACAGCCCACAGAAAACAGTGCACATAAACCAAAAGAACTGTAATACTTACAATATAGCCAGCATAGTCCTCATTTTCAACAAAAGAATCATGAAGCCAAATAAACTCTTCATGTTGCCGGACAACAGAAAATTCATTTTGTTTGAAATTTGGTAAGGAACTCTAGAGAGGAAAAAGGAAGAAGAATAATGAAAAGTTTTCCATTACTACAGGAAAAGCACCCTAAAGGAACAACAGAATATCCCTGTAAAAATAAAAATAATCCAATCATCCAAGTATTGATTTGACCAAAATCAAAGTTCATACAACAGTAATTACTCCCATCTTTATTAGTGCAGCAGTCAATTGGAATGAGCTGCCCAAAGAGGTTATAGAGTCTCCACCCTCAGAGATATTCATAACCCAAATGGACAAGTTCTGAGCTTTGGTTCACCCAATTTAGTGGTGGGAGGGAGGGAGGAGACTAAATGATCTCCAGAAATTTTATTCAACTATTTTGTGATTCTGCAATCAATAAGCATTCAAATCTAAGAAAGAAAAGAAAAGCCATAAACAAGCAGTAATTAAAAATTAGTCTTGAATGTAACTCCATTATGAAATACATTTTAATATCTGAAATCACAGCTAATCTAAAAAAAAAAAAAAAAAAAAAACTAAAAAAAACTACACTGAAGTATACTGAGATATATTAAAGATTCTACCTGCAATCAGGCCAATTTATAAGCATGGGAATGGCATGACAACCTAACAATACAAAAACTGGAATGTCATTTTTTTCTAAAGAGTTTTTTAACTCCTTAAATTTTAGCCAACTTTAGCACTGCAGCTACACAATCTCTTAAACATGACATAAAGCTAGCTTTTCACTTCCTCTGGATTGTGTTACATTTGTTTCAATACATAGTTTAAAGAAACTTTCTCTTCTATATAACTAAGAAGTTGTTCAGTGTACAAACTCAAGCTTTTACCTTTGTATGGACAGTGAATTTCACTTTGTCCCTCTCACTGAGTGCATCTGAGATATCCACTTGCAGAGCAGCATCAGTCTGGAGATCTACATTTATTGCTCTAAGCTAAACAAATAAAAATCTATTTAGCTTAATTTAAAAAAAAGTTAATTATATTTCCCATATTCTTCCCTTGAGAAAAACTATGATCCTGCAATGCTGAACATCCATAAAAGACTGAAGATTACAAAAAAAATCAACATTAAAAGATGGTTTCCAGCAGAAAAAGAAATCCAGCAGTTCTCCTTATGGCACACATGACAATACAAGCAATCTCCTTTACCATACTCCTTGTTAGTACACTATTTTTATTTCTGTGTATCATTAACTTGCTAGTAATGATATGGTCAAAGTATACTTACAGACAGCAGCAAGTTCAGAAGGCGTTTTTATTTATTTCTCTCTTCATTCCCCCTACTCTCCCAAACTGACAACCTGCTGTAAATAAATGTACTTGTAAAGGTAATTATGGGAGAAAAGTGGTCCTATATTCCAAAGAAGCAAGAGCTACTAAAGACATGGTTTACTCACAATGTCTTAACACTATTCTTTTGTTTAACATTTCCCATGACACACTGAAAAAGCTTAAAAAAAAAAAAAGACAAAAATATCCTGAACTTCACAGACCTAAATCTCTCTGGAAATATTTCTCTGGGGGAAACAAAAACTGAAAACCCACCAAAACCACCACACACAGAAAAAACACCCCAACACACAAACAACTAAAACTAAGATTTCAATCTCTTCAAAACCAGCATGAGTGACGGCAAAAGTACAAGGAATACATACTTTTTTTTCCCACAAGACATGAAACCTGAACTGTCTCACAAAATAATTCCAAATTCACATTGTGGGGGGGGGGAAAAAAAACAAACAAAAACCGAGAGAGACAATGGTCAAATACAAAAAAATTTGAAGATGACTGAACACTGCAATGTTTGGCAGTAACTGGACAAAGGCTTCAACAGTATTTGGTGAAACTAACCTCATCTAGACCCCAACCAGGAATTTGAGTCCCCTCACCTTTGCACCCTCACTGTTTTAGAGCAGTTTGTCCCATGACAATTTCATCATCATGATCAACAGACATTCAGAATATTGTTATAAGTAGTAAGGCTAACTCTGAAATCTTCTCCAATCAGTGTCAAAAAAAAAAAGTATCAATGCTATGCTCATGAGGCCTACTCCTTACTGAGACCCTGCATTTTATTCTGTGCTGCATTTTTTCTAGAAATTCTACATTACGTTCTACGGCATAAAAATACTTCGACACACAAGGATAAAGACTTTTTCCTTGCAAGCATTCTCAGGACTGCATTTTGAAGTCCATACTCAAGTACAAAAATCCTTTAAGTATCAGCAACAGAGAGTACAAAGGTTACAAACAAGCAGATTTAGAAGGTAAGTCTGCAAGGCACTGAACAGCACTAGGAGAGAAGCATCAACTGCCACATCTTGTTTTCCACCAGTTATCTTAATCCTTATCTTAAATCACAGTGGTCAGCACCCATTCTAGTTTTCTTGTTAACCTCAATGCTTATGTAGCAGCAACCAGACTAGCATATTTTAGAATTAATGTATTAAAGTAAAACCAAAATCATACAGTCTAGCATATTCTGCTAAGCTAGCAAAATATAACCGTTCAATAGCTATTACAGAAATAGTTATAGCTTTTCCTTACTACAAAGTTGGAAATCATTAAAACCACTGCACAGTAACATATTCAGACACGTGATTCAGGCATCGCTTTTTGTTTTGTTCTTCCAAGGTTTAGGGGGTCACAGCCTCACACAAAGGCATATTATCATGCAACGATCCATTGCAGATCACTTCTCAGACACAGAATCTCCTAGCTCCTACTGAGTTTCCAATGTGCTTACCATCTAATCTAGGAAAGAAAAATATAATCTGACATACCAATGTCTGCCTTATGTCATGACACCACATTTTTCGGCTTGCAGAAAAGTTTTTAGTAGCCACACTGTCTGAGATACTGTTTGTTTTTTTCACCGGTCCCCCAGGATACATTAACCAAACAATCTCAGCAAATAATCTGGCTTATCCAAAAGGATTTTCTAGTCTTTCACAGGTCACAAAAGTTTCTACTCAAATGCTTTTTTTTCCCACCTTTTTTTAAAAGTGGTGCAACACAAAACTCTAAGTTTCAGTGTAACAGCTGTTCGAGTTTGTCACTAGTGTGTATGCAGTCTCTAGCGCAGTGCACCCTGGCCATATGCACTATTCACAACTCCAGAAACAACATGCTTAGAGAAAATTAGAACCAAAACATGACAACTTCACTCATGACATACAACTGTAAAGGACTATTTGTTTGATTCATACTAGTTAAGTTCGTAACAGTTTTGAAGAGTTTAATCATATATTAAATTATGCTGTGTAGCCTGACTGCCAACAGGGAACCCTTTCATCTGCAGTGGTAATGAAGCATTTACGAAAGGTGTCAAAGACAATCAGAAAGTTGAAAGACTTTATATGTATTCATGTGACACAATGGTTCACATTGTATTACCGGCAATTAAATACACAAACAACATCATCCCACAACAAACTTAAGCAATCTCTTCATCACTACTTCCACAAGAAAACCACTACCATGGTTTTCTAGTCACAAAGAATAGAAAATGAAAAAAAAAAAAAAAGGCTACAAAACCTGATTTGGATGAAAAATCTGATCTGGATGAAAACTGAAATGGAATTACCTTAAATTCAGGAAAAAATGGAGGTGGGATACAGTCCCTTTGTATCTTGCCCCTCCCTCCCAACCTAATACATACAACAACACACAGTAATTTTATGCTTAGATATATACTGTACACCCATGCTGAACAACTTGCAAAACAAAAGTTAACTTAATTTAGGTGCTTTACACTTTCCTATGCAATACCAAGAAATATCCAGTTTTATTCAGAGTCTTGAAAACACCAGAAGCCAAGGGCTAAGCAATGTTAGAGTACTAAAAGAACGCAATGCAGGAAGAGGATTTAGCTCTTGCTCAAGCATCAATTATACTTTAAATGGTAATGGAAGGAAGCTGGTAGAGACAAGGGAAACAATCAAACCCTACATTCCTAGGTAATGTCATCCATTAACAACAGTAACTTCTGTACTCTAAGTTCTTTCAAAACTGTTAAGAGAAAAAGGACTCTTCCTTCAGTGGGTTCTTTATAGGCAGATAAATACACAAGGCAAGGAAACAATACTTTTACAACAGGAGATTACAGTGTCTTCACAGCATTAAGTTCCTAGCAGACCTGTTCTAAGGGGTAGCTCGTTTTCCCTGAATGACTGGACAAGAGCATTAGCCAAGTCGGCTTAAGTTTACATCTACATAAAATACACAGGACAATACCAGTAGAGCAACACTATACTACCTTTCAAAGCATATATTGTTTACAGTAGAGAGAGCATAAAAAACCCCAATAGGAAAAGAGTTACTCCAAGCGAACTCAATCGTATCTTCCTAAGTGAGATTCAGAAAAGCAACTCCAGCAAGTTCATTTTATGCAGAGCATTTATAGTAAGTTCCTTCTATAGACCACCCACTGCCATTTCCTCAAAGATGATTCTCAGTGCTCTGACAATTCTCCAGAAAAGGCTCCATATGGTATCATACAATTGTTTGAGAATTACTGTTCTATGTGGCATCAGCATAATTTCCAGGCCACTTCCTATCCCACTGCCCCACATTAAACTTAACACAACTGTAGCTGACCAAAATGATTCTGAAGAATTAGCAATCATAGCAATATCTGAATTCTAGAGAGGAAAGAATACTTTTTCTCAAAATGAAAAGCTCAGTTACTTTAACCAGAACTTGCCATCCATGCCTCCAAATAAAGGCGCGACCTGTTCCTTTTTCAGTTGCAAACAGAGAAAGGCAACAAATCAGAATGAGGGAAACACTTTATGAGGAGTTGCTTATTTTTACTACTGCTAAGAAAAAGTTACCATTTTGAAGATTAAAGCACAGCAACTCCATTCATTAACAGATTGACAGTATTGCTTTTGATTAGATTTTCTGTATCAAAATCATGCAAATACACTGTGTTTTAACCCCAGGGATCTACACAGCAGTGAGAAAATTAAAACTCCAGTGACTGAAAATAAGCAACATAAAAAAAAAATTAGCAAAAGGAGGAAGACACTGTTCTCATTTAATTCCTCAGTGCTGGATGAAGATGGGGGAGGGGAAGGAAAATGAAGAGCTGCACTTGGCCAACTGAGATGATGTAAGTTGTCCAACAGCACAAACAAGACTGCTAAGAGATTTCCTAAGGCTTTCAAAGTACCTTGTGAACTCTGACTACCTATAGCCTTAGAGGGAAAACTAACAACCCACCAAACAAACAAACATGTTTCACGCAGGACCAGATCTGCATTGTTATGTTCTACCTGCACCTTCAGGTAAAAAGACAACCTAACTGTGCACTTCAGTGTTTGTTCCTATACACGGGGGATAACCTAGGCAAAATACCACTCCATAAATAACAAGTTCTTCCGTCCTTGTTCCGAAGATGCTCAAAGGACAACAATTTCCACTTTCTCTCTTTTTCATCCAGTATTCTTACTAAGTAGGTGTATAATTAAAGACAAAAGCTCTACAGTGGCCTGAACTGGCCTAACACAATACTTGAATTCCTTTTTAATTTCTGGCCATAAGCTGAACATAAAACGCACTGAATTCCTGCCACATATATACAGTCAAAAAATGCTTAATAATTAACATTATATTTGATGCTTGAGTATGGCATACATGACAACAGGATATACCAACATAGTGTTTTTTCAGATTTTGTATTTTTAGCTATGTACTAGATGCAGCCACTTTTAATAACCACCAACAGCCTAGGCAACCCAGAAGCTGCTCTCCTACCTTGCTCAGTCATTCTTTCTTAAGATTCTAACCAATAGGGGCAATCAGTCTGAGTAAGTTATACTGATAAGCTGATTTGTTGCTTAAATAAGGCAGGCAAGTTAAAGAAAGATGGATGCAGCAGTTAGAAGAGAAATGAAGGCCAGAAACAGCAGGGCAGAGAAAAGGTTTTCTCAGTAAGGAACATAATCGTGGCATCCTGTCCCAGCGACAAAACTTCTTTCCAATAAAGAGTTTATTATGCAGCGTGTGCCTGTAAATGTCCCATTGTTATCTATGGGAGAGCCTCTAGGGCCTAAAGAGAGAAGAGAGGGCAGGGCTATTTCACACAGGCCCTGGCTCACGAATAAAGATGGAACCTGGTGCTCTCCACCGGGCTCGTCAGCCTGGTCAGGGGCACTGGACAACCTGGGCGTGTGCGGAGGGAGAGGGCCCATATCAGAGCAGGGAAGGACACAGAGAGGGGACGTGAATCTCCAGCACAGTCACAACATCCCCTGCCAAGCTAGCCCCACAGAAGCACGAAGAACTGCCCTTCCAAAACTTGGGTGACAGAACAATGAAAAATTCACGGCGAGACACACGGACACCAGTCCCAGAGGAAGGCCGTGCTATCTCCACGTCCGCAGACCCCGGGAGACACACACCCCGCGCCGCGGCTGCCTGCCTCCGCCAGGCATCCCGCCTCCCTCCGGGTACCCAACAGTGGGCTCGGGCTGAGCAGCAGCGGCTGGGCGACGGGGAAAGGGGTCAACCCGCCCTCCCTCCCCTCCAGCCCCCAGGCGCCGGGGTCCCTAACACCTCCCCGCGGCACTTACACCTCGGTCCTCCTCCGAGAGGAAATCTGGGCCGTCGTCCGAGCCTTCCTGCTGGGGGCGAAGAGGAGGAGGAGGCGGAGCGGGCCGGGGGGACGCGGAGGGGCACGGCCAGCAGCGGGACGGGGGCGGGGGGGGGGAGAGACAAAGCGCACAGGTTAGCGACCCGGCCGCCCGAGCCCGCCCCGCCCCGGCACCGCGGCCGCCCCGAGACCCACCATCATGGCTGCCCGCCGCGCTGCGCGCCCGCCGGCCCTCCCCCGACAGCCCGCCCGCGGCCCGGCGGCGAGGCGGGGCGGGGCGGGGCTGCGGAGAGCTGCACCTCTCGCGAGGGAGCGGCGCTCCCCTTCCTGCGCCGACTGTAGGCGGCTGCTGAGGGGAGGGCGGGGCCTCCGCAGCGCTGGCGGGAGTCGGGCCCTTCCCGCGGCGTGAGGAGAAGGGGAGGAGGCGACTGCCGCCCCGGTTTTATCTTTGGATCAGCCGCAGCAGCGGCGGTCCTGGGGCTGGTCGGTGGCCACCGAGACCCTGGCCTTCAAAGTGCGTCTGCGGCTCGATGGTGGATGTTTCTCGTGTGCGGTTGCAGAACGGAGAGCGGCTTTGTTCATGTGTACAAACCCCGACTGCTTTGCACACCGAGAGCAAGTGTGCAGAATCCCTGAAAACGTGCATAACAGGCAGAACTCTGCTGCCATCCCTGAGCTGTATGCATAACCGATGGGTTACGTGCTGTCCTGCTTTTCTGTCCATCAATCATCCCTGCGAGAGATGGGCTTCCCAGCACCAGCGCTTCATCCCATGCATTTTTACAAGCGTGTGTGTGAAACGGACTTTGCAATGACACAGTGATAGAAATTTAAGTGGTTTATAATATGCCTTGGGTCTATGGGTTGTTACGTGACTAAGGCTGATGATGCCTTTCATTCAGGCTAAGAAACAGCCACTGAATGCCACTTTGTCTAATGACAGTGGAAAACACCAGCATCCGCAGACTAAACCGGACATAAGCGTGGAGGGCAGGGAGTCCAAGCCCAGGACAGCATTTTTCTGTGAATCAGAGCCGAGAAATGGCCTCAGGGTGAGGTTTAATGATCAGCATAAACTGACGTAAGTGTGTGCCGTTGCTGAGAGATGGCGGCAGGTGTGGACAGCTCGCACTCCCGCAGGCATACAGTAGACAGGCAAGCGCATCACTCCAGCTGCACGTTAATCCTGCAACAAATGATTAGTTTACATCAGTCAGGTCCATAATCCAGCCAAGCCCATAGTTGTACAAGTACTAGTGGGACAGCAGGACCACCGCCTGCCACAGTAGCCCATGGATTTATATGGGATCTGGAAACTACACCTTGAGAAACGCTACTCATGCAGCCTCAAGATAAGAGAAGGGAAAGCTGCCTCAGCGTTGTACTGCTTAGAAGTGGGCTTTGGAATTCAGAAATGGAAATTGCCTCTTGGAAATTGTTCTTGGTACAGCTGTGGAAAGAAGCCTTTGAATATGCATTTTGTAAATAATTAAAAAAGCTGTTCTTTAAACAATTTTCGTGTGCACAGTCTGTTTCTGGCTTGATACCGACACACACAACACATTCCAAAGTACTGACTTACTACTTGGGTCAAGAGAAGTAAAAATACTTTACAAGATTCTGAGGAAGAGTGTGTGATCACTGTTTAAACACCGACCTTCTCATGCTGAAGGGGTAAAGACAGAGGCAAGCAGGATAATTATTTCTGGGGGTTGACCTGCATGCGTTAGAATCCTGTTCAGTGCACAGCCTGGGCTCAATACCGTACCACCACTCCATCTAGCAAGCATCTACTTTCCTAGGAAAACTAAAATCAACGACAGAATGAGTGGGGTTTTTTAACATTCATTATTTATTGTTAATACATTTTTGTAGGACCAAACAACCTAAGTCAAAGAGTTGAGAAAAGGCTTCACAAGTAATAAAGAGACAAGTCCCTCTTCCAGGGAACAACTAAGTAATCCAGTTGATGGGCAGGATGACCATCTGAGGTGCACTTACAAAAAGTAAGGTTATATGGTGTCCAGCTGGTTCTGGGATCAGTTCAGTCATGTTTTGGATGGCTCAGGAGGGACATCAAAACAACAGCAGTGCTGTGGCTCTAAAGGTGCTCTGTACCAAATGACACCAAAACTGCCAAACAGCAATTCTATCCATGATTCTAATCTTTCATACAGCCTTGATCAACTTATCCCAGCTCCATATCTTGTCCTACTTCTGTCCCCATGCTCCTCTCCACTGGCAGAGCAATGCTTGCTGCAGGCTGTTTCTGCTTCAGCAGCTGGTAGATAGGTCATATATGCCACGGGGACACCCTAGCTGGTAGCTGGGAGATGAGCACTACCTCTTCTCAGTGCTCTTTTGGTCAAGGCTCAGTTTAACAAGCCTGCTCTGGGGCTGCAGGATCACATCCAGTTTCCACTGACAGCTGAGCCCACCCCACCTAAGGAGTTTCCATCTTGGCTGTTTACACAGTGACCTTGATGTCCACATAACAATAATAAACCAGGTCAATTGAACTAAATATAACCCAGCAAGAATGAAATTGCATATTGTAACTGAGGCAATCTTGACAGCCCTTTGGTACCATCACATTCCTCCCATCCTTCTTCACACACCTGGCTGTCTACTTTACACCAGCTCTGGTCTTCAGCAGGCTCTGACTCCAGTCTGTCTGTCACACCAGCAGACAAATTACACAGGATGAATGAAGGCAAAAGTGTTTTGACAGTGAGCTGCACTGGCTCTGAGGAGGATGCAGGAGTTTGAAGCCAGAAGAAAGGAAAGTCGAGGGACTTTCAAATGACATAGGATCATAGAATCATAGAATAGTTAGGGTTAGAAAGGACCTTAAGATCATCTAGTTCCAACCCCCCTGCCATGGGCAGGGACACCCCACATTAAACCATGTCACCCAAGGCCTCATCCAACCTGGCCTTGAACACCGCCAAGGATGGAGCACTCACAACCTCCCTGGGCAACCCATTCCAGTGCCTCACCACCCTCTCAGTAAAGAATTTCTTCCTTAGATCCAATCTAAACTTCCCCTGTTTACCTTTGAACCTTGAGAAATTACTCCCTTTACCAGCAACACCTCACTTTTGCTCCATGATGTGCTCTGATTCACTCGGCTACTCATCTTTTGACTCATTTTTAACTCCCTGTTTTCCTCATTTTTTCTTTTCGGGTACTGTGTTTTATTTTATCTCTTTTTTACCTGCTAAACTCTTGAGGCAGGGATTGTCATTAATCTGAGTTTACAGAGACAAAAGCAGAAAGAGGGACTGATCCTGCACCAATTAGGGGAAAACTGCTGCACTGTTGTAATGCATAGGTCTTCAGGTTTAAAAACATTCCCCTGCAAAGACTCATAATGTCAGTAGATGGTGCTATATACATATTTTTAGGAATGCTTCCCGGCTTTTCACCCAGCAAGTACTATTTCCTTGTGTTTGAGCGTGATATCCCTGGGAACCTGTGATATCTCTGGAAACCTAGAAGCCACACAATTTAATATTTTGGCTTTTATCAGAGAGTCACTGCAGAGATCTAAAGGTTTTCCACACCATGGCATCATGTCATATAGCACTACCTGTACTGTGTGACTAATCATGGAGTGATTCAATGAATGCATTTGATGCCTGCAAGCGCTGTAGTTCTGTTGTGGTTTATGATATTTCATTAGCTGATACGCATCTTTAAAAAGCGTGAGGAACTATTCTCCATGCACTTTTCTCTTTTGAGAAGTCTTTCGACCTTCCCTTCTAAACCAAATTAACTCTCAGTTTCCCTCAACCAATGTCATGTGTTGTTAATATGGAGCTCAAACACAGCATCTTGCAGACAAACTGTGGCCAGCAGGACCAGCTTTCCTGTATCTGTGCCAGACTGATTCCTCCTTTTTTGTCTTTGAGATGAAAATATTTTATTCCCTTACATACTTCATCTGAATTTTCTCTAGTGCTGATAACTGAAACTGTATTAAGGAACCATATCATTAAAGCTATATTGCAAGGCTTTTTGTGGCACAGCAGATAATTACATTTTAAAAAGATATATCAATATTTACCTCTTATTTCTGTTGAAAACTAGAGCTTTTGCGTGTAATATTTTCAGAGGATTAAGACTGAAGGAGAAAAAGGCTTCAAAGCCTTATTATAAAACCTGTCTGAAAAGCTTAGTTAGCAATAGAGGCTTTTTACCTGCTACATGGAGATAGGTAACTTCATAGCAGAAAATTACTATCAAACTGATCATATTGCTTTAGAAACACAAAGAGGATATAAGCTTTAGGATTAAAAGAACGGGGGGGGGGGGGAAAAAGTATGATATTCTAGAGAAGAAAGCAAAATATAGCTTAGTACATTATGTGCCAAGTAACTTTTAGCTACTCTGAGGAACAATAATTTCCATCAGAAAAAAAAAAAAAGAAAAAAATCTGTTTCCCAGTGTGGAATAGACTTCTGTGAATTCCAAAGCATAATGGGGCCATATGCAAATAATAAGGATGTGTGGGTTTCTATTCAGGCTGCAGGGACCCTGAAAAGGCTCACTCTGCACTTTTAAAAATCCTGGCCTCCTTGTGCCAGATGCTGGCTATACGTATGCATATAGATTGTAATGCAATTCAGCACACTTCTTCCCTACTAAAGAATCAGATTTTTTCTTTTTGCCTTTTTAAAATTCATTTACATGGCATTATAGACACATTCTGTCTTTGTCTGCCATGAATGACTTAATGCCTGTATACAGCTACACTGATGCAGAAAGCTGAACTATCTAAAGCCTCATTTTTCACCAAAGCCATGAACTAATGCCAAGAAGCTGTAAGGGGAAGAATATATTATGCAGTTAACAGAGGTAAAAATCCCTCATTCTGAGCTCTGAACCTTTTTTTTTTTTTTTTCATTCTTTGGATTGCATATTGTTATTAACCTAATTGTCATATTTCTATAAACAGATTGTAGGCAATCATTGCTCTACACAAATACTTCATTGCAAGTGGGTGCACAAGGAAACTGCATCTCCCATAGCCCCTATAAGGTTGTCTAGGAAAGAGCCTATAAAGCAGCTCTCTCCTTCCCTGGCACACAGGGATGCATAAAAATGTTTACAAATAAACTCACAGACTGATCAGCATTTCAGCTGCCTACTCTGGACTTCAAGCCATTGAACTCATCTCTTCCTAAACTCCAGTCCCTTCTCCTTTATAAACCAGATGAAACATGGAGCACTTCAGAGAATATTCTGAGAGAATCCTTTATTACTCTTCCCAATTCTTAATTTGTCTTTCTTCAAAAGAAAGCCAGAATTTCTGGCCTCACCTTTTCTTCAGACTAAGGGTTCTGCTTGTACCAAGTAGTTGCGCAAAATTCTTTAAATTATTTCAACAGAATTTATTATTACAACAGAAACAAAAACCTTTCTGTTTACATCATCAGCCTCAGTAATTGCGTGGTAGGAGCATTATGGGGGACTTCCCCAAAGCAGTTGTATTACTCTTTTCACATCAGATGTGGACGAGTCTGAGGTAAAAATATGGAAGGCCATTTACAGTAGTGCTTTCATCAGTGCTAACGCTGATGATTCTTGTCAGGGCTAGGGAATAGTAAAATCGATTCAGGAAAAAACCTCAGTATAAATAAGACCTTGTTGATGAAAGTGTGGCCAAGAAGGATAAAAAGCAGATTTGCTAACACTGACCTCATACACGTCATTCCTCAAAGGCCAGCTCTGCCCCAGCAGGGCAGCACCAGGCAGGGCAGACAAAGCAGCTCTTGTCATGTCTTGTCACTGGTACAATAATGGGTATCAGGAAGGACCGCACAATGCTGCTTATTTTGCCAGAACAGACTGAATGACACTTTCTGCCTAATTCAGTAGATACCTATTGTTGGGGACTATTAGTCATTATTATTTGTCTTTTGCTCCTTGTTATCTTATTTCCTTTTCTTTTACTACTTTTTTGTTTGCTTTTCAATTATTTTCCCCTCTTTCTATTATTTAGCATTTTCCCTTCCTAATCTATCATTCTCCTTCCAACTTGTCTCTTCCTTTCTCCTTGTTTGATCACCCCACTCGCTGCCCCAGTTTCCTTTGGTCTTGCCTGAGTATAACTGTTCTCTCTAGCTCATCAAAAAATGTCACCCCTCCCCTCACTCCCAAGGCTTCAGGTCCTCTGTAATCAGTCCCAGCTCGTTCCGTTTTTGTCTTTTCTTATTCTCAGTCTTACATTCAGTCTTCTGTTCTTCTCATGTGCTCTTCACTGGCTTCTTATCACAGAATCAACTAGGCTGGAAAAGACCTTTAAGATCTTAAAGTCCAAATTTTACCACAGCACTGCCAAGTTCACTAAACCATGTCACTGAGGGCCTCATCTACACATTTTTTTGAACACTTCCAGGGATGGTGATTCCACCACTCCCCCAGGCAGCCTGTTCCAATGCCTGACCACCCACTATGTAAAGAAATTTTATCTTGTATCCTGTATAAACCTTCCCTGGTGCAGCTTGAGGCCGTTACCTCTTGCCCTGTCACTTGCTAGTTGGGAGAAATGACCAGCCACCACCTCTCTCCATCCTCCTTTCAGGTAGCTGTAGAGAACAATAAGGTCCCCCCTTGAGCTTTCTCTTCTCCATACTAAACAACTCCAGTTCACTCGTAAGACTTGTGCTCCAGATCCTTCACCAGCTTTGCTGCCCTTCTTTGGACCTGCCCCAGCACCTCAATATCTTTCTTGTAGTGAGGGGCCCGGAACTGAGCACAGGATTTGAGGTGTGGCCTCACCAGTGCCGTGTACAGGGGGATGCTCACTGCCCTGGCTCTGCTGGCTGTGCTATTGCTGATACAGGCCAGGATGCTGTTGGCCTTCTTGGCTACCTGAGTGCAGGCTGGCTCATGTTCAGCAGCTGTCAGGCAGCACCCACAGGTCCCTTTCCACCAAGCAGCTTTCCAGCCACTCTTCCCCAAGCCTGTAGCGTTGCGTGCAGTTGTTGTGGCCCCGATGCAGGACCCACCACTTTGCCTTGTTGAACTTCATACCACTGGACACAGTCCATCAATCCAGTCTGTCCAGATCCCTCTGCAGCTTTCCTGAGATCTACACTCCCAGCCAACTCAGTGCCATCCACAAATTTACTGAAGGTGCACTCAATCTCCTCATCCAGATCACTAATGAAGATATTAAACAACACTGGCCCTAGCGCAGAGCCTTGAGGGACACCACTAGTGACCAGTCATCAACTAGATGTGACACCATTTACCTATCCTGTTACACCTATCAGGGCCATAGGCAGCCAGTTTCTTCAGGAGAATGATGTGGGAGACAGTGTCAAATGCTTTACTAAAGTCCAAACAGACAATATCTACAGCCTTTCTCTCTTCAACCAGGCAGTTCACTTGCTTACTTAAATTTCATTGTTACCCTCTTTTATGTCTGGCAGGTAACCACAATCTTCTGAGTTCTCCCCTGAAAACCTTGGATGAAAACCTAGCATGTACCATGAAGGACAGTAGTATTAGAGCATCACTTGCAGCATAAGACAATGTGATGACCACTGACCTGGTCTGCTTGAGGCAACATTCACAAGTTGGCTAAACAATAACAGTGCATCTTGTATCTTCCTGCACATATCAGGTGAGCCTATCTGACCATCATCCTAAAGGGACCAAAGGGGTCTCGTTCCAAATGATCAAAGATAAGCCAAGAAAATTAAAAACAAAAACAAAAAAAACCCCAAACACCTGCATCTCTTGTTCTCATTTCCTGACTTAACAGCTATGGAGATGTAGGTGCCTACTAATTTTAAATTGTGTTGAGTAGCCAGTAGGCATGGGTTAAAATGCAGCCACACAGAGCACTCACTGTTAGACTTACTGCAGTTTTACTTCCAGCTGTCTGGGTTTGAGTTAGTGTCTCCTGAGACAGCTTGATTTGACTGATGGTGCTTACTGCAAAACAGCCAGGATGTGCAGGGCAGTCGTAGCTGCTCTGAATAACTGATTCCCACAGTACAGCCACCACCACTAGAGCTGCAGCCCATCTTCCAGACAGGCACATTTTGTCTGGTTTATCACACAGACCTCTGGATCTGGAGATGCTCAATGTGAAACAACTATAGAGCATATTTTGGGTTAAGCCTCTCATGGTTTAACCTCAGTTGGCAACTAAGTATCACACAGCCGGTTGCTCACTCGCTACACACACCCCCCAGTGGGATGGGGAGGAGAATGAGAAAAAGGTAAAACCTGTGGGTTGAGGTAAGAACAGTTTAATAATTGAAATAAAGATAATGATGATGGTGGTGGTGGTGTTGAAGAAAAAGGAGATAACAAAAATAGAGAGAGGAATAAAACACAATAAACACAAATGATGCACAGTACAATTACCAGCCACTGACCGATACCCAGACCATCCCTGAGCAACTATTAGTCCCTCCCAGCCAACTCCCCCCAGTTTATATACAGGGCATGACATGCTGCGGTATGGAATACCCATCTGGCTAGTTTGGGTCAGGTGTCCTGTCTCTGCTCTCTCCCATCTTCTTGTGCCCCTCCTCACTGGCAGAGCATGAGACACTGAAAAGTCCTTGATCAGGGTAAGTGCTGCTGAGCAACAACTAAAATATTGGTGTGTTATTATTATTCTTGTACTAAATCCAAACACAGCACTGCACCAGCTACTAGGAAGAAAACTGTATTCCAGCTGAAAACAAGACACCCATCAAAGGCCACGCTGTTGCTGGAGGGGAAATCCTGCCTCCCCCTGAGCCCCTACTCCCACTGGTGTCCCAGTGCTCCCTCAGTGCAGCCCCAGGGACAGGCAAATGAGAGAGCTGTTCCAATTTACCTGTTTTTCTTGCAGGATCAGTTTCCAGCCAGCTCACTTAAGCCAGTACAATAGGAACAAAGGGGGAATATGAAGGGTCGCACCTCACGTTTCATCAGCAGAACCATCACCACCACTTTACATCGGCTTAAACCAATCAGGAAGCCTTGTGGCATTACTAATGGATTACTTCAACCTGCATGTCAGCAAAGATGAGCTCACAGGTACATTACAATAAAGGATCCTGCTGTGAAAACCCAGTGGGTACACCAGGAAAAATTCAAGTGGCTCCTGCTATGGTGTTTTAGAGTAGTGTAGTGGTCTTCACTGATGGACAAGATGTGCACCAGGCAAACACCAAGCCTGTCTCAGCCCAAATTCAGGTAGGATAGCTTGCATCACAACAGAGGTCTGCACAAAGCATGCATGCCTACAGCTAACAAAGGCACTTGTCCATCAGCGTCTACCCAGCACAGCTTTATGATGTTGACCAGGACAGGCTATAATCTGAAATAAAGGCTAATGGAATAGCATTTGGATCTCCATTAGCACTTTATTGAGTTGCAATAGTCCCGTGATGAAGGCAGCGGTAATATGATATTATGAGAGGCTGTATATTTGTAGGCAGAAATTAGAACTGTAATTCTGTATTTGAGAGCAAACAAGCCGCGTGTTGCAATGTGGGGATCTGAAGCATTCGGTATTTGAGACACTGACCTTCACTGCATGTATTCAGAAAGATACATACTTGTAACGTCCACAAGCAGGTCCAGGATGGGCTCTTCAGTGCTTCAGAGAGCACTGTTACAGGATCAGGTCTTCAGACAAGAACTGAGCAGTGGTACAGATGCTTTTTGTCCCAGATGTGCAATGTATGGAGGAGGGAAGAAAGAAAAGCAGAGGTGCTTTGGCTTTGTTCTTTATTTTTCCACACTCACGCCTTTTAACTTACAGATTTTTGCATCTGGGTGCATGGATCTGGTGGTGAACAGGTGAACCAGCCTCACTGAGAATTTTATATGTGGCCAAAGGAAATGCTGGGATACATGGGTGGCCCTGGAAACAGGGACTGAGCAATGGGAAACAGCCTAGGAAATGATTCCAGTCCTCCTGCTGGGATGAAGATCTCTCCTTCCCAAGGTAAATCAAATCTAGAACATTAGTTTAGGTTTAGTTTAACTCCTGTGTTCAGATCTGTTTGCAATTATCACAGCAACCGTGACATGTAGGGCCAAATCCTGCTGATACATGAAATAACATGGGCACCAAAAATTCTTCTATCAGAGCAGTGTTTGACTCCACGCAAAAGGCAGGGGTTCAGAGTCTTGTTCGTTGTTGCTGAGTTCCCAAGCCTCCCTGTTATGCCCTCTCTGCCCTTATGTTCACAAAGTTCACAGTTCACAAAGCAATACGTATCAGGAGTGGAGCAGGGAGCTGTGCCTCAGGACTGGTGAGGAATTCTCAGCCAGGCCAGGGGGAAAAAGGGAATAAATTCAGACCCTCTTCTGGAGTGGGTGCCTAGTGCACTCTGCACTAGGGCTGTAAATGACAGCTTTGGCACTGAAGGAAAAGGACCTGCGGAAAGGAGCTACAAAAGAAACACAGACCCTTAATAATCTTTATTCTTGAGAATTATTTCAGGGATATTACCTACATAAGCAGCACAGTCAGAAATGCACCTCCATCCACTCAGCTCTTCTGCTAGTGCGAATCAATATTTTTCCATTAAAGTCAATGGAGCTTTGCTGATTACATGAAGTCAAGATTATTATGTACAATTTATTGGCTCTAGTCATTTGATAATACTCTACATGGGAAATCTTTTACCTCTGCTTCTGTTCTAAAGCACAAAGGACCTGTACAGTTTCAGATCATTGTATTTTGCTCCAGTCCCACCTTCTCTTGAAAATTCCTTTTGTTATTTCTCACTTGAGGGGGCAGCTATGACTAAGTGGCTGAACAAAACCTTCAGATTTACCAAACCTGCAATGCAGATCATTTCCCACCATTTAAGGCAATGCTATTCTTGGAATTCGCACTTTGAAATCTCCCCACCCAGAGACTCAGTACTGTAGGACAAAGGTAGGCACCAGTGTAAAGCCCCATTGCAAATGCATCGCATACAAGTTTTATGTTAAGATTCGCCTTTCACATCTCATAGGAAAAAGAGTTTCTTTGCTGTATTTCTTATTTCACATCTCCATATAATCACCCAACTGTAACACTGAAGGCAGAGGAGTTGCAGTAATACATCCTAGCAATGGATTCCCCTTCCAGTCTGAGCTGACCTTTCTTAGCTCTGGACTTTATGTAATCCTGTCTCCCAGTCATACAGTCACAATATCAGCACTGAGCCACTAACAGCTAAGACTTTTACTTAACCATAACTACTTTATCTTAGAATGCACATTAATTTCTGCTCCATAAAACGTCTCAGTGTGCTGTAGTGGTACAATATGGTATCAAATCCTGCAAGTACAACAGAATTGAGTTACACAAAGTCGGTACCTGTGTGACAAGCTCATCGGAAACGACAGCAAAAAGTGTCATGCTGATTCATGAGGTGATGTTCTTCCCTGTGCAACAATTCTGAACCAGTGCCCTAAGGTACACAGGGCTCTGACTTCCACATGAATCATAAAATGTTTTGGCTGCTTAAGATGTGATTGTCTATGACATGCATAATCTTTGCGATGAGGTAAAGCAAATAACAAGAGCAAGTAAGGTTCAGTCAGGTTCAGTAAGGCTCTTTGTTACATCTGCATATTTTCAGCTCAAGTTCCCTCCTAGCATTCTAGCAATTCTTCTAACCCCCTCCTCTTTGAGTCACCTGCAGTTCACATCTGGTTCTGAATCTAAAACATATCAACACTGAAATTAATTTTAAGTATATTCAATGTAACAGCTTAGCATGAACTGTTACCAGCTCCTGATTCATATTGGGCAACAAGGCTATCACAGAGGGCTCCACAAGTAAGGTAACAGCATGCCCCATAGTTGAAAGTTGGCTAAGTGATGCTTATAGAATTTGGGAATTCCACCCACAATAAAGTTTACAGCTGTTTCATTCTTTTCATATTTCCCCTCTTTTGTACATTGCTGAGACACTGTTTTATAATTATTAATAGAATATTATAAAATCCCTTAATTTGTTATAATTCTTACCATATTTACTTTGAATAAAGTAGCAAATATTTGGGGCTTAATTTATTAACAATAAAGGTGAGATATCTCTTCATATTAATTTTTAGATATATTCAAGAAAGGGACTAAGTCAACTAGGCAGTTGCCAAAGCATGTGTGTCTGAGTTGAATGACAATCACATTTGGAAAGGAAACATAATAAAAGATAAAGAAGGATATGGACATGGGATGAAAATTCCCACTTCTCATTGCTAAATTATTCTAGACTTGTTTGATATATGTATTTGATAAAATGACTGCCTTTTCTTTACTGAGATAGACACTAGACCTAATCTTGCTGGAATCCTGAATGTATTTTGTATAACATTAATTAAGGTGAAAATCAAGACTAATATATGAACTGTAAAGCATATAAGAAACTGACTGGACAGGAGTATTCTGTCAGGAGAAAAGGGAATTATTAATGCAGTTTCCTAGATTCACTCTGGGAACAACCTTATTTAATCTTCTCATTAATGACCTTGGCACAAAAAATAGGAAGTAAATGAGCTAATGAAATCTGCTGACAACACAAAACTGGAAGGTACTACTGATACCGAAGAGGATTGGGGTATGGTGCAGGAAGACCTTCACGCCATTGAGGATTGCAGTAATAGAAATAGGATGGAATTTCATGGTAAATAATGCAAGGTGATGACCTTACGGGGCAAAAGAAATTTCTATAATCATGACGAAAAAGCAGCAGAAGAGAAAGAAGTAGAGGTTTCAGTCACAGGACATATATTAGGCTTTAATGGAGGAAAGCATAGGATCCTGTGATGCAGAGAAAGCAATGCAAGTCTTTCTAACATGTAGTGATAAGGCATAGTCAAACATGCTCAGAAAAGATGCAGACTGGACCAAGTACCAAGAAGTGCTGCTAGAACAATTGAGGGGATGAAGAATGTATTCAGTCTGGAATTAAAATAAGGCTTAAAGCCTCAAAGCAAGATTCTGGAACATCATCTCCTTGTAGTAGTAGAAAGAAAAATAATAACTAATTCTAAGGTGAACTTGCCAAATCTGGAAGGAAGAAAAAGAGCAGAGGGGCTATATGGCTTGATAACTGGCAATAGGTAGTTGCTGGAATGAAAGCCGCATTGGGTGGCATCAGGTTCTCTATTGCCTGTCAGTCTGATTTGCATAGAAAAATGATATGCAAACTTTCACATACACAGCATGGAGTCCTGACCTGTACCACACCTGAGCTCTGTGATCACTCACAGACATTTCAGGTGGTGTGGAACATCATCTGGCCAGTCCATGGGTAGAGGAGGTCTCTGTTCCTTTGGTTGTGGTAGGACTATGCTTCAGCAATGCACAAGACCAAACAATTCCCACATAGGAGGAAGTGGACAAAATAGCTTTGATCCACTCAGTGAGTCCACTCTGCAAGCCCAGCAGCGTGGGTAGTGCTGTATTTGCAGCAGGAATTGATTTTTATAGCTTACTGAGACACCTCTCACTTCCCAGATTGTGAGTGTGTGGAAATATTTCTTGGCATCTCATCACTGGAGCTTAGGCTGAGAAAAACACATTCACCTCCGTGCAAAGACAGTGTTTGAAAGATCATTTCTGGAGGAAGTAAATTAAACATGCATGATGCTATGCCAGAAAAATAAATATTCTTCTGACAACTGAAACTGATTCTTAAAAAACCTAGCAGGCTTATTGAAGAGAAGTACTGAACAGACATGAGTAAGGCATGTGTTAGGTGTGGAGATGTTAGTGTCCATGGATACTAGAGTTAGACCTGGTTAGGGCACTAACATATGAATTGGAACCATAACTAGTCAAGAGGGAGGTGGGTTGAGGCTTCCTCCATAATGGATGGATTTTGTTTTCTTATGGTTTCATATAAAAAATGGAGGGCACTCACCCATTTTCTAATTAATATGGCAATAAGACTGGGCTGTGCAATGTTTGTGCTGAATCCAGCACTGTCAGTGTGTGCTAGTCTTGTTTATAGTACCCTTACTACACTGGCCCATGGGGGAGACTCGGGTGGGAGAGCCCAGCTCCTGCCTTACAAATGGGCCTTGATGTCAATGCTGTTTTCTGAACACAAACTCACCAAAATGAGGTGCACTTCTGTGCATATATAGGACATGAGGAGACAATGCAGGGGTGCTGATCCAAAAAGCTCTTAACAGATATAAATGGCCACATGATAAGACAACAGCATTTATCCTTGTATTTCAGGCATTTAAAAAGTGAGCGCTATTGGGTTAAATTAATAATGCATATTTAACATAATATTTTGAGTAAAAGAATCATGGCTTCTTTTCCTTTATATATTGAGACCCATCATATTCCAGTCTGGACTATACTGTCTTTGTTGTCTAAAGCTGCAAATCCGTGATACGTGCTCTGAAATATGCATAATGCATGTAAAGTATTTGTCTTCATGTACTGTACACCCAGAGCATTCCCCTGCTGTCATTAACATCACACCATGCTGTTCTAATGATTCCAGACACTAATGAACTTGTAATAAGCATTTCTAACTTCCACTGATTTTAATGGAGCTGCCTCTGATTATGCCTGGATTACATTAATCCTGACAAAAAAAAAACCCAACATACAATATTTGCCCACTGTAGGAGAGGATCAGGTTCGAGTGTGACCAAATAGCAGCCTTCCATTATCTGAAGGGGGCCTACAAGGATGCTGGAGAGGGACTCTTCATAGGGGACTGTAGTGACAGGACAAGGGGTTTAAACTTAAACAGGGGAAGTTCAGGTTAGATCTAAGGAAGAAATTCTTTACTGAGAGGGTGGTGAGGCACTGGAATGGGTTGCCCAGGGAGGTTGTGAATGCTCCATCCTTGGCGGTGTTCAAGGCCAGCAGAACAGAGACAGAGCCTTGGGTGGCATGGTTTAGTGTGAGGCATCCCTGTCCATGGCAGGGGGGTTGGAACCATATGATCTTAAGGCCCTTTCCAACGCTAACCATTCTATGATTTTATGCGTGCTCTGACTGAATTCCAAATACACACCAGGTGAGCCATTTTGCCTATTACTCTTGTTTTCTAACTTGTCTGTAGTAAACTCATAATTTACTTTTCCACTCAAATCACCACTAGATACAATTCATCTAGAATGCTAACAGAGTGCTGAGGTTGAACAAAGTTTGTCTCACCAACTAAATGAACAAAGCAAACCCCAAACTCTTTAGAAGTGCTGCCCTTGGATATTCAGAGCTCTGTGATGTGCTGTACATGGAGCGTGCTTGCCTACACCACTGGGAATACTATGGCATGGCAGGACTCCCAGTCCCCGAAAAGCCTATAGTCAGAACTTTAGAATCTGAGGAATTCAGTTAATTCATATCACAGATCTTTGGGGGGAAGGGTGGCGAGAGTACTGTTAGAAAGAGTGAAGAAAGCAAGTGAGAGCTGGAGTCAGGCATGCACATGTCTGATAAGGTGAAACGGAGTTACTCTACAAGTTAAACATTAAAATGCCTTTACATGTCCGTGTGGCATTACCAGCAGCTGAGATTTGAGGAACTGAATTTCACCACTGCAGTAGTGAAAGCAGTAGGAGTCAGAGTACTGTAAAGTATGAACATGACAAGAAGCTGAGATGAAAGTAATCATTGGGCTTTCCTGCTTTTTGCCTGAGATTTCCCAGTAGACACCTGTGACTGTGTCAGAATCATTCATGTCACTTACTACACAAGATGTATATAATACAGTAGCCTGGTGTTGCCTGGAAATGGACAGAGCAACATGCAGGAGTACAGTGGCTGTCACAGACACCAACTTCAGCTCCTCCACAGACACCCTGCATACCATATACTGAATTACCAAGACCAAGGCAATTCTCAGAAGCATCTGGAAAATTTCAGGTGTTGTGCCTTCCTAAACAAGCTAAAAAAATAACCTTTCCAAAATAAGTGAGAAGTGTAGATTCCTAAATTCACTGCCTGATCAGGCAGGTATGGGCACCATACCTGGTAGAAAAGAGGGGGAGCATTCAGCCCAGCTTCTGGAGGAATCCCCCTCTCATTGCATATGTGTCATTAGATTGCCTTCACTATGTTGTCGAACAGCACCCTCAGATGGCCCTACTTCATATTTCTCTTTATCAGACTTACTTTCTTTTTAAGATCAAGAAAATGAAATAAATCCTCACTACAACGCTGTTGGTTTCTTATGCTTGTGACTCCAGAAAAAAGCCCAAGGAGACGAATAAGCATAATACAAGGTTTCAGAAAAGGAAGCAGAAGAAAACTCTTAGAAGATATTATATAACTATTATACAAGAAGCTACTTCATGATTATTGAACCTTTATTTTTTGAACACATAAGGGAGTAATACGGCCTTTAATCTTTGTCGCAGTTTATATACATATATATATACACATATATATACATTTTATAATACTGACATTTTCTTGATTAGCCTATGAAGCAGTGCATTTGACTATGAACTTATGAGCCATGCAATTAACTTTCGGGTTTCTATGTTGATACACAGTTTATTTCATACCATTTCTACAGCTTCAGTTTTCAATATACTCTAAATTCATGCATCTGTAGCATCTCCCCACACTGTAAGTACTTACCACTTTTGTGGAAGTTAACAGCTGAAACCAAATGCTTTAATGATTGCAAGAAATGACAGTTCGGACTTCTGGCACTGAGGAAAGCATAAAATAACCCAATACGGCAACTCCCCATCTAAATGGTGGAGTCTGGATTTTAGAGTTAAATCCTGTGGACAGAAAGGAACTGTTCAAACATCTGAGAGATTATTTCAGACTGTTTGCCACTTTGGCAAGCTGTAGCCAAGTTTACTCCTTGAACAATTTCTTCATAAGGTTACATATTTTTAACAAGAGAAGCCAGTAAATGGATCCAAGTGTTTGGGGTTTTTTCCTTCTTTGCTCTATGTTTATGATAAAGACTAAAGCACGCTGCTAATGTGAGGGAACAGGACCAGAGGAGAATTGGAGCTAACAGGGAGGAAAAAGGTGGTGATGAGCACAGGTGAAACTGGGGTAACTGAGAAAAATGTGAGGACGAGAGGCAGCAGGTGAGCAATTTCTGCATGTAGGTGAGAGGGGAGTAAAATGCTTTGGAGAAGGGACACAGAAAGCAAGTCAAATGAAGGGGAAAGGCTCAATTTCATTTTCCTGGTTAAGGAAACAGCAGGACAACTACCTGTTCAAAGGAAACTAAATGTTACTGACAAATTCTGATCTGAGAATATTTTTTATTCATTTTGCTTACAGCATGACTTGTAAATTCACCACCATTAAATTCATTTAATGTCAGTGATAACAGATACTATGCACCACCAACACCCTTTCTATGTACTCTTTCACACTGTGCCCAAAAGATGGAAAAGCAAGCCTGATGACATTATAGCAATTCCCAAAAATAGATTAAGTAAACTGGTGGCTTCTATAACATCCACTTATTTTTCAGCCCTGTAACAGACACTGAAGAACTACATTTCCACTAGTTAAGAATCATCTTTTTATAAACATAACATGTGAAAACATCAAAACATTTGTCGTGGTTTAAACCCAGCCACACAGCTCATTCACTCACTCTTCCCCTTCTTCCCCCACTCCCGGAGAGATGGGGAGGAGAATCAAAAGAATGTAACTCCCACGGGTTGAGATAAGAACAGTTTAGTAGCTAACGTATAACACAAATCACTACTGCTACCATCAATAATAATAGCGATAAAGGAAATAACAAGGGAAGAGAATACAACACCTCACGACCCATCGACAGATACCTTGCCCCCACCCCGCAGTGTGCTAGCCCTTCCGGATAACTCCCAGTTACATCCCTGGGCATGACGTGCTGTGGTATGGAATACCTCTTTGGCTAGTTTGGGTCAGGTGTCCTGTCCCTGCTTCCTCCCAGCTTCCCCTCCTCCCTGGCAGAGCATGAGACTCACAAAGTCCTTGGTCAGGGTAAACATTCTGACCAGCAACTGAAAACATTGGTTTTATCAGTACTGTCCCCAGGCTGAAAGTCAAAAACACAGCGCTGCACCAGCTACTAAGAAGGAGAAAAATGACTGCTACTGCTAAACCCAGGACAACATTCATCACAGGTATAAATACTCTATCTGGAGAGCTCCAGGTTTATAACAATGGCAAATTATCTCAGACTAATATCATAAAGTAGCTAGAATATTCATCTCAAATGCTGCCACAAGGCTGATGAGATGGTCTATGATTATTTCAGGATTAAGCACTACAATAATAATCTCATTCCCATTGAGTGCTCCTAAATACTCCCAGCAAACCCAGTAGTCGCTTTTCCTTAACTGTTATCCCATCCCTGTAAAAACGAATAGCTCCATAAAACTGGGTCAAGCAAACAATTTACTCTTTCCTACAGTAACTGTATATTTTATATACACAATACATCCTTCCTTTGATAACAATTTAATCCAGTCTGTATTAGACTGAAACATAATGCAGTGTGGAGAAAGGGAGAACACCAAACCCAAGTAACTAATAAACTAGAAAGAAGAGATTTTCATGGGCAACTTACAGCATAAGAAATTTGTTAGGAGAGAAAAATGCAAGTTTTTTGAAGTTACATTTTGTTCCTCCCAGAATATGCCCTTCAGTAATTTTAAGTTTTTATCTCATAGCTCAAAACCATGTGCATGTTCATATTAATACTGTAAAATGTGACCTACAAAAATCCTATGTTCTTGTCCGTTAACCACTGAATGTGATCCAAACACTATTTTGAGAAGAAACTGAGAGGCTCTGTATTTGCACACAACGTAAGATGCTGATGTAATGAGAAATAACTCTTCTCCTCTTCCCACAGTTAGCTGAAAAGTGGAAAGACTAGTTATTAATTCCAGGTTCCTTGAATATCTGGACAAATAATATTTAAAGCACAAGCATGAAAGTGTATTATCCTATTTCCTGGATATTAATTAGTAAACCTTGGGAAAAAACTTATCCTCCCTATTTTCCAAAGAAAACAGCTACTAAAGTAAGATTATAAACTACTATTGGTGTTAAATCTATTTTTATGTGGACAATTACTTTGTGCACAGGATAACTGCAGAATACATAGAGCCACGTGCTTCTTGAAGCTGGTGCGCACAAAGCTACTACTGGAAATATCTCAACTGTGTATTTCCGTATTAGAGCAACAGCAGTCCTAGTGCTCCTGAAGGCATCTCCAGCTGTCAGTCAGACTGACTTCTGGAGTAGAGAAGCAACGTACAGTTGCAGAAAGAGAAATTCTAGAGTAGGCCTTGCCTTTTGACGCTACAGAGATGCTGCAGAGACAGAGCTGGAGAGCCAGACACTCAGCCTCTCACCACAGCAATTTTCTGGAGGTCACCAGGACACACACACAACTCGAGTTTGACAAGGTCACATTTTGTACCTGCCACAATAGCTGGAAACAATTATGATGCCCAGATGTAATTCCAGTGCTGTATTTTGGCCTTATGTTGCGCAGTGCTATGAGAAGCGTTCTCTTTTGCCTTCTGACAATCAGGAAAAAATAAAATTCATAGCTGAAATGGTTGACTGAATAACTGTAAGAAAAAGCTGTAAGGGCAGTCTGCCAATTCTGTTTAGAATGAAAAAGGAGGTGAAATGCTTTAGACAGTGATACCACAGTAACCTCAACATGTCCCAGGACAGGAAATACATCCAGCTATGCAAGAAAGCAAAGCAAACTGCTCTGATGAGAATGCTCCAACACTTCTTCAACCCTACCATGAAGATCTATGGCATGTGTTCAGTCACGAGCTCTCTGGAAGGCCGCTTGATTTGTCATCCTCATTGCAAAACTGAGACCAAGCTATAGAAATAAAATCACCTTAAACTACTACTAATTTTGATGACGATGACTTTTAAATGTTTATGCTGTGTTATGAGCATAGTATTGGCAATGCTGGACTCTAGGCAGCTAGGCAGTTAATGCTATAATGGAATTAAAGGCACTGAATTAAAATAATAATGAGACCAAAGCAACTACCAGAATTATTGAAAGGTTTTATGCCTGAATATAGCTTGTCCTGAAGGTACTTCCAACCACTGCATCTGTTGAAGTGAACCTATAAAACTGGCTAGAACCAAAGCCAGGTGTTTTTGTCAGAACAGTTCCAGAAAAACATTTAAGAAGTGGTCATCACTGTGAGCCTGACAGCTGTTTCACTCAGCCGTACTAGTGAGCAAGGCATTCCGCCAGCTTGTAAAGCTTTTATCTGAGCAACATTAAGGCATTCTTTTCTGTTTCCACAAATCTCCTGGGTTGGGCTGTTACACACAAACCTGAACGGGCTGATGTTCCCATCAGAATAACCTAACAGTCACAGACAGCACACAGGGCCAAACATGTTTGGTGGCCATGCAGGCTAATGCCATGCATTTGTTTCCTATGGGTGTTCTACAAGATGCCTTTCTACTTTAGTCACGCTGAATAAATATTGTTTAGGAATTCTGGTTACTTGGAAGGAGAGTTCTGGGAACTCATTTTGAAGTGTGGATGCAGAGAAATAATGCAGCACCACAATGGGAATTCACCAGCGCAGAAGAATAAAAACCTTCAGGTGACAGATTCTGCATCAGCAGAGTCAACGAAGAGCTAAAATTATGCTACTGCTTCTTAAAAGAATTCATGCAGGCAGTGAATTCTGTGGACTGGGAAGTGTTTCATCTAAAAGTCATGCTTAAATAACAGGGCTGACTCTAAAATATGGCCATAAATTATATTTGTCACTTGCAGTCACCTAATTAACAACTACACCCTTTCATCCTCATTCCCAACCAATGTAATAGCTTCATTATTGTATTTGGCGTAATCAAAATATACACATTTTTAAAGAGCTGTTCAAAGGCAGTTTAAGTGCATCACCTGCATGGGATCTTTATCCTAGAGCCCCATTACAGCACGGCTTCATGCTTGTAGGAATAAAACAAATTTCACTGGTACAGAGCTGAATGTTCACATTGCATTACTTAAAAGCATTGAGATAGTGGGACTGTGGAATCAGTATGTTCAGGCAGAGTAAAACATAACATAACCTCAGCCTTTACAGCTGCAAGCTCATGCTGAAATTGAAAGGAAACTAATCCTCTGCTGTAACCCTTTTTTCCCCAGCAGATGCAAAGGTCTCTATGAAAAACTGCTTCTTCTAAACCTTCCTCTGCTTCTCTGCACCTTGTTTGCAACATGCACATTCCATTTTCTGTTGAAACAGCCAAAATGGAAGAAAAGCTTAGCTCTCACATTAGCTTTAATAGAAGGTCACAGATGAAAGCAGTGCTGCCACTAAGAGGAAGCAGACACAAATAAGGCTATCTAAACTGGTTCTCAAAAGCACCATCTCTTTTTTCAAGTCAATGTATACCCGGCAGCTGTGCTCACCAGAGAGTAACTGATGCTTTTAACTTTCTGCATAATAGAAAAGCTTTTGAGGAGCATAATATTACAGCATTTAGTTTTCCTAAATCAAACCCCTACAATCACAAACAACAGAGGGAAAAGATAGATACTAAAAGGTACAAGTGGAGATTGTCTGTAAAGCTTTACAGAAGATGGAGGGCAGCTGGTGGGGATTTGCAGTGACACAGCTGTTTTTAAAAATAAAGAGGTGGAAGAGGAGAGGCATGATTACAGCTACACACACATTCCTGAGCCTGTTCACACAAGAGTAAAAATTAAGCTAGCAGCAGGAAACTGAAGTTCGTGTATGTTATTTTTTTATCATCTGAATTGACATTTATAAAGTTTCTTTAATAATCGGTGACACTTTCAAATTCTTTTTCCAATCTAAGTAACCATGAAGGTGACAACAGAAATACTAACCTACTATCAGACATGAAAAAGGCAATGTCGAAACTACTTTCAGCTCCTCCAAATAGCACACATTTTTGCTGTATGCCTTACAATATAAGAGGAAAATGCTATCAAATAAACAACATAAATTGTTACCCATTTGATTTTCCTATGAAAGGCTTCAATTTTCCACTTTAGGGTTTATTTTTTTTTCTTTTCAGATGTTATCAGTAGATTGTGGAAATAAGCAATGCAAGAAATAGTAAGATGTATGGGAGTTATTGTTGATTCAGCACCATAGGAGGTGAGGCAGGGAAATGCCCAAATTCAACAGGGTATCAAGCACTGTATATTAATATACTAAGAACATTAGTTAACTAAGCAGTAATTTGTATTAAAATAATTTCATACAGAGACCTTTCACTCATTTTTAATGTGTATTTCCATATACGTCCCCTACAGCCACAGAGAAAGCATGTTAGGTAAACACTAAAAAGGCTGTCACTCTATAGCATAAAACCCTGTCTTCTCTAGAGAATCAAATGTAGCTGTTTCTTGACAGCTTTGTTTGCAACATGAACTCTCTTCCTATTAGTGATTCCTAGATCCAAGAAATTTTAGATTAAGAGGAGAGATACCACTGATTACAAGAGGATTACCTTTTGGTCATTCTTCTTGGAGCCACCATTTTCACACTACATCAGCTCACTTTCTTCACGAGTATTAAAAATGACTTGTCAAGTGTAAACATTATTTTTTGCTACCTTTTAAAAAAAAACCCAACCCATCCATCCCATTTTGTCAACGTATGAGCTAGGACCCAACACAAGAAAAAAGTTATCCAGCACCAACCCACTAAAAACTTCTCCATACCCACCTCCAGAGCCATCAGTGCTGGCTTTTTGTACAGCTGGGTACTGAACTGAACAGGCTGTAGGTGAAACCCATTGCAAAAGTGCACATATTCCTTCCACCCATTTACTCCATAATCTCTCCTTTCAGTTTCTGGGCTGCTCCCAATCCAAAGAGAACAGCGAAGTGAACGGTGTAGGTGCTGCCCAGCACACAAACACACTCAACAGCTGAGGACATTTAAATTAATTTTATTTATACCAGGTTTTCAAAATCAGAAATATTTCAAAGAAATTCAATACTTATAGACAGGTGCTACATTGATGATCTTTGATCCACCATTTAGTGCCATGTTCTCACTCTACAACCATTAACTCGCCACCACAAACTAAGGGGAATTTAACAGAAGTTTATAAAAAATAGGCAGACATGAAAATTTGGTTTATACTGGAATTGGCATAAGAGTAAAGCTTATTGTCAAACTGTGGCAACTGCTGTATTCCACCACTCATTCTGAGGGAATGGTACAACAGAAAAAGACTCTCCCACTTAGAGCAACACTTTGGGTTTTAACTGAACACACTCAAAATCCATTTAATGATCTGACTGGGAGTGATTCTTACACTCGAGTCCATATTAATTTCAAGGTTTGCATTTCTAAAAATCGCCACAAGCATAAACCTCACCTACTCATCCGGTCTTGGACCGATTTCCCTTTTTGGAGAAATCAAACCCGTATGTCTATACCTCTTCCAGGATTTACCAAATCAAGCAAACAGCTGCTGGTTTTAAAGTATATTTTAAGAAGAAAAATGCCATTTCTGCACAAGCTACCTTCATGAAAGTTTCATCTAACATTTCTTTATCAATAAAATAACTGCAGCCAAGATACCCAAAAGTCACGTCTACATGGAGATACACAGAAGATACTCGAGAAGACTTTCCTCCACTTCTCTATCACAATGAGGCCCTCACCATTTTGCATAATGACAGAAAACAACAGCTGACAAACCATTTTGGAACAGATGCCAGCTGTCTCTCATTTGTTTTACAATTCAAACAGTAACAGTTCTGTAGCACTTTATTGGTTTGGTTTTTGTTGGTTTGTTGGTTTTTTTTTTAAAGCAAGCCATCTGAATTGGACCTCGCATCAGTCAGTCAGTCATTTCAAGAACAAACTGAAGGCAGGCTGATCCATTTGGATCCACAACTTGTTTTGGTAGGAATCTTACATAAATACAATTTGTGCTTCAATTTTTTATCTACTTGGACTGAGTGAATATACACCTAAGCTAGTTTAAAAAAAATAAACTTGATTATTCAACTCGGAAGCCACAGACATCTTTCCAGACTGTTTGCAGCAGAGACAAACAATAAATTTAAACACAGTACTGCTTAAAAAAGTTTACTGTCTAAAATGAAATTCAAATGGTTTATTAAAAATCAACATTTTCCGTTTTGGCTTTTTTTAAAGAAAGCATATCTTGTGAAAAAAATCAGTTAAAAGATCATTTCAGGATACTGAACTCAAGTCAAACATAAAGCACAAAGTAGGTCTTTACATTAAACTGGGCTTTGCACACAACGTGAATAATCAGAAATAGACTATTTCTAGGAATAAAAACTTGATTATTTTTTTTTTTCTAGACAACATGCATACCATCAGTTACTTCTCCACCTTAAAAGGTACCTGAAAGGAGAGTTTTGTAGAAAACCAGGACTCATTAACACACTTAGTAAGTCAGTGGTCATCATGCCTTTTTAGTTAAATTCTAGTAAATTTTAGTCTACATAGAACAGCTAACACAATGAGGTGTGCAAGTCATAGGGACAGCCAGAAGCCTGAAGCAAAGTCTTAAAGTTCTACAGGACGAGAGAGACTAAACACAGTACCACCATGTTATTTGAACTGTTACAAAAAAGGGTATTTATTATTATCTGCTTCCTTGCTGAAAAAGGGGCAACGGACTGAATGCAAACGGCCCGCATTCAAAAGCTCCACAGTTCTACTCTACCAACTTTTTAAAATAAGGTAATGATAAAGAGCATTCCTTCCAGCAGCCTGTACAGTTCAGCTGCCAGTGGCTGCCTAACAGCGCTCCTTCATGCATACCAGGAGAATCATGTCCAGTTTTGCCATTTGTGGATAACGATGACAAGATACAAAAGCATGTGTTTGCCATAAATAGCTCTGGCTAACGGAGGATTGTTCACACAGAGCAGATCAAATTCTCTATAAGGAGAGCATTATTTGGCTCCCAGCCAAATCATGTCCCCAATGCAAGCCTTGGTAGTGGCAAACACTTTCCAGTTCTATTTACATAGAAGCTAACAAGCAGAACAGTTCACTTAGGCTGTTTCTTGTACCAAGTCCGTCTTAAATGCAACACTCAAAAAACCTCAAAGATTATTTACTGGCTTCATATTCTGTGTACAACTCACACTACAAATCACCTTACCCAAAAAAAGACGGCGAGCTGCAAGGTTTCGTGCAAGGTTTTACTCTGACATGTAGAACTTTAAGAACGCTCAGGTATGGAACACACTGTGTGGTTCATTACTTCGTACGTGTCTGACACAAGTGTTTCATGGAACAAATGGTCTCTAGTAGTGGTAGCTTCTTTAACAGTAAACTAGGAGCAAGTCCTTTATCAAATGATCGGAACAGAGCCACAAAGTATTGTAAAGCAGTACCTAAATCACAATTAGGAATGAAAAATTTGCATTATTCAAGAAGAGATTAATGACTGTTTACCTTTACAATACTTTCCACAGAAGTTATTTGAAATATGCTTAAATTAAACATACTTAAAAACTGTATTTTCCAATGAAAACAAGGCAACGTTCTGTAATAAGCCACAAGTTTTATTGCAACGTGGCCAGTTTTTGATCTCAAAAAACAATGTTCCATTTAAGGCTCTTTTTAATACAGAAATTGCCACCATGACTGATGTTTTACAAAACTTTAGTGTTTCAAGACTCATATGGTAAACAGATAACTTCTACTCCTGTTCAGTAGTGTACATTCAATGGAAAACAAAAAGGCATCGTAACAGCTACTTCATTTGTAAAGATATGCATGTAACAGGAATGAAACTGAGGTACTACAATAATTTGATGACACAGTTACAGCAACTTAATTGGCATTCCTTTGGGGGGGCAGGTCAAACATATTACAAAAAAGTGCTTTAAATGCATAGTGTTGTGTGCTGCCATGTCACAAAAATAGGCTTGTCAAGGCAGGTGAGGTGTATGAATGCACAAGAGCCTCATGGAACTGCAATCAAGTGCAACTGTAAATAATACTGTATAGAGTCTACCATCCGACCAGTGGACAATACTTTCAAGGCATTCCATTAGCTTACCTTTTGCTGTCTGCTAGACTATTTACATTAACTATCACATTCATTGTACATGTTGCAAGGAATGCCTGCGACGTCAGTTTTGGCTAAGAGTCTGACGTGAAAGCATTCCTTGGATCCTACATAAAACTACCAGGATTAAACAGTCTAATGGCAATCGCTGGTAGACTGCTTAACAATGACATCTCCTTCAGGGGCATTAGGGAAGGGCCTTATTTTTTGAGGAGGGAAGGGGATGGGGAGACTAATACTATTCCAATTGAACGAGCTGCAGAAATGGAAGCTCCTTAGATCCAGATGGCACTTGTTTGTCTTTTTATAAGGGTTTTCCTTCAAGTGAAACTACCACGTTGCCTCCCAATTTCTCTCCAAGCGTTGAACGGTCCTTAATATCATCCAAACCATTTACTTGCCACTCATGTTTAATACCTGGAAGACAGACGGACAACAATGTACTTGTGAGAACCTCAACATCTAACCAGCATTATAATAAATGAAGAAAACACTTCTAGATCCATACCTGTAAATTTCTTTTTAATGGCATCTTTAGAGCTTGCGTAGATCATCTTGCTTTTTAAAGGCGCGCTTTCAGGAGCCCTTTAAAGGAAAGAAGAAGACCACAACAAAGCAGTTATTTAGTCATCCAGCGTTAACTCCAGAATATTCAATTTTAACAGCAAGCTTTACTTTTACACACCAGAATATAAATACCAGGTCTTCTTTCTTAGATTCCTTTGTCTCATATGTGGCATCATACAAAGCGTATCGGCAATCATTCAAAGGTAGTAACTTCACAAAGGCTGTATAGGGGTCCTCCACTGTATCTCCAATGTCACCAACCAATATCTGCTTTGCCTCCTCTACAATTATTTGTTTTTTGTCATCACTTAAGCAGAAGAGAACGGCTTTCTTTCTTTTTTTAATCTCTTCTGGGGTTGAAGATTTCCTTACTTTCATGTCATTAAAAACCTTTATGACTTCATCGTTCACTGTTACTCCAGAAGCCTGTAAAATGAGATCAAAGGAATACCGTAAACAGCAAAAATTAACACTCACTAGAAAAGATGGTAGCCCACAGTGCTAGATAAACAAGTCTGCCTGCCCCCATAAGAATAAAAATACGACACTCAACCTGAACACACTATGGATTTAGCAATCTTTGCAGGATTGGAGCAGAAGAGATAAAAGAGGTGTAAATTCTGCACTCTCTTGTTGCAGATCTCAGCATCTTCAGCTGTGATTCTGGATAGCAGTTTTATAGAGCTAGGCACACAACTGTACTACTCAAGCAGTTTTCCATTACCTTATCATGCAGTTGGCTTATTTTGGGGAGGGGGAGAGTGTGGAGGGGAGTGGAAACTGAACACAGGAGAGGAAGGAGTCTGTAGCTTTGCGCTGGGATGGTGGGTGGCTTTTTGTTCGATTGGTTTTGTTGGGGTTTTTTTTAGCGGAACAAATGCCACAGCAGCAGCTCACATCCAGCACTGTCATTTTGCTGGGTGAGGTAAGGCTCTACAAGCAGCAGAAATGTTTTCTGCATTGTGTCAGCTTTAACACCGCGCTTTAAAAACTCCCGAATTTTACTTCTCGCTACTGCGCAAGCATTATTTAACTGCTCTTCCTTCACACAAAAACACCAGTTACAATGTGCTCAGTTCCCCGTGAGGCTGACAAGCCGTTCAAAACCCGAGCCTAAAGCAGAAAGGAAACAAAACACTGACACGGCAAGCGGGGAGATCACGGCAGAAAGCAAGCAGTTTAGCAAGCCCTACTGCGAGCGAGCCGAGCCCATCCGCAGCGCGCTTGCTCTCGGTCCAACAATTACATCCGAAGAGGCGGGCGCTGCCCGGGCAGGCTGCTCGGGAAGCAGGTGCACGGCTCGCTAGGAGCCGCGGCTTTGTGCCCGTGGAAGCCCGCTGCCCCCTTTCCCGGCTTTGTTCGCGGGGAACGGGCGTCCCACCGCCTGCCAGCCCTGGTCCCGGCCGCCCTCGCTCCGCCGGCAGCGCTCCCACACGATCGCTCCCGGGCTCCCCGCTCTCCTGCCGGCCGGGGCACCAATCCCTCCGGCCCGAGCCGCAGCAGCGGCTGCCGGGAGCCCCTCTTCCCGCACCCGCCCCCCACACCGCCGCCAAGCTACTCGCACGCCCGAGCCATGCCGCAGGGAGCGCTGCGCTGCCAGCCCGGCCCCGGCCCCAACGCCAACCCAAACCGCCGGGCCCGAGCCCGGGCCCCAGCCCCGCCGCGGTCCGCCCCGCCGCCCGCTCCTGCCCCGCGGCCGCCCCCACCGCCCCTTCCCCCCGCACACGGCTAAAATTAGACTAAAATGGCCGCCGAAAGGCCTCGGGGCCGCGTCGCTCGGAGCCGAGCCGAGCCGGGCCGGGCCTGCTCAGCTCAGCCCCGTGCCCCAGCGGGCCGCGCTGCTCGTTTCCCCGCGGGCCAACCCCGCCGCCCTCCCCGCTCGGCCGCGCCGCGTCCCCCTTACCATGGTGCTGGGGCGGCGGCGGCTGCCTGCTGTGCGAGGCTGCTGCACGCAGGGGAGCGCTGCGCTGCGCTGAGGGCGAGGCGGGCGGGGACTCGGGCCGGGCGGGGGATGAGCAGCGGCGGCCGGGGAGGGCCGGTCACATGGGCCGCGCCGCCACCACGTGCCGCCAGGCCAGGCCGGGCCGCGCCGCGCCGCGCCGTCCATCCGCGGGGCAGGGCCGGACTGGGCTGAGCCTGCAGGAGAACGGGATCGGCCACTCTCCTACCGCCCTGTGGCGGGGCCCGGCTGGGTGCGGGTGCTGTCCGAGCGTATGCCGGGCGGGCTGCGCTAGCAGCGTACGGGCGGGCCGCTCCCGCCGCCTCGGCCTCGCAGCCCCGGGCGTTCCTCTCTGCCGGCCCCAGGCCCCCCGCGGCGTGTCGCTGGCTGTTGGTGGGTGACGCAGCCCCTCAACCAGGCGTGGAGCAGAGCTGCCGGTAGCCGCTTCAGGTCGGGCACGGTGGTGACATGGCCCCTTCTGGAGCTAGCTACGACTGCCTGGAGCGGGGCTGTGCCCTGCCCTGGCCAGCCCAGCGCAGCTCCCTTCGCCGAGGCGCTTTGTCCTGCGCTAGAGTCACGGGTTTGCTTCGCTCGCCGGTTCACCCCTCATGCCTAGGCGCTGTCTGCCTCTTTGCCTGCACACACCTGACACGTCGGCATACATAGGGAGTATTTTGAAGTTGCAGCGTGCCACAATTCATTGTCCCCCCTGGAACAGGAGCTGCTGCCATGGTTGCCCTTGCTCTATGCAGGGAAAGGCCTAGGGCGTCTGGCGCAGACAGCGCGTTCTGTGGTTTCGGGAGAGCTGCTCAGACGATGGGGCGGCACACAACTTGTAAGGCAAAAGGAGGAACATTAAGAGATAGGAAGGTGCCTTACACGTAAACAAGGAAGGGTAACCTTCCTGAGAGTGTTTCACTTGTCCATACTGAGCTGGACTGGGTTTCAGCTGCAGGACACCAATCACGGAACATTTTATCTCTAGCCCGTAAAAGCGGACCAGAGGATTGTTAGCGCTGTGCGGTGCTCTGTGCCCTGGACTGGTGGTGTCTGAAAACCCAGAGTTCCTAAAAGTGCAGGATCTCAGCGTACATGTGAGCACCCAGCCTGCGCTGTAGCCACTCAGCCATCTCTCCCCATACGCCTGGATTGCTAGTAGTACCTTGGTGGAAACCAGCCAACTAGTGCTTGTCAGCATGCAGGTGCATATATACATACATAGACACATTCATGCTGCATTGTGTGGGAGATGTGGGACTTTTCCCCCTTTATCCATTACTGTTCACCACCGCATTGACCAGATGAGTCACGATGTTTCTAATCACTGTTCTGAGTTATGTCCTGCTCTGTCTGTATGCAGAATTCAAGACTGAATTGCATTCATCAGTATCCAGAATCTGGCCCATCAGCCTTGAAATCACTGAGCAGGAGCTGTATTACACCTCAGCTCCTCACAGCCATACGTTCAGGACTCAGTACTGCCACTAAGTCTGTTAGACTCTACCTTTTCCCGTCTGATGACCACTCATGTATTCTTGCTGCCTGTTCTGTGCCAGCAATGTGAGGCCCAGGGAGGAGTACCTTTATTGTGTGTTTGCATTTAAAGAGTCAGCCATTACCCAATTCAGTTTTCAAATACAATGTGTTGCTTTTGGATCAAACAAGTAACTGGTTAGGAGAGGTGAAAATTGTTAAGGGAATTAATAGCACAAATCCTGAAACGGATAACTCTCAAGAAAATGTTGTACGGTTGGTTTAAACCAACGTAAATCCATAGGATATCTTAACAGCCCTGTTTGCAGGTATCTGCAGCTCTTGTGCAGCTCCGTGGGGTGGACTTAAGTGGTTACACATCCTCATCATCACAATGGTTCTGTGTATCCCAAAACAGCCTTCATGACACTGCAGTGTGGCATGGGATGCTGCGTGTGGCACGGGCCGTTCTCAGCGTCCCAAACGGAGGTCTGTGTCCTTGCAGCCACACACAATGTCAGGAGGCCACTGTGGCAAGCAGCAGCAGGGGGGTTCCTTCACCTCTGTAAGCAGATACGCACGTGTGTGGTACATCCTCCAGTGCCAGTGGCCACAGCCACTGCCAGAGGCTCAGCAGGTTTCTCCTAATGCTTGTGCAATACCATGAAACTGCTGTGTGTGAGGGCCCTATGCCGCCATGGAGGGACTCTGCACTGCACATCCCAGGCTTTTAAACAAAAGCTGGAGAAGGAGTTACCAGCTCCAGAGCTGCATGGCCCGGTGGATGCTCTGGGGATGACAACTCCATGACTCACCCTCTGGCTTTACTGCCATGGAAACCGAGTAATGGGTCAGAAGTGCTTATTATACTCTTCACCTCTCAGGGTGCGCACCTGAGGCGTGCAGGCACACTGGGCTGCTGCTGCACATCACTGACCAGTGCCTGCCAGTTGTCAGAGTACAGAAGCAGCAAGGGTGAAGAAGGAGGATTTTGTGATTTTACAGACACCTCTAAGAAAGAAATGAGTTTACCAGAACTGGAGAGCATTTCTCAGGGGTGAAAAATGGGTCACAGGTGAACAGGAAGGGGCCTCTCATTTTCAAGAAAATGAGCAATGGACTCCTGGTGACTGCAGCAATCAGAGAAGGAGCTTGTGGTAGAGCCCGGTGGTGACCTTGGAAGCAACAGAAATGGCCGGTATCCAGCTAAGAGCAATAGTGACCAAGCAAATCTTACTGCTGGAGCACACTCAGACAAAGCTGGTTCCTCACCTTGGCATCTTGCTGCACTCAGGAAGCATCGAGTTTCACTACCCTTGTACCACAAGGCCTGCATCCCACCAGGCACCACTGAAATAGCCCTATGATTCAGAGATCCCAGCAGCAGCAGCAGCACTAAAACCTTTGTGAATGATACCCTATGTGGAGCGCATGCCTCTGAGGAAGCCCTCTAAGCCTCCCCTCACCCTCTGTGGATGGAAGTAATGACTCACCATGAAGCAGAAGGCACTGTTTGTTTGGATTCAACTCCTGGATGCTCTTTAGTGTGAAGTGATTAGAGTGGACCAAGTTGCCTTATGTATTGAAGCTCTCTGAAATCACAGTCCTTTTCTTCTGTATGCTGTACATCCTCTTTGCTTCTCTGTCTGTGTCACTAAACTCAGCATTACCATTTCAGCCTCATTTCCCATGGAAGCAAGGCTTCTGCTTGGCCTCCTTGGGCACCCCCTCTCTCACTTGGGCTAGTCCTTGTCCCGGTGACTTTTTAACTTGTTAGCTGATTTGAGTTAAAGCTGGCAGAAGAATAGGGGGATCACAAAAGTAATTAAGATCCTTAATTAAGTAATTAAGTTTCATAAAATAATTCATTTGAGATAGGAGAAAGTGGGGCTGCATGTCTGCTGATTCAGCTCAGGAACTTGCTGGTTTCTGCTAGGAGACATCAGATCTCCTATGGTGTAGCCAGATTATCTTCAGGAAGAGGACTGCAGAGGGAAAGCAGAGGAACTTGTGTAGGTGTACACTGAAATAACAGGAAATCGTAATACCATTCAGTTAAAAGATTTGATCTGTTGTGGGAGAAGTCCATAGGAGACTGCATTTGATGAGATGTGTCACTCAGGGCACTTGATTTGCCCCTTTCCTCTCCTGCCTCCCCCTGGAAAATGTCTGGTTTCCCTCCAACAATTCTGTATTTTCAGTGGGAGTGCAAAGAATGCCGGATAAAATCTTAACTTCTTGTAATGTAAGAGAGTGTTAGAGAAAACCCTGGTGAAAGGCAAACACTGAGGTTTTATGTGTTTCCTTACACTGCGGATACATTTCCTTTAAACAATTATATAGCAAATATATTTGACTGTAGGTGGTGGATCCTGGCACGATTTTGCTGCAAGTGTCTCCCATGTACAGTGATCCTGGGAGCCCACAGCAAGGGTCAGGATGCGTGCTGGTGTGGAGTGCGGGTCCCCATCAAGCCTAGCTGTCGGACCAAGAGATGGATTTTCCCCCAGGGGAAACTCCGGCTCCACCGTCCTTGGCAGGGTCCCTTCTGCTGGCTTCAGCAGCCTCTGCCACCGGTGTGGTCCCAAAATCCCGCGGGGACTCCGAGCTATCAGGCAGCTTCTTAACGGCGAGGGCTGGCTGAGGATGAGCGAGGCGCTGGCCGCCGCTCCCCGAGGAGCCGGGCCGTGCCCACCGCGGGGATGGGAGCCGGGCTGTTGCGTCACCCTCGCCGGGCGCCCCGGCTCCCCGTGCCAGGACATTCCTGCGGCTGAGTCATGGCCCGGCTGCCACCCCGCTCCCACCACGCTCGATCGAGGGTGTTGCTGGCTGCCAGCGGCTGCTCAGGCGTGTGGAGCTGCCGGCCTTCCCAACGCCTTCCCAGCGCCTTCCCGGCCTCCACCCGGCACTCCAGGGATCCTCCCTGCCAACCCCTCGCTGCACTGAGGAGACACCGCCGTAAGACCTGGGGTAAGATTTCTCCGAGCTGCGATGCCAGCTAGGGTGCTGTGATACTTCAGTTGGTTTAAGCAGCCCCTTTCCCTGCCAAGTGGAGCTGCTTTTCTGACTGTGCAGGGATGCGGCTGAAGAAAAGCCTTTTTTTGTTCCCTTGGAACGCTGTTCGGCTGTGCGCATTCCCTGGCCAAGTTCGCCTTCCGGCCGTCTGCCAGGGCAGCGGGCAGAGGGAGGCCGGAGGAAGCAGCAGCAGCAGCGTGAGGCCGGCCTGGCCAGCACGGGCGCCCGAGGAGCAGCAGCCGCAGGCTCTTCGGGCAGGGTGGAATTCCCCCCTCTCCCCCCGTGACTCTGAGCGCTGTGCTGGTAAGTCACACGTGCCGGTGAATCATAACGCCGGGCGGCCGCGGGCCTGTCATTGCTCAGCGGGCAGTAAAAGAGAGGTTTAATTAAAACGTTATGTCTTGTAATGACATCATGTTAGGGGTGGTGGTTGAACACAACAAAAAAGGAAATAAAAGCTCGTCCAATGAGAGAAACGTGGAAACTGACAGCAGAAACATGGCCAAACAGAATACAAATTTCCCCTGAAGTCTAAAATACAGGAACTCTGCTCAGCCTTGTTCATACAACCAGGAGATAAAAGTTGTATGTAACTAACTGGCATGTGTTCGACATTCACAAAGGTTTGCACATTCATGACACTAGTAAAAGTAACTACCATTTACCCTGCTACCCTTCATGAATTCCTGTGTGCCCTGCAAAGTCCATTTTCCCCATGAGCAGTTTCTTCCCAAGTCTCTCTTCTTGCTGCCTCTTGTTCACAGCTGAGATAAATTTATAGCATAACCTCGAGTAAGGAGGATTTATAAGATCAGCCACTGACTATAGCGGTTGTTCAATTTATTCACTGTTTTTTCCACAGACAGCTTTCACTTCCAAGCTGAAGACAGTATTTCTTCTTTTCTTCTTATTTCTTCACCCGTAGCATTTTTATTTCAAGGTCTCAAAGCTCTTCGTTAACGTCATTAATGAGGTGTCTCTGCCTGGTCAGTATTAAATCCCCTGATGGACGGGTTGCCTGGGGTCATCCAGGAAGGCTGCAGTGAGCCCTGGTGCCAGGCAGGGAGGCTTGGATCCCCATCCCTGAGTGACACCCCAGACCATCCCTCCTCCTAGGGAAGGAAATGTAGGCCAGGCAGAACAATTATTTTCTTGAAGCCTCTGTTTCAAGCAAACAGCAAAGTCAGCCTTTCCTTCTCATAAGCATCCTCTAACAAGAGTAGGTGTGAGGAGTTTGATGTTGGCTGTTATTTCCCTACTACTGATGTGTCAGTATATAGCCCTGCTATATAGCAGATGTGGATGCTATTTGGTAAGTCCTACCTAAAGAGAGGAAATGTAAAAAGCAGCACAACTTTCTGGGAGCACGGTAGTGGCTGTGCACCACAGAATAATGTTTATTACAGTGAAATGGCAAGAAAGGAGCCAAAGTGACCTTTAGAAAACCAGGCATCTGTGGCTGACCTATACGCTGGGTAAGTGGATTAAGGGGAGAGCTGCCAGAGCACTTTGGAAGAATGGGCTGTAATACTAAACAAGATAAAGATTATATCATTTGATTATTCTAACAAAATGAAAGACCAGAAATGTTCTTCAGGCAGCCAAAACGCAACAGCACAATGTGCGGGATGTATCAGTCACCCGGAAAAAGCTCTTTTGGATAATCCATTCCCTTTGGGTTCTTGTTTTGTATACATGACTTTTTCATGCAAAATGAGCTATTGGCAGAGTCCCCTAAAAGTGAGAATCTCCCACAGGAATAGCGTGCCAGTGTGAAAACAGTATGAAGAAAACCCAGACTGTTCTCTGGCACTGCCAGCATGTTTCCAGCTGAACTGCACCGTTTGTAGCTTGAAACGCGTTATTCTCCCCCTGTCTGTGTGTGCAGAAGGAGCTGCTGCGCAGGGGAGGTAACGCGCCTTCCCACGCCTGGGAGCTCCTGCAAGCACCTTCCCCGGCCCACGGCATCCACTCGTGGCTTCAGAGGAATCCTCGCACTCCTCATACGCCGTCCTGGCGCTGTTCAAGGGCACACACACCGGTCACACAGAGGAGATGCCGTTAATAGTTCTGCTGGTTTCTGTCAGGAGTTCCTAGTGCAGCTATAAAACCGGGATGCCAAGGTTAGCAGGGATGTTAATCAATGTGAGGGCCCCAGGAGGTGCTTCTTCAATAGCATTTGCACCCCTTGCTGGCCTCTTCATGTTTATGGCAAAAACGCCCTGCCTTTGCCCCCAGAAGAAAGTTGTCTGTTACTACAGTGGGTGTGCAGCACTGTCGTGCACCTTGCTCGAGCCGTGTGTCTTTTCCTGCCGCAGGTTCCTGAAAACTTGTCCAGCCACGGAGCAGGGATTCCTCTCCGGGGAGGAGCAGGACAGCTGGAAGGGGTGATGTCCTGAACGGCTTCAGCCTGGTTCATAGGAGAATGACTGCCAACAGCTAGGATGTGGTTGGACATCTTGGCAGATGATATGGTTTAAACTGGTGTCCCTCCAGGAAAAGGTGGCAATGGTGTCAGAAAGCCCTTTCCCTCTGGGTAGATGCATGCGGACCTTCAGGATGCTGGGGAGGGCTGGCACATAAGGAATATAATGACTCAACTTTGTTACATTCTTCTTTACAGAAGAGCCCCCCCAAAATGATCCCATCCAGGGTTCCTGGTGGGACAAGGAATCCTTGTTTTCCTGCGGCTAGACAAGTGCATAGCAGCACTGTCCACAGATTGTGCACAGATTTTGGGCACTTATCCCAAGTCTTGCAGCCTTGGCCTGCTTTTGCTACTAACCTTTCATTGCTCCGTGCTTCCCCTCCAACTGGGGTTGTGTTGTCTCACATTGGAATAAGGTCCTTGTCAAATGGGCTGTTTCTAATCGTGATCAGCACTTCTGTGCCATTGTAGGTCTGATTTAAGGAGACATCTTTGCAATACATAAAAATAATCACCAGGAAGGGAACCAATCCTCTCCAGGAGATGGAGGAAGCCATCAAGAAAGTGCCAAGACAGGGGAGATTGATTCATATGGCCTGCTTAGATTGGAAGTTGCAAAGGCCAGACAAAAAGGAGCATAGACACCTTTGGTTCTGAAGTTTTAACACTATTAAAATTACTCCAGACAGACAGACCTAGTACCCATTTTGCAGCATCACATCTGAATGGAAGGAAATTCTGTCCGCTGAAGGTTGAACCCGAGGACTGACTTAAGAAACCTCTTAGAAGCAGAGATGGACAACTGTGGAAACAAAAGACGCACTGACTAAACCTTCTCAAGCATTGCGAAGCCCCCTCACAAAGCATCTTGCTTAGAAATTTGATCTCGCCTGTTAAAACCGCTACGTTTTTCTTCTTCAGATAGCAATACTAAAAATACAGCACTAGCTAAGCCAAACATGCTAAATACATGAGTTGAGATCACTTGCTGGTGGTTGAGGATGGGCTTTAGGATGACAGGGCCACAGGAATATTTATAACCCTTCCTGGATTGCAGGACCTGTCGGTCAGTGCGAAAGTGTCCTCTGGTGACAGCAGCACGGTCGAGCGGTGCCAGCACTGCAGGGCCGAGCATGTGACTGATGGTGGGATCTGCACTGGAACGCTCGCGAAAGGCAGCTATGAAGCCCTGATCCCACAGGCAAATCCCTGTGCTGCCGAGAATCAGGTGCAGAACTGATCCAAAACGCAAACGTTTCAGCATCCTGGCTCACGTTTCTGCCATTTCAAACACATGATGCACAGCACAGCCCGTCTCTTCGAGGTCCTTTCCTCCCCAGACTAATTTCATCTGTAAGCTGCTTGGAGAATAAAAATTGGAAAGGACACAGATTATTATATACGCTCTTATAGGACTGTTAACCTAGGAAATACCTGTATAAAGCCTAAAGAAACTGGTAAGCTAAGAATAGCAAACTGACAAAACTCAAGTTGGACCATGTGTCACCCTAGCAGAGCAGGAATATCCTCTACGAGACAACTGTTGTTACAAGGGGAACGATGGCACAAGCGTGCCATTTTCTGCTCCTCCACGGGGCACTGTTAAGCCCAGCTGCATACTGTGCCAGAGTAACTCTGTGCTGTGACACGGTGCTAGGGCAGTGGCACTCCGCTGCTCGAATAAAGACCATTGCTTTTGTGGTTCCTTGAAACAAACCTGAGAAAGGAAAGGTGAGCAGCTGTGGAGGAGAGTAAGTGAAAGCTGGTCTTCCACAGGCAGCGGCTATGGAGAGTCCAGTATCCCTGTAGGAAACTTGGCCCAATCAAACGTTTCTGTCATCAAATGAGAGTGACCTGAACAGCTGGATGCACCCTGCAAGCAGCGGGGAGGGTGCAGGCTCAGCCCCAGGCTTGGTGCCTTCTTCCTTCCAGCAGAGGCTGGGGGGACCTCACCTGGGGCCAGCCTGCCGCATGCCCAGAGCTTCTCCCTGGATACGCTGTTCTGTGTGCCCAGAAAACATGTATTTTCCCCTCTTCTTTCGTACCTAAAAACTGTTAAAGGTGGAGTCGCACCTGAAAGAAGTAATCTAAAATCAGTTTTAGCCATTTTCTAGAAAGCAGCACCACAAACCCGGGAAACCAATGTATTGTGGTAGAGAAACAAACCCAAAGTTGGCCTTAGTGCACTTTTTGGGAAACATAAGCAGCCTGTGGCCTTCTGCCACTGTGAACGTGTCAGGTATAGTCTCTACTGATGCTGAACATTTTAATGCACTCTAAGTATTAAAAAGCATTGGTTTGGAAAAGTGTCTGTTTGCCAGAACACAGCTGCAGATGATGGAGTGCTTCACCAACAGCAGGTCAGGTATGTTTGATTACTTAGGAAAAATAAGCCCAAGTTTAAGCACAACCCCAGCCACACATTGTCACTGAAGCTAGGGCAAGGGGATGCTGCTGGGAGCATGGAGGCAGGAGGACACCGGGCTTTACTCCCAGCACCACTCATGGTCTGAGTAAATCACAGTTCCAGTGGCACCTTCCCAGGTACTGGAGATAAACCTTGAATGAAGTACAGCATTAATGATAAACATTGTTTAATAGACAGGGGCTTACAGCAGTTAAACGTACAAAACTTCGCACAAGTATACACACATAAACCCACAAACACATTTTAGGGATGTTGCTATTATAGCATCCCTCTTAGGCAACAAATCTGAAACAAGGTGATGGCGTTACATACCTGTCTTTATAATTCTTCTGATTTACAGCACAAGTCATTTCACCTTTTGCATTGGACTTAATCCAAACATCTTCAAACCTGAGTGCCCCAAACCAGGAAACTTTCTTACTGGTAGTAACTGGAGATTCTCCAACAGGGGTTGTTACACAGGCCTGATACATACATACAATCGAGCTCTTAAAGGCAAAGTTTTACTAGGGTGCTGTTTAAGGAGGCATCAAATTAAGGGAAGTACACTGCTTGTTGAAGGGCAGGTGGGAGGAAGAAGACATCACATGGGCCTGATGGCAGAAGACTAAGAAACCTCAGAACATCCCCTCACAGCAAGCTGGGTAAAGCACAAGGAGCACCTCTGCAGAGCTGGACCTAGAAGTCACTGCTGTGGCGATGAAACTGCCTGCAGTCATCTGGACACTGGCAGTTTCTTCAGTGAAATGGCTCTCCCAGGGTGGAAAGAGTTCTTGGTAGCCTCAGGAAGCGTTAGCTGGAACTGGTGCTGTTATGACAGTGATCCGCACAAGGCAACATGATCAGGGCAAGGTATTATTCATTTGAATGTACACAGATAAAACGAGATAACCAGTTCAGCAGCAGCATGGCGCTGGGCAGGACGCCACCATGGTGTGGTGTCCACAGAGATCTGCTCCCTGCGCTCATCCCTAGCACAATCTCCACTTCTGGACTGTGCTTGTTCCATGGATGGTTGCGGGGCCGCTGGCAACTGTTGGGCTGTTCAGGGTCTGTCAGTCTCTTCCTCCTTGTAATTACACATGGTGCCATAGTCAGGGGTTTGGGTGTTTTGAACACGGAACCCAAGTTAGTAGGCCAGGTCTACTGGGGGCTGGTGGAGCTGGTCTGACAAAGAAGAGGAAGAGTGGTTTTGGTAGGAGGCTTGCCAGGCTGGTCAAGGTTTCTTTAAACTAGATGTGTTGGGGGAGGGAGGCATCATTCCATCCCAACACACCCAGTCTGTTGCCAGCACCTACAATAAATGCTCGGAGCAATGTAGAGATATTCCAGCCGCTCCAGCCAATGAGCCGGCTTCATTTGGAGCTCGGCTCAGATGCCTCTATACAAACACCTGTAGCATGGGGAACAAACAAGAGGAATTAGAGATGTGTGCACATCTACAGGGATATGTTATAATAGGCATCACAGAAACATGGTGGGATGGCTCCTACAACTGGAGTGTTGGAATGGAAGGTTACAGGCTCTATAGAAAAGACAGGCCTGGCAGGCGGGGAGGGGGAGTTGCTATTTATGTTAGGGATAGGCTAGAGAGTATGGAACTCTGTCTGGGGACTGGTGAGCAGTCGACAGAGAGTTTGTGGGTCAGGGTTAAAGGGAGGACAGTGATGGGAGACATTACTGTGGGGATCTGTTACAGACCGCCTGATCAAGAGGAATCTGTGGATGAAGTGCTCTATAGGCAGATAGGAACAGCCTCACGCTCACAGGCCCTTGTTCTCATGGGGGACTTCAACCACCCTGACATCTGTTGGAGTGAAGGTACAGCCCGGCACAAGCAATCCAGGAGGTTCCTCGATTGTGTGGAAGACAACTTCCTTCTGCAAGTAACAGAGGAGCTGACAAGGAGAGGTGCCGTGCTTGACCTCGTGCTCACCAACAGGGAAGGGCTGGTTGGAAATGTGACGCTCCAGGGCAGCCTTGGTTGCAGTGACCACGAGATGGTCGAGTTCGAGATCCTCGGGACAGTGAGAAGAGCGTGCAGCAAGCTCACTGCCCTGGACTTCAAGAGAGCAGACTTTGGCCTCTTCAGTAACCTGCTTAGTAAGGTTCCATGGGACACAGCCCTAGAGGGCAGGGGGACCCAAGACTGTTGGTTGTTATTCAAGGATCACCTGCTCCAAGCTCAGGAGTGTTGCATCCCAACTAGAAGGAAGGGCAGCAGGAGGGCCAGGAGACCTCCTTGGATGGATAAGGAGCTGCTCAGGAAAATTCAAAGGAAAAAAGAGGCTCATAGAAGGTGGAAGCAGGGACAGGCAGCCTGGGAAGCATACAGGGATGTTGTCCGGGAAGCTAGGGACCAGGTGAGGAAGGCTAAGGCCCAGTTAGAATTGAACTTGGCTAGGGATGTTAAGGATAACAGGAAGGGATTCTGTAGGTACGTAGCGAATAAAAGACAGACTAGGGACAACGTAGGCCCCCTCCAGAAGATATCGGGAGAACTGGCTACCCTGGATTTGGAGAAGGCTGAGGTTCTTAATGACTTCTTTGCCTCGGTCTTCACTCGCAAAGGCTCTGACTGCACCACCCAAGTCTTGGAAGGCAGAAGCAGGGACTGTGAGAATGAAGACCCTAGGCCCACTGCAGGAGAGGATCTGGTTAGAGACCATCTTAAGAACCTGAACGTGCAGAAGTCCATGGGACCTGATGAAATCCATCCACGGGTCCTGAAGGAGCTGGCGAATGAAGTTGCTAAGCCACTGGCCATCATATTTGAAAAGTCATGGCAGTCAGGTGAAGTTCCTGATGACTGGAAAAAGGGAAATATAACCCCCATTTTCAAGAAGGGGAAAATGGATGACCCAGGGAATTACAGACCAGTCAGTCTCACCTCTGTGCCTGGCAAAATCTTGGAGCAGATTCTCCTGGAAGGCATGCTAAGGCACATGAAAAACAAGGAGGTGGTTGGTGACAGCCAGCATGGCTTCACTAAGGGGAAATCCTGCCTGACCAATTTGGTGGCCTTCTATGATGGGGCTACAAAACTGATGGACAGGGGCAGAGCAGTTGACGTCATCTACCTGGACTTGTGCAAAGCCTTTGACACTGTCCCACACGACATCCTTGTCTCGAAATTGCAGAGACATCAATTTGATGGGTGGACCACTCGGTGGATAAAGAACTGGCTGGATGGCCGCACGCAAAGAGTTGTGGTCAATGGCTCGATGTCCGGCTGGAGACCGGTAACGAGTGGTGTCCCTCAGGGATCGGTGTTGGGACCGGTCTTGTTCAACATCTTTGTCGGTGACATGGACAGTGGGATTGAGCGCGCCCTCAGCAAGTTTGCCGATGACACCAAGCTGTGTGGTTCGGTTCATACGCCGGAGGGAAGGGATGCCATCCAGAGGGACCTCGACATGTTTGTGAGATGGGCTGATGCCAACCTGATGAAGTTTAACCATGCCAAGTGCAAGGTCCTACACCTGGGTCAGAGCAATCCCAGGCACAGCTACAGGTTGGGCAGAGAAGAGATTCAGAGCAGCCCTGCTGAGAAGGACTTGGGGGTGTTGGTCGATCAGAAAATGAACATGAGCCGGCTTCAGTGTGCGCTCGCAGCCCAGAAAGCCAACCGTATCCTGGGCTGCATCAAGAGGGGCATGACCAGCAGGTCGAAGGAGGTGATCCTGCCCCTAGAGGGACGGATCTGCTCTCATGAGACCTCACTTGGAGCACTGTGTGCAGTTCTGGTGTCCTCAACATAAAAAGGACATGGAACTGTTGGAACAAGTCCAGAGGAGGGCCACGAGGATGATCAGGGGACTGGAGCACCTCCCGTATGAAGACAGGCTGAGAAAGTTGGGGCTGTTCAGCCTGGAGAAGAGAAGGCTGCGTGGAGACCTCATAGCAGCCTTCCAGTATCTGAAGGGGGCCTACAATGATGCTGGAGAGGGACTATTCATTATGGACTGTAGTGACAGGACAAGGGGCAATGGGGTAAAACTTAAACAGGGGAAGTTTAGATTGGATCTAAGGAAGAAATTCTTTACTGAGAGGGTGGTGAAGCACTGGAAGGGGTTGCCCAGGGAGGTTGTGAATGCTCCATCCCTGGCAGCGTTCAAGGCCAGGTTGGACAAAGCCTTTGGTGGCATGGTTTAGTGTGGGGTGTCCCTGCCCATGGCAGGGGGGTTGGAACTAGATGATATTAAGGTCCTTTCCAACCCTAACTATTCTATGATTCTATGTAAGTTCAGGCTGGTTTTTGGCTGCTTCTTGCTGTTTTCTAATGCCCCTATTTGCTAAGATTATGCTAAGAACATCTTCCTTTACTGTTAATACTAACATTTATGCGCTCTCTCCTATGATAGTGAAAACTTCACCCTCCACACAAGAGCCATCCAGCGCTTCGGTGCTGGCCACAGCCCAAACCCCACAAAAAGAGCGCTGGCTCACATCTGCCATGCACTCTGCCCTCCCAAAGCAGCTCGAACTTTGTTAAGGTTTTCAGAAGCTAAGCTTCCAGCAAGCAAATGTGACACTGAATATGCCAGCCAAGGTGATCACCTGCCTCTGAATACAACTTCGGTACTCTGGTGCTGCTGTCTGACACCCAAGCCTGAACAGCAAGCATCGGCTTGATGCAATCAATCATCAAACAAGGCTGCATCCAGCCTTCTCCTCCTGAACTCACCCTCCTTGGGTAGGAAGGGCAGCTTCCAGTAACAGCAGCCACTGCAGGGATTTGTCTTCTGCATCTTCATCAGTCTGTGGTGGCCAGGAGGTGAGCAAGTTGTATTTGAGGAAACACCGAGATCTGCTGGAAGAGAGAGTCCTTTGGGTTGGAGCCCGATTCCTTCAAAGGACCTGGCCCCATGGTTATGAGAGAGTTACATACAAAAACCATCAGAAATGGCCCAGGGTGATTACCCTGTAATTCCTAGCCCTGACGTGAATGAAAGGGGCTGAATTTGCACAACAGGAAAGCCAGCAGGTATAGCAGCCTCTGGGTACCTGCCAGGGTAAGATATATATGAGCTGCCAAGAAGGGAAAGACTTTCACTACTGGATCTTGTCAAAATGCTGCTTGGTGGACAGGCACTGGACTTGGAGCCTGTTTTCCTGCAGTGTCTGGTACAGCCTGATTAGTGCAGCTCTGAATCGGAGATGAAGCCGTTGACCCTATCCATTTCTGCACCTTTATGAGACTTTGGCTTGGAGCCCTCTGCAGATACTGCACAACGCTTCGCCTGGTGGTAACAGCACATGGCATGGCTGGTCATGGTATGACGTGAGTTTGTTTTGGTGGATAGGTGGACATGGAGCACAACTATGCCATGATTATGACCAGTAGGGAGATATTAAGCAATTCCCCTTTTTCCAAAGGGATATGCCTGAGGGAAATAAACAGCCATAGAAAGACATCTTGACATAACTGAGAGAAAACATAGCTGAAGTCTGAAAATGCTGCACTGAAAGTACTGACTCAGGCAGTCTACTACCAGGAACCAAAGGCTCGACCCATGCCCTGTGAGCACCACCGAAGCCGAGGGCATCTCCACTGCACATGCAGCATGCATTTAAACACAGCTGATCAAAGGACAAGTGGCCACTTTTCTGATTCAGGGTGTTTAAGTAAGGCTTTAGGCTTGCAAACCTCATGACAATTTGCTAATTTAGTTCATGGGACAAGCATACAAACACCACGTCACAAGCAGAGAGCTGGGTTAAACTGTTCCCACCGGCTCTACCTAAACTCAGACTGACCATGGTGTTGCTGAGGGGAAGCTTTCGAAGGAAATAACCTTGGTGGAACAGCGATAGGAATGAACAGCTGGAAGGTTGGGGACAGTAACCATTTAAATTGCATCTGCCACAGATGGACTTGCTCAGCCGGCAGCACTCCCCCCCACACGAAGTATTCACATTTAAGTCAATGGAGACTATTCATGTGAACAAGAACTCGCACAAGTGTCTGTGCAACCTGCTAGTCAGGATGTTCACATCCTCTTGGGACTAGACAGATGCAGGGGTATCAAGTACCACCTACACCATGCAAAGAAGTCTTCTGCTGCTCACGTTCCTTGTGGAGTTTGGCATTCTTTGTGGTGGGAACAAGAAATGCATCTTTAGACAGGAGAGATGTCAGCTCTGAACAAGGGAAGGCTCGCACAGAAACTCTGAAGTATGAACAGACATTTCTAAACAATATCCCCACTGTTCTCAGGCTTAGATTATTTTAGATTTGTTTTTTTAAGAAAACACCCCCACCCCACCCCCAATCCAGCATTTCAATCTGATCAGTCCCCTATGTGTTGCCATCCACTCCCTAGACTCAAGGGAATGCCCATTCTAGCCACCTCTTGCTACCCCCAGACTTCTGATCCATGCCATTTTTTCAGTGTAGCATACCTCCAGGTGGGCAAAACTGATTTTTAAAGGGTCTTAAAGGTATTGACTCAAACAGAGTTTAATACATTTAAGTTAATATATACTGAAAGTAAAATTGTCGAGAAGCGCAAGTAGTTTAAAGAAGGTGCTGGTCAGCTAACAAAGCTATGAGGTTTTACATTCTTAGGATAAAGATCCAAATTAAGTAACTATACAACTTATGCATATAATTCTTACATTACTCCTTACACGCTGGTGAACATTTGCATCACTCAGAGACCAGGTGTCACAGTGGCTGCAGTTGCTGAAAATGCTGACTGGGGTACTCACATGGAAACCAAGTTCTGCCATGTTCTCTCCAGCAGCTTGTCCTGGTAGGTTAACAGGGAAGATGGTGCAGCAGTGTAACACAGAAGGAAATGCCAGTAAGCTCAAAATACTTTGAAAAATGTGTCATTTTATTTGTGCACTTCCAAAGTTGTACGTAGAAACTTATAGTACAGTCCTGTAAATTTACTCATTGCTAGAAGAACTGCCAGGGCCATGGGCAGGTGTTTATTGATTGATCATCAAGTTAGAGGGGAATAAACAAACAAAAAAAAAACCCCAGAAAAAAAAAATTTAAAAAGTTATGGAACTCCTCTTTTTTTTTGTGTGTGTTTTTTTTTGTTTTTAATCCCCAAGTACAAATTTTATAAATACAAAACAAATTCACAAATTACTTTGAATGCTAAATAAATATCTACTTAATAAACTCAGACTGAATACCTCCAGCCAGCACTGGTACAGTACTTAAAAAGATATGCAGTTGTACTCACTCATGTGTAGTGTTGAGAAGATATGCTCAAAGAAGTTTCAAACACACACACACACACACACAGTTTCCTCAACTGTGCTACAGCAGAAGATTTTATCTGAGTTGATAAAGCCCTCCATACCACAGCTCCTACAAAATCTAGAGGATGAAACAAGGTCATTTTGTGCAGGAAAAAAAACAATGTTCTTCTGGAAGATATTTGGACACATGAATGTATTAAAAATGTACAAAACCTCTGTAAACCAGTACTGTATCCAGTACATCTATCAAAATTATCAGACACTGAATAAAACTGTAGCAAAGGTAATCTTTCCTACGTTCTCCTGAGTGCTTAATATTACATTGAGAATATAGTGCAGGCCACACTTCAAGGTGGTTAAACAGTTGTTATTGCTTTATACAGGTATGACGACTGCGTGATTTAAGATTTAACATTTCATTTTAATGAACATAGCAGATTCCTCAAAAAAATCCTTTGGAAGGTAGAGGTTAGATTCGTGACTTCTTCGCTGCAGGAGCGGCGTGGTCCACATTACCAGATGTGATTGGAAGTCCAAGCTTTTGAGCCTGAATGTGGAAGAAAGCTTGAAGTCTAGTTCCAGCTTTTGCTTCACTTGTGTTACGAGGGTTGTATTCAAAGCAGTTTGAAAACATCAGCTCAATGTCTTCAATGAATTCCGCTAGGAAATAAAAAGTAAATCAACTGAGCGTGTCTCAGAGAAGTACAATAAAGTAGTATGACACCACCGAATCACTACATTGATCCTACAGTCACAACACAAAAATGTCTTTGCATGTGTCAAATGTCTATCATTATATTAGTGCCATGTAAACTTTCTTGAAATTTCTCTTATTATCAATAAAAACTACAAATCCAGCAGTAACAACAGGACCTTTTCTAAATATTTTGGTGCCACTCAAACGCTTGAGAAATTACCAGCAGCTCCTCAGCTGCTCATTTCTTACCTATCTGTACGTCACACACCTTGTAGTAAAAGAACTGTTCAACAAATCTTATTTTAAAATATCAGTAAATGCTCTTTCAAAAAAAACCAAACCAAAACCACCAAAACACACCACGAAGCCCCAAACCAATTTCAGCTTCCTAATCCTCTGACACAGCTCTATTTTATGACAAGAATTTATTTTAAAGTGAGAGAAGAGGGTTCGTTACCTCTCTCATCAGTTATACTTACATGCTAACTTGTATTCACATTTATTCACTTTTTCACGGATAATATTTAAGGCAATAGGTTTTTTGATGATATCATAGTAGTCTGGTACCTAAAAAAAAAAAAAAAAAAAAAATTTCCATAGACAAATGGAAGCTTAAAATTCTACCTATAAACAAATGATGTATTATCAAAAGCATTTTGGTTTTGCTTTTAAACACAGGAGTCACAAGCAAACACCTCTATCTCCTGAACTGAATGTTAGTTTTCAGGTATTGCTTCTTCATTTCTGTATCATTCAAGTAGTAGACCACAGCAAATATTAGCCAGTGAATAAATCTAACCCTAAATACCCTGTGAACAACTGTAAGAAAACTGCATGAACAGATAAGCATTACAGTGTTCCCGTCTGTCAAGCGCAAAATGATTTCCAAGATTTAAGAACCTTTCATTTTCCTGCAACATATTACAATATTAAAAGCTCCTCAATCATGAATAATGACCATTTTCACTCCACTACTATTCACTGTCTTAAAGGAGAAGTGAAATCCTAATGCTCCATTTCGTTGTGTTGAACAGGAAGTAGCGAACTTTTCCGTAGCAAGAACACAGTATTCAAGTACCAGAGAGAAGCAGTATTTATGTGATGAATGTGAGGGGAGGAAAAGGATTGCCTAACTGACCATTTGGACCACAGATTTTGAATTCCAGGTAAGTACCAAGCTTAGGCTGAGTGTCTCATTCACAAAGCAGGGCAGGGGGGTAAAAGAAAAGGATATCTGATCCAAATGTGACTCCTCCCCTCAAGAAAAGATACCCACATGCACCATCATATATGTTTTTAAACCAAGGTCTTGTTTGTGGCCTGTAACTTTACTATATAAAGTGCAACCTGCAAATGAACCTAAAGAAAGAATTAATGGAGATACAGAATTAGATTGACACATTTTACCTTCCTTTCCCTTTAGAAGTGCAGTTCACATGAGGACTAAAAAGAGAGTTTTCTTTTACTGGCTTGCTGTGCACTGACCACTCAGTGTATTCTTTACATTGTCTTAAAGGCAGCAAAAAAATTAAACCAGAATTTCTGTCATGATGAAGAAAATCTGAACTACTCAGGAATGGATTTTTCTTTCCAAACTATACAGAGAATGACCCTTAGTGATTGATTCAGGCAAACAGTAACACACTGAATTCTAGCAGTTTCTTTTTAGAATCAAAATTAAGCTGAATTCTCCATCCCTCCTTACATTCACCAGATTCTTGCACTATCCAGTGTAATTACTGTATATGAGTAGGCAGACACTAGTGTCTCATTTCATTCAGGATTCCTCTCCTCCTCCTCTGCACTTACATCTTTCATACATGTTTGAACATCATTCTTTTTGTCCAGATACATTAATCCTTCCAGCTATATGTGACTCTGAATTCAGTTTCAAGTCTTCATTTAACAGTCTCAAAAATACCTTTGTGTAAATTGAAGGTTACTCAAAATAATTAATTAATCAACATAAATGTACCTTTAGCAGTCCCATGCTCTACCTTTTTTCCCCCCAAATCAAGGCATTTCATATTTTTTAATGCCTGACAAATACTTGAAAATTTCCCAACAACATGTCAATTGTAGAAGTTATTTCTGGCACCATATTTGAGCTGAAAGGCAAGCGTTCTCCTGAATCACATTGCTTATCTGTATCCCCCTGTTTGAGCAAGACTATAAAATCCCAAATTTCTACTGGCAGCAAACACGATTCTTAACCATTATCATTCCCCTCTACAGTTCTATCAGTTACCTGGATTTTGGAAACCAGTTTCATGAAAGGCCAGCTGTCATCATGTCGTACCAGTTCCACTACGAGTTGTTCGAAAGCTGAGAGTTCATGGACTCCCCCTTGACGTCCTGAACTTCTTCTGTTCAATGAGGTTTGAGGAGATGATTCTGAAAAAAAAAACCAAAACCAAAACCCACAAAAATCACCCCAACAGATAAAAATAAAAACCTGACAAGAAAAAAGTTTCAAAAAGTAGTAAAACACCATTATTCTTGGGTAGTAAAACTGTAGCTTCAAGACAAAACTTATGTAGTTTGGCTTCAGGTATTAACTATACTACAGCCTTGTTATTAACCACTAAATGTCTCTCTTGCAGTACAAAATGCAAAGTACCAGGGCTTAGCTGGGTTCCTCCTCCATTCTCCTGCATCACATTAATTTTGGAAAGGATTTTTTTCCACTGATTTCAATTTTAAGACAATTTGTTAAACACTGAAAGAAAAGCCCTATTAGAGAAAAACAGAATAAGGTGCCTGCTCATAACTTTTGCTTCCACAAAACCTCTATTCAGAGTGGTTTTATCTGCTTTCAAGAGTAGTCAGCAGGGTGGTTAGAGGATAAGCCCAGAAACTCCCAATGGTGAAGGACAGAAATGGCACAAAATACAAGGCTGCCGCACTGGAGTGCAAGCTCTTTCACACTCTTCAGTCTCTCATTGGGGCCTTTCTGTTTTTAAAAGGTTATTGTAGCTTTCCAAGTATTCCCCTACCATCAAATACTTGTTATTAGCTTAACAAGCAAGAACACTGTTAGCCCTATACCAGATAGATGACATTTTTCTTCTGGCAGCAGCTTCTTGTGGTTTGTGTATATTCCAAATTTCGCTACCTTGCCTACATCTGTGTTCTGCACTGTTTAATCAAACAAAACCATAAAAGCTGTAAGTAAGCATTTGCATTTTTAAGGGTTAAGGCATAAGTATCATTTTCACATTTTCTATCCACTTATTAGCAATTGCTCCATATTGTTAGCAAATATGAACCTTCAAATATGGGTATGATAAATCTCCTTGGCAATTTAAGTATTTGTTCTTTAGATGACTGAATTTTTCTTTTTGAGGTTCATTTCTGTCACTGCAAAAGAAGGGATCTGCCTTGTTGGAAGAGGTAAAACGGCCTTCAAGCATCATTTCTAGTCTCCTTGCTCTACCACACAAATATTTTAGCAAGGAACAGAACATGGTTTTCGTTTTGGGCAAACACATTTTTCTAACCTGTGGATTGTCGTTTCCTGCCTCTTCTCTTGGGTTCAGTAACAGGAAGAGAAAGCTTTGAAGTAGAAACTGGATACTTCCGAAGCCGCTCGGTTGGGTCTACAGTATCAACAATTCTAAATCCGAGAGAATTGGAAGGGCTGTTTTCCAGTGTGTTATCAGCATTCTTTCTTCCTCTTCGTCTTCTTCGAGGACTGAGTAATTCCACGAATACATCTGCTTGCAATGAACTTTGGGTCTGACGAGTGGTCCGGCTATTAAGTCTTAAAGAAGGCTTTGTCACTGACGGAGGGGCTGATTTTACCTTTCTCAACCCCCTCCTGGTAACTTTAGATGAAGTTTCAGTTTGCTTAGGTGTGTTTTGCTGACTCCGAGAAGCGTATCTTGCCTGACGCTGGCTGTTCTGACTTGAGAATGGATTGTTGAGTTTGGCTGCTCTCATTTTTAATGGAAACTTGACCTGAGGTCTTCCTGGCTTGGATGGGCTACAAAAAGTGAACAATTATGTTTATTTATCCCCAAATTCCCTGTGTCCCTCTTCCCTCAGTTTTCTAATTCAGCATTTAAAAAACCGAACCATTCAAGGTTGGACTGGTAAGCAGTTGCCTTTCAAGCTGATGCAGCCATCCAGCTACCATTATCTTAAATACTGAAATCTCTTAATTAGATACTATGTGAAGCACCTACTATAAAGAAATGCTTGGAAGTTCCATCACCCTTGCAGCTTGTGCAATACAAATGCATTAACTGGAGCACCAGCTATCAATTTCTTTAAATCACTTGCTTATTTCTCACAGCAACTATAAGTAACTAGGATTTTTAAACTGTATTACCAGCTATGTAAATAAACTGCAGTTGTAAAATACTCAATATAGAAGTTACGCTCTAGTCAGGGTTTATAACTAATAGTCAAGACTCTCCTTCCATTATAGGACAGAAGGAAGATCCCAGAGATAAATTTACTTCTCAAGGAGATGCAAGTTTTCTCTAGCTATTGCATTCCAACTGTCAGAGCCACAACAGTCTTGCTTCAGTCAACAGGTTTTCTACTGTTTGAAACTCTCTCCACTTTACATTGAAATAGTAGCCGTACAGAACTGCAACTCTGATGGCCATCTTACTTATACATCCTAGGCTGGAATTTTCATCCTGAAAAGTGAGTCTAAGTCCACTGGACTTAAGTTTTGTTAATATTAAACCCATTAGTAAGAGCCAAATTCCTAACAAGCTGCAATTTTTTAAAATAAACATCTTTTTCAGACTGGATTTTCAAGATATGGCTTATGTGAACAATTACTCCACCTAATAGTAAAGGTATTTCCGTAAGACACCTGCTAAAGGGGTTTCTATTTACCTCATCTCTTCTTCCTCTTGAGATTCATCTTCCTCATCTTGCTCTTCTTCATAATGCTCTTCCTCACTTTGCCCCATTTCATCATAATTTGCCTCTTCTTCCCCTTCTCCTAGTCGTTCAGCAGTCTCTTCATCACTTTCCACAGAAGGTCTTTGTCTGGAAGAGAGGCGTCTAGAGCGCTGTTTTGGTCGGCACTCTGGGCAAAACCAGTCTCCTTCAGGGATGACCTAGAAGAAGACGTTAAAAAAAAAAGAAAAAAAAAAGAAGAAAGAAGAAAACATTAATAGTATGCAATTAATCTGTAAGAACTACTCAAGTTTTGTGTGAAAATGAAGTGCTTCTTTTTCCTCAGATACCTTCAGCCTGGGCCTGATGCAGTAAGTATGATAGCCTCGATCGCAGCCATCACACAGCACCATGCTTTCTGCATCGCCTTTCTTCCGACACACTTTACAGCGAGCATTGAGGATGGACTTTGACCAGATGACACTTCGATCCAGTGTAGACAAATGAAGGAAGACTTGGGACAAGCTGGTAGAAGAAAGAAGTGACTCTCTCCAGCGATCCAAAACTGTTTTATAGGCCCGTCCACCATCACTGGCATCTTCCATTAAAGAGACGTATTGAAAAAAAAACCAAACAAAACAAAACACCAGAATGATCAAACTTGTTAAATATCCATGTTATTTTAGACTATGAGGTAAGGCTCTGATTCTCAATACAGCAGTAGTAAACTGGGATAATATTATAACCTTTGTCTTATCTCTTCAATACTTAAATATTTCCCCTTTATTTTCCAAGCTGCTGATGCCATTAAGAATTTTCTCTTCAATACCACTTCAATTTCAACTTGCACATACATGGCACATAAGGAAGACATAAAAGTATTACTCAGATAACAACCTGGAAGCCCAACAATTTGATTAAATTTGTAAATGAAGATTACTTAAGATTAAAAACGGACACTCCCAATTTACTTTCCCTTGTAGGTACATTTTGAAACCACAAAATTATTTATATTTAAATATTGTACCTAGCATTAACCAGAGACTTCGCTGACAAAAAACAGCTTAAAAGGCTTTTCTCACCTACACTTCTCGGCATAATCTAGCAGACAATCTTTTAGTCCTCTCTCCACACCTCTATGCCCTTATTCCTGTCCTGCACTTCACAAGAACCTGCATGTCAGTCCAGCTAACCAGACTGGGTGACTGCTGTAGCTGAAATATTACTGTTTTCTTGGTATTTTATAAGCAAGGGAGTACACATGAATCTGTGGTGCACACCTAGTGGCAAACCAAGTCAGACCTGGGATCCTAATTCAGTTAGAAATAAACGGGGGGGCAGGGGATGAGAGATTATATTGTATTTTCACATGTTTGGTTTGCAACCCAGGCCACCAAAGCAGACACACAAATACACATACATGATAGTGAGGGAGGAGGTACTGAATGGGAATGAGCAGCTGGAAATTACAGAATCAAACAGGCTGTTCGAAGAGCTAGAGAAATGAGAAGGCATAAATGACACCCTACATTGCTGCTGCTGAGCAGAAAGGGTATTTCTTTATGAATGTTGAAAGTTATTTCTTGCATTTTAAAGAAAGAAGGTTTAAGGAAAGGAAGACACAATATAGTAGTACTTTTGATTATGGAAATGTTCAAAGATTTCCCTTCTAGAAGGAGATAGTCCAGTTATTACTGTGACCTCCATCTGATTAATGCTGCATTCTAGTATAAAATGCCACCTTGCCTGACTTGCTATAGTCACAGTGGGCACAGAAATGGCACATGATCCACCTGCCAAATGATTTCTCCTCAGCAATAGGATGAGAAAACATCTAATAACAACCAAAATTAAAGAACAAAAATGAGACTAATTGCTCTCCTGGCAAGGCCTTTTTGCCTCTCATCAACTGGCTGCCAGGATTTGCCTTATCTTGCATACATCTGCATTAGCAGCAAGCAGCACAAGAGGAGTGATGGGAGAAGGCAAAGGATAAACAGGCAACACAGATTCATAAATAAAATGTAGCCACTCCTGAACTGTAAATTCAAACCTGGATTTCCTAAATTTTCCTATTACCTTATCCTTAGGTTTCCTGTCTGATGTTCAGTCTAAGGATAGTGGTCAAGTGCAAAGGCAGCACTACAGTCTATCTTCCTGGTGTGTTTTTAAAAATCAGCAAGAAGAAATTAAATCCACTTGTCAGGACACTAGACTAACATGAGACCCAATTCAGTTCTGCTGCAAATTTCTACTATACCTCTGGCAAAGACACTTTATCTTAAGCATGTATATATATATATATATATATATACACATGTATATATATCAGATTGGCAAGCATTTCCTTTGCTGACAGTGGCAGCTTGAGCACAATTACTGGGTTTTTTTGGTGGTTATTTTTAGCCTGAATTGGTTCACCAATATAGTTCATGACATAACACAACAAATATTTGCACTGCAAAACTGCAAATGCAATATAGAGATAGAAATTACTGACCACGACCTGCTTCAGCACGTCCTGCTGCTGAAACATGCCAAACAACACTTGCTGCTTCAGATCCCAATTTGTAAAATAACACTTTTTTCTTCCATCCATCATCTTTCTCATTTATATTGTTAACTTAGAGGGAGAAACGGCCTCTTCCTTTGTGTCTCAGCAGCTCTACACTGCGCAGTGGGATACCCCTCTGTCTGCTAAGCCCTCCAAGCCTTGCTACAATGCAAATTAAGTTGTTTGACAGATCTATGCACTCATCTATCAATAGCTATTGAGTTCAGGGAAGGGTTTCCATTTTAGTATTCCTAGAAAGGATATGCAATTGCACAATGCTGCAAAGTTTCAAAAAACCCAAAAACACCCAGAGGCATTAAAGGTGTGGGGGGAAAGGATTACATGAACATGCAAATTTCTGTTCCAAACTGATAAAATGAAAATATAGGGGTTTTGTGGGGTTTTTGTTTTTTTGGTTTTTGTTTTGTTTTTTGTTTTTTTGTTTTTTTAATCTGTGAGTTGTATTTTACTACAAACAAAACTATAAAACAAAGGTTTTATATTACTATCCATGTTTAAACCTTTGGCTTCAATAAAAAATTTCTTCAGTTTAAGGAATTGGCTACAAAATTATTAAACAAAAAAACTGATAAAATATTTAATAGTTTCTAATTCTTAGCAATACGAGTAACATTTAAAATTTACCATCTCTCTGACTACTGTTGTCTTCCCTCTCCTCTTTTTATCCCCTCAGTGCTTCCGTTCATTATCTTCTGCATTACCCAACATAAATGCAGTTATTTCAAATACCTTTTTGAAGTGTGGTGAATTATTTCTTTATTAATTTTTCTCATCCATGCTTGTGGAGCCCAAAAATATAACTAGAGCAGTGTTTCCCAACATGTGCATGTGGAAAAAGGTAGGCAGGGAAGGGTAAGAGAATAACATGCATGAAAGAATTGCTCATCCCAGGATTTACTTTGACTCCCACTACAAACAGAAGGCTTAAACCTACCCTCCCTTATCTTCCTGTCCCTCTCCAGTACAAGTGGCTATAGCAGCAGCTTACTGACCACTGGTTTCTCTCTCAGCAAACACTTTGGCCTATGCTACCACAAACCTCCTAACATCTCAAAAACAGCCAGTTTCTGGGCACACTCCTCAAGGACCAAGACAACTAGCTCACCTGCCATGTGAAACAACATTCTTAAGACATTTTTGTGCAGGAGTGTTCTTGAGTATTAAAATTATGTGTAATGAAATGATTTCTAAAACACAATTCACAATTAAGAAATGCATATAATTCATGTTACATTTAATCACCAAACAGCAGATTAGGGGCCACCTAGCAGCTCTTAAAGGCAGAGGGTGTAGTTTCTGGGGTTTCTAGATCTCCTTTTGCATTGCTATCTTCTGTGCCAGTCTTTTCTTGCTCTTCCACTTGAATATTTGGTATGCACCTCAACGCTAAACTTATCAGAATCACCAGTGAGGCTCTTGGCAGCCTGATAGAGGCTCAGAACAAAAACGAAGCAGAGAGGAGCAGCTGGTCCTTTTATTGCTGTGCTGGGTCCCTTTGTCTGCTCTGCACCCTGGAGGCCACCGGGATAAACTTGCCAGTGACTGCAGTGAATTTCACTGTGCTGTCTTTAGTACTAGAAGCTGTAAATAGACTGAAAACTAAAAATTCTGAATTATGGCGCCATTCCCTAATAGGAACTGAGCACAGTGAAGGGGGGCGGGAAGACAGAAGGGGGAGCAGAGAGGGAAAAGAAACTCCACAGTGAAGGGAACGACTGAAATAACAATAAAGCAGGTTCAACTTGGTTTAAAGCAGAAATGCAGGGGTACTCTTTTTACCAAGTGTTCCCCTGTGCTACCAAACAGAACTCCTAGCACTTGCTTGACTGCCAGTGTTTTTACCTCAATATAATTAAATCAGCCTAAACAGGTTGGGCTTGTCAGGTTTAACATTAGAAACAGATAGGCAGGCATTTGGTCTAGCGATGGTTCCATTAAGCAGTTAGAACAACTATTAAAAAAACCCTCCTGTTAGAAAAGAAATGAGTGTATGGACACAAGGGACTAGATAAGATTAAGCATAACAAGACAGCAAACAAACCCAAAACCCCCACAAACCAAAACGCAGTGGTTACAAACCAGAAGTTAATTTCTATTGTCAGAGTACTGCTGGCCGCTTTCTAGAGGGGCCAACAAAAGAGGGTATCACAGTTCTGAGCATAAGGCAGTTCCCCAGCAGGCAGCAATGTCCACTTTGTATACAAAGTTTTAGTAACACTACTAACACCTCCTTGTCAAGCTAAGTAGAAAACTCTTCTTTGCCTGTTATACATACACAAGTTGCAATCTAAGAAATAGAACCTGCTGCAGTAGCATGCAAAGACACTGTTTCCAACTGAGGAGCTTAAGCTCAATATAAGATGATGCAAATTTTACACTCTTGGTTTTTTAAACATCTGAAACACCGAATATAACGAAGAGTTATATCCAGAAAGGTGTGCATCCAGAACTGCTGCTTGAGTGCTGAAGTGCCCAAGTTTGACAGATGCCCCTCAAACAGGCTCCCTTGACATTTGCAGTCGCACCTTCTGGTCACATCCACAAGTTCCCAAGTCAGAGCACTTTTCATCTAACTAACTGCCTAGTGGTCATAAAATCAGAAGTGAATAGGTGTTTTAAGCTTTCTTTGCTACAGAGTCACGCAAAGCCAAGGCTCCTCCAAGAGCTCTCTAATGACAAAACTAAAACCTTGCCTTCAGTCAGACTCATCTCCTGCTAAAAGCAGCTCATTACGCAAGCAAAAACATAAGACACTTGGCACCAAAGGGAAAGCAAGGAAGAGGGAACATGACACCATCCCTTAATGGTTAGGACAGTAAGCCCAAGCAGAGCACACCTGGGATCCTTCCTGCTCCTTCAGCTATGCAGGTTGTTCTACATATTACTGTAAGCTTACAGCAGTACCATTCTTCAGAGCAGAAGAGGTACACAGGCACAGTACAATATACAAATATACAAGATTTAAGACGTTCAAATAATATAAAATTACTTTCCCTACATACTTTCTTTGTCACACAGTATAAGGTATCCAAAGGAAAACAGGATTCCTGAGTTAAAAACAAACAAGAAACCCCAGCATCATTCAAAGGGTCAGGCAAAAAGATGAACCAGCATTAGATTATGGCAGAGTTCGGACCACTGGAAAAAAGATGCAGGAGGATTGCTAAAAAAACCTTTACCTCCAATACTTCAGGGACATTTCTCTTTTAATCAGTTTCCTCTAACTCAGGACACCCAGTCTATTGCTATAGCCTACTAATAACCATGCCTTTCTCCTTAAGGGCACACTGTAGTAAACTTACAGCTGTCAGCAAGATGCTGTTGCCAAAATACCCTCAGAGAGAGTTTGGAAGTGCAGCACATGCAAAGTAAATACAACAAACATTGGATGTACTGTTAATTAACTGTCTCATGCACATATTATAAATCTAGTCATATAGCAGGAAATAAGTCCTGCTATGCCTGGCTTGGAAAAGGCAGACATACCTGAGTTGATGACTTTGCCGAGTAACGCTTTTAAACAGATGCAGTTTAAACTACTCCTGTGCTCTCCCCTTTCATCTCAATCATTTACCACATTTCCCTCTTCCAGAGGTCATCACAATGATAATGAAATCTTGTGGAAGGGAACCCATGCCTGTGTGTCAAAAGTCTCTGGCACAAATTTAGCTCAAACTCATCTTCAGTGGCAACTGATACCCAGACACTAGACTCTGTGCAGCAGCAGAGGCGCAGAAACAGTTTTAGGTCAACTGTGCCATGGGGCACTAACGTCTAATGTTAATGCACCAAAACCTGCATTTTCCCCAGAAAACAAAGGGACTTTATGCACTTTGACTCTCACCCTCAGAGCACATCAGAGGAGTCCAAACGATGAATGTGTGTTAAAGTCAAGCTATAATCTTGCTTTAGTTTATATTTTTCTTACAACATTTTACTTCCAGGTTTTACAGCTTAAATTCAAAACCTGAGGATCTGAAAGTTTATAATGTAAATCTTTGCTATGTTATACCATAAATATTCTGTTACTGATGAACAACGTGATCCAGACAAACCAGACCTATATTGCTTTCACCAAAACAGTATAAAAAGGAATATACATTTTTGCTACCTAAAAACCACACAGAATAAACTCATTGTATAGTTGCATGACACATTGGCCTCAACAGTAAAGATGAATTAAGAGAGTATTCCCTCAGTAAGCCTACTAATTTCTGCATAAGCATTTCCCAATGATCATTATAATTGTAGGGCCACATAAACAAGATCACTGCAATGATCCAGGTTAAATATACACATATTTAAGAGTAAAATACGCTGTTACTTAATACATGTAATTCAGGACACAGAGAATAATGAGAGAAATATTAGTATTTCCTCATGATCTAGGGCCTTATAAACAGACCATTTTTTAAATTTTAATTTTTAATTTAATGACATTTCAATATTTTACAATGATAGATGGTCATAGGTTAGTTATTTGTTCTTTTCCCAACATGTCCCTCTAAGGCATCCAGTCTTATGTAAGAAGCCATTGGGCTTGGGTGGTTTTCTTTTTTGGTATAAAATCTCACACAAAATTAGAGACATACAGTTTCAATTCAGAAAGCTTACCAAGAGGTGCTTTGAGGAACCTGCGCTCAATTCCTTGTTCTATCTGAAGAAGTGCAGATGCCAAGCAGTGGACCACATTATTAACTGGCTGAGGAGTACTTGTACTTGTTGATGCAGCACTTGGAGCTTCAGTTTTTAACCCAACGAGTCTAGAATAGAAATGTAGTAAACGATATTACTGGGTTTTTTTTTTTTAACAGAATTAAACACCACAGATACTTGTTTAGGTCTGTATCCACAGTAGATTTTTATTTTTGCTTATGTGCATGGACTATAGACTTGAACAGGTACTACACAGGTGTGATTAAGCTATCCCAGTTCTCAAGTTTGCTTAATTAGTTAATCTAGATAAAACAGCTTTAGGTAACAAAGTTAATAATTGTATTGAAATATAGAGAAGATTTCCAGAAGACTGGATGCAACATCCATCGGCTAGCTCATGAGAGATTTTCGTGAAGACTATAGTCTCAATAATTCTTCAGTGAAAACACTTCTACTGGTGAGGTGTAGCCTTTTACAACACTTCCATCTGCAGAAGTTCAGCTACATATATCCCCACAATTAATAAGATTCTTTAAAATAAAATAAATGAAGTAAAACCAGGAAGTAATTTTAGAATGTTAAATCAAGAATTGTTAACTTACACATTCTCATCCTTGGAGGATTCTTCTAAATTAACACTTCAAGTAAGGAGGAGGATGGGGGGGGGGAAGTTAGGTTTCCAATAAAACAGCCTTTTTTTGACCAAAGACTAAGTAATCATTTTAAAGTGCAATTTTCCTGAACCACAAATATTAAGTATAGTGTAGGAGAGCAACTCACACGAATGAAAATAAAATTCAATTTCTACTGGGGGTTTATTAAAAAAAAAAAAAAAAAAAGCAGCTAATTAGACTGTCTGGATTCTGCTTTATTCTGGTGAATGAGCAATGCTTTTGGTTATCCCTGTTCTTTTTTTCCACACTTAAAAGCTGTTCATTATATTTTGCAGTCACACACATTTTGAGAGCCTGAAAGCAAACAGAAAAAAAGCTGTGCAGTTATTTACATTTCACTAGTCAGACTCCAAGGTCTTAATGAGATGTCACTAGCTGTGAGGTGGATAAAAAGCCCAGCATCAAAAGCAATCTGTCACATGCTTTCAGAATCCCATAGTCTTTCTTTTAATATGCAAGACATTATTAGAGTAGACTTTATTCAGAAACTTTGACAGAGTCAGTATCAAATGGAAAAAAAATGAAGCAACAAGCTTCTGCAGCTGCATCAAGTTGGCAATGGAGCAAGTGCCCAAGGTAACCGAAGACAGATAAATTTTATCTTCTTAATTAAAACAGTGGAATATTTCTATGCTGCGGCTTTCATAAGGCAAATATCTACAAATTGTGTCATTAATATAAAGTAGGCTGACCCTCTCCATTCTGCGTGTAACTAGAGAACTCAGATTCAAAAGGCAGCGTTGTACAAAAACACTAATTCATCGAACTGAAATAAAAAGGGGAAAACCTCAAAGAAATTTGAATTCCTGTATCGAACAGAGCATCCAAGAGTTCATCCAAAAATACAGCTTTCATAAAATAGAAGTCTAATTCCTCTCTCAAAGAAAAACTTCACAGAATACACAAGCAAGTAGTATGTTAGTACAATGATAGCCTTCAGTGAACCTTTTTCCTGCAATATTTCAACATGCACATCGTATCAAGGTATACAATTAAATGTATTAAGTAAATTAAGGTAGAACTTTATTTCTGTGAAGTAGGTAACTTCTAAGAATTAAATATTTCAAAATCTTCACAGTTTCTATAGTTTGACTTATAACACACACTGATATGGAGAGTCCCACATCTGTCTCAAAGAAACACCAAAACAAAGCCAACAAAACACTTGTACTGTAGCAACACTATATGATTTGATGTTTCCTCTCTTTTACTATGTTGCAGCTCGCTCTTCAGAAGGGCAGTTATTCATGAAGTTGTAAGATACCTCTGTTTTGCTGCAGTGCTAAAGGTTAATGCAGACCATGGCCTTTTCCACTGATGGTTCTTACTGTGACACATGAAAAGGTGTACTGGACGGTTCAACCAACGATTTGTTACTATTCCCATTTTCCCTTTTAAACACTCCCACTTCTTCCACAAAGTGGATTGTTACTTTTTTTTTAACTCCCCTCCTGCTGGTAAGCAAACCAGAATTTTCTAGATTAAATTTTCTGTGCATTTTAAACATTTTCATAATGAATTTACATATCTCTTGTTTGACAATTAACATCCACTTTGAGCAGTGTAATATCTGAATAGAAGTAAAAATTGGTGCCTTAGTTTTACAGGGTAATAGAACAGTGCCATGTGAAAATATATGAAATTATTTTCATATATAAGTATAAATAATGTAATTTAAATAATATAAACTAAGGCAAAAATCTCATGTTACAACTCAAATCTTAAAAAAAATACCATTCCAAAGAATTTGAGGGTAAAAACAATTTTAAAGTTGAAAAAACAGAGCACTGCTACATAGGGAAGAGCCATTATTTAAATCACAGCTCTTACCTGTCTTTCACAATAAATTTATCTTGATCATCAGTTTCCATTTCTTCAGATTCTTCATTCACAGTCTTAATTATACCATTTTCTTTGTTTTCATCATTCAGGAACTCATACCGCCCATGTTCTAAGGCTGCTCTCCAAGCCTGTCTGTCTGTAACCTGAAGCAAACATACAAATCTGAAGTTTCTGAAGAATCAAAGGGTACAAAACTTTTAGTGCCAATTACTGTCTACACAATTTAATTATGCTTTCAGTAAAACCTGTAACATGCAAGAGTTCTCATGTAAGTTACAGACTCGCCGGCACCACTGTGCTTCTAGGTATTCTACAATTCACAAATACCTTAATAGCCCCCAGTGTTCCTTGGTAGATCCTGTCTTCAATGTCCAAAAGAAAGTCTCTAAGTCTCAGTTCAAGCTGCTTCTCTGCAGATACATGAGATCCATCATGGGCATTCTGCATCCTTCCCCGTCCTGAAGGAGGTCTGACGTCACTTTGAGGTTTATCTGCAAGAATACCAAGCAACTTCACATTAGTGGACTTTGTTCCTTGAAGTAGCCACTGGTGGAGAGAACAATAGTAGTACAGGGCAGAACAAACTAAACACACAGGTTCAAAATTCCCTTCTTATATGTAGTGACAGTTGCCAACACCAACATCTCCACACCAACTAAGGATTCAGATCCAACCAAGCAGAGTACAATTTTAAGGGAAGACCTATAGATTAGCATCTACTTATCCCAACACACAAGACAAGAAATCCTTGTCAATTTAAAAGTCATTACTTTGCCTTAAAATACTTTCTAAAGGAGTAGATAATCAACAGTAACTCTGTTGTAAGTGCAAGGAATAAAGTCCATTTCATTTGACAACCCTTACTTTAGAGGAGAGCTCCTCAGTTTTCTTTCCCACACAGATCTTTATCATGGCAACATTTAAAACAAGCTTATGCAACTGACAGCTGCAAAAACTAACAGAACAATACCTAATCCCTTTTAAAAACCTAACTTTAAAACAAAGCAGAAAGGAAACATGACACAGGCACAGACTAGACTGACTGTCCCCTCTAATTAAAGGTTTTGGGAAAAAAAAGGAACAAGACAGCAAGATAATTTATTAAAAAGAGCTGATGATGGGCTGTCAAGCAAAAACCTCTTCATAAAATAACTCAAAATTAATGCAAAACCTCAAAAGCCACAAAGAGCTGAAAGGATGCCCAGATCCTAAATTAGTGCTTGCAAATCTGCATAGGTGGCAAACATTCCTGTTCACAGGATCTACCTTAAATCCTATGAATGCAGTACTGAGGAGGTATATGCAAGAACCTGGAGATATTTAATAAAAAGTTACCATAACACTGTTGTTAAGGAAGTACAGGATAAATTTCTAAGATGCTCTCAATTGCAGAAACAATTCCCTGTAAGCGAAAGTAACTACGCAAATGTTCCCAAAATGCATGCTAGCATACTCTGATGTTTGGACGTGGGAAATATCCTTTCTGAATTAAAAATCTTTTCTTTTTCTTGAGCAGAACTGAAACAGCAGCAATAAGCTTGCAAATAACTGATGAGGAAAAGTTAGTGGATACTGGAATAGAATCAAGTGATAGCACACATCAACTTTATTTCCATTCTCTCCTGAATGGGAACTTAAAAAGGGAGAAGGGCAGCCTACAGCTTAAGAGTGATTCGCACTTGTCCTGCAAGTTATTTGAGTGAAGGGAATAGGGTAGCAGTTGGAGTCCACAGCAGTAAAGCTCCCTCCAAAGTACAGCTACACACCGTCACTTATCACTGCCTATGCCGCTTCCTCTGTGTAACTGGTATTGAACCACTGCATTTGAATTTTTTTGATTTCTGTTTAAGTTCAAAGCTACTTAAAAAAAAAAAAAAAAAAAATCAGTGTTATTCTACAATTCACAAGAGATGAAACATCTATGGCTGTGAAAATCAAGTTGCTTCAGGGCAGAAAGCAACATGAAATGCAACACACAAAATACAGATAAAGGTGCAGCAACTAGGAACAGAAGGAACCACACACATACATAAATTTATCAGAAAATTACAGAGATTTTCTCACCAAACCCCACAAACATAGCCATAAACCTCCAAATAAAGCTTAATTACTATGCAGAAACTCTGTCCCATACTAGTTTCCACTGAAAGAAATGGTAAATCAGCTATGAATTTACATATGTGATGCATTCATGGCATGCCCTGGCATATACACACTCCAGTAAAACAGACCTCAGTTCTGATACAAGTAATTCTCCCTTGCCCCAGTACAGCTAACATGAAGTCTTCTCAGTAATTTTGCATAATTCAAAACAAAATGCAATTTCTTAAACATTCCTCTCAAAGGAATTAGTATGACCCTGCAGTACGCATTCCCTTGTTCACAATAGGCCAATAAAGGCTTTTGAAAGATTTTCATGCATTATAATGGTATGAAAGAGCGTGTCCTACTCAGAAATCAAGGTAATAGTAATTGCCTCTCTTTGCAGTGTTTCTGTTTCCAGTGTCGTATCTTGTGTCTGCTTTCATCAGACTGGAAATGAGGACATCAGATGATCAATACTATGATTTATCTTTAGCAGATAGTAATCTTTATTCCTCAGTTAATCTTTTCCCAAAGCTCAAATTACTTCCTAGGGATGCTTGTCCAAAATCCAATCCCATTTTACTAAGCAGTGAGATAACCGAAAAATTACTGCTTTTTTTAGCATAAGCCGCCAGAAAAATACCAAAGATCTATCAGAAAAAAAACAACAAAACTAAAAAATAAACCCAAATCCATTTTTCAGAGTGAAACAATTCTTAAGAATAATTCTTATCTCTTAGCAATTGCAATTAAATGAGAATTAGGGGTTTCTAAAAATATTATATAGAAGTTAGAGCTGCAGAAGCAAGACCAAGAATTCTTCATTTCATTTACCTGGAATATGGAATTTTTCCACAGGAAAACTGCTTAGTTGTTCATATATTCTACTTTTCTCTTGTAAAAGAGTTTCTTTTAAGGCACTCTCCCTATGTCCTCGGGAATTGAGAGCCTCTAGGAGTTGGTCCAGTTGTTCCCGAGAATTGTAAAAGCACCAACGGTTTGGTTTATATACTGGCCTTGGCACCTCTACGACAACACTGGTGTGTGAATCTTGGTCAATATTGGAGGTAGATTCAGAAGATTTCAAAGACTCTCCAGTTTTACTGAATACCTGAGGTTCATTTGTGCAAGACTGTACACTATTCTGAAAGGAAGAGGTTCGAGGCAACAACATGTCTTCTGTGAGACCAGAATAGTCCTCTTCTATAAACAATCCAGGAACAGAGGGGAAAATCCAGTAACGTCGGTACAGACGATCACGACCCAGTGGGGTGATATTTGTGCAGGCGGTTGCATTCTGAATCTTTTCTAACAGTTCCTTCTCTTTCTTTTGTTGCTCCTGCTTTAAAGCTTCTTCATCTTCAGCAGTAAGAGGTTCACTCTTTTCACAAGCAGTCTCTTCTTGTCTTGTAAATTCTTTATATCCATTTTGCCCTCTCCTTCCTAAAAGTTAAAGGAAGAAGTATGACAGCAATGCACTTATAAATTCTTTCCTTAACCAAAAACTCAAGGAAAGGGTGGGGTTTTGAGCTGTCCCTTTGTGATTATCAAAACTCACACTCTAAGACCATCAGATTAGTCAAGAAGCAAAACTAGTTTTGTTAAAGAAAAATTCAAGTGATTATTCCCCTTCCCATGATAAAGGGGTAGCCATCTTTAGCATACTTTCAATTTACAGAACCTAGACCAAGTCTCATTTACTGACATTGTCATTTTTAGCACTATAAAAAGCCTAGAATTTTAAGAAAAGTATGTTATAGAAGTACTCTATCAGGATAAAGTGAAATTCTAGCAATTTCATTACTGAGTGCAAACTGATCTGGATTTAATTTATCATACTCAAAATGATAAACTTAAGCCTAACAAAAGCCTCAAGCAAGACCAGAATCCCTAGATAAGGAGTTTTATGACAAACTCAGTTACGTTACCGCTTCTTTTTTTTTTTCCCCCAATATACATACTACTATTATGCCTCCTCAACTTACGCCAGCTGAATATACTCCAGCTTACATTTTAGTTTATCAAAGAATAAGGGCCTAACAGTCATCTAGAAAAGTACATCTTATAACTGACACATGCAACAGTGAACGATGCTGTTGGCACTCAATTTCTACCAATTTCCAGTGTGACCTTCAGCTTCCCCAACTGCAGGAATGAAATAACAGTTATGTGCCCTCCCATCACAATGCCTCAAACATGGGCATTCAAGAATCTTGAAATTCTGTTTAAGATGAGTGCACTACTCATAACTTTGTCAGGCAACAGCCTGGGCTTTAGACTATAAGGAGTCCAGAGATCAAGTAACGGAAGAAACTGGAGTGTGAAAGGACATACAGCCCAATGCTTTAACATCAGACTAGCTCGACGCAGTTAACAGCCCATTATGATCTTGTTTGGGTGGGGTTTTTTTGGTTTTGCTTGTGGGTTTCAGGGTTTTTTTCCCCTTTTTCTTTAAAAAGTTTACAAGAAAGATTGATACTTTATAAGAATTTACTATAAACCCCAAGAACTTCCCAGGTGCATGCAAGCGTGTGTGCATACATGTACACAAATGAACAAATCCATTATAGTATTACCCCTTCTTCGTTTTTTGTTTGGTCCCAACTCTTCTTCATCCTCTGTCACTGTGTCCACATCTTGCTCTTTACGTTCGACTTCTTTGCTCTCTGTACTAGTATCAAGGTCTTCCCGTTCCTCCTCCCTGACACATAAAAAAATAACCAAAAGGTGACTAAGTGACCAGTCATTAAAAGCTGAATAGAATGAAAAAAAAAAAAATACACAATATGGCACTTTCAACACAAACGGCACTTTCAACACAAACTGCATTTTCCTCTCAGAAGTACTTAAGCTAGTAGAAGACCTATAATGCTTTAAAAAAAAAATAATTTTAAGTCATATTATATTAAAACCCAAAAGAAACCCACTGAACTGTAAATGGAAAGTTCCGTATTGAAGACAAAAACCTGCTCTTTGGTATTCATTCTTTCATTTGAAGAGCATTATTATTATCAGATCTTTTGTCAAGATATTTTATAGTATAGTTCTACTGATCTCAATTTTTTTCATGACTAAAAAAATGCTTCCTCAGTAAAATGTACACTGTTCTATAAAACGCTTACTACACATTTTTCCCCTCATGTAGCAAATATAATGAAAAACCTAAAGAACTTACATGCAATCATTACAGGATAATATTCCTCCCCCTCCCCTCCCAACTGGAGCTTCAAAAACATAGCACAAATCTGCCTTTGGCCCATACTTACTTTTTGCAAGCAAATATACTTAACTAACACCCTTCCTCAAACAGGTAAAGATATGCTGTTGTATTTACACTTTGCCTTTTTTTTTTTTTTTATGGAATCAGATACAGCTGCATGAATCTTACCATCTGAAGCCATACAGCTTTACTAACAGAATAAAAAAATCTTAGTTTTATGGAAATCACCTCGGATAGCATGGTATTTTTTAAAAAAACAAACAAAAACCACTATTTAATTTTATTTATGAACTGTCGTGTGAGGTCAGTATTATGTAGCTCAGATCAGACCAGTTCCACAAACTAGAATGGTCTATTATGATGATATTCATAAATCTGAAATCAATGCAAGACAAAGTAATACAAAAACCACCCCAACCTTTTTTAAGTTTCTCGTGTCAGTAGCTTTTTACAGAATTATGAGTATAATAATAATGAATTGATTTTAAAAATAAAAAGCTCTTTCACAGAGCAATTCTAGAACACTGGGAAGAAAAACGAAATCAACATTGATGGCCATATACTTAAAATATACCTTAAAATATGACTGAGAAAATTAAAACTAAGTAAGGAAGGTCTGGCCACATCACTAAGTGCTTTATCATATGTATCATAGTAATAGCATGTATCATACCCAACAGATACTTCTACTGCAGCATTTCTTTGCTCCTCTTCCTTCAGCTTTTCTTGTTTCTCTTTCATTTTTAACTCTTGTTCTTTTAACCTTTCTTCTTTCCTCTTACGTATCCTAATAGTAATAAGGATATAGAAAACCAGTTGCAATTAGTCTAGTACCTGATCTGTCTGCATCTACTTTCTTTTATACTACAGCATCATCTAAAAAAACAACAGTTAATGTGGGAAAGCACAATGCGAGGTTTCACTCCTCATTGTGAAAACCTAGGGGTCTCAGGAAATCACCACAAAACACAAACACTACTACTGGTTGTCACATACCTTTTTGTAGCTGAGGAATTAATCTAATTTGTAGCAATAAAATTTAGCTTTCCATATCCTAGTTTTACCTTGCTGCTGCCGCCTCTCGCTCTTTGCGATGCTGTTCTGCTTTTAATTCTCTGAACTCTTGTTTTGCCTGTCGTAACACATCAACAGAGTCCTCAATGAAATCTCGAGTGGAGACGAGAGTCAGAAGTTTCCCACAGAGGGCATGAAGGATCTTCATCTTCTCTCCTAATAAAATTTAGACCACTTCATTATACCACTGATAAATAAGCCTTATGCTTACACGCTCCAGACTGATGATTGGCTCTCACTTGAGAAAAAATGAACAGTCAAACATTTGTAGTGTAAGTGTACCGGATGCATTTGTAAAGCAGCATTTCCTGAAAAAGATATGCTTTGCTCAGAGATGCAAGCCTTTATTTTTAATTTATTAAAGCACTGAAAGAACTACAATGCAATATTATCTTCAAAATGGAGATAAGTAACAGTAGGTAGTATTTCTTTTCTCCATTTCCAAATAACATACAACAGACCTAAACCAGAACAGCAAGAAAACGCAGGGGCTGAATGAAACACTCAGATGCTTCTCCCAGAGAGATTCCCTTCTGCAAGTGAAACTGACATTTCTCTAAATGAGATTTTAAAAAGCTACTCAGAAGTAATGAGACTGCCTATCTCTGCAATCTCTGATCTGCTTGTAGGGGCCAGAGCATAGGGGGTGGCTGTTCGTCTAGGTGACCTCCAGAGGTCCTTTCCAATCTGGATTATTCCATGATACAGTAAATTTCAACCATTATTGATCTGAAGCGGTTACAAAACCAATCACTTGATGAGCAATCTAATAATCTCTAACATTTATTGTCTTGTATTACCTGGCAACAAATCATACACTGAGGTACTTGAAAGCTTCTTCAAGAGACCAGGATTACTTAGTCTCAGCTCCATGCAAGCATCATCAGTAGCATCAAACCCTCCTCGTTTCTGGTAACGGTATTTTGCATTGGCTGATGTTACATCAGCGCCTGACGCTAGAATGTGAAGTCTGAGAATCTCAGAAAGAGTGCAGCTATCAAGATCCAAGTTTTTCAGATTGCAGCCTACAGTTGAGAAGAATGAACAGTTATTTTATAGAGGTATTTAAACGTATATGCGTATTTAAAAATGTGCTTTAAAATACAGAGCAAATTAATAACAGCAACAAAATAAGAAGTGAAACCCACACATACCCTGATGTAACTGGGGCCATGCAGCTGCCAAAGTTGCAACTGCAGACAGTGCAGATTTTGTGGGGTCTGTATCTTCATCCAAAGCCTCTGTTAAATCTTTAAGGAAATAAACACTTTATTCTAGTGCAAATTAAGACTTGTACTGTGGAGGGGAGGAAAGCAAGCTGGTTTTTTGTAAGTTGCAGACAAAGCAGGAAGAGGGCCAAATATTTACAAAAGCATCAATGTATTCAAAACTCAATTCAACATCCAAATTAAAATTTACATGTCTTTAAATGAAACTAAAAATCCAACTAAAAGCTAAGGACATGCACCACACGCTATATGCTGTTTTCCCTATGAGCTGTTAAAGCAACCACAATGCACAAAACATGCACAATGGCAACATAAAAGGCAGCAAAAAACAAATCCATAAACACGCTTGAAAGCAAAACCAACCAACAATGCAAGAAAACCTGTATTTCATTCCCTCAAATTAGCTGTTATTTCCTATTGTCATTTTGCTTTTTAGGAAAGGCCATCCAAACCAATCACACATTTTGATACTGGTTATCACCATTCACTGTATACTTCTAATCTGTTACTCAGACATAGCCTTACTGTCTTGCACAAATACAATTAAAACTAGCATCTGCACTTCATAAGGAGCATCACACATTAGCAAACTGACCAGGAAAGCAGGGCGGTGAAAGGGAGAAACAGCAAAATTCCTGTTTCTTAGACAAAAGTTTCCTTAGCACTTACAGGTATTTCTCCAGAGGGTTGGCAGATTTTTTCCAGTGTTGTATGCGGTTTCATCTATTTTAACTTATTCAAATCCAAATCATTAAGCAGTTATATAGCCACCAAGTCAGTAAAGAGTCACAAACCCAAACTAAGACTACATCAAAAGCAAATCCACAAGAGTCTCATATGATGATTGATGTTTGACAACTGTCACCCAGACACTGCAAAAGTAACCTGTGCACCTCCCCTCTCACTGTATAAGATGGTTCGAGAACATACTGCATACACCAAAACCTGTACACCCATGGTGTTTGCTGTTGCAGAAACACTGTCGGTACAAAATTGCAGTGAGCAAACATGCTGCTTACTACTAGTTTGGTTATCCAGAACTATAAAGCCAAGAACATATAATTCTTTTACAGGAAAGAAGATGTCTAAAGGTGACAAGACATGAAAGTTCCAAGGCAAGTACCAGATAAAGTGCCCTTCCCACAGCTCTGCTAAATTAGAACCGGCAGATTTTTTGCAATTGCCAGCCCCATATCATCTAAATAATACATGAAAGTTACGATTTTTCTGATCAGTCCTACGAGCAGTAAAGAAACTAATCAACTATTCTATGATTACCTGATAATGGGATCCTTCCTTATATTGCCCAAGCAATGCTCTGAGTAGTTAAAAGATACCATTTAATTGCTAAATGCAACAGTAATCAACATTCAGTTTAAATTTCTTAACACCATATCAAATCTGTAACTTTATTCAATTAAAAAGAGCAGACTCCACTGCTGAAGATACTGCCCATATTTTATACAAAGGCATTTTATAGATTGCACATAAATCTTAAGAATGAGAATATTCCTAGATTTCAAGGAGGGAATTGAAGGAACTCCCTGTACCTCATGTATCTGTCTTACAGGAGCACCACAGGATTCACTTGACCTCAAACAGGGAGTGCTCTGATGTTCCTATCTACTGCTAATGAAATAAACATTAGCAGAAGGGTCAAAACTTCTCCTTTAATTAGTCAGCAAATCTAGCAGTCCATAAACAAAGGACCACATAAATTTGGAACAAAGCCTGTACTTTCTTCTCATCAGTGGTTAGCACACAGTAAATACCTCTGAAAAAGTGGGCAACTTCAGCTTTAGAGTCCAAAGGCAGAGGGACTCCAAGATCCTTTATTGGAAAAACATGGAGACAGAGTAGCATCTGGGAGTTGTGGATGCATACTTTTGAGTCTTGAAGGGCAATGAATATTGAATTCTTGATTACAGTCATGCTGGGGAGTTTTAAGTTTTCATCCAGCTAGGTCCAGAATAATTTTTTTTTTAGGTACAGATAGAGACCTTTGAGAAGATTTAGGAAAATGCCTTGTTTCCTGACCCTTAGGAGAAACATCTCATAGTGCTGAAGGAAGAGGAGGAAGGTGAAGACAAGTTTTCCTCACTTCCAAAACATAAGCAGTGCTGTTAAAAGCTTATTATGCTTTGCTGGATACAATCGTAGCAACAATAAGCTTGTTTTTTCTCTATTGCCCCCAGAACCCACCCTCCATGCCCAGTTTAAAGCTTTAATTTCAGACAAAAGAGAAAAAACAAGTCCATTTACATAGAATATCCATGCATAATAAGACAAGGTTAAACAAAGAAATGCCATAAATCATGCAGTTTAAAGTTAATTCCAGTGGAATTTCAGTTTTTCAACAGTAAGCTAAGGATCTGACCTTTGGTCTCAGCATCAGCTATTTGATCTTTGGCCACTTCTTCTTCCTCTTCGGCCATTGCCTGAAAGATGGCAGTCAGGAAGAAAAACAGCAATTCACATAGTGGGCCTTCAGTGTCATTTCCTACAAGAGCTTCCTCTAAAACTTCTGTGAATAAAGTTTAAGAAGCGTCACTTTTGCCGCAAAGTTGGAAAACGATTATGTACTGAAGAACGAAAACATTTTTTTTTTTTTCCTTCAGGTATAAGTTACTTTTCCATAATTTACTGCAAATATTCCTAAAGTGATGGTGTCAGAAACATGGTGTCCCACAAAACATTATTTTCTTAATATATAACTGCACAGGTAAAGTACAAGTAGACATTTTAATAAGTAGATTAACAACTTCTACATCAAAATTTTGATTTTCATAAACATTGCAGAAGTTGACCGTGAAGAGCAAACTACATTGCTATGCACATGAAAGCACTGACATATTAAAGCTGCAGAGAAGATTTTGTAGCACAGGTACTTGGGTGCACCTAAGATGTTTGGCTGTTTGGTGGGAGAAGGAACATCAAGCAAATCAAGGCACCTTGCCACATAAATGACAACTTGCCTAAAGTCACTCCTTCAGGAAATTCATCTTGAAGATCAAAAAGTTCCCCAAAAGCATACAGAAACTCCAAAACCATCAGAGCATCACCAAAGATCTCAGGAGGAAGCCTTGTCTTCACTGGCACTGGAATAGGAAGTTCCTGCAATCCAAATGGGACAACTTAATATTGTCTTTGGTTTCTGCACAGTACACAACTGATTAAAACAAAACAATCTATGATTCTAAGAAGTGTATCTGTCAGGTTTCTTTACATTTTACTGAAAGTAGTTCTTCAAGACACAAACAGTTATTGTGGTAACATCTGTGGCAGTACTAACTTTAAAAACTGGCATGCATGCAACTTGGATGATATCTCAACCTTTTGAGATAAAAATTTATTCATGTTCATGCAGTTGAATGATTTTGTGTATTTGTTTAAAGGAGCTCAAACCCACTACAAGTTAAGAACATCAGCTGCCAAGATTTTTCCTTTAAACCTGTATTATTTCACAAGAGTTTTGTATTGAAGTTTGCCAGAACTGCCCAGACAAGCAAAAATAAACATATTCTTAAGAAGTTACTCAGTATTGCTTGCAAAGACAAGCAAACAAAACCCCAACATGTTCACATAAAACCACACCCATCTAGTACTAGGATATGCAAGATCATGTCTAATGACTGTTTTGGTATTTGGGTTTTTGCACTGGTAAGGCAGTTATGATAGCTACAGACACTTTAAAGGGAGCTGATGTAACCATGTATCAAGACCACTTAACAGAGACACCACTTCCAAGTCAGAGACAGCAGTTCCCAATACCAAGTCTGATTTTTCAAATTAACATCTTGGTGTAAGTCTCCCAAGATTTGTCTTCAGTTAATGTTTCTTAGTGGACAGTCAAAAAATTTCAATGAAGATGGCTCCTTGTCACAAAGGTGGTAGTTCACAAACATCAACGAGAAGAATGCCAAACACTGTGCTTTCAGAAGAACATGGTAAGGCATTTCACACATTTCTGGAGAAGGGAATTTTTTGAAAAGCAGTTCTTACCTAAACTCATTTTTATTTATAGTCTTGCTAATTTTCACTGTAGTGATACTACTTTCCCACCCCTCCCTTTTTCTTATCCAATTGAAACACAGCAGCACTGTTTTGCTCAGCTTTGTCTTGTTTTGGCAATGCTCTTCCCTTTCTTGTTTCTTCTCCCTTTCTAAACACAGCCAATAGTTTTCACTCTCATCTTCACGGGACTACACAGCTCTCCTCGAAAATACATTCAATTCTCATATTGCTCCCAGTCAGTGCTACCCCTTCAATTCATTTACCACTCTTCTCTGTTCTCACTTGTCCTCCTTGTACTTCTCACGTTTCCATGTGAATTCCAAATAAACCCCACCCTTGTGTTTCTGACATTTTTCCTACCTTTTCTACCCCCTGCCAAAATTAATCATAATAAAGTGTAAATAAATACATATCACTAGACAATCTTCTATTATGTACAACTGCACAAGAATATTCTTGTTTAAAACATTATACTCTTTGGGAAGTAAATTCTTGTTACTTTCTACATGTTTCCAGGATCATCCAGAAAGATGCTCATTAAGCAAGGATACTGCTAGAGTTTAAATCAAAAGAATGCCATAGTCTTTCTATCTTTTGCAGCCAAAAACTTCATTTCATTACTCCAGTCTTTTAAGTAACACAGGTCTATTTGAGGTGAACACATCTTGTATATTTAACAGAAAAGTCAGGCATGCTTAAAACCCTCCATACTAAGGTCAGCGTTTTAAGAACTCATCTGTTCCATGTTAAGACTGGGAACAGCCTGTCAAGTTTTTTTGGAGGGTGAAAACACAGATGATCCTATTAGCATCACCACTGGGAAATATTACATGACTGCAGGTGATGCACAACCTCCTGAATTTGGATCAGATCTAGATCCACCTCTGCATTTGGGAATCTACCTTGGGGACTCCTGTGAAGTACAAGCTTGACCTATTCACAATTCAGTCATACCTTAAGATCATCACACTCCATATCCTCCCTAGGCTTACTCCATTGTTTCAGATATTCCACATATTTTCTTTTTTCTTCACGCAGCTTCTCTCTTTCCTGAAACATGTCACAATTGTATATAAAATATGGTCAGAATGCCCTATTACAGTTTCTAGAATTGCATTACTTACTATCTCAATCAAAAAATAGTATCAAATTTCAATTAAATTAATGTTGTTGGGTTTTTGTTGTTAGGTTAGTTTTGGGTTTTGTTGGTGGGGTTTTTTTGTTTTGATTTTTATTAATGGAAGCAGATAAGGGAAAAAAAAAATATTTTAAAAAAGTATTTATGCAAGCTGCCACAAAAAAGATCACCAAAATAGGTAGTGGATGTGGCAAAGTACAGTGGAATAAGTAATTTCTTCATATTCAAGGCGACAAAAAGTTATCTAGCAGTTCCCATCCAAAGACAAAACACAACGAAACCCACAACTTTCTAACACACTGTGAATCTGATCCAATACAATCTTTAACATTTAAATAGAAGACAACCATCAAATCAAATACTATCATGCATTACTAACAAAAAAAACCCCACCACATTACTTCAGAAGTTCAAAGAGAACTCTATGATTCTAACTTCTTGTGAACTAAAATTTTAATATAGAGAATTTTATCCAGAAATACAAATCCATGTGATCTGATAACTGCCTATTCTTCTAAAAGTGCATTTCTCTGACTGAAAACAGTTAAAGGAAAATAACTTGAAGCAGATAGCACCTAAGAAACAAGTAAACTAAAAAGCCATTGTACTGTTTCCTGTGAAATATATATACTGCAAATGCATTACTTTTTCCTTTTCTATTTTGAGCCTCTCTTTTTCTTCTTTCTTCTTCATCCTTTCTTCTTCCACAATCTTCTTTAATTCTTCTCTCTTTTTTTCCTTATCTTCTTTCTCCTTTTTCTTGGCTTCTATAGCATTTGCCTTCTCTTGTTTTAATTTAGCTTTTTCAAAAGCTATAAAGGGGAGAAAAAAAAAAGAAAAAAACCACAAAACAAACAAACCACAGTTATTTTTTCTTTTACAAAATGTTAATTTTATTTATGTGTGCTAAATAATCTGATGCTTTTATAATTACCATATGAAGAAGATATTGTTATGAAGACTGAACTGTTTCTATGCCAACCAGAAATTCAATCACTTGAAAGTTCTTTACAGAATCAGAATTTTGAGCCTGTTACACGTTTTACAAGGTTATCATCACTGTAATAAAGTCAAATTTCTGTTTTATGAGTATACAGAAGTTTATTAGTTGTTTATTGGTTTCTATCAAGTGACATATAAAGATAAGAACTGATTCCAACCACATATAATTACAGCAACATATTTCATATTTAGTAATGACTACTTAATAGAAGCATGTCAAAACTAGGTATCGCATAAACCCATGAAATATCTGTTATAGTAAAAACCTTTAAACGAGTGATCTTTAAATATTTAAAAATTACTGAATTGCTGAAAAATCAGTATGTTTGAAACCTACTTAGTATTTCAGTGGGTTTTGTCTAAGTTTCACTTTTTACACAGTTTAACTGCAACTCTAATTAGTAATAAATGTTACTGCCTGAGGAAACCCTGATTTCTTTGTAGTTGTCTGAAGAAGAACAGCAGGATACAAATTTCCACTTTCTGTGGACAGACAATGCCTGTCAACCCACTGACAGGCTAACAAATACAAGCAGGTCAGGGAGCTTAACATTTTAAATGAATAAAAAAGAAAGCTAGAATCAGAAGTGAAGAAAATTAAAAAAGAACCTTACTTCCTGTTACCAAGTGGACACCACTTCAAAAGGATTTTGATTACATTTTCCTGTAAAATTCTGAAAATGGGCTAGATTGATTATACAGATAGCTACTACACATGCCAGCAATGTCTTTCACTCAGCAAACTGGGTTTTCAGGTACAACAGGACAAAACAAAGATAAAATTAAGCCAGAACATCTTAACCTGCCTTCTAGAAGCTGTAGTTAACACCGCACAAGAAAGGAAGCAGCTTTGATGTTGATCAGCTATTACCTTGTTCTGTGCTGTTCTTTCCAGCACATAAACAAATACATGCTAGGTGTACAAAACAGTGGACACACAAGTTTAGTGGAGCCCGTTAAGCCTGGTGTCCCAATCTCCTATGAGGAAAACAGCCCTGAGCAGCCCCAAACAGCTTTGCATTTATTTAAGCAGAGCTGTACTAGATAATTTCCAGGTGTCCCTGCCATCCTAAAGCATTCTATGATAATGGAAATGAGAGGTAAAAACCAGAAGTTCACTGAAGTATTTCCACAGATGAAAGCCTTTCCTTAGGAAGGACATCACTGATTAAAATCCAGAAGAATATTTCCTTGTATGAGCTTTATCTCCTCAAGATGCACCACTTTACCTACTTAGACCCATACAAAAGACATGTGGGTCACCTTATTTCATTTGAAATCAAGTTTAAATAGATCTGAAACAGGTCAAAACCAAGCTAAAATAATTCAGTCCATCCAAAATAAAAGCATCTTAAGTGATTTGTGCTCTTTTAATTGGAAAAAAACTGAAAACACATTCTAAGTAATCTTGCAAAACATTTAGACATACCTTAAATATCTACACAGAGACATCTTCAGAAAGACTCAACAATTCCCTTAAGGATTATTACAGGTTTAGGAAGAACTACAGTTTTTTTAAATTCTGAGGCAAGTTTTCCATTTACATATTTTCCTCATACAACAGATTGTGTTAAATGTTCATGTTTTGATATAAATGATTTCACAATCCAAACCTATGCAAAAATTTATTTTGCTCTTTATCTGAGATAGAAAGCAACATAGCTGCACCGCAAGCTTCCTACATTTCCCCAGTTCAGTAAAATAAATACGACAACCAAACAACACATACTAATTCAGGAAATAACCATTCTAACCACCAAAAGGAGCACCTTGCAATAGTGCTGTGGCAGTGCACTCTTATCATATTTTCCCTTTGAAAAGTACAACCTCAAAAATATTCTACTTATGGCCTCCCTGCAGACCTGTAAAAACTGGCTCTACTAGTCATAAGACTAAACCTTGACTTACCCATGGCCTGCGTATCTTCTTTTTGCTTCTGGAACCTTGTCTTTTCCCTTGCTACTTTAGTTTTGTTTCCTTGTGGATTTCGTTTAGCCACAATCTCGTCCTCCTAATAGAGAATTCGGAGGTGGCGTGGAAAAAAACCAAAAAAAGAGCATAATATCTACAGTGAAAGGACCAACAACAGATATTCCAATTTTTTTCTAACAGTTCTCTAAAGAATAAAAGTGGGTTCTAAGAGTTTCCCACAAAGTCCTCAGAGGTTTTGATTAATAGTTCAGGGGAGCAGTGACACACAACCTCATTCTTCCAGCTTTCTGTTTAAATAGCTTAGTGCACTAAGCTTTGCTGTGTTTAAAGATAGGCAAGTCACAGAACTGCAGCTGAGGGCAAGTGACATAGCTGTATCTGAAAGTATAAATTAAAGTTTTTTAGCAAATTCCAGAAGGGACAAGTACTTTATGCATCTTCACAACACACTGAAAAACTAGTTTCTTGGTGAGATCACAGAAATAAGATAGATAAAATTAAGAAGATAACGTATCAATCATGGTCCCTTCTACCAGCTTAACTATATTAACTATTAATAGCAATTATGTAATATATCCCAATTCATCCTGAAAAAATAAAACTTGACAACGTTATATTCCGACTGTTATGAAAGTTCAGAAAAAACAGAGGAACTTACAGACTATGCTGATATGTCTTCAAATAGAATTAAAACTGTTATTACTTACAAGACTACTGGATGCCCTCTTTGGAGGTCTCCCTCGCCGTTTGCTTGCAGGACTGAAGATAAATGTGGGTGGGTCATCAGGAAATAAGTAGGAGAAATTTTGTTCTGCTAGATTATATTTTGCAATTGATGTTGCCTTAATAAGAAAGATGAAAACAGATATTCATTGTGAAATTCTTACCTTTTCATAGTCTTAAGCTAATTAATGAATCATTAATTTGCAAAAGATGACTGTAAAAGCCCATTCCAGCCACCAGAACTCTTCAGTACTTTCGTCTCACTGGAGAACTGGAGACTGAATTCCATCTACAGTAAAATACTTTCCAGCTAAAAGCACTACAACAGGATAGTATGAGCTTACTGTACCAAAACAGAAATAGTTAATTTTTATTTCACTTAGAAATACCAGCTGCATACCTTGAAGAACGAAAACAACTCATGTGCTAGACTAAGCAAAAATATGTTTTAATAAGCAACATTTTTCTAGATAAAAGCTTCCATTTTTATTTTGCGGACTTTTCTAAACTGGTAGCTAAAGAATAAATTAGAGCATAGAGAACTCTGCTTCATGTACAGAAAAACTACCATCCTGTTTACAAGCAAAAGTTAACAAAAAACCTGGTTTTACAAGTTTACAGAGTTCAGTATTCATCCTTTTATTCTGGAGAAGTAAAATACTAACTCATTATATTATACTTAGAAAAAGCTCTATCCCACAAATTATTCCTTCTTATTTACCTTAGTTTTAATGATTCCATCATGCGGCTCACAGTGTTGTTTCAGAAAAAGTTTAAGTCTATCACGAGAAAAGAGATGTTTCCTCCGGCTGTATTAGGAAAAAAAGGTAGCGTTATCAACTACATCTTTAATTATCATTTAAGTACAGCTGACAATATGTGCAAGAACACATGTAACATCAGGATTGACCTTTTTTTCTCATTTTCCTATTTATAAATTACACTCTCACCATTGTAACAAATAGCCATTCTTTGCAACCCCAATTCAATGAAAAATTTCCTTATGAATAAAACAAAACCCAAGTTACACTTCGACAATTGGTTTACACATCTGTAATTTTTGTTTGGAAGATCTGGTATGTCCTCTTTTATACAAAGATACAGACCAACTCCACAGCCTATTCATCTCTCCTAGATCTTCCAAACATTCTTTTGTATCACAATAGCTTTTAAAATCCCTAAATAAAACTGAAGTCCAACTGCTTCAGAAGACAAGGAAAACAAACAAGCAAACAAGAACAGCAGGAAAGCAGCATTCACACTTCTCAAAGGGGGAAGTAAGGCATGGGCATTTCAAGCCACCAAGCGAGAGGGGTGAATCCACACACTGCTTTATCAGGCTGTGGCACTCCTCACTCCAGGACAGTATGTGCTCTAAATGCTTCCTGGCATCCCAGGGAATGTGCACTACTTCATGAGCAGGAGAAAATTAACTACACAGGAGTAGTTAATGAAAAAAATTAATCTCTATTCATGCTGGAAACTAAAAGACATGAAATCACTTAAGGGTTGGGGTTTTTTTCAAAGTATCCTGTTTAAAGAGTTTCGATGCACAAGCCACTCTTGAAACAAAAAAAGTTTTAACTAAGTTCAAGACACAACTGTTATTTAAGCAGCAAAACCTCTTTGCAGCTTCTACTTTAAAGCAGCTAAGCAGTCTGATTGTCAGTATCTGCTCTAACATTTCTAAACCAGTAATGCTACCAGCCAGAGCAAGCTCCCAATGCCATTAGTTCATCAATATTAGAGAAAAGGGTTCTCAAACTTTTTTCCATCTATTCCCATCAGACACAGCAGTACGCACAGGTATCAGCAGCAACACCAGCTCTCTTCCATTTGCCAACAAAAGCAGAGACTTGTAAAGAGTGGGTATCTGTGTTAACGTTAGTAAAGCTTAGAACCCTTGCTACAGAAAGCCTGTGAAACACAGTATTTTGTTGCAGTTCCTCTAATTAATAGTTCTAACATACTATTTTAAAATGCCATTTCACATCAAAAACAACTTACAGTGACGTAAACAACTCACAGTTATAAAGTACAATTTTAACTTTCATATACTAATTTTTACCTTAGTTGAGATGCTTTAACGATAACAGTTTCATATAAATCTTTTTTAATAGGTTGGACTTTGTATTTAAACAAAGAAGGATCAGTTATGGCTTTCTTCTCCCTAAATAAATAAATAAATAAATAAATACGTTAACTGTATTGACAAAACACCAGTCTTACATTGTACACATTTTTTATTTGCATACACAATGGAACTCCTCAAAATACCCAGCCATATTTAATACAGGCTTTAACTTCCACTGGTACCAAGGAGGACCTGTCCACTTCTGCCAACTTTCCTGCCACTACATTTAGATCTGCATCAAAGACAGTTCCTGCAAGGAACAGCAAAAGGGACAGGGGATGTTGCTTTTCTTAGCTGGAAGATGGGAGATAAGAAGGGAGGTGAGAACAAAGAGGGAGATGAACAATGAGTACACCCCTATCTGTTAGAAAATCATCTTCTTAACACTCTCAGTACTCATGATGGCAACAGAAAGGCAGGAAAACAGAGAAAGAGATGATGAGAGACAAGAGTTAAATACAGTAAGAATAGCAGCCACAGACCTACGGATCACATATCAAAATGAATGAAAACCAGACAGCACATTTTTCTGAAATACTGATTTAGAAAAGACACTCTCACTAACAACATTCTGAAAATCACAGGAATCACAAGGCTATAAATCTATGCTTTAAAATAAATGCTTATCAAGTTACGTACTTTTTTCCCCAAAGCATACTTCCCTTTTACAGCTATTAGCCACAGAGAACTAGATTTTTTTCTCCCCCATGGAAAATATTTCTTCAGTTTTAACATAAGAGAAACTGTTTCCTACACCTCTTCCCAGGAGAATAACCACCCAAGTCTCATGTGCTACCAAAACAAAATTCACTCATGTAAAAAACAAAGAGAAGCTTTTTGCTATAGACAATATACTTTAAATAGTGTGATATATTTATGGACAAGTTTCATGAACAGAGCTGAACTACTGAGATTTTCTTTAAATAATGTTACGTTTTGCTATTAAATAACAGCACTAACTTATCATTTAATGGTAATTTTTTATCAGAAGTCATATTGCTTTATCAGGAAGAATTCAACTGTCATCTTGTTTCATCAGTAGGGACAATGAAGAAGTTACGTGGATGAACTAGGAGATTTACAGCTATGCATTTCATCATCAACAGTCCTTGTGGCATTTACAAAATGTCTGAAGGTGCAGTCTATGACAAAACAAAATACATCAATATACCACTTGCTATTCTTTACCCCTATGAAGAACACACAAAATACAGCAAACTGTACTTTGCAAGGTTGTTGAATGTGCAATTTGCTTCAATTCTTAGTTTTTCCCCACTAACTCTGTGAAACAGAAGTCCAAAAAATGCAACATTCAGATGTCTAATAACAAACATATTAATTCATATAAATGAAGCATAAAAGAAACAGTACTAGTGTTAGTGTCATTTTAGATACGAATAATTTCCAAATTTCTGGATAAAAATAGTTTACAATGATTAAATGATCAACACATAGTTAAAAACAAATGAAAGGACAGAAGATTCAGAGTTGGAAACCACAACACATCTACTGGACCTATAGATCAGCACTGTGATATACACTATTTGCTTTGCATAATGCTATCCAAGTTAAAGTCTCAGGCTGAGTTACTCTGACCAACTCCAATTTAAGAAAAATAATACAAACCCCCAACCAGTTAGTCATATTAGCAAGAGAGATAAGCTATATGAACAAAGTATACCTATCGGTAAGGTTTTAACATCTCTGCCTATAATTTTACATTTGTTAAAAGAGGCTCCATATTTTGCTCATACTGTGACTTGGTCTTCCATGATCACCTTCACTTTCAAGATAGGAAAGCTAAAGTAACAAAAGTTGATTCTTTAGGAACTTCTGGATAGTATCAAATACTAACTTGTTCCCTCACCATTCACACCTGCATCTCCAGCCCTTTGGTTTAATAAGTTAAAGAAAGGCCTAAATAGATAATGTTCAGGTACAAAATAAAAGGCATCAGAGCACCAATGTTATACCAAAAGTGTATCAGTTGATTTATACATTTTTAATAGATTTTAAGCTCCAATACTATCTGTAGTCAAAAGCAGGGCCCAAAAATAATCAAATGGTTAACTCTCATATCATTAACCTTTATTTTCTTGTTTGAGTAAATCTTTCTCTCACCTTTAGTGGATCACATATAATAGCCCCAGCCTAATTCCAAACACACTCAGTTTTTTCTGCTTAGTTTCTGAGTTTCCAATGATTATCCTAAGAAATTAACATATTCCCAAAATTCTTCTCCATAAATCCAAACTTAAAGTCAAAATTTTGCTTAGCACAGAGAGAAAGAAAAAGGTCATTCAGTACCTGTAGAAAGCTTTAAAAATTATATATCTGATTTAGTCACTTCAGCATAAAAGTCATAACATTCTATTTTGTTATATTTTACTTTATAAAGCATTACATAAACCACTTAAGAGTGTTGTGGTTTAAGCCCAGACGGTAACTCAGAACCATGCAGCCGCTTGCTCACTCCTTCCCTTTCTTCCCCCCAGTTCCCAGCAGCATGGGGAGAACTGAAAGAATGTAAATCTCACAGGTTGAAATAAGAACAGTCCAGTAAGGTGCAATACAAAACTACTACAACTACCACTAATAATAATAACAATAAGGGAAATAATAAGGGGAGAGAATATAAAACTAAAAAGAAAATAAAAACAATAAACAAGCGATGTACAATACAACTGCTCACCACCAACCCTGACCCCGAACACTGATCTGGGCCTCCCGGGTTAACTCCCCCCAGTTTATATACTGGGCATGATGTGCTGTGGTATGGAATACCCCTTTGGTTAGTTTGGGTCAGGTGTCCTCTCTCAGCTCCCTCCCAGTTTCTTGTGCCCCTTCTCACTGGTAGAACATGACAGACTGAAAAGTCCTTGATCAGGGTAAGCATTACTTAGCAACAACTAAAAACATCAGTGTTATCAGTGTTGTTCTCAGACTAAAGTCGAAAACACAGCACTGCACCATGAAGGAAAAACATGACTGTTACAGCTGAACCCAGGACAGTATCCACCCCTTATTTCATACGATTCACATCATGCTCAGATCCCACATATTTAAATATACCATTGCTTTTTGTCTCTTGATATATACATAGACACACACACACACAAAGAGACAGATATCATTCTATGATTCATTAGTCCATGGACTATCCCTATTAAAGCTCGCGGAGTTCATTCAGTTCACGTCAGGCTCCATGTGTTGTAACAGTCTTTCAGGGCAGGAGGGACAGTGTGTAGTGTTGGACTGTTGCCTGCTGACAACACTGCTAAACTCATCTGGTTCCATCAAAGTTTATTGTTTGTTGGGGTGATGATCGAAGGGAAGTCAGGGTCAGCCAGTGGTGACCTGAGGACAGTTCTGCTGCTGATGGCTTTTCCCATGATTTCATTCTTTGCTGATGATCATGACAGCAGGTATCTCCTTTTCAAAGCCCAGAGTGACAGAGATGGCCATCTAGTTGATGTGCTATAGAAGTGTTATATAGCAGGCAACAGCATACAATTGAGTTCACTGGTTGTTTTCCCTGAAAATCAAATCCCCTTGAGGTACACATCGGACTTCCCCATCCTTCCACATTACCCACCAAGTGTATTTGGGCCCCTGAGCAAAGCAATCCCACGAGTGGGTTTGCCTTTACCTGAAGCAGGAATAACCCAGACTGTCTTCCCCAGCAAATTCTTCATGTGCACCACAGGAACTTTGTCCCCCTCTACAATATGTAAAAGTTCTGACTGGGCTGGGCCAGCCCTGTTGGCAGATCCTCTGGTGTTGACCAACCAGGTGGCCTTTGGTAAGTGTGTATCCCAATGCTTGGAAGTTCCCCCACCCATTGCTCTCAGTGTAGTTTTTAACAGCCCATTGTACCGTTCGATTTTCCCAGAGGCTGGTGCATGGTAGGGGATGTGATATACCCACTCAATGCCATGCTCTTTGGCCCAAGTGTCTACAAGGTTATTCCGGAAATGAGTCCCATTGCCTGACTCAGTTCTCTCTGGGGTGCCATGACACCACAAAATCTGTTTCTCAAGGCCCAGGATAGTGTTCCAGGCAGTGACGTGGGGCACAGCGTATGTTTCCAGCCATCCAGTGGTTGCTCCCACAATGGTAAGCACATGGCGCTTGCCTTGGTGGGTTGGTGGGAGTGTAATATAGTCAATCTGCCAGGCCTCCCTAAATCTGTACTTCAGCCATTGTTCTCCATACTAGAGAGGATTTAGCAGCTTGGCTTACTTAGCTGCAGCACGTTTCACATTCATGAATAACCTGGGCAATAGTGTCCATTGTTAAGTTCACTCCCAGATCACAAGCCCATCTGTATGTTGCATCTCTGCCCTGATGGCCTGAGGTGTCATGGGCCCACGGGGCTAAAAATAATTCATCTTTATGTTGTAAATCGCTCTGCTTCAATTGCTGCAACCACCACCCCAGGGCATTTGCCACCATCCATGAGTCAGTATAGAGATAAAGTACTGGCCACTTTTCTCGTTCAGCAATGTCCAAGGCCAGCTGGATGGCTTTCACCTCAGCAAACGGACTCGATTCACCCTCTCCTTCAGCAGTTTCTGCAACTTGTCGTCGGGGACTCCATATGGCTGCCTTCCATCTCCGATGCTTTCCCATGATACGGCAGGACCCATCAGTAAACAGGGCATACTGCTTTTCACTTTCTGACAGTTTATTATATGGTGGGGCCTCTTCAGCACACATCACCTCCTCCTCTGGTGACATTCCAAAATCTTTGCCTTCTGGCCAGTCAATGATGACTTCCAGAATTCCTGGATGACTGGGATTTCCTGTTCCAGCTCGCTGTGTAATTAGTGCAGCCCACTTACTCCACGCAGCATCAGTTGCACGATGTTCAAAGGCAGGGTCTCCTCTACATCCCAGCACGGGCAACTGGGATGCCGGGAGGAGCTGTGCTTCAGTGCCAATCACTTCTGAAGCAGCTCGAACCCCTTCATAGGCTGCCAGTATCTCTTTTTCAGTTGGGGTATAGCTGGCCTCGGATCTTCTGTATCTCCGACTCCAAAAGCCGAGGGGTCGACCTCGAGTCTCCCCTGGAGCTTTCTGACAGAGGCTCCAGCCAGGACCACTCTCCCCAGCTGCGGTGTACAGTACATTTTTCACATCTGGCCAGGTCTGGACTGGTCCAAGGGCTACTGCATGAACTATCTCACGTTTAATTTGCTCAAAGGCCTGTTGCTCATGGCCCCATTTGAAATCACTCCTCTTCTGGGTCATGTGATAGAGGTGGCTTACAATCAGATTGTGATTTGGGATGTGCTGGCATGTGGAGCTCTCCAGAACTCCAGAACACCTAAGAAAGCTTGAGTTTCTTTATTATTAGTTGGTGGAGACACTGCTATTATCTCAACCATTCATGCCTCACATTGGGTGCCACAAAGGACTGTTGTGGTTTAAGCCCAGCCAGTAACTCAGAACCACACAGCCGCTCGCTTGCTCCCTCCCTTCCTCCCTGAACCCAGGACAGCATGGTCTTAAGGTAGCTTTACCAAGAAATGTCTGAGTCCTTCTTCTTCTGAGTTACTCATGTCCAGTACATGACTATCTAGTCTGAGTCCTGCTGGAACTATAATACGTATATATCTGAGTCCTGCTGGAATATAATACCTATATCTTGCTTTTACTGCAGAACATAATAAAAAAAGGTCAGCAGGAACGCTAGTACTGAACACGGGGCTATTTCTGCTCCACACAGACAGGAGTAGGGTCAGAGAAAGGTTGGGATCTCTAATAACGTCTATTTTCAGTTAAGATTCTCAAGCTTTACAGATTCTTTAGGAAAAAATATTTGCAGATGGCCCATCAATCTGTGCTGCACTCCCCTCCCCCCCCTCACAAACACACTGAGCATCTGCTGCACCATTGTTTAACAGCACTGCAGCTTTGCATGAAGGCTGGGTCTCAAAACCTGGAGATCTGTCTGCAGATGGAGGCAAAACTGTGGTTCTGCACATATCAACTTAATATTGGTCCCAAGGCAAATAACATCCATACTCTCTACAGTTTCTCCATGAGCAGCAAAATATAGACCCTGAAGAATTGGGGCTGCAAAACCATGTAATTGAGTTCAGTGGGATTTCTTATTGTTACAAATAAGGGTATAAAGAACCATAAATGCCAACATACAAAACCTGACAACAATGCTCTACCTTTAGATAGGTTTTACAGGTACAACAAATACTTCCAAAGTTTGCATATACCCAGAATATATCCAGAAACTAATTTAACTGTTATTACACTCTTGATTTGTTAAAGACTCACTTAAGTGAGAGGTTTGTAAGAGGACTGCAATTTAAGTTTGTAGCATAAATGTCAGTTATGTATGTCATAAAACAGTGCTTCAGAATTTAGTCTATTTTCACCAGATTTCCCTAAGAAATGATCTTCCCTCCCGTCTCTGCATTGTCAAAATAAGTAATCAGCTGGGGAGAACCACAGACAGAGTGTAAGACTCAGTCTTACTACCAGCTCTGTATGCATGGAACTGACAGCAACATAAAGGGATCAATCCCACAGTCAGCTCTCTGCATGCTTGCGTAATTCCAAGAATAACCTCCTCTCAAATGCCACATGCCTTGTGGAATACAGAAAATGCATTTATTTTCTCAAAGACGTAGGACGTCTTCATGAACAAGTTGGACACTGCCTTCAAGAGACAGTAGAGAATTTTTCAGGTTATTTATCCCATGTTCCTTTCTTAGCCAAGCCAGAAGCTCCACCCTGCTTATTCAAGGCATGTCAGGACATGGAAGTCCTCTTGCAGCCAACAATGAGAGTAACTTCTGTATCCACATGACATCTCAAAGTCAATAACAGTTCATGTAAAGCCTGTATGTTTCTTGATACAAGACTGGGGCCCACTTAAAAACCTCTTTCATCAACATTGTGCTTGTGAAGCACAGAAACCTTTCCTTTTGTTATACTGCTAGGATAAGCTGCATGTATAACTCAATTATTGGTCAGTAAAGGGATACTCCACATTAAACATCACAATTAAAGCCAAAAACCTTATTCAATGTTATTAAGCTACTCCAGCCTACAGGCAAGTCCTTAAGACAAAACATACACTGCTGTTTCATTGAACCTAAAATCATAATCAATTCATTAAACCTAAAATCATAATCAATTCATTAAACGCAGTGGTATATGTTTATATGGACACATGCACAATGAAGAAAGCTTTGTACATTTTTATATTTTGTATACAAACACATTAAGTCTCTGGAAAGCCTTTGCAGAGAGTTCCAGCGAGAGCACATCCTCTTACTGTAAGGCAATCCCAACTCAGCCCTATGACGGATGTCAAGTAATACATCATGCTAAGTCATACCAGACTGTAGAAATGCAGAACATGACTGCATTTTCCAGGCTATAGCAGGACAGGTTCTGCAGCACAAAGAAGACTAAGCATACATGGCCCTTCCACCATCTCTCAACAGAAACACTGTCACTGTCATTCCAAATAAATTAAACAATTATTATTGTGTAGGTACTCCATTTCTCATAACACACAGCTCTCTGGTGGATTACGCACAGCACAACTGGCACCCATGAATGTTCAGCTTATCACCTTCAGCTGAACACTCATGATCCATACAGATCAAGTAACCTGTTTCAGTCAGACCCTGCCATGTCTGCTTTAGTCTCATTTCCACCCAGCCCACATGCTTTGCACTGTCAAAGTATCATTTACCCATTTTGTGCAGAGTTATTGTGCGTTTCTGAGTCGTCACTGTCGCTGATGACAATTGTGTCTCCATCAGTGCTGCTGGCGTGGCCATTTGCCATTCCATTGTGATGGGCTGGAGCTATGACTTCCAAAATCTTACACTGCAACCTGAAATAAAACACAGACATTTATTACTATCAAAGTGTTTCACTAGTGAAAGGAGTCTAAAGTTGTAGATGTAATTTTAAGAGCATATTTATAACTGAACATTGTATTGTCCACTAAATAAATCCTTAAGAGCCTTGTACCGAAATATCAGGTAAAATACTAATTTGATGAGTTCCATCTAATAAATGAACAATTTCATCTGCTTTCACAGCTATCAGCTTAACTAGCCAAGACAAGAAATCAAGTCACTGGTAGAATAATTTATGGTTGTATTTTTTTTTCCAGTTCTCACTTAAGCAAACTAAAAAGTTAACTTTATGTGTTTCTTTAAAACTAGACACCAAATCTTTACATTTGTTTTGATAGCAGTCTAAGAAAGCAAAAGATTTTCAGATCGCAAAGTATTTTTACTTATAAGAGATCATCTTCTACTGCTGTTGATGACCTAAATAAACAAGGCTGAAATGATCATTATGCATCTAATCTTAATAATGGCCCATTTATCTGCTGACACATATTAAGGCTCCATCTGGCATGCACACAATTGACAAAACAAGTCTATCCCTTAGCTATCCTGAATGCTAGTTAGAAAAGGCAGAATTAACTACATATTAAAAAGTATAATTAATCGACACTTTGTGCTGGATAACTGTATTACAGCTGGTTCTTGAACACTAACTTTCACCCCATTCTGGAATTCCAGGGTACATATTTTTTAGTTTAATTTCCTAAAGCCTTGTCTGCTTCATGAAAACTAACTATTACAGTCAATGGATGCTGTCACACACAAAGAATGGGGGGAGAAAAAAAACACAGTGATTCTCTTCTCTGGGCACCAAACACTGCCAATAGAAATGAAGAAAATGGAGAATACATGAAGCACAGGGCTTGAATTAGTGTGGCATCATGTCCAAATCAGAAACAAACAGAAAAAAATACCAGCAAATCTATGGCAGGCAAACTCTAAGTGTTCTTCTATGCAAACACTAGCAAAAAGGAAACAAGGTCAAAATATTTCTTAGACACCTCTTTCTGTAAGCAGAGACTACCATCCAAAACCTGCAGATATTTGAGGGGGTGAGAGAGGGGGGAAGGAGGAAAGGAAGGGGAGCATAGGGAGAAAAGTTGAAAACATTAAAATATCCTGTGTCATATTCACTTGCGAACTTAGCTAGGACCAGTAACACAGTTAGCTGTACATAGCTGTCCTCCCCAAGCCTCTCTCCAACAGGAACAGACCTCCAGAATGCTCCAATGGGGCACGCTATTTAAAAAAAAAAAAAATTAAAAATCCCCAAACAACTATTAATATCCTTATATATTCCTAAAGACAACAATATGACCACGGGGACACCAGAGCTGCCTGCACAGAGGCAGCCCAAACCTGCTGGCCTCAATGACCACAGGCACATTGCCAGTCCAATGCAGCCAGTTTCCAAAGCTGGTCTGAGGCTGGAAGACACATTTTCCTGGTGAATGGAGCCCAAACTAATTAACTGTGCAAAAAAATAAATAGGCTTCATGAACAGAACCAAGAGCACCCAAGTATGTAACGGAGACAGAGCCTCATGGATGCTCACAAAATCAGTCCAAGTCCAACAGGGCTTATTAAGATCTGGCCCAGCACCAGACTTTGCCTGAGTCCTAAGAGAAAAGTCTATCACTAAAGTACCTTGGTTTTCAATATTCAGAACCTCACAGCTTCCCTTTCATATTAAATAATATAGAGCTGACTGCATGTCAGAATGTATATCATTAGGCTGGCTTTTTTAAATCCAACGAAGATCACCTGCTAAATTGTAGAATTGGTTTTGTTTCATATTATAAGGTACGTTTCCTAGAAAGTTCAATTCAACTTTAAAAACACTTTAAAATTAATTTCTAATGGAAAGCAATCAAAAGCACCAATGCTTAAAGCTACTGACACTTCTTCAATTTCATTCACTACTAGAAGACCACTAGAGGGAGCGCATACACACTCAATTCGCAATCACAGTAAAACAGCCACGAGAAGGCTAAATCGGAACCTATGCTACCCAATGACATGAAGGGACAAAGAGGCTGAAACACACACACGCGAATCAATCCTCATGGACAAAAATATTTGAGTATTTAGCCACCAAGTGTTTTTCCAACGCTTAATTTCCCTGCTTATCCATTGGACAGCTCTGTAATTTACAGGGTATCCTATCACCTTCTGTGAGAACCAAAGTTAAATATTCTATACACTTGATTCAGTAAGTAGCAAAATCACCAATAGACCTACTTCCTCCCATCCTCCCCCGCCTTTTTATTACTAAACAGGAAGAATGACTAATGGAACCAGTTATCACAGAAAGCAAGTGATTCTCCATCATCTATGCCTTCATTCAAATCATTACCATAAATCTTTGGGGAAGGAATCAAATGAAACACACATTACCTGTCTCAATAAAAACATAATTCAATGAAATTTAACAGTTACTAATAGGAGACTGAAGAAAGTGATTCAAATCCTTCCTTCTGGCACTAAACAAATAATCTACAAATGACTCTTTTTAGCCTTGCTACACTCAAGCCATGGGTAGTAGCAGCCAAGTCCCTGGGCTAAGAGAGACAGACACTCTGCCTCTAGTGCGAATAAAAGTCTGCTTTTCCCAATAACCTAATCATTCCCCAAGTTCACTTATTACAACTCTTCTTCTATTGGGCACAAAAAACAGTAGAGATGAAAGCTGAAGCAAGACACTCAAATGAAGCATGCTATTTAAAATACTTTCTAAAAAGGATGCCTTAAGATCTCTACAGGACTCATGTCAAAGTCAAATCATGCTCACTCACCATTTCCCATAAAAAAAGGACTGGGGGCACCTGAATTTAAACAGACAGCAGCATTAAAGTAAATACATACTCTAATATCCCCCTTAGTCAGGAAGCACTTTCTTCAAACAATAATAAATATCATGGAGAAACTTAAGAGCCAAATTACGTGAATGCCACAGGTATTCAGAAAATGATCAGGTAAATAGAAAATACAGCTATCATGAACTTCTACACAACAGTCCCAGCAACTAGCTCACACTGACAGCCAAAAGCTAGAGAAGTAAGCCTGCAATAGAATTATTCTGTACTCAAGCAGTTTTGCATACCCTTTCTGCACTACAAGCTGCTAGCAACAACAGGTACATGTCCTCTGACCTATCTCAAGGATGGCCTTTATGCCTACAGCTTTATTTCCTGCTATGCTCAGAAACCAAGCTCTTTGAGGTCTTTTCATGTTATCAGAAAGGTCCCAAGAAGGGCTTGGCCTATGTTAAGGGGAGAGGGGAAATATGTTGAACAACAATACAGGAGCCCCAAAAAGTTTTAAACACAAAGCCAGAGGAGGCATCACCAACATGAATGTAACCTTTTTTTTTTTAAATACCAGGGCACATCTTTCTCAAATGAAAAAAAAAACCAAACAAAACAAAACAAAAAACCAACAACAAAAAACCACTGCCATACAACAACAACAAAAACCCACGACATTTTCCACTGACTTCCATGAATTTTGGGTATGGCTGGTCAACTGCATAAGTGAAAAGAACATAACTGATTCCAGCTAAGGTAAGAAACACTGACAAAACTGTGGCACAGGACATAGTTTCTCTCGAAACCTAACTCCATAAGTATCTCTCTAGAAGAACAACTCTGGGCTCTGCTTTGAAAAGCAGCTTGACACAACGAGCAGAAAACTTTAAGTCTGACTGAACATTGTCACTGCCAGAAGAATGGTAAGGAAGCAGCAGTGTGAAGGTGTACAAAAGCAAACTGCTCCTGCAGTCTCTGGCTGCTGTTCCACAAGATGCAGAGACGCCTTAATAGTTCAACACCACCAAAACCTTCCCTTGCCAATCCTCATTCCAGCCACATACTTGGTGCTTGCTTTTTGTAGCTCCGGCACTCTTTATCATTTTTTGATTGCCATTAAACTGAATTCAACCACCTGACAAAAAACCCCAAACAAAAAAAAACCAAAACAACAAAAACCAAACACCACTACCACCCCCCCAAAAAAAAACCCCAAAGCCCCAAGCTGTATCAGCTGTCATATCACCTACATCAGGTGGCTCACTGAATGATCTGATGAGAACTAAGAGCAAGAGACAAATATTGGCCACAGACAAAAGCAGAGAAGGAAGGAAGAAGTAGCAAGACCTCATTCATTTAGAAACCCCAATACTTACAACTTCTTGAGTAGCTCAGTGATTTCAACAGTTCATCCTTACTAACTGAAAGTGACATCTAGGCAAGTGAATACTGGAATATCAGGAAAGCCTGTTCCAGGGAGACCACACACCTAACAAGGTAGTTGGGCAAGACATGGTACATGCTTCAAACTCACCAGCAGCCCAAGATGAGAGTGATTCTGGAAAACCCAGCACAAATGGTAATTGTAACTTACTTGCCAAATTTCACTTTCATTCAGCTCAGCAACTCAAAAGCATGTACACAAGCTATTACAAGTTACAGGACAAGCAGGTATCTCCATCTACCTCTGCTGAAGCAGTAGAACACCACAATCTGAAGAGAAAGAAAAGACACACTCCATCCTAACGGTCCAAATCCAGCCATCACAGGATGTCGAGTGGAAACCTTGACCCTGACATTATTCACACTTGCACTTACTCAGAAGTTCTTCCCAAATGCTAAGTAGGCCCCTTTACATCCAACCAAGGCTGAAGTTACAGGCTGTGAGAAGGGAGACCACTGCCCATCAATTGAGAGTTCTGTGTAACAGCTTTTGATCTGGCTCATGCTAACTACCGTGATACAATAGTCTGGCACTCTGCTATGTCCTCATTTCAAGTCAAAAAACAAGATCCCTTGGAGGCTCAGATGAGTTACAAACATGCCTCTATGCTTTGTAGTAAGCAGACAAAAAAACATCCCTTGGATGCAGAAGGTTGTTTCTTGTGCAGAAGGTGGGGCAATACTGGAATTCATTGGGGCCAACTTTTAACATAAAAACCAAGATCAGCAGGTCAGATGAAAAATAATTTTTAAAGAGACACCCAAATAAAAACAGTTTTTCAAATACCAAGATTTTAAAAGCACACCTTTTCTAACAGTATGTAAAGTTAGTTGAATACAGAAAACCCCAAGAGTAACACAAGAAGCCATAGCAGCTAGTACCAAGAAGAACCAAAAAAGCTACAGCCTCATTCTGTTTTGTCAACTTTTAGTAAGTTTTTAAGACATAAATGTCAGATAAGTGCAGCAATTCATATCTTTGTCCTAACAGTTCTCGTACACTTGAAAGTAATTAGAGATAAAAGCAAGACAAGATCTGAAGAAGTGACATCTTTTACTAAGCTAACTGGCACAGTTTAATGCACACACATAACAAAAGCACACAACAAGGAGACAAGTTTTATGCACATAGTGGCTCCCTGAAGTACAGCAAGAGCTGCTATTTTCGAGTTCTAGCATCTTCATTTGTCTGTCAGTCATATGTTTCGAAGAAACTAGTAAGAAGCATGATTTAAAAACCACACAACAAAAATTGTAACACAAACCAAAACCTGTACCTTTAAATTTATAGTTTAAAAAGCAGAGTGTGTGCACAGAAATGAGAGCTAACAGAGTGGCAGTGCCCAAAAATAGTTGTATAACAGCTGTTCAATAATCTATAAGAAAGGAGTTGCAGGTTCCTTCCCAGATACCATCATCTCAGCTTCCCTTAGTCAAACACAAATACAATTATTAGTCAACAAATATGAATATATTTATATCTCAAAGGACTGAAGGGCAATGGAAAGTAAAATCTTGTAAGCATGATTTTCCCAAGCCAGGAGTTTACTGATCCATAAACAGCAATGCTGGAAGAGTGCAAACTGTCCTTGCTCTATGAATGCACAAGCTGCTCCCCCGTAATGTCAGCTATGCTGTTTCATGGGCACCACACTAACTTTGCTACTTGAATTCAAACTCACCTTTCCAAATAAAGTAGGAAACTTTCTTAGTATGCACTTATGCTTAAGCCTTATTACTACAACAAACACTCTATAACAACTTTCTGATTCTCTAGACATTAGCCCCAGTGCCTCTGCATCCAGTCAGCTTTGCAGCCTGCATGTCAAAGGGGAAAATGTAAATTATTTTCTAGTCCACCAACACATTCACTGTAACTCATTAGAGTGGAAGACATTGCCTTCTACTACCTAGTGGTCTCATATTAACTTATCCTAGTGCTCAGAAAACAACTATATGTAAAAGCCAGTAATATCTTGTTCCCAGTTTGAATGAAAAAGTTGGAAAATCAGCTGTATCCTTATCTCTCACAAGGTTTATCTTCTACCATCCTAACTCCTTATCAGCTAGGCACAGTCTTGACCAGCAACACACTTCCTGTGTATCAGTTAAGATTTACAGAGATGAAACCAGTATGCAAATCTTTTAATTAGCCTAATGCAGTGGTTAATCCACTACGAACACCTACAGCACTAGAACACCAGCCAAACAATTGATGAGTTAAAAAAGAAGTTTCACTTACAGAGAAGGCTGCTCTACCATTATTTATGTTTCCTACAGGTTGACAGTGGTCGACATCAGATCATTCAGAGCAGAGAAAGGATGTCAACCTATACCCAGTGTGTGATCAGATGCAGCAATCTTCCCAACAGAGAACTTTGTCTACTACTTCTGTAAGTAGGCTCATTTTAAAAACACTATATTATCTTAAAGCATTCTGGTGTTGCTCACTCACAAGCATTTGGCAAATACCCTTTCGCAGTGCTGTCATCTAGTGGTCAAATCCAAAGAAAAAAGATATTCCTTTTTAGTATCTGCCATGTTCTGTATGATTTTTTTCTTTCTTATACACTACCTTTAAGCAACCTTTAAGACTTTCAATTAAGTTGCACATTAATTGATGGACAACAACTGGTTGTCCCCCAACCTCCATGGGGAAGGGAAGGCATTGTCATATAAGCTATTTTTAAGGGCAGGTGGAGGGGGAGCTGAAGAGCTAGTAGAGTTGCCCAACCTAAAACCTCAGATCTCTTCATTGCTCAAGTCAGACTGCAAGCTTACAGATTAATGAGCTACTTATCACATTGCTCACTTGTATACCCTAATAAAAACAAACATTATTTATTGTGATAGCACCAGACTCAGAACACTGATGAGAAATCAGAGTTGGCTGTTTATACATGCTTTAAATCTAGTTTTTGCTCCAACAAATTACAATCATTAAAAAAAAAAAAAACCAAAACACCACACCGCTGACCTCAAACAGAAAAGAACAGGTCCTACAGCTGACTGAGTTAGGCTGTTGAAGGTTTTATTTGGTGTGCCTGAGGCATTCACTGAGGTTATTTCAGGTAGGCCTTCCACACCACATAGTTCCAACTTTCAGGTAACTGCCAAAATATTGAAAATCGATTTCACAAATTTTAAGTACCAATAATACAACACAGTTCTGAGACAGCAATGGATGGACAGGTTACTGCAAGAGATGCCATTCCTTGTGGAAAAAAAAAAGACAACTGGTATGTTATGGGTCTTCAACTAAGTTCTGATGCACAAATACAGGAAGCAGTTCCAGGATGTGGTCCACTTTTTTCCTCTTCTTCAATAAAATGTAAGCTAAAACACCGGCTACTTATTTTACATCTTAAGTGATCATGTTTAACATGAAATATTGCTCTATTTTTTCCCCCCAACAATTTGAGATAATATTATATATTACATAATAATGATTTCCATGCCTTTTTCAATAAATTACTTTCCATAAGCAGCAAATTGACATTCTGAATAACAGTACTTACAGTGTCAGCTGTTTTCAGTTCCTTGGCAACCCAGACAAATTTAAACTTGATTTCAGATTAGGTTTTATGTTTATATTATGTTTCAGACCAATATTTCAAATAATTTTGTCTTGTACAAAGACACTACTAGAAAAATGTTGTTACACAACTCCTACAGTTCTTTAAATGGAAATTCAAGTGCCTCCTGTTTTAAAGCTTAGCACAGCTGCCACTTTGGAGAAAAGTCACACCCAGTTTGGCCAGAAAAGCTGGACATGTATAAACAAACAAACAAAACCTGGTCATTTTTAATCAATACATCATCAGAAAGGATTAAAAAGAAGCAGAATTCTCTCTTTGTTGTTTCTGATTACCAAATTGCACATAATTTTCAGAGATGACCTGAACAAGACACATCAGGACTGGGGGAGATTTCTCTACAATTTATTTCTGGTTGATAAGGTCTGTTAAGACACCAGACATACCAAAACAAAAGGAAGACAGAAGAACATCTCCCAGAATGAATTCCTCCCACCAGACTTCAGCAACAAGGCAGAAGCAGCCAAATTCAAAATTGAGCAGCACAACAAAGGGCTAGAAACGCAAAGAGCCTGATAGAGATGTTAAGGCCAGAAAAAGCAATAGGACATCAGATTCTGTAACCAGAACTCACAGGTTGGATACAAGAACAAGTCTCAACCAAAATCATCTTCTACCTAGCCTCTGCACAAAGCACTTGACCTCTTACTACTTCTAGATCACCTGTCTACTGCTTACTGTACCACAGACCACTTCATAAGCTCAAGACAAAACAATCTGCTTTAAGCCAAAATACTAACCCTTCTAGTGTTTGAGTCCCTCCAATTTACTTGGTTCAAAATCTAGAAAGCTGCATCAAAGCAACCTATCCTTCAAGAATATTACATGTGCAAAGTTAGGGGTTATAAAATGTCAATACTTAAATTGCTTGAGTCATCCCCGGTTACATGTACATTATGTTGTAGGCTTTGCGTTAAGCTATGCAAATAAAAGATCCTGCTGACATGTGCAAAAAACTCCATACATAAATTCAGTGGAAGAGTTCACAACACCATGACACAACTGGGTTTTCATGACCTGCCAAATTCTGTTAGTTTTATAGGATGCTACTACACTGTAGATGGACTGTGATCATTTTTGCTAGAAAAGATCACAAAAAAGTAGCTGCATGACAGACGTGCAAATTGCTCTGTTCGACAGCCATGTTATTTACAAGTAACATGAATCGGTATACTTAATCCCCAACGTAGTACTTCAAAATACAGGTCAAAGTCAACTGTTAATTGAGCAGAATAACAACGCCTCACTTCCTCCCACTTCATATTCTTTAATTATGTATCTGTAAGCATACGAATCCCTCTGCATTAGTGTTATTTGCTCTATTTCCTGGATTTAGTATTAAAGGTCTGAACTAACTCTCTGCTGTCATTTGGCTAAAATATCAGTGGCATACAATCAGCTTCAGCAAATTTTTCATGCTTCATTTCACTAGACAGAATTTTATACTTATGTAGTTTAAAACATACAACCTCTAGCAGGGTAATTTTTGATGAAAGTAGATTCTGTCTGTATCTTAGAGTCATAGAATAGTTAGGGTTGGAAAGGACCTTAAGATCATCTAGTTCCAACCCCCCTGCCATGGGCAGGGACACCTAGCCTACCCCAAAGGCTTAAGAAATCTAGCTTATATTCTATAAATACATTGATATGTGAAAGTGGAACACAAACACAAGATTTTTAGATACATACTTCAACACAACTTTGAATGACCAAGAAGACTGAATTAAAGTCTGGTAAAAAAAAAAAAAATTATAGTGATCCTCATGAGAGATAATCATGTCACAACTTTATCTGAACAGAATTTAGCTTACATGGTAAGTAGAAACCGTTTTGTTAATCAAACTTAAGAACTGATTAATGGTGGTCTAAAAAGAAAAGCAAAATAATTGGGATTTCGAAAGACGAAGAAACAAGACAGACTTATTTATCACATAAGCCTACTTTTAAGCTTTAAAAAAAATCCAAGAGGCATATGTATAAATATTTTAGCAAAAGAGTTTAGAAAAGTAATAGATTGATCTCTTAGGGGGGAGGAGGAGTTTGTTCTTCTAAAGCATTCTTTTTGCCATTAGCTTGGAAACTGACAGTATCTTCAAGGATTGAAAACAAAGGCATTTCATTGAGCAAACAAAAACCAGCACCTGAATTACACTGACAGTTGACAATATTCAGGTTTCTAGTTTAAAAAAAAAAAAAAAAAGAACACCACCACAAAAGCAAAACATACGACTTCACGCAAAATGACTGTAATACTAGTGGTAACCTGAGTCTAGTCATTAGACATATATAAAGATGAGAAAGATAGAAACAAACATTCAGATACATTCAGAAAGCAGTATCAGAAATACATTCAGAAAGAAATTCAGAAAACAACTTAAGCACTCAGTACCTAATTTATTCTTGTCCTGACTCTGCAGACTGGGACTTCACTGGTTGAAAGGAATAGAGCAGGGAAGAGACAGAAAGCTTTTCTATTAAGTACTGACCTTATGTACATGCTCATACAAATTTCCATACAACTTATCCCCTGAAGCTCACCACAGATTTTAATTCCTGGAGTACTACAAAATTTGCCTCAAATAAAATCTGTATCAGCCACTAAAAAGTCTCATATAGAATAACTGTTCCGCAACGACCATTTTGAACTAGCCCATTCTTACCACCAGATTACGTGCTGAGACCTCAGGCTACCCATGCAAACCCCATCGACTCCGTAGTATAAGCTGGTACCTTCCTCCTGAATAAAGCAAAACAAAACAACCCCACAACAACAAAACAGCAACAGCTGAACCCACAAAGGCTTTAGCACACGTTCTGCAGGTACTTCCAAGTTGAGCATGTTGAGCCTTTCCCATTTTAATGCGTTAGCTGAAACTACAAACTCATTTAGACAAAACATTGACCTTCTCTACCCCTCTCCCAGAAGCTGCTTTAAAAAAAGACTCAAGCTAGTTACATACTGTAAAACTTCTCTATATTACAGAGCACATGTACCAGCGACATGAGAAAACAAGCATCTGAAGCTCAAAATTCTTCCATGTTTTTAATCAAACTAGGATAACAATAAAAACATTCGCTATATAAACATCAGTATAAGAGTAAGCACAACACTAACCCCAAGTGTGAAAAAACCCCCCATCACACTAAATCCCAGATAATTGCCTACTATAAACATTTTACAATTAATTCCCGACTTCTGAGAATGCAGTAACAATTTTCACTACTACCTAAAAAGAAAAATTCCAACTTCTATTGATACTTCAAAGCTTTTAGTAGTTAGGCCATTCTGAGTACACAAAACACCATGTGATGAATTACATTCTGGACGATTCATCAAAACTTTCATATGATTCTTAATTCATAGCTTCCCCTAGTTTCTCATTAAACGCCATTCTACAAACAATCCACCTTTCTCACATGTGGGAGCTGACATACCTTTGCAAATCCACCACACAGACCAAAAAACTGCAGTGGCCAGACCCGAGACAACTGTTCTGCTTCCACAGCTGCTTCTAAGGAAATCTCAAGCCCAGCAATTCAATCCTACTTTTAATTAAGAGCAGGGAGGAACAGTGACAGTACCACTAGCTTAAGCATCCCACCTCACTTAGGGTGCATTTGATGGAGTTTATTATCCTGATTTTGGTTTAAAAGAAGCACACATAAAAATTACCCTCACCAAAAGGAAATACGTATTTATTTTTAAGTATACTTACCTTGCACCATTATTTCTAACTACTTCCACTGTTTCACCAACAAAATAACGATCCTTGACATAAGCAAAGATTTCATCACAGATCTCATGCAGTCGGGAGCAACGGGTAAGGGTGGCCAAGTAGAGAACTGGAATGATGAGTGCTTCTGGAAAACTCTGAAGATTCTGTCTGGCTTTCTTCTCCGATTCCAGTGCTTCCTGATATGTGAGTCCTGGTTTACCTGTGACAGCACAGCTCCACACCAGGCTGTTGCACAGAATAATGCGTTCAAAAAAATCACTGAAAGGCAAGGAAGAGAGAGAAAGAAAACAGTTCAGTTCTGAGAAACATTTTCAATTTGCTCACAATTACTACAAAGGCAAATTTCCTTTACAAGGCTGAAATGAAAAGGCAGCTCTACTCCTGCACAGGCTTTTGGATAATTATAAAATCATAGAATAGTTAGGGTTGGAAAGGACCTTAAGATCATCTAGTTCCAATCCCCCTGCCATGGGCAGGGACACCCCACACTAAACCATGCCACCGAAGGCCTCATCCATCAAGAGTTATTTACCACTTTTTAGCCACAGCATGGTAAATTGCTATTGTAAAACCAAAGTCTCGTCTCACTACAGGCTACGCTAATAATATCAAGACCTGGAAGTGCTGCAAACAAATGTTCATATAGAAGAAGCCTTACACATGAGAATAATCACGCTGTGTTTAATAGGTGTCACATCCTCCTCACATCCCCCACATTTCCACAAATATTTTCAAGAGGAGGGTCTAAAAGTGCACAAACATAAAATAACCTTAAGATCACAGAAACACGTCGAAACTTGAGTAACTTTCAGATTCTGAGTGCCCTAGCTCACAAATGAAAAGATGGGAGAGGTAAAATATTAATGTCAAGTAGTTCTCTAAATAGTTTTTATTCCTTCACTGTTTGCCTTTCTCTCAGAAGAAGCATTAAAGTATTTTCTAACTAGATTCTTCTCCTCCCTTATTCCATTAGCAAATATTGATTCTCTTCCTTACCTGTATTATTTCTAACTAATGCTAAAATTACATTGCTATTGCTTGCTTATTAGTCATTGGAATCAAGAAAGAGCAGCTTTCGTTAGTCAATATCTATCAATTTTTGACAAGTATCAGACAAAGAGCAGTTTGTTAAAACACTGTAGATGAAGTAGATGATATAGCTATTCACAAAACCATGTTAAAAACATATCATACACTATGGATCAGTGATTGGTCAGCAGAGTATTTCAACATGCTCCATCCAATTCAGACAATGATTTTTATCTGCCCTCCTTTAAAAATCTTAATGGACTAGTATGGATAAGTAGGCAACACACAACATGACAAACGCAGGTTTGCTCTGCCTTGTATCAGTCCAACAGCTATTTCATAGGAGACACTCAGTACTTTCAGAACACTGAATGCTACACAAGATATCTACACTGAAAATTCATTCATTTAAAAAAAAATAATAATAAAAATACACTGTGCAGGGTTCCCATTTTTAACAGGGTAGAACAGTATAAATCATTCCTAGTAGTGCGGTTGGAGAACTGGGCAGTTAACACTGAGGTTTTTCTTGCAGGCTCCCTTGCAAATTCAAGCTGGCAAACGTGCATCAGTTTGTAGATAACAATGTTCACTGCAGATGGATAGATGAACCATAACATTTTGTAAATGAAAATGGAAATTCCAGATTGAGGACAATGGAGGGTCCTGGCTCAGATAATCCTTTCTGCATGAGCACAGGATTCCTCTGAGTGAGAGATGCTTTAGGAAGAACATCAGCTGCAAGAAGTGGAAAAGTACAGAAGAGATATATTATCTGAATAATATTTAATAGCTACCAAATTTCAGATTTTTATACTATATCTAAAATATTTTACAGTACTTGGGTCCAACACTCACAAGTAAAACAGAATAATTTGGGTTTGCTTATTCTAAACAAGAAAAGGAGAATAACAAAGGAAAGAGAACGAGATAAATTATTCTTTGACATTCTGACACTCATTCTTTGTGTATCTTTATTGCATTTTTTCATGTGTTACCTTTAAGGTATAGTTACTTTGACATTTTGAAGAACAGGTTAGACAAAAACCTATTTTTCTTTAGGGTTTTTTTTTTTTTTTAGGTGATGGAATACATAAAACATGATCTCTTCAGGTCTCTTCCTGCCCAACATTTCTATACTTCTATATTAGACTGACAATTTTAGTAGTCTTAGACTTCAGTGGATGAAGTAACATTGATTCAATCTTCATGCAGCTGTGTGTCTCTACATATATTTTTGTGTCTCATCAAAGAGGTTCCTGATCATTATCTTTAGCTAGAAAAGTGAAAAACACCCTGAGAGTTATTAAAAAAAGCACTGGAACATAATTTTCAAAAAGTATGACATTAAAAGGAAATTAAAAAAAAAAAAAAGAAAAAAAGAAAAAAAGAAAAGAGGAAGGGAGCTCAGAGAATGAGCACAGCCTCTCTCAGAGAGGCTGAGGCTGATGCTGGCAGTGTTCCTTTAAGAGCTGCTGTTATTCTTTGTGAAGGGACACCGGGCAGTCATGCTATTTAAAGCAACAGCATTGAACTTACAGGAAGAAAAAAAAAATGGGGACGGGGGGGGCAGAAAAAAAACCAACCAAACACTTTAAAAAAAAAAAAAAAAAACACACCAAAAACCCCACAATAAATCCACTCTCAAAAAATTTTTGAACATTATTATCACAAGTGCAAAATTCTAAGATTAATTTAACTGAAACATATTTGAGGAAAGCCTGTTCCATTTGCATACAAGAGTAGTTTGCGCCTCTAGTTTCATTCTCTCTCATTCCCTCTTTTGTTTTGTGTGGATTTTTCTCCTGTCAACTTACAGGTAAAAAAAAAAAATACATTCTATTTTGAAAGCATTGTCTTTAGCTAGTCATTACCTATAGCACATCAAAACCACCTGTGGCTTAGCCTGTTAACACAGTTTTATTGCAATGTTTTAAGGATCTCACTTTAATTTGGTTTGAGAGAGAGGAGAAAACAAAAACCCAGTAGCAGAGCACTAGATGTTGTGGTACTCTTTCTGTCCCTCAGTGTCCGTTATCACAAAACTATTTACGAAGAGCAGACACAACAGCTAGCAAACCATGTGAATGGTAGCAACAACCATGATACCCCTTCCCTTTACTTAAAGAGTAATAATGCACTTGATCATATTCTACATTCAACTTCAATTCACAACAGCAAATGCATCTGCTGCTACATCACATCTGAAGCCTTACATACATATTTAACCAAGGTATTATCATCTTTGGGGCTTCCTCACTGGTTCAAGATCTAACTCATGACAACATGGAGAAAGAAGTTTATACAAAACACGTCCACAAAGCTCACTTGCATGGTCCCACCTGCCTGCAAGTAGTCAAATGGGGCTGCAGTGTCCTGGTGAAGATGCCAGTATCAGCTCAACTACTGGAGGAGCAGGGACTAAAAGCAACAGAGTTGCCTTTGTAGTAGTAATTAATGCTAACTTCTCAGCTGAATGTCTTTTTTCATTTATATTATAGTTTTCTGTCCAAGGTAGTGTAAACAGAAAAATTGTCAGCAAATCATTGAGAAGTAGTTTAATACTGCTACTTGGTAGGTATTTGATAGGAGGCAGTTCTTTAACAGAAGTAAATTACTTGGCATCTCCGTGCTGACTTGCACTGGATGTAAAAATTCAGCCTAGAAACAACTTCCATTAACCAACTATTTCCATTGAGTCTAAGATCTACTTTATTTTTACTGTGCTGCAAGGAACAAGTTTCTTTCAAACCATTTACTTTTATTCATTTTCTTAGCATATATTGAAAACAAACTAGTAAGTTATTTTTTTAAACAGAAGAATTATATAGTGGAGAATGTAAAATATGAGAAAGTCGCATTAAGTGAAATTAGAGGAAAAAGCAGCAAGAAAAAACCCAATGGAATGGCTAATTTATAATAATTATTAATTTCAATCCTGAAGCCCCTATGAGCCCCTAACATATACAATCTATTTAGTCTATGGTAGGAGGGTCATCACAGAACACCAACCCTGCCATTCTGTATCACAAAAGTATTCTTGTACTCTGCCTTGTCTCCCCAAGTGATCAATAACACATATTACAAAATAATGCCCAAAAGAAACAAGAGGAGAAGGGGAAGGACATTTATTCTTTAATATTTACAGGTTAATCATGCATTCAGGAATATATTTCAAGTTATAAGTTTCTCTTCAACAACAGAAAAAATACCTAATTTAACTAAGGGCACTTTAAAACGTCTTTTGAACAGATCTGTTTTTTACTGTAACTGAGAACTCCACAGGCCAATCTATAAAGAAGTTTCAGTAAGTTTTGAAGATGCAAAGCAGCTCTTTGCTCCCTGCGTTTTAGAATGAGGAATGTTCCTACCATGTATCTTTACTACTCATCGTTTTCTTTTTCAGGCCATTTTCACAAGGAAGACTTCCCATACTCTAATAGTTGCTTTCACAACACGTCTCCATCAGCTATTAACTTTCACAGACAAGGTGTCAAAAGACTGGTGGTAACATCTCACTGCTTTAATGTGTTTCTCATACATCCCCCGTAATTGCATTTCCAGCTACTACTGTGACTCTGGAGACTCTTACTGCGTCTGTCCCCAAGTCTGCCCCTCTAACCAGGAGTACAACCAAGCACAAAGAACATCAGTTCCTCTAGTTCCTGTTACTCCTGATAAATGTAATCAAACACTGCCACCTCACTGCACCCCCTTTTGAAGGGTTACAAAATTATGTGATGGCATTTCAGACTATAAAGGAAACTGGGGCTGTTCAGCCTGAAGAAGAGAAGGCTGCTTGGAGACCTCATAGCAGCCTTCCAATATCTGAAGGGGGCCTACAAGGATGCCTAAGAGGATGATGAAGAGGGACTCTTCACGATGAAGAGGGACTCTTCATCAGGGCCTGCAGCAGTAGGACAAGGGGCAATGAGTTTAAACTTAAACAGGGGAAGTTCAGGTTAGATCTAATGAAGAAGTTCTTTATGTGAGGGTGGTGAGGCACTGGAATGGGTTGCCCAAAATGGTAAATGTTCCATCCCTGGCAGTGTTCAAGGCCAGGCTGGACGGATCCTTCAGCGACATGGTATAGTATGCAGTGTCTATGGCAGGGGGGTTGGAACTAGATGATCTTAAGGCCCTTTCCAACCCTAACTATTCTATGATTCTAAATACATGATTAACGGGAAAGTCACTTTACAAAATATTCATCTTACCAAATTCTCCTCACATTAGCATAACGATTTCTTATACAGAGGAGAGTAATACTGATGTAAGATTTGTATTCATCTCTACTAAAGTTGTCATGAGCATGAACAAGTCTTTTCAATACTAAGTTTGTGCTCTACAAGAGAAAAAAAAAGCTAATCGAAAAACCCAACAAAAACCAGAGAACAGCTTAAGTCTTAACCTTTGTCACAATTGTGCTCATACAGTTGAGGAAGGGGTTAAATCCAGGTTACCACATGTATTCTTCACAGCCCCCTTAGATCTAGCCACTATAATTTTTAAATCCTCCTCTCAAAAAAAAAAAAAAAAATCAAGTTTCTATTGCAAAACTAGATTCAGCCCAATTTAGACAAAGGTTTTCTTTCATGAAACAGCTAATACAATTTTTAAAAGTGGGCCTTCCCTATGCCTATTAATCTAATTGCCCTTGCTTAGGCAAAGAAATAGGAAATGCTGTTTCCAGAAGACATTAGCTTCTTGAAGCATCGCTTTGCAAGCAGCAGAGAAAAACTTGCTGACAGATGACCCTATTTTCTCCAGTAGATTATGCCACGAGCAACTAACATCAATCTAAACTTACTCATCTGTTTCAGGACACCTTGCTAAATAAAAAATGCTAAACTTTTCAATCCAAAGCACCAATTTTACCTAATCTAAAAAAAAAAACAAAAAACAAACAAACAAGCAAAAAAAAAAAAAGCCAGAAAAGAATTAGAGGAAAAAAAAAGGGGGGGGGGGGGAATACCACACCACAAACCAACAAACAAACAAACCCCACCCCACACATCCAGAAAACCCAGGCATAGCAGAATTTTCTGCAGAGTTTTCCCAAATACCATATTCTAAGCTCTGACCCCTGAGCTAACCACCCGCTGACATTTCTAGGTATTGCCTGTGTGAACACAAGTCTAAATTTATCCCTTAATTTGTGAATGTTGGTTAACTATGGAATTCAGTCTTTCATACTACTTCTTAGTGACAGCATCTTTGCAGTATAAATAAGGCTGTCAGAGGACTTAAAATATTCACCAAACCCTCTGAGAGGAGAAAGATGTTTTAAAAGCATACTTTTCATGCTGAAATTTTAACAAAGCTACACATACCTGAAGCATATTTCAGCACAGTGTCAACAAATACGTGGGACTCATCTAACTATGTGATAATAATAATTGTAACCAGAAAAGCAGCTTTCCGAATATTAGAAGTTGGGGGAGGGGGAGTTAATTCCTTCAAGGACAGGAGGCTGTCAGCTCTTGCTCCTTAGGTTCTTACACACCCTATAATGAAAACACTCCTTACAAAGCTTCCAACATCACATTCTACACCCCCTTTGCCCCCCACAGTATATTGTCCAGGAAACAGGAAAGCATTACTCTTCAAAGTTACCTAATCCAGCTTCTTTAAAAATTTTATTAGGTGAAGTGTACTTGAGTAAGGAAAACAAGCCTAAACACGAAAAAGATTTAGGTGTGCTCTAATTTCATATGCTGCAAATGAAAAGTATTTCAGATTTAATCTCATTAGCCTGCACGTCTTTTAAAAAAAGGAGAGTTCGGATGTGGGGGCCTTTCTGAGGGCGGGGATGCGGCTGGATCAGACTGGGGGGCGGAGGGGGTGAAAACAGATTTACCAGCCTTTGAAAAAAAGTCTCGCTAAATACTTTCTGTTCGTTGTTCTTACAAGCGATAAAGTCAGCGCGGCAAGTTCGGGACTCCCCGTGCAATACGCTCGGATGTCGTTAACGCCGTTAACGACAATTGCGTAATTCCTACTAGTCTCTTTAGATACAGAGAAAGGGGGAAAGGGTAAAAAGGGACGGAATGAGAGGGACAAACCTCTCTAAGAGGAGAGGTCCTGAGGGGAGGGGTGTTCCCGCTCGGTTTCAGGCCGTGTTTAAGCTCTGGCGGTGGGAAGGGAGGGCTCGCGCTGCGGGACCCGCACCCGCCGAACAGGTGCACTAAACCCTCGCTCCCCATTACCTGGCCGGGCCGTGGGGCCCGCCAGCCATTTCCAACCGGGTGAGCCAGCGGCTCCCCGTGAAGGCAGAGGGAGCGCGGCCCTGGGAGCTGCGGCGGCCCCGGCTCCCCGGCCCGGCCGACGGCCGGTAACAAGAGGTTAACCGCAGCGGGAGCCGGCCGGGAAGCCGAGCCCAGGGGGATCCGCAGGCGGCGGCGGCGCCCCCCGCCCGGCCGCCACCACCACAATAGGGCGGTCGGCACATGCCGGCCGGGCTGCCCCGCTGCCCCGGCTGAATGCGGGCCCGACGCGGCTTCTTCCGCGGGGCGGCCTAGCGCCGTCCGCCGCCGACACGCGGCTGCCGTTGGAGAGGCGGAGAGGGGGAGAGCCCGGGCCCGGCAGACGCTCGTTACCGCCCGCCACCTCCCACAAGCGCAACTTTCACTTCCCTAGAGGGGGCAGGGGCAACACCGCCGAAGGAGCGGGGGGGAGGGGAAGGAGCCGGCTCCCCTCCTTTCCCGCGAGGGGAGGGGGCCGTGGGATACCCCGCCGAGGAGGGGCAGGGATTCCCCCTGCCCCGGGCGAGAGATCCGCCCTCTCCCCTGCTCCTCGGGAGGCAGCGGGCTCGCCGTCAGCCGCGCCCCCCCTCACGCCCCGCGCTTCCCCCCCAGCCGGGCTCCCCGCGGCGCTGCCGGGGAATCCCCTCCCTGCCCGCCCAGGTGTCAGCCGTTCGGCGTTCAACCGCTCCCGCCGCCGGAGTGGGGGGGGGGGGGGGGGGGCAGGACGGACACAGACAGAGGGGTTGTCTCTTACTCGTAGTCCCTGAAGATCTCATTAGTGACCCTGCAGTAGAAAACGCGCTCGTCCGGGCGAAGGTCGGCGGGGGGCTTCTGCCTCACGAAGGGCTTTCGGTGCAGCAGCGGCATCGCCCCACTCCGCGCTCTCTTCCTGCCCCAGGACCCGCTTCGAGGGCGACGGAAAAAAGAAAAATATACAATATGCGGAGAGTGAGCGAGTGCGGAAAGCGGCGGCCCCCGGCCCGGGGAGGAGGGAGCGGGCTCGGCGTGTCCCTCCCCCCGGGGGGGCCGAAGAAGGAGCAGGAGAAAGCGGCGACGGCACGGCAGTCTTTTGTGTGCCTGACGCGCCGCTGCCTGCCGGGGACTGAGAGCGGAGCGAACGGCGGATCCTTCCTCCCGCCTCCGCCTCCCTCTGCCTCACAATGGGGCCATGACGCCGAGCAGCGGGCGGAGGCGGCGCCCCCCGCCCCAGCGGCGCAATGTGCTCGGCTCGGGGATACCCCGACCGCCGCCGCGCTTTGTCTCCTCTGGCTCCCCTGCCCCCGGGCCGCCCCCTTCCCCCGCCTCTGACCCACACACGCCGGGCCGGACACCAACTTCCACTCCCCCACCGCCTCCGCCTCCTCCCCGCAAAGCAAACACTCTGGAGGGGCAGCGCCGACCACTTATCGCCCTTCTTCCTTCCTCCCTTTCCTGCCGGGCCGCTGCCCGATGGGGGTCCTCGCCCTTCCCGCCCCAAGCCGCGCCCCGGCCGGGCCGCCGCCGAGCTCTGCCGCCGCAAGACAGCGCGGCCGCGGCACGGGGGACTGCTACCGTCCGGCCCGCCGCAGAGCGATCCCCCCCTGCCCTGCTCTGGGGCCCACCTGGCGCGGCCGCAAGCTGCCCTCGCTGCTCGGCCGGTGCGGAGCGCCGTGCCCTCGCCGCGTTTCTGCCCTTTCCTCTGCCCCCCCGGCTCCTGGGAAGTTTTTGATCTACTTCTTCAAGCCCTCAATCAGGAAGAGCTGCGGGGAGGAGCCTTCCCTTGCTCTCCCCTACATCTTTATTGGCCGCTCGGTGCCTTCCAGCGTGTGTCACACAGGAAGACAGCGAGCTACATTATTAATTAATGGCTGAGAGGGCGCATCCTCCATTTTTGAATTATCAGCCGGAGATCTCCGGTGCGGGGGGTGGGCCTGTGCCGGCTGACTGCGCTGGGGAAGGCGGCTCTTCCCGCACGGCGCTGCCGGCCGGGCTGCGGACGGCACGGCACGGTACGGTATGGCGCGGCAAGGCAATGCGGGGCGGCCCAGCCTGCGGCGCTGCTCGCCCGGCCGCGGCTCCTGCCACCGGCACGAGCAGCGCTTCCCAACCGGGCGCCGAGGAGCAGCCGAGCAGCTGGGGACCACCAGCCCCGGGCGACCTTCTCGCTCTCCTCAGTAGCTGCCCTGCCCAGCAGGGCGAGGCGCGTCCCCGGTCGGGCTGGCTGGCTGGCTGTCCGCTCGGGCTCGTCCGCAGTGGTTTCGGTCTTTGACAGTCCAGTTCCGGAGACATTTCTCTGTTACAGCCCAAAAGCCAAGAGCGTAGTGCTGTGAGAGCGTACAGGGGCACAGGAATAGATTTCGCTGAAAGTGAGGTTATATACAGTTAAGATGAGCGTAAACGTTGTACGTGGGCCCTTTAACATTTTTTCCTGTTCACCGAAAATCTCACTACATGGTTTTCATTTTCCACCCCTCTTTTTACTTTTTCTTTTCTTTTTTCCTTTTTTTTTTTTTTACACTAATGCATTTACAGTGCCATTGGTAATTAAAAATTAAAACTGGGGTGTTAATTTAATTGTGTTCTCAAAAGTGCTAGTCAGCTCGAAGACACAAAAACACATAAAGTGCACATCCATTATAGTTCACTATTGCGGAGTCCAGCGCTTACACGAAAAAAAACCTACCAAATAATTGTAGAAACTCCACAGAACTCTTATGTGAATATTATCTGAAAGCTGATCTCTAAATAATTTAAGCTTACAACTTCAAGTGCTGCTCCTGCAAATAATGGTGTCGCGCTGTTTCCTGCACCTGTACATAGGTTGTTTTCTTTACCTCTGCAAGTAAAGGCAATGATCGGTGCTGCTGTAGCATGCATGACTAAAACCTGAAAGAATGTTTACATCCAATTCATGAATTACTTGGTTTAAAAAGTGCTCAGGTTTAATCAAAAGCACTGAGAAATGTTAATTCTGGCTCTTTCTAGTTCACAAAATACGAAGCTTGAGCTACAAAACAGGTTAACTCCTGAGTCCCACCGGTTTATTTACATTTGCCAGCTGGCTTCACTTTCAGTTTTTAATTACTTTCTAGCAAAGGGCACAAACACAGCTTGAGTTAATGCACTTCTACCTAACATCTGGTAATTTTTAGTTAGTTTTGCATCAAAACTGTACAGTACACCGTGGTTATGACATTGAGTGTTGCCAGCTCTTATGATTACAATGAGATTTCACAACACTGAGCTTTGTTTCAAGCTCTAGCTCTTCAGCAGATGTGATTAAATAGGAACCTCAGGTCTCCTTAAAAATAATTGTATTGCTAAATATCAAGTTTAAGAGAAAAGCTTGAATATTTGAACCTGAAAGACTCACAAGTTAGAAGGGAAATAAAAGCTTTGAGCTTTGAATTTCTCATTATTTAAAATCTCATTATTTTTAAGCCAGTATCGTGGTGTTTGGGAACTTAGCTGATTGTTTCTGTGCTCATGTTGTCAGCACAGCCTTATTTTAGCTCTAGTTGGTACCCATGAAAAATGCATGAGTTGATAGAACTGTGACATCAAAAGCAAATTCCCCCTTCCTTCTTGCTCACTCTTGCCCTCTTCCTCTTTTCTTCTCACCTTTTCCTCCTCCTCTTGTTCTTCCTCCCTCATTATTCTCTCGGTGATTTTCCAGGGAACAGATCCTCTCTGAGTAATAAGGTTGCACTCTGTTTTCATGTTCATAGGATACACAGGAGCAGTTCGTTCAGTTTTCACCTCCAAATCCAGCTCTGTTCTTTGAAATCCATAAATCCAAGCTCTGATTCTGCTCCCACTAAGGTGATCAGGAACTAGAACAATGTTTTATGACAGCAGCTAATGTCTATTAAGTCTATTGAAGATTCACTGGGTTTTAATTCTGAGAAATCAGAAAATAAGTTGCTTTCCTTCCATGGAAATATTTACTGTGTTTTTACACTGTGTTTAATTTTTGCAATAATTTGTGTGGATTTTTTTTTTTAACACATCACTGAAAGTATAGCTTTGATTCAAGGTACAAGAATGGAATTTATGACAATAACTGGGGTTGTTGATGTGTATTTTGCCACAAAGCAGCAAAAAAGAAGCTGCTTTCTTTTTAAAAGATGACTTACATCCAACAGCCATACTAACAGAGTTCCCTAGCCAGGGAGACTGGCTCTCATTCGTGGCAGTTCATGGAACTTTAAAAATAGTTATATTGGGAACATAAAACCTTATAAAACACTTAGTCTCTTTGTTTTACAAAGGTAGAGTGATTTCCCCAGGACAGAGTCAGCCCAGGCTTGGGGCAGCCCCCCAGCTGCTCCTTCAGCTCTCCCCACAATTTACAAATTCTTTATTTCTTTTCACTTGCTCCTTGCTTTATCACAGATATCATTCCTTGTCCTATCCTGTTTCTTCTTGTCTTGAAATCACCAACAACTGCTTTATGCAAAGATAATCTGAATATCTATTCAGATATTCCCAAATATCCATTCAGCTATATCCATTACCAAATGTATCTATACCACATGTATACCATTGTTATTCTGGAACAAGTAGAGCACATGGAATCATTTTACTAGATCATTGCCACTTTAAATTCACACCTAAGTTTACATTGGAATAACTAATGTTAAGCCAAATCATATACCTGGAACCATGCAAAAGCAAAATTTTAGTCGGTTTTACCTGTGTTGTCATGCAATTGGGAGAGGTTTTTTTCTGTACAGTATGTTTAGCTGCTTGCTTGTTTTTTTGTTCTTTTTATTTTACTCACAAAGTTGCCACTTTGTTCTCTCAGGGTTTGGTTGAAGTCAGAGAAAACTTCACTGGATTTCTTCACAAAGAACTTCTTTGGACTTTGAACAGCATGGTAGCTTCTCAACTCTAATTATTATCAAGAATATGGTTGAAAAGATAAATGTGAAAAAATGCAACTATTTGTGCAAATGAGAGATTGCTAGTTGTCCAGTCAAGTGACATCAGTAATCTCTACCTTTTTCTCAGTTGACTGGAGCATGTAAAAAGGGAAAAGTGTAACATATGTGAGCGTTGACTCATTTTAATGCACAGAGTAGATTTTTGAGAAATAGTATCATTCCTTTTCTTTCCAAATGCTGTTTTGAACGTCCTTCATTTCCATAATGCAAACAAGCTATAGATCTTGCGCCACCCAGAAGAAACATATTATTTATCTGATTATGGATTTTATAATTTACCAATACAGCTTTTCTTTCAACATTTGCCCTTTCTTTGCCACTTTTCTGAGCCAATATACTCTTTTGATCATATATCTTTATTTAGACTTAAAATTACGTGAGCAAAGACAATGTGCTGGTTTTATCAATCCACCCCAGCTGTGGGTAGCAGTAACATTTGGTCTGTCATCTTTCGCTAGCTGTAAAGCACTATGCTTGATTTTTACTAACACTCTCACTTATGAATAACATATTTCAGTCAGAAAAAAACAAAGAGATACACAGATGATTTTTCACAAATATTTTCATCTTTCATTCTGACTCAGTTGTGTTTCAACATGCTTTGAAAGCAGTTCTGGAGCAGAAGGTTAGGATGTTGTTTTCTGCAGTTGCTAGACACATTAAATGCTTGTTGCTTTCACAGGAGTCACAAATAAAGGTGAAGAATCAATCCCTGTTGTCAGTAAATTTTTGGTACAGTCACATTTTTTTGGTAATTCCTTAATAGTCTTAACCCAAGCATTCCACAGTTGCAAATGTATGCATAACCTTTGGGTCTGTTGCTATCCTAGAGGGCAGTAAGTCACGGCCAGAGTCTGCTTCCCCTATTGCTAAAGTTAAAAAACAGCCGATACAGCAGGGCCTATCTCTCAACAAAGCCCTTGGGGAGGGAGGGAGGTCTGAGATGTTTCTTATATCATCAGAGTTCTTCTACCTAAAGGCATTCCATCTTCATCATTTTTTTTACAGCTTAAAAGGATTTAGACATACAGTTCTCATTGCTTTTATCGGATATGGCATGTTTGATTTCTGTGGAACACCAGAAATAGAGATGTTCCTCTGAAGTTTACTCTAATTGTACCCTATTTTTTCCCTCTCTGAAAAGGCTATTAAAGGTATTTAGGCTGATAACCTTATACTAGTGGGGAGGAACTCCGACCTCATCTACTTCACAGCAATGATCATGTATGATTGGCCTGTAGCCTGATTACAAAATGATAAAATGATGTTATGAAACCACTATTCATTTCTTAATAGTGTCTCTGAAACCAGCTTACATTCTAAGAGGACTGGTACTGTGTTTTCTTTCTTACAGTTGTAGTGCACAGGATACAGACTATTGACACTACTGTAATTTTCTGACACTAAAATATACTGAATTTCTCCTTGCTAACCAATATTTAGAATAGATGATGACTGATGAATGATTTTCAATGAATGATGGGTGAATTTGCTACCTTTTGCTACATATGCACATTGTCACTACTGAAGCGTGTATGGCTTTTACAATAGATTTAAATATCCTGCTTGAAACCTGGATCTGAATCTATAACAGTCAAATTCATGCAGTCTTTATGCAGTCAAATTTAAGACTGAGGACTCTCGAACTGCATAATACTAACCTCCTACCATTTACCAAGTTTGCATTCATCTTATTTGAAATGCTGATATTGAACACCTCTCTGTCCAGTTGATGAGTAGAACCAATAATTTCAAGGATGTTACTTTATGAATTTGTTCTATGACTATATAGTCCCAACTTTTATTTTTTTCAGTAATACTGAGATCAGACAAACCTGCTTGCATATTGAAAGAGATCCCATGCAGTGCAATTTCTGTTGAGGAGCACATAAGAGAAGTTGGCACAGTAGCTGATCACAGGGGTTTTTAGTCAAAGATTACAGCTATGAGCCAATCTGAAACATAATTCTACTTACAGACAGACCACGCTGGATTTTCATAAAGTCATTCACTGGACAAATGTGATGACTCACGACTGTGACTAGTATTCTGACTTATCTATTTAATATGAGACTCCTTTGGCCCCCACCTTACTTTCTTCTATTCTGCTACTTATCTCTCATAGAGGGCTTTAGGAAGGATGAGGAAAAGATATTAACCATTTAGGCACTATTCCGATGGTAGATCTCAAATAGGAGCAGAGTTGAAGAAGCCAGTAGCTGGCTTGACAAAGACTCTGGGTGCCTCCCCACTTAATGACACACGGGTGAGTTGTGGCGTGTGCAGGTGGAACAGCCTCACTATGATGCTCCTGCATGTGCCTAGACCCTGGCCACCACTTCAGCCCACGTAGATGAGGGCTGGAGTGAAGAAGTAGCTTGCCCTGGGTACAAAATAAGCTGCAGTTTCATGCCGTTGTAGGACACTGCTTTTCCATAACTGTATTAAAAATGTGCTGGCAGAGTGATCAAAGCCTGGTGTGCGGAGTCCTAAAGCTACAGGGAAGCCCACCACACTACATCACGGCCACAGAACATATTCCTCAGGGGAATGCTATACACAAGGGAGATACTCCAAAAGGAGAACTCCTGAGGCACAGCCTACATAATCATTCTCCCTCTTACCACAGGTCCAGGGACAGGCATGCATTAGGTAGACACCTGTGTCCCACGATGCCCATGTTTGGTCCTCACACCCAAGAGAGATATTGATGGAATTTCTACATTTCTTAAAAGTCAGGGACTCATAAGTGTGTTTGGTTTATATAAAGCATTTATGTAGAGCAAAACTAAAGGAAAAACGATGTAAAAGGTGGTAAATTCAGTGTGTGCTTTGGTCTTGCTTACTTTAGAAGATTTAGGACAGCCAGTAACAGTAGGATTGTTACCATTAAGTTGCTAAGCATTCATAGCAAGGAATAAAATGGTTTTGTTACTGGTACCAATTTACTGCAACAATTTACAGAATTAAATTGTTAAAGATTCAGTAACTTGTGAATTAAGATCTGAAAATTATTTCAGTTGCATATTCCAGTCATCCAAGAAGTTTCTAAACAAAAAGCAAGAGCAAGACTTTACAATACTAAGACCACCTTCAAACATTGAAGTTTTAGTACCTGAGACCTTATTCAGTACAACCGCACAGCATGGACACAATGTTGCAAAAATGTTTAATATCCACATAGTTTATTGTTCTATAGGGACACTTTCAAGTGATGCAGTTTACCATTATGCATCTCTCAATGTACCCATGTTTAAGGTTTAATTGGTATAAATATCTCAGGCTAAAATACTTTTTGTATTTGTTCGTACCCTAGTTATCATAATTACAGAATGTCATTAAAAAAATCCAAGCTTACAGAGATAGCAACACTTAAAACAGCATACCGACCATCCTGTTGGCCCAGAAATCAGAAAGTTACTCTTAATTCCAGGCCTCCTTTAGGGCAAAACAAAAGGTCACCTACAGCTCTACAAAGTCCCTAAAGGAAGCAACAGGTCAGACCCCTCCTTTAAAGAAAACTTTCAGTTACACTCAGTACCCCTGACTCATATGAGGTCCAGTGACAGAAGTGCAGGTAATAATGAGAAAAAGGAGAAAGTGTGCAAGTATGAAAGTGTTCTTTTATACCTTATCTCAGTAAGTACCCCCACTAAAGTCAGTACCAAGGAGAAAGGTTTAAAAGGTCAAACCGTGGCCTTCCCATCACTGCCCTGAACTACCTTGATTTTTGCTTTCTTATGTCTGTGAGTGGGTGTGTTGTGCCTCTGTGACAAAACAAAAGGTCAGTGAGAGAATTTCCTGCTTCATAGATAGGACGTTTGACCATGCAAGGCATACGTGTGACCTCAATTCTCCGTTTCTTGCCTGTTGTGCAACTGAAAGTTTAGCAGTGAAAGGAGTTACAACCTCAGCATTATCTAATTCTTGTGCATATTGCATGCACACATGCTTGGATAAAAATGTTTAACAGCTGACATAAGTTGAAATAAAACACTTCTAATCTCCCCCCCTTCCTCCCAAGTCATACTCCGTAATACTTCATTCACACAGTCTGAACGAACCTCCTGGCAGGAGGACAATTTGTGTTAAAAATCGGGAGGAGGAAAGGGAAAGGTATGCCAGGAAACACTGCTTGGTCTGTGCCGGTGGTTGGATTCTTGATGAGTTCCACAATAGCCTGTGACTACAGCCCATGTCTGACACATAGCAACACATACAAATCCTTAATGTTCACACAGAACCTGGTAACAAAAAGTTGTGACTTTCCAAACGAGTTTGCAGAAGCAGACAGAAGCTGTGCTCTTCCGGCTGTCACAGCTCAGTCCGAATGCATGAATGAGTAAACGCTGCCAGGGAGGTTTTATTCGCTGCTGTCAATTTGGCTGTTAGTGTTAGGCCAACACTGCCACTCCAGTGTGCACCAGCTCCACTGGCTGGCCTGTCAGTGGGATTTAGACAGAGTCTGGCGCCAACTGTGGGATCTGGAGGGAAAAGGTCTGCATTTTGTGAAGGAGGCTGGAGCCACTTCTACACCAGCCATGTTTTAACAACCAGGCATCACCGCAGTGCCTGCATGATGGTGGGAGCTTCCACGCTCAGCTCACGGCTTTCCTAAGGAAGAGCCAGCTGTCTGTCTGTTTTCATGTCCTTCCTCACCACTTCATGCCTGCCTAAATCATGAGTTGTTTGGTGGGACAGGGACATCCGTCCACCAAGGAGCCTCAAGCCCCTCAAACACGCTCACAGGGAGCAGGCCAGAATGGTGGGTGGGCCACCTCCTGAGGCTCTTTCGCACCCTGGGCACCAATCTTGCCAGCAGCCCAGCAGTGGGCACTGCAATTTGGGCCTGGGGCCATGCCTGGGGTTGGGGTCAGGGCCAGGGTGCACAGCAGAGGCAGGCAGGTGGTCCAGCCAGCATGACAGGAGCAGGTGGGGTCCTGAGTGGAGGGTACCCATGCTGTGGGGTCTCTGCATGGGCAGTGGCACCCTTACGACAAAGCCCACCACAAGCTGCTCATCAGGGGCAGCCTCGTGGCGGGCGGAGTGTCTGTGCTCTTGCCTGTAGAGAAGGAGGCTGGTTAAAGCTTAACCCGAGGTGAGCATTGGTGGAAGGAGGTGTTTTCAGGAAAGCCCTTGACATTTGTCTGACCTGTCTTCCCAGGGGTGTGCGGGAGGCTGAAAGTTGCTGCCCAAGGATGGAGGCTGGGGTTTGTGGCTGCTGTAGAAAGGCTGTGAAGTCCATCACCTCAACCTCCTCTGCACGTTCACATGTGCCTCCAAATGGCAGGCTGGCAGCCTGGGCAACCTCCAGGGCTGGCACCAGCCCCAGCACAATAGTGGTGCACCAGCAGCCTGCCATGAAGCAGGTCACCATGGAGGCCCATTGCCCTCCCCACCTTTTAGGCCTTTGCCGAAATTCAGTAGGAAGCACCTTTTGGCTCCAAGCCACAGGAAAGCTTTGAAGTATATGTGGGTTGTGAGCACAGGGTTTGGCCACCCCTTGGGTCAATAGTGAAGAAGCAGCGCTCCGTTTGGTGCCATAAGCTGCGCTGCTTCTCGTACACCAGATCATGCCCAGTGCTCAGCAGTGGTGCGTGGTACAGGTCTAAAACCTCTCAGAAATTAAGAGGTCCTTCTGCTGAGGGTCATAAAATGTAATCAGTTCCAGTGAGGGTCGAACAGCAAAGTGCTGCTGGGAATAATTTGGACTTTGTTTCTTCAGTTAAACTAGAATTAATCTATGTAACTAGTCTTTCATATTTCCATGGTGTATAGACCTTGTGCATCTGACCATTCTTTTTTGTAAAATTAGGTCTGTCCCTTCAGCCCCTTCATTCTGTAAACTATCAATTCACAAGGATTTAGGGAAGGATAAAAGTTCCCGTAAATTGTTAACAGATTCACAGTGTTAGGAAATGCAGGAGGGAACCTTCCTTACTCCTTTTTTAACACAGTCTACTCTTAAATCCTACTCTTAGATGTATCATGAGCTTTGCATATAGTCGAGACCATGAACTAGTTTAACTAGAGTTATTTTGGAATTGGTTTAGCTGCTGTGCTCTGAACTGTCAGGTGGACACACTGAGAAATAAGGTGTGAACATTATTTTAGCACATTAACACAGGGTTTAAAGGTATGTAGTCAAGTGGGCATAAAAAGTGATCAAGATTGAGCCAGTGCAAGCTTTGTGCATAGGCTAGCTTTAGCATTATTTGGAATTAAGTGCCTTTTGTCTGGAGTTTGCCTGTGTAGGAACTATGCTTAATTCTGTATCAGATGACTGGTGTAAGTATATACTTGTCCCACCAAAGGGAGATTTGCGTTGAAGTATCTGAAATATGTGACATAGTATGCTTTCCTCCTATATTAGTATTAAAGCTAAAAATCCAGCCCTATCAGCTGACTTATATGCTCTTTTCTTTACACTTAAATGTAATTTATTAACCCCTTTGACAGTCAATAGCTATGTATTTGAAGACGTAAGTATATTTTCCCGTGTGAGTACGTTCCACAGCCTTTGCAAAACATCTGTGAGAGGAAAAGCTCATTAATGTGCTTGAACATCTAAAGAAATTAAAGGTAGCATGAAAGTAAGGTGAAAAAGTATCAGTAAGGAGAGGATGTTACCCCCGTTAAGTTCAATCATACTCAAATTGCTTTTTAGTTCATTATGAAACCTGATTATTTTTTTCATAATAAAATTAATATGGATTAATATGATCTGAAATCTTTCTAAAGGAGTAAGTGAATACACACACATACAAACCCCTTGTGGGCGGGATCCTTAAAGATTCAGTGGTGTTCAGTATGTCAAAACACTTGAGCAGCTGTAAGATCAGAACCCAAGGGCCTACAAGCAAGGATGAGCACCTGGGAGGGCGATTAAGGTAAAGTGAAAAACACTTACACGGGTCCCATTCTAGCTGCTGTTTAAATAATCCTATCTGAACTTAACCATTGTACTAAAAAAGAGTAATCAAGTCTTGCAGGTTACATGTGCTTATGCAACTTGAAAACAGAATCTATCAGTTGAGCCAGCTCCTTGGCTCTACTCCAATAGGTTTGGAGCCAGCTTAACTGCCCCGAACATGAGTATTTTCACTTCTCCAGGAGCAGCTCTGCAGGGCATAGACCCACTGAGACAGCCTGTACTTCCCTACTTCTGAACTCTGACTCCCAGGACACAGGTAAAGAAGCAAATGGCTTGGGCAGCATGTACCTGCTGTGCAGTGCCTCTCTGCCCCAGGAACACTTAGCAAAATGTTCACTGCACCTTCCTTTTTCTTTTTTTAAATTTTTTTTTCTTCTTTTTTTCTAATTTTTTTTCTTCTTTTTTTCTATTTTTTTTTTTAATTCTTCATCTTTGGAGATAGGATAGAATCAGCACTCCGAAACTACCATTTTTTAATGTCGACTGATAGGGTTCAGGCATGTTTGCTTTTCTTTGGTCTCTAGTGAAGCATCCAAGGTATCATTTTTGAGTTCCTGTAGCTTGTTTTATACAGACACCCTCTCAAGCTTCTGTCTGGTGAGGAAGTAATGAGAATTTGTGGAGTAATAAAAAAAGAGTCAACATTTTACAATGTTGAAAACTGTTAATAGTCAGCATCAAAAGGCTTTAATCTGTTGACAGTCATATACTTGATTTATATAGCTGGCTGCCCTACTGACTTTTCCTTCAGGCTAAACGGAGGGTGCTCCGAGACATGTGTCTTTGTACAGTGATAAGTCTGGAAACATTGAGGTAGCAACTATCCAAAGCAATAGGTTGAATCTTAAGGCCTGAGCAAGAAGTATCCAGGCAGGACATGTGATTTTCTCGGGTTGATGTGAGTGAATTAAGAGCAAAAGCACTGCCCCCAGGAGCAACTAAAAAAATCAACCCCAAAACAAAGCAGAACAAAAACCCCAACAGTAGTAGTTGCCTAGAGCAAGGGGATGGAAATTTTGGTCTTGTTTTCCTGTTGCCTAGAGTCATCTAAAACCTTTGCCCTTTTACAACTACCTACAAATCCTGGGGCTGACTGGGTATTACACTGTGTGAGAAGGAAAAAGAAAGAGAAGAAAGAGCCCTCTGGGGCACTGAATGGGCCTGAGGGCCTAGCACACGGCTTGGAAACAAGAAATTGCATACTATTTATTTACAAAAGCCATAGAGGAAGGGCTAGAGCTGGTACTACCCCTTTGTCCTGATAGACACACTAATTCAAAGATACCAATAGTAACTTCTAAAGCCAGGAAGAAAATGTTATTTTCCCCTTTTATGACAATCAGATGTTTAGTGGGAGGAACACTCAATGTGCATCTAATAGATAGGTGATGCCAGTTGTAAGGAAAAGAGGACTCCACACCCTCAAACTAAACTAGTTTGGTTGCCAGTACAGTAAGCAACCTAAATAGTGCAAAGATAGGTTCATAGTAATTTAAAGTGTAGTAGGTAACACATAAAAAACCTTATCTAGAGACACCATAAACTTGCAGGGCTTGCTTAGCAAAATAAAATGGCAGCTAAGGTTTTCCAAATGTCAGCTAGTCTCTTTCCAGGTTTGACTGAGAAGGGAACAAAACAAGGACACCTGAGAAAGATGCTGATTTCAGCCTGTTTAAAGGTGCTTCACTGGCACAAGTGATTACTGTGTCCTGTTCTCTGTTTTTGCAGGTGCATGAAACCCTATTTCAAAGAAGGATTTTCACCAGTACCATATTTCGGAAGGTCAGGCAGCTACAGCAATGAACACATGACAGCCAAAAAATTAAAAGGGAGGATGTACCTGTTTGAAAATATTCTTTTCATCATTTCAGCACTCACCTTCTCCTAATTGGCTCCATCTGCTTATCGCTTCATGTGAACTTTGTCTCATGAAAAGATAAGAAAAAATTATGCACCAAAGGATTCAGCTGACTCCCTATTCTGACACACTGCAGGGAAAGTGGTATATAAATGTCATCTGTACAAGGTGAATTTCACCCTGCTTTTCACTGCCCAGTTTAAAAAAATACTAGATTTTAACATTTCTGTTAATATTGCCCTTTTCAGCTGTTTCCTAGAATTTCTAGATCTGGAATAATTTAGATAATTAGGAAAAATAAATTGCTAGTGTTACTTTAAGTGCATCCTTCTCAATCTGAAACACAGCTCAGCGCTGGACTGTCATATCCAGTTTTACAGCAATACTGTACATCAAAAGTTAGCTTGCTCTGATGTTATAAAATGTTGTCAGTGGAGAAAGAAGTCACAGTTCCTTGGGATATTTATAGTATTTTAGAATGCTTTTAAGTAACTTGTAATAGCAGATGCCATTGGGTATTCTGTCATAAGCGGTTTTCTTATTCATAACAACTAATGCATATTATGGTACATTTCAAGCTAGGCCCACATTAAGCTTTGTAGAAAAAAATAAAGACCATGTCTGTATTACTGTATGAATTTCATTTGGATTTTTTTATTGCCACATTGTGTTTAGCTTTTTGTTTTGAATACAGCTCTTAAGTGGGGTTTTAGCCATCAATTTGGTAACATAACAACACATGACAGACTTCAGTGGACTATGTTTAAAGCTCCATCACAGGTATTGATGGCACACACTGAATAGTGTTACCAATAGTAGTGCCCAATTTAAAAAAAACACCAGATTTATGACATTTCTGTTAATATTGCCCTTTTCAGCTGTTTCTTAGAATTTTTACCCCACATTACCGTGGGGTAGAAAATCGACTTATTAAACAGGACTAACCTTTGAATGGCCTGAGCAAGAGGCCCATGGAGTGAGATTCCTGCTTTTGCAAGTGCTGGCCCCTGGCCCCTTCTTCTCTTTCACAGGAGTCTACCTGCTCCCACCACTGCTAGGAAGCCTTCCCCCCGATCGAATTCTCTTCCCCCAGGGTATGAGGCTGTGGATTGCTGCCCTAGAAAACAGGGACACGGCCACAGCACATCCTGGCTTGGGTTACAGGAGCAAGAGGGGCATAATGGACCACTGGGAACTCAGAAGGGCTGGGATACCAGTTCTGGGATCTAAACAAGGTCCCACTGCTCCAGAAGGATCCCAGATGTGGAGCTAAAGTTGGCAATGCATTAGAAAGACAGAGCTAGGAATTACTGACTTGTAAGTGATGGTATCAATTCACAACACATTTCTGTACTCTATGCCCCAGTCCCACTTACTGTCTCTGGCCTCACCTGTGCTTCCAGCCCTGATGCCTTCCAAGTGCTGCTCTTAATCATCCAGTTATAAACATCCCTTTTAACATATGCTCATCTGCCAGCTTACTTGTCTTCTAGAATGGCTGTGGTTATCGATTACTCAAAGTTACACTGTAATTGAAAGTAACAAGCGATTTCACAGTTGTTTAAAAACTTCCAAGAAAATACAGTTGGAACTTCAGGGGCATGTAGACAAAAATTATTTACAATTGTTGTTAAATAGCTTAAAAAGTAGGTAATTTTTTTTTTTTTTTTTATTTCTCCTCTTTCCTCTGCCATTTAGCATCATATGTGAGGAAATTTCTTTGGTAAGTTACACAGCTGCCTTAATCACCACTTCTTCGTCACACAAAAACCAAAGAAACTGAACTGGGAGCTTCTCATGTGTTCTCGGTTAAGGCGTTTAGTCCAAACTCCATCTTAAGCACTGTTATTATGATCCTCACTGAGAAGATGTAGTTCTGCTGATTTCTGAGTGGGGTTTTTCTTTGCTATTTTGTTTTAATACATTAATGTAAAACTAAGCAGATAAGTCTCTGTGTGGTGTGCCTTGACATGCTTCTTGAGTCACTCGGGCTTTCTTGAAGGACTGAATTAACACCTGTCTTGGTTTACAGCTCTATTTGTAGCTGCTGAGTCCTGCCTACCACCATCATCCCACAGCCGCATAACTCAGCAACCTGTCCTTTCTCTTGTCAACACAGCATTTCGCTAAAGAATGCTGTTTACCAAACAAATACCTGCAGAGAGGATGAGACCATTATTGCATGTGTAGCTTTTAAAAAAAGTCAATCATCTGCTGAGGTGGTGGGAATTTGGGGAATTCTGTGCTATAAATATACAGATGTTTATAGTACATATATGGCCTGCTTGTAGACAAAGCCAGCACTCAGGAGACTTCAGCATATAGAGACAAACATAAACAGGAGATCTTTGGTTCTGTCCCAGTGAATGTATGTACCAGACACAGAAACTGGAGATTCTGGAGATTCTGAGGATTATTTTTGACAGTCAAGTGTGTATGAGTCCTACACCATTCCTAAATGCAGTGAGTGAAGCAGGGCAGAAAGAAGAAAAGTCAGATTTTGGTGGCAAAGGAAGTCTTCATATTGCTGCTAGCCTAAAGTTTTCAGATATTGCCTTTAATTATTCTTGAATTGTATCATATTAGGCATGGCTTATTCAGGTGTTTCTCAAGGGCAATGAATGTTTTGCTTCAGCACAGCGTAAGGGTTACCAAAAGAGTGACTCCCAGCAAGTAATAATTCAGTACAGAAATGTAGATTTCATTCAGAGGAAACAATTTTTAAGATGTGTCATCACTGACAGAACAGACTTTGGTTGGTATAAGCTAGTTATTAATGGCTTTCTCATGTCAGGCACAGTATAGGTCTGAATGTGATTAAGTTTGCAGGAATCCTGCCGCTCTTTGGTGACAATGACGTTGAGTCCTGAACTGAAAAATAGGAATATCTTAGCAAGAGTGTAGCTCTTCTGAATAGTTCAACTAAAACATTAGAAAATTTCAGGGTAAATGGAAAGAATAGACCTCAGCATGAGCGATTAAAAAGAACTGCAATTGTTAAGATCTAATTATTATGCAAAGACTGAGAAGCTTAAGAAATCCCTCATGTTGCAATTTACCATTATCAGCCTTTTGAGTACCTTATTTCTAGGTGACAGCATGATTAGCATCTACGAAGGGAGCTCAAATTCCTCATAATACTACATTAGCTGTTAGTAATGCTATCAGCCCTCACAGAATCCCTAAACCTTTTCAGCATATTCGTACAGGAATGATTTGTTTCTCAACTGTTACTTTGAAACATATTGATTTTTCACCCTGCACATGTTTTGACTTGCTTGTGATCTTATCTTATTCAAATTTCAGAACCACACAATTCACCACTGAGATAAAGAATGCAAAATTATCCACCCAGTTTGGCTTCAGACAAACAAATTCAACTCGACACAAACAAAGGGAGCTGTATCCAAGCGTTATTTGCCTGTGTTCTTAATATTTCAATACTTTGTGGAAGAAAGTAGGTTGGGTAACAAGCTGTTTTGACTTCATATCCAGTACACTTTCAGGTTTCTCTAGTCTCCAAAGCCAAGAATCCAGTGTAAAGATGCTACAAAGCTTCAGCGTGCTTAAGGCAAAGCAGGTTTTTTTAAATCTTTCTTGCCATACTTTGGAATAAAATTAAAGTTTTGCTGTAGATAAAAAGAAAAGCATATCTGAGACATGACCTAAATCTTCTACACCTATTGCATATATGATTTATGCTTGGAGGAAGAAACCTTGGATTTGAATTGGTTAGATGTGCTTTTTCTACTGAAAAAAAGCTCTGAGCTCGAAGTGTTTAATTAGAAGCCCTCTGCTTTGATGAACTTTCAGCAATCAGAGCTGAAGCCAAGCTCCCCAAAACAGGGCACCACAGAGACCAGGTCTCTAGTCTCTGACCCATTGGCAAATGGTGAGCAGATAGACCATCCAAATCATCCATCTCGATACTGGCTGACACAACTTCCTCAAACAGGAAAAGCTCAAGCCTCCAAAGTGTAGATGTTGGCATGTAACTGTTGCTCTTGCTGTCATGTAGGAAATGGGGTCAGCTTTGCAAAGAGCAGCCTTTTGACTGCTCTGGGTTATTAAACTGGCAGCTTGAAAGCCAACCTCCCGCAGCCCCAGAAACCTCCTCCTGAGGATCAGAGAGCCTAACTGCAGCCCTATGGAGGATTGCACTGTCTAGCTAGGTAAACCTCTTTTTGATTCCTTGTCTTTTAGTGTGGTTTCATTTTGGAGTGACTTGTTGCTACCCTTAGTACCAGGGAGGACAGGAACTGACCTTTTGAATAACTTTTGTTTGTCTCCAGCAGAACTTGACACTTCTTGCCCATGTTATGCAAGGCTGTCCTACCTACAAGTGACAGAACTGTTTGGCAAGATCTACCACCAGTTTCGTTACAAACAGGGCTGCTTTTTCAGTCCTGATCGAATGGAATGTGTTTGCCAATTTATGTTTTATTTTAATTTCCTCTGCACAGATCTGGAGAGTGTGTGCCTATAAGTACTTGTTTAAAGGGTGCTTGGGGAACTGCTGTTTTCTCCAGAGATTAGATTGTGTTTTCTAGTCATATCTTGTCACAGAGACAGACAGGTAAGGAAGAATCTGAACTGGGTTTCTCTGCACCAACATCTCAGTCATTCATTCAACCAGGTGACAAAGACTCATGAGAAAATAAAGGCTGCACTCCAAAATGATGGTTACAGTAAAAGCAGGGTCCCAAAACCGAAGGGTTCACAGGTTAATAGAGATAGATAAGCAATCTTTTCCAAATCAAAAAAAGTAGTGCAATGGTACCTACCAAATATGATAAGGAAATTCTCAGGTCTGACTATAGAAAGTTTTCCAGTCAATTCTGAATGCATTTCAGACTGGCCTTTAAATTAAAATATGTATATTAAACCAGAGACCAGAATGTGTGACTGAATTCCAATTCAGTCTTTGCAACTGAATTCCAGACAGCATAGAATGATTTTCAAGATGTTATTCAAAGCAATGGCAAATGTATTTTAAAGTAAGCTTAATCTTGCCCAGATTTTGCACAAAATCGTTTGGAAATGCATGCTATTGCAGCTTTTTATTACATCTTAATCTGTTACAGTATTCAAAAAGCTATTGGAAATTAAAATCTGTGATTCTGCAAAGATCACCATTAACTTCCATAAAACTACCAGCAAGTTGTTAAGGGCTGCTAAATACGAAGAATTAATAAACAGAAGTTTTCTTAAAAGTCTTTGCTGAACAAGTACAAAACTTTGTCAACATTAAAATTGTTCAGATTTTTCACGATGCTATTGAAATTATCACAGATTTCTGAATATACAGATCAATCTGTATAAAAAAAAAAAAAATAGTCAAAAATTTGAGAGGTTTGGGAAAGACCAGACCATTATTTGACAAAATACCACACTGAAATGCCTAGAACCCTCGCAATGGATGTAAAAGATTTGCTGAGATCTGTCTGTGCTGTTGATCAGAACAAGAGACAAAGAGTATCCCCAAAAAATTTACCATGTGTTTGACAGCCCTTAGTGAAGACTGAAGAAAGACCTTAAAAATCTGAGATTTCTAGGCAGAGCACATAGTTTCTATTGTTTTTAGTAAACCTTGTAATAAGTCTTATCATATTATTTTAAATATTATTTAAGAATCTTAATCTATAACAGCAGTTTACAGTACTGTCATTCGTGGGTAGGAATTACTAATTGCTTAGTATTTTTACTATGTGTTAGCTAACTGCAAAGTGTGATTGAGATCAATGAGAATGTCAGTAGAGAAGCAATTTTCTTATCTTGTGCTTTAGCTTAGCCCTTTTTCCTCTCGTGTGAAAGAGTAGTGGTAGCACTTTGTTCCGTAGCCTCATTACTCTATGGACTTGTCATTTTGTGTCTGGTCGTCATTCAGCCCAGTCTGTACCTCTATCGTGACGTCAGCCTAGTAAAAAGGGTTGCAGGAGCACTCTGCCAGAAAGGTGAGAGAAAAAAAGCCATAGAAGGGCTATCTAAGTGAAAATGTTTGGAAGTCAAAGGGAGGGCGCATGTTTGACTTCACAAAAGAAAATGCTGGTTTCTGTTGCAATGTTGGTTACACAATCACATAAGGTTTTATTTTTAAAAGCAAGTAAAAAAATTATAGTGCATCAGCTCCTCGACTGGTGTAAATCAGCATAGTTTTATTGACTTTGATGGAGCTATGTTGATTTATACCAGATGAGGATTTGGCCCACTGTATGGAGATATTTTTATTTCTCTTCTCACTCTATCAGTTAAGGAAAGGGTAATAATCAGCAAGCTGGAAGCAATTATGTGTGTGTGAGGAGGGGGTAGTTTCATAATAGCTAACTTGATATTATTTCCTGTAAAATGCATCAGAATAGAGCCTGGAGCCTGCTGACCAGTTTGTTTTGTAAAGAAACATTTGTTCAAATCTGTTTATAATAATTTGTCAAATGATGGGCACACTCGGCTCAAGCACTTGCCTTCCCCTGACACCAGAGGTGGCAGTTCTGGTGCCGACCAGGGCACAAAGTGGCAGGTGATGAGGAAAGACCCAGGCAAAATCTGGCTTTTGCTTGCATCCACATAAATCTGGAGAAATTCTACCAAAATCAGTAGAAATATTCTCTGTTTACAACAGTGTGCCTAAAAGCAAAATTTGGCAGCATTTTTAACTAAGCATTTATAAGCTGTTTCTGGCAGCAAATAAGGATGGAGGAGGGGAAGATTATTCATTGCAGATGCTTCGTAAGATTAACAGAGACTTTCTGGTGACAATAAAGTCTACTAACATAGTCATTTTTGGAAAATGCTTTTCAAAATGCGATTTGAAGAAGTTTTCTGTCATCCTTTAATTCTTAGAGCATTTTGTAGTGGTAAAAAGTGCTAACTGAGTCATCAAGTAAAATGATCTAAATTGTTCTCTTTACCCTGGTGAGGCAGATGATTCCTGACCTGCGATACTAAGTGGGCTAAAGCAACGGATGGGAAGAAATAATTTTGAATAAATGTGTTTCGTTAGGTTCAGCTTTAACTGATAGACATTGACAAGGGAATCAAAGATTGACTGGTCACAACTAAAAGAAATTGATTCATCAAAGTATTTTTAAGTTATAATGCAGTTATATTTAATAGTTAATATTCTATATTTTTAATATAAAAATATTTATATATTATTTATAGTTAATATTCTCAAGTACCTAAAGACACTAAAGTATTCCAACCAACTCTTGCAATATGGCTCACTCTCTGTTATCTTTGCTCTCAAGGATGATTTAAACGTATTTTGGCAATGTTTTTAACTTATAAATATCATTACAATTACTTCATACTCTGTTAGAGTGGATGTAGTTATTCTATACTAATGGTGCTTCTGTCACTGTAGCTTGTACCCATATGGCTACCTCTTTCTGAACTGATGATCTACAGTTAAACTAATCCCAAAACTGGCATGTAGGTGAACCTTTTGACATTAACAGACAACTCATAAAGGACTGGCAAATACATGGTTCTTTTTCTGGAAAGATACATAAATGCAGTTCTTGCCTTGTCTACGGAGAGCCCCATGAAGCTGCACAGCACTCCTTCCCTGCACCAGCCCTCTCCAGCCCTCCTAGCTGTCTTTCCCTGGGAAAGGTCAGGTAGACAATCACACTCTTGTCTTTGATTTGCAGTATAGATATGTTCAGTGCTTCCTTTTGAGGCAAGGACCAATGAGCAACTTTCCAAGGAAGGAGTGGATTTGCTTATTTTGAGATTCTTTTTTCAATAGCTCAAATACAACCTCTGTAAAACCAACATAAGGCACTGAGGGCAGGTGACAGCAGTATGACATTGAATTGAAATCCACGTTCCTGTAGTGAATATGTAACTTTAGTATAAACCACTAGTTTTATTATTCTGTATGTTGTTACAATGCATCTTTCACCGGTCTTGTTATTCAGGTTTTCAGCTACTTATGGAAATTCACAGGGTGTTTTTTCCCAGTAAGTTTTCAATGTATATGCTGTTCTGCACTGGAGAAGACAACTGCAGGGTCATTTTAGTCTTTTCTAGTAAGAACACAGAATTGAAGGAAGTGTGTTATTGTAAGCAATGCTACATCTTGTTTGATTGATTTTCCGCCGTTATGTGTGTGTATATATGTGTTGTATGTATAAAAAAAATATTCTATTCTTTATAAACACATGCACCCGGATCCTATTCACTGTTTAATATGTTGCACAAAACATAACTGCTTACAGACAGTATTCCTAGAATCAATACCGCAAAATCAATTCACACTAAGAATAATTTAAAAAGGATGAGAAAACTTTGAGTGCAACACATCATTGAAATGAGAGTAGTCTCTTTTCATTATTTTTCCGCTTAGGTTTTAGATCTTTACAGAAGAAAAAAAAATGAAGAAGAAGAAAAGATGAAAAGATCGTTTTCAAATCTGGTATGTGCTGTGAAAATGATATCCCAGCTGATTTTGATGTGGACAGAGGTTATGACTGAAGTCAGGAATACACAGAAGATTAAATCCTAAACCATAAACCTGTTTTCATAGAAACATATTAAGGAAACAAAATAGAATGACATACCTAAACCAAAGCATTTCTAAGTAAGGCATCTGTTAGATTTTTCCATGAGGTGTAGGCAGTTTAAGATGTGCTGTGATGGTATTTGAGATTGTTGTGGCTTAGTATTGCTCAGCTTTCAGGGTAAGGGTGGCCCAAAGCCTGAAGATTAATTTCAGGGACAAGCTGAGAAGTAGTCAGGAAAAAGGTTAATATTACAGTAAGTACCAGTTCATATGTGTCAGCTAATCTTTAACTTGAAAAAACACTGGACAAGGTCATCATTAAACAAAGTGAAGTTTGAATGTATGAATGAATTTCAGTTTGGTGTCAGACTGTATAAAGGATCAGGTATTACTCCAGTATCTGATCCCATACATACTACTGGAGTTGATGCTTAGCACAGCAGAACTTCAGGCTGTAAGCACAAGATCTCATGGGCAATATCTGTGGGATGTGGTGACTCCATGTTTGGTCTTGATCAGGGACTGAAATAATCCTGTCACCAGAAAGAACCGAAGTCTGCTGAGACATCTTGAAAGGCACCTCTATGTGTCCTTCAGGAACCAGCACTAATCACCTGCTGCTTTAATCACTCACCATTACCCAGGCACAGGAGGGAAAGGACCCGAGTACCAGCTGAAACCCCCAGCCAGGCTGGATTAGGGCAAAAACTGACAAACCACCACAAGCTCCCTTCCAGGTGCTTTAGCCTGATCTGAGAAGAAATACTAATCACATCTCTACTGTCTAAAGTAGAGCTCATGAGTTATATATTCAAGGTTCTGGAAGCCTCCTGAGGTTTCCTGTGGGCTGTTTTGGGGTTTGCTTTTGGTGTTTGGCTTCGGTTGGGGTTTTTTGTTTTGTTTTGTTGTTTTGGTTTTTGGGTTGTTCGTGTTTTTGTTTTAGTATATATGTAGTTAATTTTTTTGCCACTTGGAAAGAAATCTTTGGAAGCAAGAGGCACCCACCTCTTTTTGATCATCATGTTCCCATAGATATTATGAAGACTGGAAGAAATAAGGCTGGGAGGGATCTCTGAATCCATTTCCATTCTAAGGGAGGTTGAAACAGCAAAGATCAAATTGCTGGAATATCTTCACACACATTATCTGTGTCTAGTGTGCAGCCTGCGTCTGCCTCTGTTACAAGGTTCTACAGAAAGAATCAGTGTGAGAATTATAGCTCCCCAGGGAAGGACTGAAAACAGGAGTGGAAACAACAGAATGACTCCTAAAATGCTGTTGCTCAGCTTGGCCTCCAATTGAGTATCAGTGTAGTAGAACTGTTCATTAAAATAAAAAAACCCTTAATTTGATTACTCTGGTTAATCCTGAAATTTAAGAGGCCAACAGAGCCTGAGACCAGCTTCAGTCTAATTACTAGGCTGGGATTTTTTAATTACCACAAAAAAGACTATTGGGGGAAAACTGTCATGATTCAGAATTCGGAAACCCCATTCTCCCTATTTTCTAGTCATCCCACTCAGCCTGTGAGAGGGAGTGTTGAGAGTGTAGTAAGTGGAGGCAGATAACCACATCCCCAACCTGCTGTCCTACTCAGACAGCAGAATTTCCGGTGTGCTTTCTGCTTATCAAAGAGAAATGATGAAAACAAAAGGGATGTAACTCTTTAGCAGGTGACTTCACAGTAATTACTCATAGTTGGCCTTTTGCGTACAGGCAAAATTTCCATTGGCTTTTTAGCAAATTTCTGCCATGCTTCCACTTAGAAAACTCAAGAGGAAGATAAAGACACAAAGACAGTGCAAATGATTTAAGACATCTTAAACCCTAGTAGATCCTCCTGCTCAGGAGTAAAGGGGCTGCAGAGCTCAGATGGATCTCCCTCTCTGAATGTCACCTTTGTCGAAAAAGGTTTAAGATAATCATTGTCATGAAAAGTTACTGTCTCTTTTGCCGGCTAGTAGAGCAGGATTCAAGCATTTGTGAAGGACATCCTCACTGACAGCTTGGTCTCAGCACCAGCCCACCTTTGTCACTGTATTAAGGCTGCGAAAGGGGTGAGGTGTGGTATCCATCCTGTTCTGCTCTGGTGGGAAGAGTAGCAAGCTGGTGGTGTTAATGCATTAAACTGCATAGCTATTTGGCTGAGGGTTCCTGTCCAAGTTTCCAGTTCCCTATAAGCAGACTCTGCTGAATAGCATAGAACTGAAGCTACTTAGTTTGTAACAGAAACCTCCATCTTGGGAGTGAACGCGTGTTAAGGGCTCTGACAGATGGGCTCTGTTGGACTGAACAGCAGCAGTCCTTAACGCTTTACCTCCCCCGTGTCTGCTGTAACCCTCTCCCAGTGCTGTCTGTCCCAGCAGCTTGGAAACAAGAGTAGATGTTGGCAAGAGTTGTTTTGCCGCGGAGCCTGGCCCAGGGCCTGTGCGGATTGAGGCAGCAAGGCCCTGCTTTGGCCACCACTGGTGCAGAGGCTGTGGCAGTGAGGAGGAGGAGATGGGACATGTGCCATGTGTAGCCATCACTGCTAAACCTGACAGTGTCCAACCATGATGTCTCAAACTCAGCTGATTTGCCAAAACCTCCTGTAGCCGCCTCATGCTGTCAGCACCTCCACACACGTAATAATTTGACCACAGTGGAAGCTTTTGCTTAAAGGAAAGCATAAGAGAGTGCTGGTGCAGCGCAGGCAGAGAGAAGAATGGAATTAAAAGCCCTTTCAGAGCTTTGATCTGAAGCTTTCGGGTTCCAGGAAACCCCTTTTGCCCTGCCAGCAGCAATCCCCACAGCAACACAAACATGGGCCCTGCCTCCTCCTTCTTGCAACATGCACCCGCCTTGTGTCTGGGCATACCTGCCAAGTTTTGTGCATCTCTGTGTCTGGCACCTATGCAAATTAAGCAATCTGTATCTAATTCATCTGCGGTCATAAATACGGCTTCTGAAAAAATACTGGCTTTAGGGTTGGTTAAAAGTGTTAGGCTGAGCCTAGGCTTCGCAGGGAGAGCTCCTTCAGGTACCGGGGTCTGAGCACAGGGGAGATGGGAAGGAGCCTTCTCATCAGCCAGCCTGGAAAGACCAAGGTTTAATGGAAAACACAGGTAACAGGTGAAGACCAACGAGCACAGTGGTGGAAGAACAGAACTTGGAAAGGGGCTGTTCCCCACAAAAGGATGAGTGCTGGCTGCTGTCCTATGTTGTGTCCACATTCAGCGCTGCCAGACCTCCACTGGCAGAGCCCTCCTCCTGCTGATCAGCTCCTTGGCCCCTCTTCACCCTAATCCACCTCTGTGTTGGATGTTCAGTGCCTTAAAACTGGCCTGGAAACAGGAAGCACCCAGAGGAGGAAGGGAAGGCTGTCCCACCAGCTATGCATCACCCAGCTCCTGGGGACAGACACAAAAACAACAGCCCACACCAACCTCGTTGCCTGGAGCAGTTTTCTCTAATTCTTTCAGAACAAGCCTTGCTGCTCCTGATTTCTCCTGCTTTTCCTTCTCACCTTTCCCCTCTCCCACCTCACAGGCAGGCTGGCTGGGAACCAGCATCCAGGTGAACCAGTTTGGGCAGAAACAGATCCCAGGCTGTCGATCTCCGTACTCCCATCTTCCCTTACTGAGGGGTAGGGTAATGGGGCAGCCCTTGCGCATTTCTGAAAACACTGTAGGAAGAGTAAAGGGGGGAGCACGACTGGTAGAGGTGGAACAGTTCTGCAAGGCCGGGGAGAGAAAACTGGGGGGGGTCATACAAGAAGCCAAGTGGGAAGCTATGGGAAGTTGTTCTGGCTTAGCAAACCCAGTGGCTGCAGCAGCAGAGCGTTGGGCTCCTCAGGGCTGTGAGCAATGGAAAGGGCTCAGCTAGGTTGCAGAGCTAATGCGGGCTCATCCCTAGGCTCAGGTCACCATTGGGGTTTGTAGGCTTTACCTCCTCTCTCTGGGGCACTGAGCAGTATATTGCTATTTCCCCTACCATACGACCACCAGGCTGCTCTGGAGATGCTGAGAAGTTTGTGTCCTGTTTCTCTTGCGCCACTTCTCTTCACCACAACAGTGAGGTGAGCCCATTTCCATGGGCTGGAAGTACTTGCCTGGAAGCTAAGATAACTCTGCCAGTTAATCTAGGCTGGGCATCACCCACCCATACATATAGGATGCTTGTCCACTCTCCCCTCTGCCAGGGTCCTTCACCACCATTAAGACCTGCGCTGGGAACAGGGGAAGTTGTTTCTGACCAGCGGTGTGTCTTCTCCACTATCTCCATGCCCCTGCAGTCACCTGCAGGAAGGACAAGGGAATAATCCCAAGTCTGGACACTATAACACTGTAGTTACAAGACAACAAAAAAACCAATACTGAAAGGCCAGTAACTCTGGGCTGAATGGTCTGCTTCTAAGTCTCAGTAAAATAACCACTTTCTAGCTACGAAATAAAAACTAATTTGTTATTTGTGAGAGCTAAACCATATGTACAGTTATGATGAAATGTGGGTGCTGCCACTAACTTCTCTTAATTCAGAGCACGAATATCAACTCAAACCAATGAGTGGTAAGAACATCCTTCTGTTACCAGAATCTTTCAGGTGGGTATGAACTGTCCTGAACGGAAAGTCTGGGCAAAAGAGTCAACCAGAAAGAGCACCAAACAAAACCAAAGGCAAAACCAAGAAGGGCAGACCTCAGCAGCTCAAAGGAAAAGGAATGCGGTGCTGGACTGTATGTACTGCCGTCCTGGTTTCAGCTGGGATAAAGCTAATTTTCTCCCCAGTAGCTGGTGCAATGCTGTGCTTTGGCTTTAGTCTGAGAACAATGATGATAACACACCAATGTTTTAGCTGTTGCTCAGCAGCATTTACCCTGATCAAGGACTTTTCAGTCTCATGCTCTGCCAGTGTGGAGGGGTACAAGAAGCCAGGAGGAAGCAGAGACAGGACACCTGACCAAAACTAGCCAAAGGGGTATTCCATACCACAGCACGTCATGCCCAGCATATTAACTCGGGGGAGCTGGCTGGGAGGGACCAGTTGCTGCTTGGGTTGCACTGGGTATCAGTCAGTGGGTGGTGAGCAAGTATATTGTGCATCACTGCTGCTTGTTGTTGAGGTTTTTTTGTTGTTTGCTTGGTTTTTTTTCTCCTTTTAGTTTTATCTCTCTCCTTGTTATTTCCCTTTTCGTTATTATTACTACTAGTAGTATTATATTGTACTTTATTTTTACAATTAAACTTTCTTATCTCAACCAATGGGTTTTTGTTTTTCCCAGTTCTCCTCCCAATCCCACAGGGGGACAAAGGAGTGAGTGGCTGCATGGTACTTAGTTGCCAGCTGGGGTTAAACCATGTCTACTCCAAAAACAGCATCAGTTTGAAAGGGACTGGAAAATTTCACAGAAGCCACCTTGTTATCTATGTAAGTAAAATGAATCTAATTCTCATCCTGTGCTCAGTCGTGCTGTTCTCGTGAGCAAAGCTCCCTCAGAACTGAAAAACAGAACAAGTCATTTTAAGGCTCCTCTTACTTGCAGGAAAGCCTTACGAAGTTGGGAAGGAAGAAAATAGTAGCCTTAAGAGGTGCTTTCAGCCTTCTAGACATTGCCTGGTATTAGAGACCCTGGGATAACTGATAGCCAACTCATATTCGGCTATTCTGCAAGTTAAAATCTTATTTATTTAATCAGAGCAAGCAAAATAATACAGATGTGGAAGAATTCAAAGGTAGCCTAAAGCCATTTTTGTACTTTCTCCCTCAGCCCACACCTTTGGCTGTAGCTCAGGATCTGAGTATCTGTGCATAAATAGGTTTAAAGATCCATCTTCTGAACTCTTGCTGCTCTGAGTTAAAGGTAGAGAGCCACATACTCAGCTGATAAGAACTGAAGGAAATCCGCTGAAGTTTTGCACACATGGAGTTATACCAGCAGGCACCCAAACCAGCACACTCTCCTTTACTTTTATCTAACAATTTCTGTGCTCAGCACCATCTCATAGGTCACCATGGCTCTTGTTAAGGGAAGATGCCTAAATTATACAGACTTCGTGCTGCACAGAAATGCTTCAGCTCACTCAGTTACCTGATGGGAAGGGATTATGGCCTGTAGCAACCTCATTTGCTGGTGCCAGACTTCTGGCACCTGAGCTAACATGCCTCTCATTCCCACGTGTACCTCTGAGGCACTGGTTCCAGGGCAGCAGCACAGTGTGCTTCATCTCAGATGCACACCAGCATCCAAGATGAGGCACAGAGCAGAATACAGGCTAAACGCCTCTGTGAAGCATGAGCTGAGGTTCCCCCTCAAAGCCGGCACTCAACAGGAAGCAGTAAGCAAGAGTCTGGGGAGCTGGGGTCAGGGAACAGCCCTGCAAAGAGGTGGGACACAGTAGAGCTGGTAGCAGCCAGGGATGGGCCAAGATGCAGGATCACACCAGAGGAAAGGAAAAGCTGAAAAGATAAGCACCAGGACAGTGTGGTGGCAGGAGGAGATGGTCTGAAAGCAGGAGCTTTTTCCTCTCAGGGAGGAGATGCTGCATTTGGAGCCTGCATGAACAAAAAAAGTAGATATATCTGATATAGCACACCAGCTATATCCCACAACTGTGAATGCACAAGTAATGTGGCAGAGGTAGCACTAAAAGCTGATATAACACTGCCACAGCCAAATGTCAGCAGTAGCCTAAAGAGGGAACTTCACTCTGAAAAATGCATAGCTGTAAAATCCATAGATAAACCTGATGTCTACTTCTATTACCAAAACAGCAGTTTGAACTAAACAGCAATTTGTGTTTGGCGTTGAAAGACAAACAGGAATAAGGTCCAGAATATGAGTCATTAAAACATAAAAAAAGCCCGACATGTACTGTATTCCACAATCAGCCCCTTCCTGAAAGGGGGCCAAAAGCTGTACATATTTTGGAGTCTTCTCTTCCACAGCAAATCTTAGTGCAGCTTCAGAATTTTTGGCTGACACCTTGATGACACTTAAATAGAGTCAGTCTCTGAAGCATAGATGTTAACCAGGCAGTGGTGATCCTTACTAATTCCAGTAAGTGCATTAGAATTACAGACTCATAGTATTGCAACACCACATGTTGTACTTACATGTGTGGTAGTTTTGATTATAAAATCCTTGACTGCTCGCTGTGCTCATTGCCTGGCTCTGTTTTGGACTTTTTTGCTATGACCTTCTGGGTTATATTGCAATGGAGCTCTGAGAGTGACTAGTCATCAGTCCAGTCTTTCTAACATGCCCAAGTGAGAAAGAACCAGTGAGAATGCCTGAGACGCTCCTGTGCAGACTTCAGAAGGATGGCCCTAGTACACACGCATAGTAGTTAAAGATTTCTTGAACCCACTAGTTCAGGTTATCATTTCCTCTAATTGTCACATTTCCTAACTGAAAGGTACTTACTATTCAAAATGCTTTCAAAATTACCATGAAAATGTACTAGTTTGTGCACATTCTAAGCTTGCACGTCTTATACGGGGCTGACAGAAAACATGCAGGCATCTATTATCTCTAGCACAGAATACTGCTCCTCAGCATCCAGCCCTAGTTAGTTGGCAAGTGCTCTTGCAACATCATGCTTAGTTTCGTTTTAGAACACAAAGCCTTGTGTTTTGTTAGCTTTCCATGTAACTTACTACTAAAATTGTTAATTTTTCCCTTGTTTCGTTGTTCAAGCAGTTGGAAGCGGGCAGCTCCACCCAAATTCTTTTCTTCATTACACGAGTGCCCTTGCAATGTTTATCTGTGTGGCAGCTTGGTGCCTGTATTCTAATATCTTAAACGTTTTGCCAGGAAGCCATCAGTGATGTTCCCCTCCCCCCTCTCCAGTAAACTGTGTACTATTTATCTTCTTAATGTCATTTTTCAAATAGAGGATGTTTACTTTGACAGCTATATGTGTATTTTCATGCTCACAATTGTAAGTTCCTGAATATACTGACTATAAAAAGTGCACCCACCGATCCTATAGCAGACCATGTGTGTGCAATTACCTCATTTACACAATCACAATGACGACACAAAATTCAATGCCCCATCTGGAAGACAGGAAATAGTATTTCCTTTCTTCTACCTTTGTCCATGTACATACTAGACTCTTGAGGATAATCAGAGTCTCATTCTGCGGGTGGCTATTTACGCACACATACACAATACCCATGCTCACACAATGCTGCAGACAATTGGGGCCTGATATCTGTTGCAGCTGCTAGCACTTCTGGTAAAGTATCTTGCTTCAGATTTTGGCATGAAATCTCCTGCCGACTTTCCCCATCCTTGCTATTTCCAGCCCAGGGTGACGGTTTTGGCTGGCTGCCTTCCACGCTCTGGCAAACCCAGCGAAGCACAGCTGGGCAGAGAGGCAGAACCTCCCCTCTCCTGCATTTGCCCTGCGAGCTTTTGGTGGGGCTTGGGGCTGGAGATGGGAAAGTGAGCCCTCACAGCCGTTTTCACACAGAAAAGGGACTATCAGGAAGAACCAACGAGGACTCTGATGTACCCTGTGATGAAGGATGAAAACTGCTTTCCTCTTCTTTCTGTCCTACTAAGAGGAAGGAAAGGAGCTTCCCAAGAGGCACAAATCCAAAAACCCCTGAGAGAGGGTCTACAGGTAAAGAAATACCACAGCTGCAGGAAGGGCTGGGATGTCATGCAGGTCATGCAGCAGAGAAAAAGGGGGCAATGCAAAATGCTTAGCAGAAAAGACTTGCAACTAATAGGGAACTCTGTTGGTATTCCTGAAAGAGACAAGTGGGGAGTGACTCCAGCACGTGTTCACATAGGGGGCTCCGACGTTACAAGATACAAGGAACTCTGGAGGTGATCAGCTCCAAGCCTTCAAGCATACAGCTATCTTGTTCCCATTGGAAAAGACTCATCCCTAGGGCCACACAAACATGTCATCTTTTTAAATGATGCAACCTGCACTGAGTTGGAGGAATTAAAAAAATAAAAATAAATAAATAGATATATTTAAGCATGATGTTCCATCTCCCTTCCCCAAAACACTGTGCCACATTAACCTCCTCTCAAATAATGAATGAGTGGAAGTACAGAAAGAACATTAAACATGCATTTGTTGGCCAAACAGCATTGCCTCCTTTTGCACTTGTATTTCCACAGGTACAAGCCCCTCTACTGCAAGAGGGTTTGGAACAGCCCAAGGGTGGCTTTTGAGAGGCCACTTGTTAAAAACCTAGCAAGAAGCGGTGGCATTGTGCATGCCAAGCTCCTGCTTTACTGACAGCAGGGGGAAGCCACAGCCCGGGTCTGTTGCAGAGATGGAGCTGGTTCTGCTCATTTCTCTGAAGTCCAGAATTCCTGAAGAGTGCAAAACAGCCCTTTAAAACATTTCCATCATTATCCTACTTAGCATTGACCCCCAGAAGTCATTCAGCTGAAGTTATCAGCTACATTCACTATAATTGTCTTCCAGTATCAGAGAAAACATTCAGGCTGCAGTCATGCTCAGGCAGAGCTTCTCTGAGCACCTCCTACTGCACCACAGGCTGGTCCTGGTACTAGCAGCAGGGAGAGGAAAGATGGCTGAAACGAGACGAGAGATGGGAGAAACCCAGGAAAGAGATTTGGATTTTTCAGGCTTGCTTCACTGTCAGGTTTCCCCAAGCATGGGACATTAGCCCCTTCCAGTACCGCTTACTGGGATAAAGGACACATGGAAAATTACTCACCTTTGAGAGCCAGCCTGCCCACACAAGGCATTTGATGATTTTTTGGAGAAAAAAATCTCCAGCAAAACTATTTGCGATGTTTCCTGTTTGCAAAGTTAATCCATCATTCTTACAGCTTGACATTGACAGGTTTTGTGCTATTACAGTGGATCCAAAAAATCTTCTTTAATTTACAGAAGTAGTTCTTGATGGATTCGTATTTCAGATAGCTTGTTCTGCAGAAGGCACAATACTACATGGCAACTTATGCTGCTGGGGAGGAGCAGAGCCACTTTCCGTGTGTGCCAGAAACTCCTGGTGATTACAACAAACACTCAGGTGCACAGCTCCCTCAGCTTAATTTGTGCTAATTTAGGCCTATAAATGTGAAACTTTCTGATTTATGAGCTGTTCATGACCACACGGTTTCAGTGTTGTAGCTGGGGTTAGGTCATACGTGGTGCTGTCCTTTCATGGGAAGATGTAGCACACACAGGCCATGCAGCTCAGCAGCTGTTGGGGGCAGCTTCCAACAGCCATTGTGCCACCTGTGGTAGCTGTCACAGAGCTGCCCTGCACACAAACCCCAAAACCTGGGTACCCATGGGTGTATTTCTCCTCCTCCCCCTCCTCCCAACACCAGTGGACTTCTAACAGCAAGGACACTGTAAAAACTGAGGAACTAGGAAATAATAATTCATGCATTTTCAACACCAGTGTGGTTAGTCCAGGCTTTTCACAGCTGTCTCGTGAAGGGCCAGAAAGTTTATCTCAGAGAGGTACTGGTATTTTCTTTGCCTTTCAGGTTTTTTAAAGTAGGTCAGTATACAAAGAACAGCATGGCTGTTCAGCACTTTTTATATGACAATCTCAAAGCAATTGATACTGAATTCACAACTTTACTCTGATTTTGGATTTGTTACTCCCATTTTCACTGTAGAACTGAGGCAAAGTTCAATCATGTGCCAAATACTGCGCAATATAGCAGGGCTGACAAGGCCTCGGCATGCTCGATATAACAGTGGAAGCTTCCTTGAGCCAACAAAGCAAAACCTGAGTTGAGGCAGTATTCACACTCTTGGGGAGGATTTCAGCTGACAACCAAGGCCACCTGAGTGTACACAGGGAAAAGCAATTTGCCCACTTTCACACAGAGCTTTGCAAACCTCCTCACATGTTCCTTTTGCTACCCTTATGTGTGGGCATCTATAATAGGACTAAAAGGGGTGAGATAGAAGTTAAAGCTGGGAAAGAGACAGATACAATTAATACCTTCTTTCACACACTAGTTGCTTTTAGCTCTTCAGTAGATGAGTTAAGCAGCTCATAACATCCTTAAGAATGGCCCTATGAGCTTTTAAGAAGTCAAATTAAGAAGTAATGTCTAAAGGGAGGACAGAGGAGTTGTACTTCAGAGTACCAGTTTAACAAAAGCAAACTGAATTACCACCACCTCTCCTCTGTGAACATGTTGGGGTGAGGGTTTAAATCAAGGACCTATTAAAAGCAGGAGAGGAAGACAGAAGTTTCAGCAGCTGGAACTCACCTCTTAAGTTTCTGCTGATGTCTAAAAAAAGATGGGGAGCTTCCCTGTTTCACCCTCTGTTGCATATGAGCTCCAGACGTGTGCATGCTATTTCCAGAGTCAGAGGATACAGATGTCATTAAATATGATGGTGATCTGCTCCAGTCTATTGAATTTTTTTTTTTTTTATCTGAGATCAACACCCAAAAAAGTATTTGAAGACTCAGCATGAAGAGGGTAAACAACTGCAATGAAAGCTATAGTTCCCATATTACTAAAACAAGGTGCAGGGCACAGTATACCCATGAGCCAAAAGTCCTGACATTTGACTCAGGAGATCCTGCAGGAACTCTGGAAGAAGTAAGCAACATTCTGACACGGTGTTTTCTTTTCACATGATCGTACGGTTATGAACTAGCTTTTTAAGACCCAGTCAGTTTTCCTTTTATAGCAGCCTATTTATACACTCCTAATTCAGTCATAGCTTCCACTGTACTGATTACTATGGTGCTCATTTCCTCATTCTGAATTGCACATGTATTTATTTTCTCATGTTTTATTCTCTCCTTGTTAGATCTATTAGCCTTGCACTACCTCCACCCCATGCCTAGCCTCTCCTGGGTTCCTTTTCTAGGGCATTTGTCTCATTGACAATGAAGCAATCAACAGTTCAGTTATTGTTCTTTAATAAAATAAACATTTTTAAGAAAGAGATTTCCACTTTTGTTAATTTTTAAATGCAAGATTCAACATAGCAGTTCAGTATCAGTCAAGGTAAAAACATCTTCTTCTACTTCAAACAGACCATGAAAATAAGACTTTTTAAAATTCACTACCCCTTCTACAGTACCATTTACTTACTACGTTTGTGAGTGCCTAATGGCCAGTGTTCCTTTTTGCTTACAGTGTATATTAAGTTCACTGACCTGTAAATCATTTGAAGACTTGAAACCTATTTAAAGTTTTCCCGTTTGCACTAGACCTAAGTTGTGTAGCAAACTTTTAACAGTGCTTCTAAATTCCCAGCACACTTTGCCCAAACTCCTGAAGTTCATATTTTTGCACTCAGATTGTTAATGTTTGCTAAAACTGGAACATTCTTCAGCTGACTAAAAGCTTCACCATCTTTAGAACGTACAATCTAAATGTAAATGTGGTGGGCGTATGTGGATCTTTCCTCTCCGAGGAGGCTCTGTTACAAATTTCCAACGCTTTACGCCACCACCAAGCCTCCACTAAGCCGTGACACCTGTTCAGAATTTTCAGCTTCTTAACCCCTTATTACACTTCCTACCATCCCCAGCAGAAGTGCAGGAAGTGGAACAGAGTTCTGTAGCCCCAGACTCACTGTATTAATTCTCAATGGCTCCTCAATGTCTTTTGCTTTTTTATGTTAATACCCACCTTAAGGATAACTAACTAAACAGAAGGACTTGCTTCTCATAACTGATGCCAGTGGATGCTCTGGTTATCAAACAGACCCTGGAAAGAAATCCCACAAATTCTACAGGAGGAACATTACAGATAGTACAGTTAATAATAAATATTATTACTGATAATAAATGGTCTGTACCAAAACAAAACAGCAAACTCTAATGTACTGCAGCATTCAAGTAACACGCTAAATGCATTCTTACCATTCACATTAGTATTTGCTATTCTTAAGTTTGACACATTTAGCAAACATTAGCAGTGAATAAAATTTCTTTTAGCATCAGTATGTACCCACTCTCTCCAAAATTTCTGCAAAAATTAAACCATAAAGATATCTCCTAGTTAAAAGTCAATATACGCTGTTGACACAGAATGCCTCCATAAAAAAACCTGTTTCAAAAGACTCTTTCATTACAAACCACAAATATGACCCAGATTCATCACAATAAGAATTTTTACCTGATTTATTCACACAAACCAATTCAAATTCATTTTAGACCCAAAATATATGATATTACAAGGATACTAGTAAAAATTCTCCCAGCTACTAGAGAATCTTGTATAAATGTATTTGTTCAAGTGCTTCTCTGTCAGCATCCTTTTCCACATACGTATCATAGTTTAGCTGCATCTCTTCGACCCACTGGCCAAGCTGTATATCTGTCTGAAACAATGAAAACAGATTCTTAACACAATGTTGAGAAACATAGCAGCAGTTTCAAGGTCAGCACAACTTTAAAAATGCAAGACATAATAAGAGAGATTAGTCATTCCAAGTTATGCAGCAATGATAAAATTAATTTCTGGAAATTTCATTTAACTTAAATGTGAGAGAATAAAGAAAGATCCAAAGATAATAAAGAGAATAAAGATTAGATGCAAAGAGATGCGGTGAATGGCTCAGTGCCCAAGTGGAAACCAGTAGTAAGTGCTGTCCCTCAAGTGCCTGTACAGGGACCAATACTATTTAATATCTTCATGAATGACATAGACGGGAATGAGTACACCCTCAGCAAGTTTGTAGATGACACCAAGCCAAGCAATGAAGTGGATTTGGTGGAGGGAATCCATCCAGAGAGACCTTGAGAAGCTTGAGGAGGGAGCCCGTGCAAATGACATGAAGTTAGAGGCTGAGTGCAAGGTCCTGCAGCCGGGTCCTGCAGCTGGGACCTGACAGTCAATACAGACTGGAGGATAAATGTATTGAGAACAGCCTTGCAGAGAAAGACTTGAGGATCCTGGTCAACAAAAAATTGGATGTAAGCCCACAATGTGTGCAGCCCAGAAAGCCAGCTGCATCATAGGCTGCGTAAGAAGAAGTGTGGTCAGCAGGCCAAGTGAGGTGATTCTACCCCTCTCCTCTGCTCTCATGAGACCCCACCCAGAGTACTGTGTCCAGCTCCGGGGACCCCAGAACAAGAAAGACATGGACATGTACAGTGGGTCCAGAGGAGGGCCACAAAAATGGGCAGAGGGCTGGAGCACCTCTCCTGTGAGGACAGGCTGAGAGAGCTGGGCTTGCTCAGCCACGAGAAAAGAAGGCTTCAGGGAGACCTTACTGCAGCCTTTCAAGGAAGATTGAGAGAGACTTTTTATCAGGGCCTGTAGTGACAGGACAAAAGGCAGTGATTATAAACTGAAAGAGGGTAGATTTAGATTGGACACAAGCAAGGGTGATGAGACACTGGGGCAGGTTGCTCAGAGAAGTTGTGGCTGCCACATCCCTGGAAATGTTCAAGGACAGGTTGAACAGGGCTTGAAGCAACCTGATCTAGTGGAAGGTGTCCTTGCCCATGGCCAGGGGTTGGAACAAGATGATCTTTAAGGTCCCTTCCAATTCAAACCATTTTATAATTTTATGATTCTATGAAGGATAACTTTTAAAAATTATTTCAGTGGATAACCTAGGTATTTTGCTAGCATGCTTCTCTATACACATTCTGACAGAAGTATTGAGGGAGCCACTAACTGTACCATAGAAGAATTACAGGTATTTTTTGGTTTACACACAGGGAGTATTGTATTAAGGCTACAAAGGGCTTCTCAGCTGCTGTGTTTCTACTGCTTGCTCCAAGGAAAGGTCAAGTGACACCATTGCTGCTTCTGGGCCTCAGGACGTATTTCACCCATCAACATACAGGCAACAAGTGATTTGATTTCTCTAAAGCAGACTACTGTGGTGAGCAAGCCACTTCGTAAATAACCTTGTCACGTATGATCAGTGTTTTGTTTCTGAGCTAAAGCCAGCCCACACAATTGGTTAGGCATCATATACGTAACAATTGTAATCTACCAGTGACCTTGGCATGGGTAGCAGAGGTAATAGAGCAGAGGTTGGGCCATCAGAAGTGGTTACTACTCAGGGAACAGCAGTAGTAGCAGAGGGTGTTCAACATCTTCGGAAGTTGCACTGTCATCATGTTTGTTTCCAACAGGCAATTTAAAGCTATGCCACCAATCCAAGATGCCTGACGGTAATCACTCAACTAGTTGGGAGACCACATCTCTCCCTTATCTGTACTTCTAACAGCTCACACTATGAGTCATTTTCTATGCTCCCAGGTCAGAAGACACAGTATCCTCAGGGATACTTCTTTAATATGTCCCTTTCTTCCACTGGCTTAACAAAATAGTTTTGTCATGTTTCAAGGCAATGTGCAAACACAGAGCTAAGTAGAGAAAACATTTCAAGGTTTTGCCTCCAGAAGTCTATAAATACACATGTACTTCTGAAGTTCTACCCCTATACCTGGAAGAAGTCTGATGGAAGTGGATATGATTATCGCAAAAATTACTCACACCCTAATCTGGCTTTATTAATGGTTTGTGTTGGTTTTTGTTTTGTTGTTTGGTTTTTTTCTTAACTTCACAGCTAAGGTATTGTTAATAATACATGTAATATTATAACGGTTCATGCAGCATGTTGATACAGGCTGGGATTTCTATTTTACAGGTGGGGAAAATCAAAGTACAGGCAGATGTGTTGATGGTCAACCCAGAATTAAAATCCAGAGTCCTACATCTTTTAATCTACACACAAAATTACACATCCTTCCCTCACATCAATACTGCAAGCAGCTGACCTCAACTACCAGACTGCCACTTTCATAGAAAGTGCCAAAATGTCTTGGCTAAAAGCAGCTGAGGGAACTTACCTGGACCTTTGAAAGTGATTCCGTAAGGCTTGGAACTGTCACTAATAAGGACCCTCTTTTCCTTACATTACAAGCAACAAACTCCCAAGCTCTGAAAAAAAAAAAAAAAAAGCAGGTCACCAATTTTTAGGGAACAAACCACATTTGATCATAAACCAAATCTAGGACTTCTACAGTTTACTGGGCAGAGATAGACTAAACTTAAAGACTTGCTATACATGTGTATCAGTTACTATTAATATTAAGCAAATATCTTGTATGAACAAAAGCAAGCTTCGTATTTAAAACAGAGGGAATAAATGGTCTTACAGTGTTAAGATTTTTAACTTCTTAACTTTTGTAACATACATGCACGTCATTTTGCACTGTCAACACCTTAATTTGGACTAGGATTAAACATCAACATTTCGTTCCTTTAAACTTTTGAAGAAAATCCAGTCTCTGAGCACACTGTTTTATTAAACACATAGCAGCCTTCCAGTATCTGAAGGGAGCCTACACGCATGCTGGAGAGGGACTTGTAGTGATAGAGGGACTTCATCAGGGACTGTAGTGATAGGACAAGCAGTAATGGGTTCAAACTAAAACAAAGGAAGTTCAGGTTAGATGTAAGGAAGAAGTTCCTTACTGTGAGGGTGGTGAGGCACTGGAATGGGCTGCCCAGAGAAGTGGTAAATGCTCCATCCCTGGTCAGTGTTCAAAGCCAGGCTGGAATGAGCCTTCGGCTACATGGTCTAGTGTGTGGCGTCCCTGCCCATGGCAGGGGTGTTGGAACTAGATAGAATCATAGAATCATAGAATAGTTAGGGTTGGAAAGGATCTTGAGATCATCTAGTTCCAACCCCCCTGCCAAATCATTCTGTGATTCTATGGTAAAGCTTAATAACAACCTGCTCTTTACATACACACATTGCAGTCGTGACAAAATGCTTCTCTTAAGACATTAGCAATCGAAGTATTTAAATATTGCCTCCAGCATTCCTTTTCTCCTGATTTTGCAAGTCAGGTAATTTTTCACGGCATGGCAACTCAGACTAAAAAGAATTATATTTCCAGTATTCTACAAATGTCATTTTTCTTCATGGTATTAATGCAACATTAAACCACTGTCCCTGAGTTCTTGAAGAATCAAATGAATTCTCAGACATGCGCTCAGAAACAAATCTCCTGGCAATTTGAAACACCCACTACTCTTCACCCATCCACTCTGTAGCTCTCTAGCTGACATTACCACCTGGTATCATAGGCAGTAGTAAGACAAGCCTTAGCTGAAACTGTTAGCAAATGTCAGACTGTTGGCTGGGATGGTGAAGACACACTTTCTTTTTTGACCGTCCATTATAAAGGCAAAGCAACTTTGGACGATAAAGTTATTTATGGTATAAACTGATATTGCCGGATTAGCAAAAGCTCATCTGTGAGTATCTTGTACCTGAAAGAGAAGAACCTTAGCCATACGTTTGTTTGCTACTGCATCCTTAGGAATGCTTCCTTAGGAATACATACTAGAAAATAGGATTAACAGCCATGTTTTGCAGTGCATCTATATTAAAGCTGTGACATTCACAAGTCAATGGCCTGTATTCTTTCTGAAGATAAGGCTTATGCCAATATAGTAATTTCAGGTCCTTTAACAGCAGATACTATTTTAACAGATCAGTGCAAGGATTCAGGGCAAGGTTTGGGTAAACAAAGCAGCAGTGTTTAGTGGGTTTAACAACAAACAACTGCCATAACACTTTAGTAGTTAAGTGTAACAAGTGTAGGCAGTTTAATTTATGTAATTTATGTGACTTCAAAAAGCACAACCTTAAGGTTTTCCATAGCTCACAAGGTTACACAGACAACGCCAAAGAAATAGATAACTTGTTCAGACGCATAGCTTACCTAGCCTGTTCCTGTCTGTCAAGGAAATATTCAAAGACATTATTCATTACAACAACATCAGCCTTCTGAAGAAGTGAAGCCTGAGTACAGATGTCTGCGTGAACCACCTGAAGGAAAAAAATTTCACAAGGCATAAATTAAGAGACAAATACTGCCTTCAAGTAGCCATGAAGCCTGTCAACCTGATACAGCACCTGCTACCACCATTTTGAACCAGCCACAAAACAGGTATTTCACTGGCTTCACAGCAGATCAAAAGAGGCTTTAAGAAACGAAAAAAACAAAAATCAGTTTTATCTCCTCCAATTAAAATAAGGGATTTATTACATTCAGTGAAATAAACATCCGACTTTTGGTCTAGAACACAGTGTGCAATAAAAGAGGAGATTGTGTATGTGATGGCTGTTGCATTTCACTTATCTGTATTTTATCACAAATGCTCATTAATTTCAGGAAAGAAGCTAAACCAGATAAAGCTTTTTTGAGGATATTAAAAGACATCTCACAGGCTCAGTGGGTTACTAAAGGATTACAGCCAGAAAAGACACTACAGACCCAGGTTTAACAGCTGAATTTTCACAACATATATTGGAACTGGGAATACTGGAAAGGCAGGATGCTTGGTGGCACTGGAGGACAGCAAGTGCTTTACTTTACTAAACAACTGCCCCTCCAGTCAGCATAGCAGCTGGTTTGATTTCATCTACCTTCACCTATCAAAAAGGATATTAGCACATCATGTCATTTTCAAACAGGTGAGATTACAGTGACAGGAGAATTTGGATGCTCATTAGCACTCTGACAAGATGTGTTTGATTTCCTCTTAAACACGAAGAAATATATCACATCCCAAATCTGAGAAGAAACGTCAATTGGAACATCTTTTGAAGGGATAACAAAGAGAAAGCCTACCTGAATATTACTTGCTTTCCACAGGGTTGTTTTTTTTTTTCATTCCTATATGTTGAAAAAACCCAGAAAATCTGAATAACTTATTTTCTTTCCTGCGTGACCTACTCCTAGGTGGGGCAGGGAACATACTAACCTGATGTATTGAACATTTCACATTTTGTCAAATCCTTCCAATATTGGACAGAGGTAAAAAGGAATTCTTAATTTTGACAGGAAAGCTGAATGTTAGTACAAAAGGTTAAAAACAATTACCTGTTGAAAAACATTTTGCCCACTTAACAATACATCAGTACTTGTTGGGAGGTAAATTATGTATTCCTCTTCTTAACAAACATGCAAAGCATGCTGTTCTGATTGACCCCTGCAACTTGTAAGGGTCCAAGTGCAGAAAAGATAATGAGTTGTCACAGTTTATGACTCTAGTCCATGCTACCAGAATGCATTATAGCAATTGCAAGTACAGCCAAATATTTCAATGTCAGTAATAACAGAAACCAAACTCCACCCTTCATAAAATACTAGGCATTGCAGCATTTCATCTTTGAGATATATATTCCATGGGTTCTCTGCAAGTACTCCAAATCAGTAAAACAAACACCTTTACCTCCTTAAACACATTACCATGCCAAGTTGTTCACCACTGCCTGTAGTGAGTGGAAAGGAATCAACTATAGTCTCATACCTTACCCAGAACTGTCAGGTTCTGGCTCACTGAGAAATAGGGACAGTTTAGTTGTCTGAATTACTGGTCAAATTTCTTTCACCTCTAGTGTGTGGACACCTAAACTATTTAGCCACTAGTTCATGAAAGTTAGAGCTTTTTAGGACAATTAAGGTTGGCAACAATTTATCTTCAAACAGTGCACCGTAAAATGCAGCAGTACAGAAGCTGATTAAAAAGTTTAAGTGTTCAGGCAGCAGAGAAAGAAGACACACCACTTAGGCCACCACCAAATACAGCAGGTCCTGGGTGTAAACTCAAGTCCTCCGCATAAAGCCTCTGCTAACTGTTGATTAAAATGAAAGACCATAAACTGGGGTGGTAAAGATCTGGATTCAGGCTTGCCTGCTCCTCTGTTATACAGGCAACAGCCCTCTGCAGTGGGGCAGGACAGACAGCTAGGGGCAAAATATGCCTTTGCTACATCTGCTAGAACTCACGTACCAGAACCTAGATTTCACCTTGACTCTAAGTGGGATGTGGATCACTGTTCTGAGGCTAAGGAGACATTTTACTTCACTCTCTTATTTTCAAGGGGCAAAAATAACAAAATCACGTAATTTCTGTACAAAAATCCCACAAAGCAGCAGTCCTTTAATCCAAACACAAGTGACTGGTGGACTGCTCAGTCAGTGGACTTCTTGCAGCACAAGAAATCACAATTAGTACTAAATTTTCTTAATGCCCCACTAATGGGACACTTGGTATTTTTAGCCTCAATTCAGAAAGATGCTTAAACTACTGGGAAAGTCTGGACTTACTTGTGCTGATGTCTCCTTGACTTGAATAAACCTTGAACCTTAAAAGTAGTTCACATTTACAGAGTAGGTGACCATGCTGACTATAGTGACCTAAGTACCCCATTCTCCCAAAACACGTCCTCATCCCTATTGGGGAATGTGGAACCACATAAGCATGTGTGGCTGCACCACAAGCCTGACCCAGGTATTGCTCCAACCAGAACAGCACTTTTTTGCTGGGTTCTTTTTCAGTTGGACCAGTTCCCTGACCTGCTTGGCTGTGTGCTGGCACAACAGAGGAGGCAGCAACTGATTTTAAAACTGCTCTGTTGCACCAAGCCTTTAATGAATACAGGCAATTTCTGAATTGAGGTCTCAAGTTTCCTAAGATCTGCTGAACTGTTTACTTTCCTCCCAGCATCTGTTTGTTCAAATGGCAAAAGGTGCTGGGCAACTTTCTATGTACTTTAACAAACCAAATGTTGACCAAAGAAACATAGAGTTAAATCAGAGATTTAGCCACTAAAGATATCAATCCACCCTGCTGTCCTGTGGGAACATAATAAAAAAAATCAGAATATCTTGAAAAAACGGTTGTTATTTAAGAAGGGTCTCTTAAAAGTTTTTTCAAATTTGTGTCATAAATTATTATCAGCAACTACTGGATTCTGACTATGTTTCAATAATAGCAATTACTGGATTCTGACTATGTTTGAAGTCCAGAATCCTGGAGAGGAGTCATTTGGAGTGAAATAAAACCTAAGACTGAAATGTTCAAAGCAGTGTGATAGCAGGAGTCACATGACTAAATTAGCATCTAATGAGACTCAAATAGCTAAGTCCTCAGGCACTGCTTTGAAAACATATTATCTTCTAATCTTTATGCTCTGAAATGAATACTTCAGCAGAATTACAAGGTGTGAAGGAAAAACAAAAAGGCTCATAATAAAGAATATACAAGGCTGAAAAGCATACATACAGACCTCCAGCTCCACTGAATTAACTTGACAGAGTTCCTAACCGCACTTTCAGTCCCATGACAATAAGTTGTTACGAACACAAAACATGCAAGACCCAAAGGTTACAGATAAACTGACAGCAACAGGGACTGAATCCGGCAATCCAAAGATACTGCTTACACTGTGTCAAATATGTTTCTTATTTCTATCCAGTTTAAAATTAGTTACTTTAGTTCCCAAGAAATTACTACAGCCAGCAGTTTGTGACTCCATTCAAGAACACATGCACATAACACAGGATTAAAGCCAGTATTCTACCAAGTACATTCTACTTTCCAACTTTTACTGGCAACAAAATAACTGGTTATTCCCAAGAAAGTAAAAAAAAAAAAAAAAAAATTCTCATTAAAATAGTAGTAATTCCGTAATAGGACTAGGGAAATGGTTCCCATAATGACAACACATTGTTTGAAATCCATTTTGTTTGTGAAAGGTACATATGCACTGACACTGCAACACAGGAAATGCCAATAGCTGTTAAGTCCTTTAGGTGTCCTTAGGCACAAATTTGCAAATTCTACAAAAATCTTTCTGCTAATGTTAATGGAACACAGACATTTAGTTTTGTTATTCATGACAAACCTTTTATACACTCAGTTTCACAGAAGTTAGTGGCAATGTCACTGATTTCACTGGGAGAAACAGCTAAGATGTGTCTGGTTTGTGTAAGCCAGCAGGTAAATCCATTCAGTGACAAGGCTAAGTAATTCAACACATATTATCTTATTTTGATAATCTCCTCCTTCCTCTCTGCTATGAGATTTTGGGTTTTTCCCCCTAATGCAAAGCTTTTATTTAGGACCAAAACAAGCAAAAGCAGAAACTTCTCAGCATGCTGATTTACCAGCCACTCACATAAACAGGATACCTAGTACACAGTGGTTAAAAAAACATACACTAAACCATGTACTGAGTTACCTTAATTCTGTCAATGAACTGGTATTTTGTAATCATCATTTCTTGCAACTGACAAAAGTCTGCATTCATTTCTACTCCATACAGTTGGGATGCTGAGCTATAAAGATAACCCTACATTAGGAAAAGGAAATTTAGTAACTGTGATGCCTTTAAAACAAGTTTAAAAAAATCAATTAAAATGGAAAGAATAGAACAGAGGTTAAGATTAAGAAAGCATTTTAAAACAGCAAGTTGAGAAATATCATTCAGTGGACGTGACATGTTTTTCAGAGCTAAGCCCCTGATGTGGCAATTCCCACTTGCATCTCACGAATTTTAATAGGAGATCCAAAATGACATGTCAAAATAATAAAAAGGAAAGCTCTAGCTTCACTTCAATTGCAAAACAGATGGAAAATGGTCTAAGAAGGAAAAAAGCAGTACAAACCAAGTTACAAAAATAGTGTAAAGCAAAAAGACTGCACATTTTTATTTCTTGGGAGAATGGAAGAAGAAAACAACAAGAGGAAAAGGGGAAAAAAAGAAGACACATAAAGTCAAAGTGAGTGAAAATGGAGGAGGAAAAGGTACCAGTAATATAAGGGGGTATTTTGGTACAAAGTCTTTGTCAGCACCTATAATATAGTATTATGGCTATTTTCAGGTGCTTCAGACAGGTACATATGAAAAAAAGGTAAATTATCCTTTAATAATAAGACCAAAATAATGGTTCAGTTTCAGACTGAGATTTTCAGAAAGTTGTTGGAGATGTTAGGAGAAAAAAAAAAGCACAAATACTTGAGTATTTATATCTAAAGGGTCTTAATGAAGACACTGCTTTAAGTGCCATTGTCTCCACTGAACACCACAATTACATGTTGCCAACAATGGTAAAGGCAAATAAATTATGCTAAAGATACAGAACATCTGAGCTATCTATGTACTACAAACTAATTATTAATGTTTTCTGAAACCATTCAACTCAGAGAGCAGAAAATCAACCTGTGAAGGTGAAGTCAGGCCTCCTCCAATGCAAGGCAAAAACATGACTAAACAGGAGAACTCTTCTTTTTAAAAACATTTCCCCTGTTTTAGTTAAGACTATCTTCTGCAATAACCATGCAAGCGTTTAAGTACTTCAAAACAAATTCAGGCTAGGAAAAGTGTTACCATTTAAGGATCCAATACCGCAAATACTTACAAATGGGAGTAACTTTCCTCATCTGAGTAGTCCGAAATTACATTATTCAGATGAGTAAAACTACATGCTCGAATGTTTCCAAGATTGAGCCCTAAACAGCCATTTTGTAAGAAAGTTGTAATGCGTGTTTTGCGTTGCTTTTGGCCATATGTTGCACTAGCCATGCCAAAAGCAATCAAAATTGTACTCAAGTTTCTCAATGAAGTATTTTATGTGCATTTTAAAATGCAGAGCAGGACAATATGTTTTTGGAGACAAATTCATATCAAAGTCTTCCTTTGTATAATTTAACAGTTTGTCAGCTTCATAAAAGAATTTAACATAAATAATCTATATATAGACATGGTCAAGACATAGAGGACAAACCTACTTATGAAGAAGAGAAAGCAGGAACTAGCAAATGAGCAGCATGTGTGACAGCAATATGCTACTCTGTTGGACAACAGATTTTTTCTCTCAATAAGCAAGATCATTTATATTCCCTCTTGTGAGGAACAGAACTGAAATCACTAGTAAACAGCACCTTATACTGTTCAGAGAGTCACATCTGAGGTGCCTCTCAGAATGACCCATCCAAGATGGAGTAACAAGAGCAGGCAGTGAGAGAAGAGGGAAAATGTTTGTCATAGTAATAAAATATGAATTCCTGTGCTGGAAGTTACCGCAAATAGCACTGCACCAAGTCTGGAGCCAACGTCAACCACTACCTTTCCTGTCAGGTCAGGCAGTACATGTTGATAAAGAAACTTCAGTTCCATGAGGGAAAAGGAATGCGAAATAAACTCTGGGAAATAAGAACAGAACAAAGGTGTTGGGTGGGCAGTACTAACTACTGTGTTATTAACCAATGAAATACTAATCTGAGGAGTTATCATCACTGAAAACCTGTATGGTTTCCTGTTTGAACTAGTGCTGGGAACCCTGGACATCCAGGGACTGCAGATCAGAGGCAGTCTGCCATGTAGTCTGTCCTGAGTCTGGGGATTCTTTCCCTTACATGGAGAATTCTGAATCCTTCATGAAACTGAATAACCTTTTTCTGCACAGTGACATATATCAAATAATAAGAAAACAACTTTGGGTTGTTTAAATGAGAAAGGAAACATGGTACTTAAAGCTCAACACAATCCACACAAACCTTTTTGTGGGCAGACAATATGTTGAATTTCAACTCCAAGGTTTTAAGGAATGGAATGTTTTCCATATAAACCATTCCTCCAATGCCGTGCTATACTAGCAACAGCACTGATCTATACCACAGCACACACAAGCTTTAAGACAGATGGTGATTTATACCACTTTCCAGGGTACAAGAGAAGACTGAGGCTACTGCATGGACTCCTACAGTATTGTCTTCCTCTTGCATCTTCCTTTTCAGTGGTACATAGCCCTGTCTCTTCCCTGCCCACCTTTTGTGGGCAACTAGTGTCACTCATACACTGCAAATTAATTCAACTTACTTGTATAGGAGTCTCTTTCCATTGGTTATGGGAAGTAATTCTGGCCTGTGTACTGCACCAGTCTGGACAAAGTACTCCATCAGCTGGATGCTGTGTTGTCTAGCTGAGTCACTGCACAAACCAGTTCAGCCAAACTGAATTTGTTTCTCATGTTCCCAAAAGAGCACTTACCTAAAGATGCAGTCTTACATGAGCCACACTCTGTGCAGTAGCTCCTACTCATTTTCCCCTCCTCACACAATGAATCAACAAAATCATCATCATAAAGGAATGCATCAACATGAATCATGGGCAGTGGATGCTGGTGTATCTGAGAAGATAGAAAGGCATAACTATGGATATGTATATATCATGTATATATATATATATATCTATATATCTATATATATATATATATATATATATATATATATATATATATATATATCATGTATATATATATATATAACATAACTTAGGATACCTAAGAAAGGCATAACCAAGTCTCTCAATTTCATTTACACTGTTACACAATTAATTGTCCCACCATCCTATCTTTCCCCAAAATCCATGATATACAAGTTTTTCCCTACTCAAAAGTTACATATCAAGATGAAACTACAAAAATCCTGCACGTAAACTGGATCATCAAATTCCACTGAAATAACCATTAAGTGGAATTTGACAAAAGAAAGCAAGCTCGCTTCAACAGCCAAGTAGGAGACCTGCTGTGAATTTGGTCTCCTTACTGCTTGCTTGGCTATACAGGTGGTACAGGGTAAAGAAAGCTTTTTCTCTTCCACTTTGATGAGGCGAATGTAACTTAAATTTAGGAGAAAGGGCATTATGACTTCTCAACTTCAACTGTCTGAATATTTTCATCTTCATGCCTTATGCTCCAAACTAGAAACACTCCTGATTAACATGGGTGTCATTTTCAATCAAAAGCAGACCAGTTGGGATGCTTGCTTCTCATCATTTCAAGGGGTATAATCTTCATCCTCCTACTCCTCTTTCCTCTCTCTCCCAGGCTTGCTGCATGTGGCCAATCCACTTTTCCCATTTAAGAGCCACACGTCACTTTTCTGGGAAATGCGTTAATTTTCCACATCTATTGACAGCTCAAGCAGAAAAGGTGCTCTCCCCTCCCACAGGACTCACAGCCTACCTCTTTCTGAGCCATCAGAATCTGAAAAGAGCTGGAAATCATTTCTGCACTGCCCACATTATGGCAACAGTGAAACACTGGCTCTGTATTTCTGTTTTCTTTAAGGGGGCTGTTAAGAGTCTGTTATGGAGCTAACATTAAAGAATCACTGTGACAGGTGCCATACCACATAGAATGAAAGCTATGCCAAATAACTTGTGAACAAAGTATTAAGAAATATGAAGCAAATTTCTTAGGGTCACACAATCATGCAGCAACAGACCTGAGAATCAAACTGAAATTTCGCATACTTCAATCCAGTGCTTATTCTCTATTATGAACTACTACGAAAACTGAAATCAGCCTCAGTCCCCAAATAAATGATGTAGTTCAGCGAAAGCAGACCGTAACAATTAGCTTACTTTCTGTACAGCTTGATGTTCCGAATTAAACATTGCCTCCATGGGTAAACGATTCCGCAAATCTTCAGCGATATTTTTAAGCACAACATCATTGTTCGTCACCACAAGCTCATCAAAGTCATCTATAAATCAAGACAAATAAAACCCCCTGAATAATCATATGTAGATCATGTGGACTAAGTGATGACCAGTACAATACAGTTGAAAGACATAAACAATACCAGATGGATAAGGTTTTTATTAGAAATGCATTTTTCAGCCTTTGTTAGCTTTTCCAGCCAATGACAGATTTGGAGTGTAATAACTTTGCCACTTAAAATAAACGTAGCTCTTTTTTGAAATCTCAAATTATTTTCATATTTATAAACTTACAACTCACATATGATGGTCTGGGCTGCCACCAAAGTGATACTGTTTCAGCTTAAGATATAAAAACATCAAAGATGTTTTTGAACTATTGAAGAAATTACAAAACTCATAGTTGCCTGAACGCAGGCCTTTTATATATATATATATATATATACACAGGTTTCTTTTTATATATACCATCTTTCTAATAAAGTGGTTAAAAAAAAAAATCAGGGATATTGCACAGTTCAACAGTTCAACTTAGAATACATTTTACATGACTTAAACTATCAAACTATTTCAAACGTGAAAGAAAAACAGAAATGGATGTAAAATAGTATGTTTTTGCAAAGGCATACTGTAAATTCTTGCTATTTTTCCAGCATATCTCTGCATTACTTTAACTAGAAAAAAGATCAACAGAGACCCTTAAGAAGTCACCAATCCTTTCTTCTTCCAAGGCTGAATCAATGTGTCACTACTTCTACAAACTATTCTTTTTCAATTGATTGTTAATGCTGGAGACTCCACTACCACCCTTAGCAATCTATTCCACTGCTTGACTACAGCTACTTAACTTACACTTATTAACTTACTCTTCTTAATAACTGATCTAGACATACTCTGTCACAATTTCAACTCAGTATTCTCTGTCCCACTCACAATGGAAATATAAAAGTTTCTTGTTCTCCTCTATGTAGCAACTTTTTACTTCTTTGAAAACTTATCATGTGTCCCATCAGTCATCTCTTCTAGAAGAAACAAGATCCACTTATCCAGCCCTTTCCTGCATTTTTTCTAGGAGTCTGATCATCCTCATCACTCCCCTTTGGAATTCCTGGACTCTCTCAGCCTTTTTGCCCTGCAGTATCAAGAACTAGGCCCATTACTCCAGCTAAAGGCTTATTTGCACTAACCAGACTTTTCACATATTGCAGCCAACATCCTGCTCACACATGCCAGTTTCGTGTGAAGGGTCTGATGTTCCTAGCTGACATTCAACATAAGGTCTGCTGTACACCTGTATTCTGTTCCTTTTCTGTTACATTTTCCTCAAATGAAGGACTAGATGAAATTTCTTTTTGTCTGGACACCTCACTGCTCTGAGCACACTGAACTGATTCTACACAAAGTCACATCTCAGGTCAAAACTACATACCTGTAAAAGAAACAAAACCTGCACAACAAAAACCATCCACAAACCTAATCCCAAAAAATATACCAAACCCACCTCTTGATTCTTGTTTAAAAATAGACATGTTTGTCCTCTCTTCCCTGTACCTTCTGGTTTGTTTCTTGTTCTATTTAGACTGCTAGCGTGCTGGGCAGGGAGTGTGGTGCTTACATACATCACTCACCAAAAGAAGATCTGACAGATTTCAGACGTGTTTAAAAAAAGTTAAATGTTTGTTAGCATTGCTTTCCCAGGTGGGAACATTAGCATAGACAAGTTTGATGCAAGCAGGTTCAAAATAAATCTACAAAACATGCTACAAGTTTCTCTATGCTAATATACCTAATCTTTCCTGTGGAATACAGGCAATGCTAGAAACAGTGGGAAATGTTAAGGCTAGTATAAGAAACAAAGACCAGCTAACTTTTTAACTATGAAAAGCTTCTGAATGTTTTTCTGAAATTCTGAAAAAAATTCAATTCTGAAATGCTTTTTGTTTAAGCAATGTAGTGAGAACAACATCATTAAAGAAACCCTCACTCATTAGTACAAGACACTCTCTTCTTAATAGTGTAAATGTAAACGGTTTGTTCAACACATTACAAGTGATTCCAACAGATAATCCTGAATCCCCCACTGGAAGCAGCAGAAACTTTAAATCACCTGGATTACCTTAACATATATTGGTTTATTATTTATTAAATGTATAGCAGTAACACTCCAAGGCCCTGATGGGCACAACAACACTGATAGCTGTTACACAACAGGAAGACAATCTGCTGTTCCAAAGAGCTCACAGTTAAGTTCTCCAGAACCTCAGCTCCTAAAGAGATGCAAACTTTGCACTGAGGGATAGAGGTGGCAGCTGCAACAGCAGCAGCACGAACAACAGGTGCAATGCAGCAGCTCCAGCTTGTCAGCATTTTAATGTGAAACCTCTAATAAGCACCCATCTCCTGTTAACTTCACGGTCTATCCAACAACTTGCAGATTTGTTATGAATATCTCAGCAGCAGTGAGTGATTTTTCTGATCAGCTCAAAGAAGATTTCTGTGGATGTGACACAGCACAGAAGTAAACCCAGAGATTACAGGAAGAGAGGATGGACAGACTTAACTGTTGCTTAACCAGGACCATCAGCACCACAATAGGCCCTCAGAGTGCAAAGGAGCCAGAGTTTGCTGAGGTGGATAATACGTGAGGAAGGAAGGAGAAAAATCGCACTACAAACTGAATGAGTAGAAAGCTGATATTAGCAGCTGTACAGACCAGTGCCTGTGGGTAATAAGCCCTTACATCTGCACATGCTTTAAAACAATACTATTACTATGCAAGAGAGCTCATCCAGCTGTTATACTGCCTGTTAAGAGTATCAAATTCGTATCTAGCATTTAATGAAATACAGGAAGTGCTCATAGACCACCAGGCCAGACACATCACACTGTAAATGCAGAACTTCAGCTCCCTTTCTCTCAGGGGCTAGTGCATCAATAGGATCTTCACACTCATAGTCTGGGTGACCTTTTCTGGCCAACATCAGCAGTGGACAGCTCTCAAGGCTATTCAGTGTCCCAGCTCTACAGCAGAGAAAATAGGTACTTCCAGTGGGAGACAGGTAGCAAACCTATATTCCTCAAATCCAGAATACTCCTTCTCTGCCTCAACTCCCGTTTGTACAATACTTGTCACAACACTGACCATCTTACATGGGGTCCTCTGAGATCTTACAAAACCAAGTATGACACACAAGAGTTCCTGTAGATGCTCTGTATGAAACAGAAAATTTTACTACCCATATACATCTTCAATGAAAAAATGTTGGAACACTGATACTGAAAATCAAATGACAAATGGAAGTGTTATTTCCCAACTACTAGTTAGTACTGTAAAGCACAAGCATACAGAAAAACAAAAAGAGAAGTTCTGAACACTCCTCCTCAGATGACAAAATGGCAGCTTCAGCAGAAGCAGCACATGCAATGCTCTGTGCTTGCGCATATAGCTTGTGACCCAACTTAAGATGTGGAGTTACCTCATTCCTGTCAAAGCAAGAAACAGCAACAGCTACCACAATATCTCATTTACTTTTGCAGTATGCAAATATTTATAGATTGCCATCAAGTACAGAACACAGGTGCCAAGTATGAAAATATGCATTTCTGCCTCCTCTGGTACAGTTTTATCAACTCCACCCCTGTGTTTAACAAACTGTTCCCACTTGAGAATCTCAGTATCACCTTAAAAGGGATCCTCAAATAAGAAACAAAAATAGAAAACTATTTTTGATATTACTTTAGTGCCTGTTATATGTATTAAATGGATAGTATGTAAGCCAACCTTTGTGTTCATTGAACAGACAACTAACCAGGAAAGAAACATACAGTTCATGAAATACTGCAAGATGAATCACAATCATTTGTTTATGGAGGAAGTCTGAGTGCATAGTGTTTGTATTTTACTTCAAAAACCGGTTCCACTGGATCTACTCAACATGCATTTATAAAATTTAATTAACACATTGCAAAAATCCTAATTAACACCCTGGTGCTGCTCAGCCTTTCTACAGGAAATGTAACACAAGCTAAGAAAACATTCACAAAGCCTCACACGGGATAGAGAACACCGCTATAACAACATCTAAACATCCTGGCACTGTGAAATACATGACTGAAGATAAGCAATGCATGATTTCCAAATGACAACAGAAGATTACATGTCACATGGAAAGAAGATGATTTAGCAAAGGCAACCATAACAGAAAGCACCTTATGGTCTTCTAGATATATATTCGGACTACATTCAGACTCATAGAACTAAAAAGCAAATATTAACATCCATGTTACCTAATATGAGATTAATTTAATCATTCAGTGTGTTTTAATGATACTGAACAAACAGATCAAGGAGGAAGTGTCACATCTCTAAAATCTTACTATCTCTTTTTTGGCTAAACAGTTTAAGAAGCAAACTGTGACCTCAGTGTACCAACTTCTTCAGGAACTCTTAAGTACTATTTCTAACCCAAGCATACTTAACTATTGGTAGAAAGTAATCAGCTTTTTCCAACAGGAATATAACCAGAGCTTATTTTATTAGTTCTTTCAGCCTTTTACATTCATTTGAAAGAAGCTTCAAAGTTAAATTTTAAACAAGGTAAGTCACATACCTATTTTGCAATCAGTAGTTTTCCCCATCATTATTAAGTTTCAGTGACTAACAACTTAGAAGTACTTGGTATTCTTGAGACCCCTCTCCAGCAGTATCATTGTTGTCACAACAAAAGCAATAAATGCCAATTCCCAAAGTTGGTGATTCATCAAATTACAGTATCATCCCATTTTAGTTTACCAAACAACACAGTAGTGGAAAAGGCTTTCAGTACAGCATAATTTTAACAAAGAAATAGATTCCAGTTAATGTGGCTCTGCAATACTATTTTGATCTCTTCCGAAAGGCTGTCTTACTTGGATAAATCACTTCTACCAATTTGGATATGAAGCCTTGTACTAAATTGCTTTCTCACACACACAGAATTTACATACTATATTTGTTACACTGCAGAAACCTATGCTTTCATCCTTTTGAAGAGGCTCATTCAACTTTAGTTCTACCTGCAGTGGAAACAGTACTAAAAGGAAATCTTAAAGACCATTTCCTGTAAAAGAGCCACAATTTTTCTTATACTATTTTCTATCCTTCTTGTGTGAAAATCATAATCCAATAATTTTATGTAGCAGGTCTAACAACACAATAATGACTACATCTTTAAGTACATAATAGAAAAAGCTGGACAAACTTGGTCTGTTCCTAACAGTATGTTGAGAAGTTTCCTGGAGCCATTCAAGGCCAGGCTGCGTGTGGTTCTGGGAAACCTGACCTAGATGAAGATGTTCCTGTTCATTGCTTAGGGGTTGGACTAGATGACCTCTGAAGGCCCCTTCCAATCCAAACTATTTTATGAATCTATATGCAGAACACTGTAGTAAAGCAGCACATCTGCCATCGTCTGGTCAAGTTAATTTTGTCAGATACCCTTTCCTCACACTGCCTGTTAAAAGCCTGAACTTACAGCACTGACTGCCCCCAACTTTGAGTCACAAGACTAAATCCTATGCCAATCTCTTAAAAAACTGGTTTGCTCCCAGTACGAGTCAATGCACAAGAAAAAAAAAACCTAACGATTTGTAGTTAAGTATATGTTACTTATCCTTAACTTAGAATTTACAAAGGTTTATTATTCAATAAGTGTTTTGAGTAATACATTACTATATAAACAATCAGCCATTCCGACCAGTACATCACTTTGAAACCTCAGCTTTGTATTTAAATGTTTCTAATGAAGTGTATAGAATGGAAAAAGTTTGTAAGATTGTTTCATTTTACTGTTACATGACTGAAAAAAAAAAAAAAAAGAGCACCAGAATTAGATAAGTTTTAGCCCTGGTGAAAAATTTTTTTTTAATTTCTATCTTAGACTCCATGATAGTACATGAAAAACCATAAAGGGTCTTTTTACCACCTTATCTGTGCTTCACTGACATAAATTGAAAGACAGGCTTTTGTAATCTGCATGAAAGCAAAAGTGTTCAGTAGTTGCCAGTAAGTAGAACGGTTTGGTGACTTCAATCTCAAACTTGAAATTAGATTCATGTATTTACTTCCTCTGGTTCCTGTATCTCTCTTCATGCATACAGATAGCTTGATAATTCTACTTTCACTGTTTATCTCCTTCACCACCCGCTCTTAACAAATGCAACCTCTCCTGCTATTGGAAATTCTTAAGAGTTTGGGCAGTGGAGGAGCGAGAGGGAATATGACCATGCACACATTTATACAGAAGGTATACATCAAATGCTGGGACCCAATCGAGGGGGATCTTCAGGCTCCCTCCTGAGGGGTCCCCAAGTGGTTTGAATTAGCTCTTGGGCTTCACCCAAGTTTTGTTAGCCAGAACTTCTGGGACGTCGTTACTGCAGAAGGATATTAAAGCATTAATCATTCTATTATAAAAAAGACACCAAAGGTTCCTGTTATTCTTTCCAACTCTTATTATTTCATTTTCTTTGAGATCTAAGCCTAACTCAAAAGAAAGGCTGGAATGCAAGTCACCGTGAAATGACGTACATTTCACTGCAGTGTGTGGGAAGAGCCGGCTGATTGCGAAACGCCAAAGCAGTGTTGCTAAGCAGCTGCCTTAAAACAGTAATGTCTTCTTCCATCATACGTAAAGATTTTGGATTTCTAAAATTCACAATAGCACCAAGAGGGTGGACAGGAGGGGAAGGGAAGCATGACTAGTTAATTTATTCTGTATTTGTACAAAGAAGAAAATTATTAACATCTTGTATACACTTACATTCCTATAATTACTAAGGAAGATTAGTCCAAAATCATAAGAGTGAGAACCTGTTCAACGTTTTTCCAGTTCCACATACACAAGAGTCTTTACTATAGATAACTTGCTTTACTATGATTTGCCTCCTCTGTGAAAAAGTTTCTCAGCAACATCCGAGAGAAATGCAGTCATTTCTGACTGCATGCAAGTCAGAAAACACAAATTAAGTTAAACTAGTAAATCAGGCTGTCTTTGCAACAACACTGACCCTAAAGGGCAACTACTTTATGCAGGGCTTTATTCTAAGTCTGCATGTACACTTTACGTGAGAAAGAGGAAAAAAGCCTGACTATAGCTAACACTGGAATCATGCCCAGTCCTCTTCAGCTGGAAATAAAACTATAAGCTCAACATCTTGACAGAAACAGGAGTAGGATGGCAGTAGGAGGTGGGGGTGTGGGGGGGAACCCACACGCCACAGAAAACCAACTTGTCTGTGAGGATGCCATTCTATTTTTGTTTCCATTTATCCTACTCTAGTTTGCTTAGGGTTTTTTTCATTCAGAATATTAAACACCCCCCCATCCCTACAGCTTTTTTTTGTTGTTGTTCCTTAGAGGTTTGTTTGCTTCCTACATCAGTATTGCCAAAGACGGGGCTTTTATTTCTGTGTGGTACAGAGGTCCGGTAACTTTTTAGCTTCTCCCATAAAACTGTTTCCTCTCTGCACAGATAATCCTGATTTCCATAGCTATATTCAGGGTACAGCAGCAGCAATCTCACCACCAGCTCCTCACTATCCTCTGTTCAACCAGTGTTAATTATTACAGCACTATCTTGGTGTTGCAATGGGCAATATAATTACTCAAACACAACAATTCTGAGAGGGTAAAACAACCCACAGTAAAAGTTACTGTCAGTATGCAGCCACAGAAGCAGCTCAGAGAAACAATACAAAGAGAAGTAACATCTAGTGTTGTGTTGGAGACATCACCCAAAATATTTGCAACTCTGGGGAAACTGCAAAAAAAAGCAGGAATGTGTCCCTGTTCACTGCACAGGGTTGGACTAGATGAACTTTGAAGGTCCCTTCCAACTCAAACTATTTTATGAGTCTATGATTCTATGACAAGGATTTCTCATATATATCAAGCACAAAGTAGTTAAGAATTTGGAACCTAATCTACAGTTCAGCTTGTATCTTAAATATGAAGAGTAAATATGAAGCAAGAGTATATACTTCCTTTCACTGAAAGACCTAGGCATGGATCTAAACCACTTAAAATCAGAAAAAAAAATATTAGAGAGCTCATGATCTAATAAAGGCTAGGAACCACAGCATACTTGTCTTTCACAGAAACTATCTATCTGTGAGAATTTTTGGAAGTTGCAGCATAAGTAGAAAAATTGTAGGAATTATTCATTGACAAAGGATTTTTGCAAGTCTGCATAAACTATGCCACTGGCTAAAAATCCCTATGGAAAAGATAAAGCACAATCATAGAATCAAAGTGCGGAAAATAGTAAGGATGTGTTTCCTAACTGAAACATTTTTAGTTTTGCATTTTCAGTTTCACAAATAAGTTCCCATGTGTTTTACTGTATTTGTAAAGGAGTCAGTAAGCTCAGAAAGCCATATATGCACACCACATAAACCAATAGAGTGTAGAAGGAGCTGAAATGCTTTCTGTGAAATGAACAAGCAATATGAATGATTGCATATGAAACTCAATGAGATTTTTAAATTATAGCATATTGGATGTAAGAAAACCACTTCTAACAAGATTATTTACAGTAACCCAGGCACCCTTTAGCAAGCAGAGCATGTTACTGAACCCAGGCAAGGACTCAAAAAGGAAGGAATGAAATATTGCTTACAGGAGATTGCTTTACCATTACGGATATACACACATGTGTAGACATATACCTGTGTATTTATATGCATGTGTACATAAACACAAAGAGAAAATAAGAATGCTTAGTTACAATTAACACTAACGACACCCATCAAACTTCAGCCTTCGGATGTTGGGGGAGTCCTATCTCTGTTTTAATAGTGAAGGCTGACTCACAGATGCTCCGAAACACCCAGCAATGTCCTTCCTAGTTAAGGCTGAAGGGCTGCTGCTCACAGCAGTGAACAGTGAACAGCGTGTTCCTTTCCCTAAGGCCAGCAGAGGGCCTGTTCAGCCAGAAAAGGTTCTCTCCTGCCTCTCTACTAAGCGGCCGGAGGAGCTCCAAACCACAGGGCAACAGTGAGTCTCCAGTTCTAATTACCTGGACAACTTCTAGGTGTCGCAGCTTGCCTTTGTGTAACGATCCCCGTGTGACTGCTTATGAAGATGTTTCCCCCCTACAGTGGAGGTGCTGTAACAAAAGACCTGAACAAGAAGAACCCATGCCCACAACAGGGCATGACCTAGGGAAATAAGGTAGCATATGACCATTTTCTCACACCCAACACATAATTACCAGGGAGTGGGTTTATCATCCCAGCAGGCAAACAGGACACTTACTGGCTGCTTGAGACTGGATCAAAGGATCTGGGGGGGCCTTCCAAATTCTTATCTGCAATGACAAAATGCAAATACACCCACAGACAAAGCAGCACTTAGTTTATTTAGCGCAGCACTATGTGCCTACAGCCTTAGAATCATAGAATGGTTTGGGTTTGAAAGGACCTGAAGATCATATAGTTCTAACCCCCCTGCCATGAGGCACAGCCTATACTTGGGATTTCCATATCATCTTTTTGTTCAGCTGCAAATGACCCACATTTCCTATCTTCATCTGCCACAAGATGCTTGATTGCAGCATGCCAATGAAATTATACTGAGACACAAACAAGAAAGTAAACAGAAAGCTATGTTAAGAGGACATTAAGTGAGGAAAACAGTGTTTGGTAATAGCTCAAGGCACTGTTTTCAAGCTTCTGGGAGGTTGCTGTTAACATGTGTGAAGTGGAACAAGACAAGGCAAACCTCTAAAACCCTACAGATATGCCAGCAGCAAAGGACCTCTGTATGACCTCTGACGCTGCGGAGTTTAAGAGGTTACCACCCCAGCTGTCTGTCCTGCTCTTCTGCTAGGAGCGCCTTCTTCTGCTGCACAGCTGGCAGAACAACCCCGAACCGCAGCTCTGCAGCCACATTCGCAACTCTGAGCACACCATCAGCTCCGGTTTAGCCTGACGTGACAACCTGATGGCTAAGGCAGCTGAGAAGCGTGGGCCAGTGCCAAGGGAAAGCTTCAGGGCCAGGAACCCCTGCTCGGAGCCAGAGAGAGCAGACGGCATCGAACAGGCCTCGGCTTCAGGCCTCCCTGGGCACTGCAACACACGCCGCCTCCCGGCAGCCTTGCTCCCGAAAAGCCCCCGAGCCCCGGCCAGGCCGAGCCCGGTCACAGAGCGTTATGCGCCCCGGAACTGCCGGGCGAGGGCTCCCGGCCGGCCTTCTGATAACGGCGGAGCCGAGCCCCCGCCCGGGCAGCAGAGCACCCGGCCCTGACACGGCTCCCGACAGCCCTGTGAAAGTCAGGCGGGCATGCGCTCAGCCACTGAGCGGCCCCGCGGGGGACAGGGGACACGCCCCCTGCCCTGACTACCGTACCCCACCGCTTCCCCGCCTCTCGCCTCCCCTCGCCGGTGGGGCTTTCCCGCAGGCCGGCCGCTGGCCTGGTGCCGGTGGGGGGGGAAACACGCCCGCCCGGTGCCAACACCATAACGGAGCGCGGCAGCCAGCTCGCAGAGCCTCGCCCTGGCGGGGCACGGCTCAAGCCCGCTACGCCCACCGGGCCTCCCCCATCGACCAGACCTGCCCGCGGGGCCCCGCCGGCTGCCGCGCCCTCAGCAGCCGGAGCGCAGCGCCCGTGCCGGGCCGCGCTTACTGGTGTTGCGCATCCAGTGCAGCAGGCGGGGCAGGTCGGCAGCGCGCGTGCCCCGCACCGCGACCAGCACCGCGCGCCGCGCCGCCTCCAGCTCCATCGCGCCGCCGCGGGGGGGCGCCGCCGTGTGCCTCGGGAGCTGAGCGACGGAGAAGAGCCCCGCCCCACACGCGGGCGCTGCTCGCACCTCCTTACTAGTGCGCATGCGCAAGGGAGCAGCCGGGGACTTCTGCGCATACTCAGGCTGTCGGGCCCGCCTCCCCGCTTGGTGCGCGCGCCCCCGGGGAAGCCCTGTCCTTAAGCTGGCGCGCCGCGGTTCCGAGGGGCGTTGTGCGGCTCCTTTGTGAGTCTTTCTGGGAGGACCTTAACGAGCGAGAGGACGCGTGCGCCCCGGAAGCGGAAGCGAGCCGTGGCCAGCGGGGAGAGGACGAGTGGTGACGTTTCGCCGGCCAACGGGTAGCGGTGGCAGCTGCTGTGTCGTGGTTGCCAGTGGCGGGTGCAGAGCGTTGGGCGGCTGCGCCGCGGCGGCTCGACTGGGCCCCGCGCCCTGCTCCCGGTCAGTGCTAGCGCGAAGCGGGACCGCGACCCAACCCCGGCGGCGATCCTGCGGCGGGTAGGGCGGGCACCCACGCCCTGCTGGCGGTGAGGAGCGGACGGCAGCGCTGCCCTCTGGCCTTCTGGGTAGCTGCCGGACCGCGCTGCCCTGGCTGCTGTTGGGCTACTGCACCTTCCCAGGCCGTCGCTGGAACAGGGCTGGCCCGGCCCCGTACGCGGCCGTTGGCGGTCGCAAGCTCTGGGTGCGCGGGGAAGAGGCTGAGGCCGGGCATCTAGCGGGGCTGTCCCTTCGCCAGTTTTGGCTTTTCCTTGAAAACAAGGGTGTAGGGCCATAAGCAGGATGGCCAGTCCCTGCTGCGGTTTTGGGGCTGCTTTCCTGCTTCTCCTCGGGTAACTTCAGAAGGTGGAAGCTAGTATGTTGGGGCTGAGTGCCGCTGCAGCAGCTCAACCTATTCACACCTGTGAATCAGCTTTTGTTGTACAGTGGGTTTTAACCCATGTATGTATTTAGTATAACTTTATCGTACAGACTGTAAGTGTTCCTTTTGCTTGTTATCCTTAAAACAGTTGTTATCTGCTAAAGCTGTTATCTTAAAAATTCCATGCATTGAAGAGTCCTGCTAGTTGAGCTGGACGACTTTTGGTTTGAGTTTTATACTAAATGGATAGGCAGGGGTAGGTGGTCTGTCTCTTGGGAATTTTTACTGCTATTTTGTTATGGCTTAGTAAAGCCCCCACTATTTCTGCTGCCCCTTGATTCCTGAAATGCCGCTTTTCAGCGGCAAGTGGAGAGGCCTTGCACTCTGCAGTGGAACCTGGGAGCTCAGTGCCGAGGTGCCCAGGCTGCTTCTGCTTAAGGCGGCTCAGTCTGTATAGCACTCACGGCCTTCCTCAGCACGAGGCCTGCTTGATGCAGCCTGGTTGTTTTACTGTGGGGCGCTGGCAGGTTCAGACCTGTACAGTGAGTTTATGGAGTGCTGCATCAAAGCTAAAAAGCTTTTCCAGAACTGCAGATGCTCTGAACGCAGCCTATACTCATTCTGCAGTGCAGTCACTGTTAGTGCCTGTCTGGGCACCTGCCAAACCAAGTTGGCTACCTGCTAACACAGCTTATGTGTCTTTTCATCTTGGATGGACTGTGTGTTAAAAGTTGTGTTAATTTCTGTAGCTGGCATTCCTTAGTAATTCTGATGGCTTATAAATCCTTAATGTGCTAGAGCTGATAGTAAAATGTTTAAACTCATCCCTTAGTATACCGTTTGTATTATTCTTACTGTAAGGCTGTTGGAAGAAACTTTTGGAGTTAAACATTTACTTATTAGGACGTAATTAATTTTTTGTATTTGGAGACCCATAGAGCTCTGGAAACTAATTTTAAATATTGAGTGTTCACCCGGCTGCTGTATTATGGTCATGCTGTCAAATTTCTAAGCTCTTATATCCAAGTGTTCTAGTTAAGTGTTGTCCATGGCTGCAGTTTTAGCAGCTCAGATCTTTCTGAGATGGAATACTGCTTTTAAAAGTTTTATTATTTCTTTGTTTTGAAGGGGTTTTTTACAATTACTGTGATTGTCCTGGGAAACAAGCTTGAAAAACATTTTGAACATCTGCTTTCCTGGCACTCTTTGGTAGATCATATTGACAATAATGCTTTTTTCAGAACTATTTTGCAAGAATGTGACTTATGTGTTTTCTAAGGAAAACTTGGAATTTTCCTGCCTTAGATGTCATTTAGAAGTCCTTTTCCAGCAAAGGAAGAAGCTGCATATCCATATCTGTTGGCATACTGATCTGCAAATATTTTACAGAGTTCCTTAGGAAGCATAGACAAATTTTTAAATGAAATATCAAGATGGCATGGTAGTATATGTCACTTTGGAATTGCTTGTTCATTTAATGTATATTTAATCTAAAATCTGTGCATATATTTATTTGCATCACTTGCTACACCTGAGGCCTGTACTTTGAATGTATTTATCTTGAAACTTCTGGAGGTTTTGTTCTGGGTTGTGGCCTCAATATCAGAGGGGTTGGACTGGCAGTTGTGTTTCTTGGTTTTCTTTCTTAAACTGCCAACTTCATAACAATATTAACTCTCAATTAGGCAAAGCAGTCAGGAGGTTGGCTTATGCATGTGATTTATTTTGTATACTTCGGAATATATCTTTGTACTTATTTGTAAACATATCATAAGCTCTGCTTTTTTGGGGCCTGTGCAGCTGGTGAATCTTGATGTGTGTGTATAATGAGCTTCTTTCTATTTTACCTAGGTTGAAGCACTCTCAAATAAAATACAAGTGTAGTTAATGATGTATTCTTAAGTTTACTAAATAGACCAGCCTCTCTTGTCCATTTAGTCCTCTAGAGGGAGAGGGAAAATTCACCAAAATCTGAAAAACTCTCAGCTACTTTGATTAGAGGGGCTCTCATCATTGGAAAATTTGCCTTCCATTCTCGATGGAGGAATTCAAATGTGTGGTTCTGAATTCAGCTATCAGCAAGGCAGTAGTTTGAGCTGGGTATGAGGAAAAAACCCTGTGAAATTGGAAGATAAACAAGAAGTGTCTGAAATTCTCTATTTCAGCAGTAACAATGATGTTGCAACTTTTTTTGCTCATTAGACAAATCTTGGTTTGCCCTTTTCAGAATTCTATGTTGCTGTTTCTGCCATGTGTTCTCCTGAATAACTTGCCACCTTGTATAGGAGGTAGAGTGGCTTAGCATATTGACTAAACTATGCATACCCTTCAGAAATTAACTCTTTATGGTTCCTTAAGTACAAGTTGTGGTATGCTTTAGATTTATATGTAAATTTGTGTCTGTAGTAAGCAAAAATAGATTGATTTAAGAAAACAAAACAACAACCTTCCTCCTCCCCCAAACATTAAAAAATACAATGTGAATTTTGCTTATTAAAATTGGATTATGTTTGAGGGGTTACTAGAATGGGAAATCCAATTTGATTTAATGTAAGGTAGATAAAGTAAAACCGGTAATTAATGTTCAATTTTGCTAGCAAACTATTTTGTAGGATGCAGAGCTTCTAAGCTATTCTGGTTGGTTTTATTCTGTCCTGTAGCATATTGCTGATAAGATAAAAAGCAGTTAGCACTCTTTCTGGAACTCTGACTGGACTATTTTTTTCATAGTGAACTCGATGCACAAATATTCCAGACAGTGAAATGCTTCCTAATGGCAGTATGGAGTCTCTATTTTCAAGTAGGCCTTCAGGATAGCCTAAAATTAGCTTCAGGCCAGTATTTCCTAAAAATAACTTGAAAAAAAGTAAAACCTGTGTGCTTTCTAGAGTGGAAAGCAGGTTTCTTAACCCAAAAGCTACTGGAATAATTACTTTGTGAAGGCATAGCTTCAACTAGGTTTAAATTTAATTTTTAATTGTTTTTCAGATTCTACTAAGTTGTACTCGAAGCTTCCAAAATGGTTCTAGCAGATCTTGGAAGAAAAATAACTTCAGCATTACGCTCACTGAGCAATGCTACGATTATCAATGAAGAGGTATGTAGTATGCATGTGTGCTGGCACTAACATTTAGAAAGAGAAGTTCTGAGAAGAAGTTCTCAAAGGCTTATGAGAAGCTTGAAGTAGGTTGATGTTATCTTGAGGCTCTTTTCTCTCAGGTAGAAGTTTTAGCTAGAGGTTTTAACCCCCTGATATTACTGCCAAAACTTAGAACCAGATATAGACATCTATAATCACCTCAGGCACAGTGAGTCCCGTGGTCAAAAGGTCCTTGAGCATGGTGGCTGTACTTAGGGAGATTAGCATTCTGAGGAGGTAACACTGAAGGAGGCAAAATGTGCCTAAGGTTGGGTAGAAGATAGGCTGTGAGACTATATAGAGTGCTCTTATTTATGCATGTGTGTGCAGCTGGACTACGGAGATGGCTGTGGGAAGCTGAAGTGTAAGAAGAACAAATAGCTTTCAGTATGAACTTTGCTGTCTTAAATGTGAGGATTATGTTTTTTTGCTGTCTTTATATTCAAGCCAATACAGTATGTGGCTGAGGAAGCTGTTTGTCTTGGAATAGTCTGTTGGTTTTGTTTTGGTTTTTTTTTTTTTTTTCCTTCTTTTAAATTTAGGATTTGAAATTATAAATAAGTATTTTCTGTTATATGTACTGAAAAGCAGGATGGAAACTAATTGATGTGATGGTTTAGAATGGCCTCTGAGTAAATAGTTAGAAACTCTTTTCGAGTAGGCAGACAGGTGGCTTAAAGTAACTAGAAAGTAGGCTTATCAAGGGTTATAGGGTTGGAGCTTGTGCACAGAAGAAAGATTTTTAACAAATCTCAAGCTGGGAGACAACAAATCCTTAACTGAATCCGACATAGGCCAATATTTTTTTTTGTTCTCAGCAGTAGAAACTTTTCTCCTGCAAGAGCTCAAACCGTGCAAATGAAACCATTTGTGCAGGTGTTACTTTTGGAAAAAAAAAATCTTCTGTTCATGACTTTTCACTTTGAAAACCACTAAATTGGGTTCCTAACTGAGGCACTTACTTGCCTAAAAGATACACCCCAGAGCAGCAGTCCAGTTTCTGAGAATGCAGATGACAGTGTGTCCATTTTTGCTTTAAGGGATATTTTTATTTACAGATTGTGTTAAGAGATTCTTTTTGTAGCTTTTTGTTACTGTTGACTCGAAGGAGTACCTACAGGGAAGTTTAGGAAGACTTGCTAGCATGCAAGCTGCTGCTGTCCTAAATGCAATAGGAAGTGTTCTGTGTTACTTTGTTACGGTGTGCATATTACAAATTGAGGACCCTTCTTTTCCCATATTACGCTTTGAAGTTTAAATTGGATTTGCATAGGAACAGATGCATAGACTTTTTTCTTTTTGGCAGTCAGTATGATAAGACTGCATGCATTTAATTTGTAAAAGCCTTGGTTATATGGTAAATACATCTTATTTTGGACTAATACTGTGTATTGTAAAACCATTTTTCTTTTATACTTTAAAGGTTTTAAATGCTATGTTAAAAGAAGTATGTACAGCATTACTAGAAGCTGATGTTAATATTAAACTTGTGAAACAACTCAGAGAAAATGTCAAGTAAGTAAACTAATAAAAATGCTTAAACTTCTAATGTTTGTAAAAGCTGTAATTCAGGGTTACAGAAGAATAACTTCTAACTTTGTATGGTTTTCTTAGACACACAAAGTTTAACAGGAAAATACAGTTTAAACTAAATGTCTAGACAGTTTCCTGCAAAGAATCTTCATGAAGTTTAGCCAGTTATTGTTGTTACGCTTGTTTCAAAATAATGTTCCTGTTATCAGTTGAATGGTATGATAAACAAGTTCTTTGTTACTTCCTAGACACCTCATCTTCACATGTTCTGTGCTGGATATAAGTAGATTTGTATAAGACCAGTACTGTTACTTGGCTGTTATCAGACATGTAATTCAAGTAGATGCAAGTCTGAAAGATCCAAGTATTTTAGAAGCCTTTTTTTGTCCTGCATATAAAAGTAATATCTCAAGTGCATGCCTTCTTAAATATGTTCTGTCTGAAAACTCAAGGCAAATCAGAGTTATGCCTAGGTTAAAGTGATGATGTAAGTTATGCTACTGTTTCATGATTTTCCTAAACTCAGGTCTGCAATTGATCTGGAAGAAATGGCATCTGGTCTTAACAAAAGAAAAATGATTCAGCATGCTGTCTTTAAGGAACTTGTTAAGGTAGGACTTCAAAACTCTGTATTATGTCACTTCTCTTGTACAGCCTAGGCTGTAGAATCAGTACAGTAGCAGGCCAAGAGTTAAGGTTGTTGAGTGGTACCTGCAGTTATGTTTCTTGTTGTAAGGCTTCTTACTATTGCAAACAGCAATATTCTTCTGATTGAAGCTACTTCCTGGGCATCAATCTGACTAACTTCAATTTTAGCTTCAAGTTCAGCTGTTCTTAATCTTCAATTGAAATTTAAAGACAAAATAAAGGTAAAGTACTGTTAGCTTCTGAAATGTCTTTGGTTGTCCCAGAAACACACTTTTGCTACCCTAATAAAGATTTGCTCAAACTACTTATAATCCTTTGAAAAAGTGTTAATTAACAACCCAGCAGTCATAGCAGCATTTTTCTTTAATCTGCCTGCAGGGTCAAATCAGTACCTGGGTATCAGTATTCTTTCCTTTTTCCAGTTAACAGTATAGTCTTTTGTTCTTCTGTAGTCTGTGCCCACCCATATGATAGTTCTCTGGAATGTATGTACCTTCTACTTTTGGAGAAGTGAGGCAGTAACCCTAAGAAGTCTTCTTTACTGTAGGATTTTCACCAGAAGAGGTCCATCTTGAGCAGTGATGGTGGGATTGAGGTCATGTTTCTGTGTTGTCTGTTATACTTGTGCCATGTATACAGGCCACCCTGACTTTGGTGCTTGATATTACAAATAAATTAACACTGTTACTGTTACAGAATTATTATGCAGAACTCTATGTATTTTTAGATATCTTGCACAGACTGTTGCTTGTCACTGTAAATCAGCAAGCATCTAAGCCAAAAAAAGACTAGACTATGCATAAGTTGGTTTGCTGCACTGAATATAAAACCAGGCACCTAGCATGACTGTGACACTGTTCTGTGCTTCTGAAGTTCAGTTCTGCAATATACATTATTCTTTAGCTTGTAGATCCTGGAGTCAAAGCGTGGACACCTACCAAAGGAAAACAGAATATTATAATGTTTGTTGGTTTGCAAGGAAGTGGTAAAACAACAACCTGTTCAAAGGTAACTTGCACTGTGAATCTTTGCATGTCTTTTTTTAATGTTTTTTGCTTCTTGGGGAAGGTGGTGGTGATTGACCTACGTTGGCATGATTTGCTTGTGATCAGTGCTGCTTCTGTTAGGAAAGTACTGATTAAAGTGTAGAAATATTTTTGCAGGGGGTCTTCTGAGATGAGAAGAATGTTCAAAGTAATAATATTGTGGGGCAATTTATGGTTTGTAGAACTTTTATCAAGATTTCTTTTTAAACTAAACTCTTGATGAAACAGTACTGTTTATGGACAAGAAATTCCATTCTTTCTGGGTTTAAGACTGGTATTATGAATGGAACTGATCTCATTCCATTACCTGTTTTGGGAGACCAGTGGGAGCTGGCGTCTGTGTTAGATATCTCAGTTAAGTATGAGTGGGTGATTGTGAAACCTCTTCCAGCCCCAAACTCATTGAGAAGATTTGGATTTGGTTTTTTAAGGCTAAAAAAAGAATGCTAGAATGCTCTGATTCAGTGTTTAACCTGTTTATGATACTTGTTGGGAGGAAAAAATATCCTGTGGAAAAAATGCATCTTTGTTGCTTTTTTCAGTCATCTGCTTCTGAGATTCACACAAAGGCTGTTCCAAATATACCACTGTTCTGATTTCATAAGTCTCTTCTAGTGCTTCTGTAGGCAAACTGTGTTTTGGAAGTCTGTCTTTGGTCAACCAGATATTCTGTGAATGTACATTGTACCAGTGAAGCTGACTTTTACAAGAAAGTAAGGATTCCCTTAAATCCTTTAAAACATGTCCTTGAAATGGAAATATCTTTGCTCCTCTGGAAGTACAGAAACAAAGAGCTGTACAAGTTGTAGCCATTACAGTACTTAATATTGAAGTACTTACTGGTTTGGGTAGTGTCCTGTTTTTGACTGGGATAGAGTTAATTTTCTTCCTAGTAGCTGGTACAGTGCTGTGTTTTAGCTTTAGTATGAGAATAGCTACTACAAGAGGTAGTTTCTAAAAGCTAGTTCTGTCTACAGTATTAACAGTAAGCAGAATCCAGGAGTTAGTAAAATGGGAACTGGAATTATTTGTAGTCATTCCTAGCTCAGGAAACTGGAATCAGGAGCAGAGGCAAGCAGTTGTTTTCATCTTCCCTTTAATAATTATTTGTGTAACATACTTTTCTAAACAACAAAGGTGCTAACATTGGGTACTTATACAGTGTTACTAAGTAGTCTCAGTTACAGGAAAGCTGGCTTGATTTTCTTTTTTTTTTTTTTTTCTCTGAGTGTACTTCAGTGGCTTGTAAGTTGTTACCCAGTGTCATGCTTTCTCATGGGATTTTAGTGTAACTACTTGTTTTGGATTTCTTTTCACAGTTAGCATACTTCTATCAGAGGAAAGGTTGGAAGACTTGTTTGATATGTGCAGACACCTACAGAGCAGGTAATACAGTCTTTAATGATGTAGTTCTTTAATACTTACAGATTATTTTTTTTTTAACAGCCCCTTGACTATACCTGTCTTACAGGTGCTTTCGACCAGTTAAAGCAGAACGCCACAAAAGCAAGAATTCCCTTTTACGGGAGGTAAGCATCTTTCAGAATCAGTTCAGAGAACAATTCAATTCCAACGATGTATTGTTCCTTACTGAACATCTCTCATGAGGCCCCATTCAGTGTTGCGTAATTACGTAGATTTTATAATACTTGCTCTGATCAGGTGAAAATTCTGCTTAATCCAGTGTACTGTCTGCCAGTAGTAGAAGGTAAGGATAGTTTTAAGAGATCAGGCATCTGGGCATAATTCCCTTGAATGTTCTCTCAGTGAGTGGCAGTTTATAGGTCTTTACCAGACAGATTTTCAGGAAGTACTGTTATAGATCAAAGGATATGATTTTTGGACCCTTAATTTTTATTGTCAAGTAGGGGCAGCAGTGAATCTAAAATAGCTTTTATAAAGCAAGAAGCTTCATTGGAAGTGTACTGTCCAGGTGCTCAGTTAAATCTTACTTCAGAGAAGGGCCAGAGACGGGCTGCTTAGTGTGGTTTTCAGCAGGGGAGACAGGCAGTCCTTTGTGCTTCACTTTACTGAATAGTAAGGGCAAATGACTTAGACGTATTTTAAATCAATTTTTTGCTTGACGTGAAAGTCACTGTTGAAATCCAGATCGTTAACCAGTTTATAGTCAGGTGGTGAAAGTCTGAATTAGTTTCTTTGGTAACTCTTTGCTGATTTGTTATTTATTCTTCTTCTTGTTTCCTTTGTTTTTCTTTGTGGTCAGTTATACAGAAATGGATCCTGTAATTATTGCCTCAGAAGGTGTTGAGAAATTTAAAAATGAAAACTTTGAAATAATCATTGTTGATACAAGTGGACGTCACAAACAGGAAGACTCTTTGTTTGAAGAGATGTTACAAGTTGCTAATGCCATAGTGAGTAGTTTCAAGAAATACAGTAACTTCTGTTATAGTAATTTGACTACAATTAATTTATGTTTATCTCCTAATGTTCTGTGTGGTTAAACCAGGGCTGGATCATCAGTGCTTTAATTCAGCTTTAATTCTTCTATCTTTAATTCAAGAGGATGCTTGCATGTAACTAGACTGCCATTCCTGCTTTAACTTCTCCTTTTCAGGATCTTTTTATATTGAGAAACTAGATAAAAGCACCAGTCTGATCTGGCTTCCTGTAGCTATGTGTACTGAATTTTCTGTGATTGTCACAAATAATTGCCCTGAAACAAAGAAGATGATTGGATAACTTTCAACAGCTTTGATATGTAAATGAAGCTGGTGTTTTTCTTGTATGGGTTTTCCAAGTCTGACTATTTGATTCTGTGGTCTTGCATGACAGTATGATGGTTCCCACACAACTGCTGCTAATAGCTAACTTGTTTTCAGAGGAATGGATTTCCTAAAGCTCTTAATGTAAAAGCCAAGGGAAGACATTGTTAGCCATTAATTGCTCATAGATCCTAAATAGCTTATTGGCTCAGATATTAGCTAAAATCACTCAAAACATAAGTAATCACTGTAAACCTATAAAATTGTAATATTTTGTGTTGTAGATAAGTCATAGTAATACAGCATCAGTTTTCAAATGTTTGCTAGACAATACTGTTTGTAAAACAGTTGTCCTTTTGTTTCAAACTGCATAGCCCTTACATGCTCTTATTGCAGTTAGTTCTGCTATTGAACATAATGCATGAACACTGTTTAAGCAAGAAAGAAATGATTACTTTATGTATCTCTTATTTCTCCTAGCAACCAGATAACATTGTTTACGTGATGGATGCTTCCATTGGCCAAGCTTGTGAAGCTCAAGCTAAAGCTTTCAAAGATAAAGTAGATGTAGCTTCTGTTATTGTTACTAAGCTTGATGGACATGCAAAAGGAGGTGGAGCTCTCAGTGCGTAAGTATTGTGTTACAGTTGTGTCCAGCACCTGGCCATGCATGGACAACCATGAAATATGTTAGTGTCTCAAAAAAGCTTGCCTATGAAAGTGTCACTGTCACACTGCACAGAATCTAAGATTTAAGTAAGTAGCAGTTATGTTCTTATCCTACTTCTGGTGGATAAGATCACCCATGGACTATTTAACATCAGTCAGTATCACATCTTCTGATGTACTTCCAATACAGTAGTGTGTATTGTAATGTGTCAGACTTGCGTCTTCTGAAAACACCATCAAGCAGTTGTATTTACTGTGTCTTGCCTATTAGGATTTTTCTTTTTTTTTTTTTTTTTTTACAAAAACATAGATTTGGGCTTAATAGATACGACTTACTTGAAAATTTTGCTTCTCATTTAATGCCCAAGATTTTTTTTCCAAAAGGGGAAAAACTCTAGCTAGTCATATCTAATGGCCTTAAAACTGTTATGCAAATCAAACTTCTGGATTGCCGGTGTCCAGCAATTTGATAAAAAATTAGTATTCATTCATACTTTCCTGAATAACATTCTTGTTGGATTTCCCTTGTGCTGTATCTTGACAAACTCAATTGACTAGAAAATGTTAACGTTTTATCTTCAGCCTTATATGATGGCGTGTCAGACTTATCTTCAGCTGTGCTTCAATGATATAGCTTGTATGCAGTTGAGATGATTTGTCAAAGCAGTCAAGTTTAATGACTTACTAAGCTGCTGTCTGACTTTGATCTTAAGTGTTAGAGTTCATGAACTGTCATACCTATTTTGCTGTTATTTATAGCAAAAAAAAAAAAAAAAACAAACACCAAAAAATACCAAAAGCTTGTTCCAGTTGTCATGTGCTTGTATGTGTGAAGTCTGCTGTGTTTGTTTTATACATTCTGTAGACTGGAAGCTGAATTAATGTAAAAGCTAGCGCTAATGATTGATTGGTGAAAAAGTTCTTCCTTTTCTTATGTCTAAGCTTTTTTTCCTGAGTTGGAAACAAGATTGCTGTCTGTTGCAGGAGGTACCTTGAAGAAAAAGTAATCAATGCCTGTCTCATCTGTCCTTGCAATGCTAGCAAGGAGAACACTAGGATAACATGAAGACTATATCTGTTGGTATTTTCAAAGCAGAGTTTGTATTTTACAGAGTGCAAACTAGAGAAACATCTTGTCAGCTTCTCCCAGCTACCCATCCTAAATGCTGGATGTGTTTGTATTAATAGTTTGAGGAGTGGGATGAACAGTTGAGGAGAGAGGATGCACTGTGTTGATGCCTAGCTGATTATGTTAATGGGTGGTACAAAAGATGGGTGGGTTTTGAGAGGCCATTTCATAAAATATATTTTACTGCAGAGTTGCTGCCACAAAGAGTCCTATTATTTTTATTGGAACTGGCGAACACATAGATGACTTTGAGCCCTTTAAAACACAGCCTTTCATCAGCAAACTTCTAGGTATGTACTATGTACAGCTGTACTTAAAAGACACTTACTTTGAATTGGATAATAGAAGTTGAAGCGTCACTTTCTTTTAATGCTAACTTCAGAGCTGGGTTGTTTCTTTTCCAGGTATGGGTGATATTGAAGGATTGATAGATAAAGTAAATGAGTTAAAGTTGGATGATAATGAAGCACTCATAGAAAAGCTCAAACATGGTAAGTCATTCCCAAGGACTGAATTGTGGGTGTATTACCATAACCTAATTATGGCAAGTTGTCTCAGAGATGTAGACCATTGAATTAATCTGTAGACAAGTAATTTGTTTCACGTACGTAGTGTGTTGGTTTTTGAGTGATAAGTCTGTCAGACTGCAGAATAATTAGTTTAATGCTTAAGTGTGTGCCATCTAAAACAGTTTAGCCATGGTAATAGTGAAGAGGTTGATTTATCTATGCAGTATAGTATTTACCTTGTGAATATAAAGAATAACTGAGAAAAGACAGCAAGGCCAAAATGCTAATCCTTTTGTTGTTGCTCTTTAGGTCAATTTACGTTAAGAGATATGTATGAACAATTCCAAAACATCATGAAAATGGGACCATTCAGTCAGATCTTGGTTAGTTATCCCCAAAATATTTTTATCAGATTTTCATTTCTATTTGACAAACTTTGCTGTAAACTTAAACCTTTTCATTGAAACTAATGTTAAGAGTCTGTGCTTTTTCAGGAATGTGAAATTATTTGCTTACTGCGATACATAACTACTGAACTAAAGCTTGCTGTCCATATTTCTGGCTGCTTAACTGAAATTAGGTCTGCCTCTTCTGACACAGTATTTGTTTTCCATTTTTGAAACAAGGGTATGATCCCTGGTTTTGGAACTGACTTTATGAGTAAAGGCAATGAACAGGAATCAATGGCAAGGCTAAAGAAACTGATGACTATAATGGACAGTATGAACGACCAAGGTAAAACAAACTTCACCCACTATTTTTTTTTTTTTCTCTCCATTGTTAAACAAGCTTATTTACAGAGATCTTTTTGGAAACAAGTTGGACGTAAGGCAGCATCTACAGTGACAGAAAATGACAAAGAGCATTTATCACTCTTAGAAATGGCGAAGAGTACATGTCTCAAACTTTCTGAATAAGTCTAAATATTTAGAGATACCTTGACAATTGCCTATTGCTGCTTTATCTGTGTAGAACAGGTGGGATTTTGAAGTATTTGGAGATTATTGTAGGGTAATTATTGGAAATGAATATACTTTTATTTTTTATCCTATAGCTGTGCTTCTTGAATTGTTAATGCTATACTTCCAAATTTAAAAGCTACATTCATCTTTAATCTGTCATTGCTCTGTTTCTTCCTACACACCCTCAAATTTACTTGGTAACATAGCCTCATGTCTGGAATTCAATGTGGTGTTCCTAATCCATTCATAACTCTTGCAGAAGTATGCTATTATCTTTGTGCTAAACCCATTAATATGTTTTAAGACCAAGTATGCTGAAAGCATAATTTATTCAGGTGATTTTTGCTGCCATGGTGATTAAAATACAAACATAACAATGTTTTTATACTACTACTTAGAATATTACATCTCAATTATCTATGTTAAATTCTGCATTGTCACTTCTAAACCAAGGTTTTTGATCCCTGTCTCAAAACTTAAGTTCTCAACAATAATGAGAACCAGTTTGCTACCAGCTGTAATAGATTTTAATGTCAGTAACTGAATGGATTTTTCTTCCCACACTGTAATTGCAGAACTTGACAGTACAGATGGTGCCAAAGTTTTCAGTAAGCAGCCAGGAAGAATCCAAAGAGTAGCAAGAGGTTCAGGTGTTTCTACCAGAGATGTTCAGGAGCTGTTAACTCAATACACTAAGTTTGCACAGATGGTGAAAAAGATGGGAGGCATCAAAGGGCTTTTCAAAGGTAAAAAAACCCCACAACAACAACCCAAAACAAACAAACAAAACCCCCAAACAACAGTTGGTAACTCAGTGGGGAGGTTATGTGATGTATGAACACAGAGGAAATGTGAAAATGTCAATCAGGTGTTGAGAGAGGACAAAGTGAGCTGTAGCTTGATTATTTTCATGATGTTTGAAAGTTCTTTTTATGTAACTGGTGAGAGCTGCACTGTTCTTCACGACACTAATGTATAACTTAGTGGTGAAAATTACTGTATTTTTGGCTTCATCAATGTAGACTTCATTACTACTACACTACTGACACTTCAGTCTGTTATGTGGGGTGCAGGGACTGTTGATCATTAAAATATTTTTAAGTGCCTGATACAGTAACTTTTGATCATGGATTTAAATGGATTTGAGTTGAGAATTAGGAGGTAGAAGTCTGATTTATTTTTAGCCCCATATGTTAATCCACTTTCTTACAATTGCTTCTTTTGTATTATTTTAGGTGGTGATATGTCAAAGAATGTAAACCCATCTCAGCTGGCCAAACTGAATCAACAGATGGCAAAGATGATGGATCCAAGAGTTCTTCATCATATGGGTACGTGTTGGCTTTTTACAGCTTCAGGAGAGGTCTACCAATTACAGTGGAGCATTTGAAATAAAGAAGTGAGGAAGGTGATGTGACAAAGCATGCATTTAGTATCAGTATTAAGTATTCCTAGGTTTCCTGACAAAAATCATAAAACTTAGTCCCGATGTTGTGAATGCTTTGCACTTACCAGTACTTAATCTAGTCTCTTCACTGGGATTTGGCTCTCAAAATGATCAGTTGGAGGGGTGTCCGAAGTAGTAAAGTGGTGACTGTAAGCATGACTGTGCTAAAGCACATCTATTCCTAAACTTCCCTTCTTTTGTAGTCTTTGCCTTAAATGCCTAAATTTGACAGGAGTATCTTTATTGAAAGACTCCATTCTGGAACTTTACTAATTGATAATGGTCACTACTTCAAGGTTTTTTCTTTTGTCTAGATCTTAATACACAGGTCATCTTAAAACCTCCTTCAAGCCTGGTGTTTTGCAGACCTTCCTGTAATTACTCAATTGTCCATTTTCAATAGCCACTGCACTGAAACCTACCTTCAGTCTTGGGCTTTTGCATTTGTATATTATTGAAATAGTGTGTATTCACTGTGATGAGGCCTCAAGCAAGATAGCTGTGCTTCAGAGTTAATTAACACATCCATGTTCTCACTTACCAGGTGGCATGGCAGGACTGCAGTCAATGATGAGACAATTCCAACAAGGTGCTGCTGGGAATATGAAAGGCATGATGGGATTCAATAATATGTAAAGAAGCCTTAATAAAAATGGACTTTGACTCTTCATGGCAACTTCAGTGAAAGAATTTGCTTTCTTCCTTTCTACAGTGATTAGGGGAGTAGTCTTTTGAAATCTTATTCAGGCTTCTCAGTTTCTACATCTAATTTCTGAAAACTATTTTTGCTTAAATTAGTTCCTCTCCACTAATAACTGATGGCACAAAGAGTAATTAAATTTAATAGAACAAAATCATTATGTAAAATTTTAATATTTAGAGACTTTTTAATTGTTTACATCAAATGGCAGCCATTATATTTCTAAACAACCCTGATCTTTGGTTATAGTAACATAAAATGTCACAAATATACTGTAAAATAAAATTTAAGTGGTTATAAACAAGGGAATGGCCTGTTTCTCCAGTTTTCATAACTGTGCTTTATCAGTATGTAGTTGTATGATTTCCTTTCTTTGAGTTGTCTGCAATGACTGTTTTAACTCGTATTTGGCATTGATACTGTAAGAATGATCCAGTATCTGAAATGTGCTTTTGCTGCTCAGGTGTTTTCCTTGAAGCATTTGTAGAAGATGGATGTGCTGTGCTCAGGTTTGTACAAACCTTTGTGCTTCAGAACATTACTGTTCTTCCCCTGTACACAAAGAAGTAACTAAAGCCATATGGGTATGCAGTTCTCAAGCTGTCCCATACTGAGGACTGATCTTCATACCAGCCTGCCAATTAAGCAGTTCTTTCATCATGGATATAAGTTCTAATACATGCTTAGTATGTAGGGATTCTGTGCTGCTACTGAACTTAAACCAGACCCAGCTAGTTGTATATGACTGAGTGTATTACCCCAACTCTGCTACAATCTGATTTTAGTTTCCTACAGCATTTTTTCTTCTAATATTCCAATTTACTGTGTTGATCTCAAAAGGGTGGAATCTACAGGCACTTGAGAAACTAGGTAGACCAGATGAACCTTGAAATCCAACATCCATCTTGGCAAATACGATAAGATCTTTCAGCCTTATCTTAAGGCGAGGAGATATGTTAAGAATTTATTTTAATATACTGGAGAGTGCTCGGGTTGTAAATGGACACCCATCTCTGTTGCTTAGATAAAAATCAAATGCAGTAATTAAGAGGTGTTCAAATGCAGTGATTAAAACAGGTGTGCCTCTGTCAGCCAGTTCTTTTGAGGTGGCAGCTAACATAGCTGACAGTGGATGGATTGAGGATGAATGGTGAAGCACTATGCTTCTGAACTGGCTCACTCAGACTGTCCAGTTACCAACAGTTAATTTCTATTTTAAATTCATTGCATACTTTAGTTTCAGCATTTCCAAACTATTACTGCTGCTACCTGACAGGAAGCAAACTGTCACTAGTTGTGTGTTGGCAAGGGCGTTTACTTTAAAGTGTTATATATGACAACTATTATTTTTAAAGTATAGGTTGGAATAAACAGCAGTACATTGCTCTTACCTTCATGTGCCAGGTAGAAAGGACTTTGGGGCCTGCTTGGTAGGATTGCATAAAGTTACCAAGTTTAATTATATATGTATGTGTAGGTTTATGTCAGAGGCATTTAAAAGGAAGAATTTGACAGGAGCACCTGTAAAATGCTGTCATAGCTTTATGGGAGAACGCTTTAGGGAGCATAGCCATAATTTGTTTCATGCTTATGGACCCTGCAGAGCACACTATGTAGAAGAAAATCCTGAAGTTGCAGGACAACAGAAGCTACCATGTTCTGTATGTTCTTGAGTTACTATTCTGAACTGGCAACCTGCCTGCACAAAGCCAGGAGAGGCAATGTAAAACAGACAGCAAGTGCCATGCGTAGCAACTACCCCAGAATCATTTTCTGGCAGGTTTGATGGCCAGCAGCAGCAGCAAGGAGGCCTCAGCACAAACAGGAGAGAAAAGGACCTAAGGTCTGTGCTGGAGTAGCTAAGCAAACCAATTACCTGGCAAACAGTTGTTCTTGCCTGCTGGAAATAAATGTTATTTTCTCACACGGGCACATCCCCAGGGCCAGGGCACCTTTGGTTTCCCTTTCTTTCTTGTTCTGTGGTTTCACCTTTAAAATGTGTAAAGTTACTGCGTACTTAAAGGCTTAGGTAGCAACTTGGCTTTTGCGATACACAGAAGAACTCCTAAATCCTGTTGAGTAACTTTATGTGGTTCTCAGACCATTCTTCTATTATTTTGCACATTTTTACAATATTGTAGGAAGATGACGTGTGTATTTCCCCACAACACGCATAGTTTCATCTCTTCGCAGAGGGGGTATGCTTCTTGCTGTGTGTAGTTACGGCTGTGCCTGGCAGCCCCGTTGCCTCTAGCCTCCCCCCCGTCCCTCGGCTCCAGCTGCTGCCCGGCTGTGGAGAGAAACGGGAGGAGAGCGGGTCCCCGGGGGGCACCTCACTCCTCGGGCGCAGAATGGAGCAGGGCGGCTCGAAGCGCCGCCCCGGCGGGCGGTGGTGATGGGTGGTGCCGCCCGGCAGCTCGCCTCCCTGGGCCGCGACGGGCCCGCTGCCGCCCTCCCCCGGCGCCGCGGCGGGCGAGAGGATGGAGCAGGGGCTGTCCGCCATCACCCTCTACTGCGCGCCCGCCGCCGGCCCCGCGGCTGCTGCCTGCGCAATGGAGCCTGAGCAGGTGAGCGGGACCGGGGCTGGTGGGGCGGCCTCTCCCCGGACCCTCCCGGCCGGGCCGCTCGGGAGAAGGCCGCTTCCGGGAGCGGGCGAGGCCTCTCTGGCCGCGGCGGGCTGGCGGGGGCGCTGGGGCCCGGCTACGGCCTGACACCCTCGGGTGTGCAGGAGCGGGGGCCCGGCGCCGGCCGGTTGTCCGCTATGGCTGGTGGGGCCTGGCCGCGGGGGAGGGAGGTCGGTCTGTCAGCCGGTTCTCCAGCGCTCGGTAATTACAGTCGGACGGCGGGCGCGCGTGTCTCCGGTGTCTCTTGTTCACCGGCACATAATGCCTCTTACAAACGAGCCTGATGAATATTAAATTGAAACAGGTTTCAGCTTCCCTCTGCGCTGCCAAGGTGGAGAAAGCGTTGGAGGTGGTCAGGGACACCAGCTCTTAATTAAGTGTAACCTGGCGAGCTGTTCTACCCTGCCACAGCCTGCTCTATGCACTGCACCTTCACCGATCGTGGTGCCTTTCAAAGGATTGTCTTTTCTTACAGTCGTCCTGTGGCTCTGTTATTCTGTTACCTTCTTTCATAGACACTTAGGCTGTGTAATGTTAGTTGAAACACAGGGGTGGAAAGTCAAGCATTATGAAAAGAAAACAAACAAACCAACCCCGCAAAACCATATCCCCAAAAAACTCCAAGCCCCAGAATTAACCCAAATGAAATCGGTAAGGCAGTCAATACAGCATGCATGGGTGCAGATGTTTCTCATTAGCTCTCACCAGCCTTCTAGTAAGTAGCACTGTCAGGTCAGTAGATCTGTGCAAATTGCATTACTCATCTTTCTGAGGGAGAGCGGACATCACAGGCTTGGGCATTTCGGGTCATGAGCTCTTGTAAGGATACCCCAGTCTGACAGATTAAAAGATGCTGAAGTAAATAGTCTGCTTTCCCTGTTATTTTTTGCTTTTCTTTCTCCTCTCCTTGATGAAGGTTTATGTTATTCCGTCACCTAGTACTAGTTGTGTGAGCTCTGCTGGCTTACCTGCAGGTGTACTGACACACCCCGTCCTTGGTTGTCATTTATTTATCTTAGCATTTGGGATGTGGACTGACATTCCTTTGTGCTTGGTGGTGTACTCTACTGTCAAAGCGTGCCATGCTCTCTCGCAGTCTCTGTCCAAAGAGTGATGTGAAGAGGGTAAACAAGTAGCAGCAGTTTCAGATGCCGACTTCCTGACGGGCATGGTTTGTATGGGTGCTGTAAAGTCAAGAAAAATTCCAAGAGGACATCTAAAAGGAAGTCGCTTTACAGCATTCACCGAGCACCTCAAGAGCATAACCTGCTGTGGCACAAGGGTGGCTGGCCTTTGTGTCTGATAGCTGCCAGCATAGAAGCCAAAGTAAATCCTTCTGCAACATGAGGTTAAGACAAGGCTGTCTTTCAGCACCCATGTGATGTGTTGGAAAGGGATGAGCCTGTGGAAGAAATGAGGTGGCAACCTGACCAAAGTGTGGACTGGAAGGATGATCTTTGTAACAATAACAACTTCTTGAACTGGAAAAGATGATCAAGTTTGTAAAGGAAGATCAAAAGTGTAAAGCCTCAAACAGGAGATACTGTATCGTTTGAGCTATAAAGTGAGCCTAGCTGACAATTCTATAGTAGATCTGTGTTGCCACAGTTTTGGAAAGATAAATACAATTTACCATTGCTGAACTTTCTGCTTGCAGCTGGAAGAGCTGGCTTTTCTTGATCATGCGTGTAGAAATTAAAAGGACAAATGCTACAGTGATGACTAAAACCCACATCCAGGTTTGTTGATTAGATAACAACCAAAACAACAGCTGATATGTATTACTTTTATTTGATAATTTAGGACTCTGAACCAGATTACTAAGGAAATGAGATTCATCATTCCTTGGTGAATCCTTACTGTCTTGAACAACTGCATTTACCTGAAACTTTTTGTACTTTTTGTACCAGTACCAGCTATATGGAGCTGTTTACTGTACAGAGAGTAAATGGAGTGTGGGATGGGCATGCAGGGAATTGAAGCCTGCCTTTTCAACTATAAATGTTATCTACAGCTTTTTTCTAAGTTAAAATATTTGAAGTGTTTGGGTTAAATGAGCCAAAATCAGACTGTGGCTTTAGAGGAGCTCTAAGGAGAGGCTCATGTTGTTTGCTGTTGTTAATCGCAGTAATATTTGTGATGCCATGCTGCAAGATATAGTGCTCTTCAGCACTGTGACTAAACATGAAAAATGGCATCATTGTACAATGCCAAGAAAGGAGTGTGAAATGTTCATAAAAGGCTGATTCTGTGGTGCTCTTTGCTCCAAAAAATACAGAACTGAGTCACAGTAAGTGGTGCCTGCTTTTATAGGAGCAGCAAGGCATGCTCCTTGTGCTGAGGTTGCCTCGCTGTTTTTAGCATTCATATTTTTGCAGCTTTGCTCTTCTGCTCCTGCTATGTTCCCAAGACTGGTATGTAGCAGAGAGAGTGCGCTGGGCCCCAGATAGTCAGTTCTGTCTTTCTACATGAAAGTGTAATTCTGCATGAAAATGTAATGCCGTTTCAGCTGAACTACCCCATTGAGAACTTGCTGCTTCATTCCGCTTTGCTCTTCCAGGAAAATGCCCAAAATGTGCCACAGTAGCTACAGAAATGCTAAGGGAGGCTGAAGTGACTTGCAGTTTTGAGAAGCAGTGGTAAAAGGGCTAAGGATGATGAATGTGTGCACTCCCTCTCCGCTTTGTAGAGCTCGGCACGTGATCTTTACCTTCCCTCCCTCTTCTCTATGGGCGCGGGAAAAATCTGTGCCTGGAATGAAGGAAGCCGTTCTGCTGCCTACATCCCCCTCCTGTCCTAGAGTGCCCACTGGCTTTCCCAGCTAACCAGGCCTGTTTGTGTTGCACAGCTGATTCATGTAATCTAGTGTAAGAGATGGGAATGGTGATGCTGCACTTGCAACAATTAAGGGATGTCTTTATGTAATAAAATACATATTTTCATTAATAATTTTGGATTGTAATCTCTGGAGACTGTTAAGTTTGCATAGGCAATTGCCATTTGAAAATTGGAATGTGCCCCTTCTGTGCAACCTGAATTCTATGTACACGTACACACATCTCGCTCCTTATGATATGGTTTCCAATTACAGGAGCTCGTGCATATTTAAAAACCTTCACAGTATATTAAAAACATGTGGTTGGCATTTCCTGGCCTCTGTGTCCTTCTGTGCATGACAGAAGTGTTTTCAGAGGGGTTTTATGCATTTGATGCAGTAGTGTCTAAAAGCTCTATAAGGTGAAGGCTCTGCTTCGATAGGTACAGCACAAAACCTTACTTACATTCTCTGGCTGCAGGAGTTACTAGCATAAGGAATTTTTGATTGGCCTTTGAACTAGAAGTATATTTTCTTAATGCTTGTGACCCAAAGACTGCATTGTAGTATTCAGCGGCTGGAAGAACAAAACCAGACATTGTACTTCTCTTTTTATACATCCTTGGCCACAAAACTGCGTGTTGTTCTTTTAGCATGGCCCTGTGTACTAATCGTGATTGCCAATGAAAGCCCAAAGAAGCAGATTCCTTGATGAATTTTTTTAAAGCTTGAGCCTGGCTGCTTCATTATCCTCATTCAATTCTAGTGCTAGAGGTGTCTGTCTAAGCTTGCAAAAAGATGGCTACAGCCTATGAATTGCTTGATTAATTTCACTAGGTATTCCAAAGCCAAGGATAGACTTAAATGTAACACTTAGGTGCTCAGTAAATTATTTAAAGTGTCCTGCTAAGAAACTCCACATAAGGCAGTGCTCTTCCAGAACAGTTGTTTTTGATACCCGCTGTCCATGCTGAAGTGAAAGCACTTACCTCCTGGTTATTTTTAATGATGAGATCAGTTTCTATGTATCTGCAAGCAGTAATGTTTCCATCTTTTACCTGCAGCCAAGCTCTTGCAAATGTCCACTGTATACACTAATCATTCTAAAATAGTGTAAATATCTCACTAAGTTTTTTAAGGGGGAACTTTCCCAGTTCCAGAGGCATGTACCTGATATAATGATTCTTTTTTTCTTCATTATAGCAACTTGCAAATGGAGATAGGGGCTTTGAGAATGTGGAGCTGGGTGTCATAGGAAAGAAGAAGAAAATTCCAAGGAGAGTTATTCATTTTGCAAGTGGAGAAACAATGGAAGAATATAGCACAGATGAAGAGGAAGATGAACAAGAGAAAAAAGACCTGTTGCCACCTGTAGATCCTGTAGGTATTTTACTCGATAAATTGCTACTTCTGGTTTACTGGATAACTTCCCACATTTCATACTTTAATTTTTGTGACACAAATCTGGTGTAGTATTAAACATTCCCTTAATTTGATTGGCTATAGGCACTGAGAAGTCTGTGAGAAGTATTCCTGAGAAGTTTTGTCTTGGAGTTGTCCTCCACTAAAGAAGCCCTGTTTCTTAGAAGTGGGTTTAATTTCTTCATGGTTCTAGTCTGTCCTCTCCAGCATGTCTTCCTCTAACAATATTTGCATGGTGTCTCCTTGATTTGTACTGTTGTCCAAAAAGTGGGCAGGGAAGGCATTTGTTTAGTTATGTTTGGTGGCAGTGGAGAGCTGAACCTCTAATATGGTGTTACCATACTGGCAATTTGATATAATTAAAAATGTTAGAAGGAAAAGAAACAGATGACTTGCAGAAATAAAGGAAAACTGGTGTAATTCGTGATGTATCAAGAACAGCTTTTAGAACATCTGCATAGTCTGTGTATGTAATTTTCATCTGCCTTCTAAGCTGTTAAGGTGTTGCTCAACCTGTGAATGGAGGAGTCTCCATTTATTGGTCCAAATTCAGGTGAGGTTTTGACAGGTAAAGCTGTTTCCACTAGTGTGTATTACAGCTGCTGAAATACGTTTTCCTGTTTGTCAATGATTCTGGATCTATGCTTAGAGGCAAAATGAAATATATAATGGTTTATTCTGCTTGTGTGTCCGATGATCTATTCTGTGGTGATGGTTTATCTGCAGAGCTCTTAGCCATGTATGCCAGCATTCGCAGCAGCAGTTCCCTGCCCTCTGGCAGCCAGGCCAGAGATGATCATAGAATCAATCATAGAACAGTTAGGGTTGGAAAGGACCTTAAGATCATCTAGTTCCAACCCCCCTGCCATGGGCAGGGACACCTCACACTAAACCATGCCACCCAAGGCCTCATCCAACCTGGCCGTGAACACCGCCAAGGATGGAGCATTCACAACCTCCCTGGGCAACCCATTCCAGTGCCTCACCACCTTCACAGTAAAGAATTTCTTCCTTATATCCAATCTAAACTTCCCCTGTTTAAGTTTGAACCCGTTACTTATCTGCATCCTTCTCTTCATCTCTGCACATCCCTAGTCTCATGTTTCTTTTATGACACTCCCACGAACTGGTGTCCCAAACCACTGAAGTCTGCAGACTTCTTTACCCTCCTACAACAATTCTTACTGCAATGAATTGGATCTGCATTCCTACTCCCTGCCTGCCAGTGAGGCTCCCTTCCTGTCCCTCTCTGGGCTTGGTTGCCTGTACTGAGATAGAGGCTGGATCCTTTCCGATGTGCTGGAGTGTGTGTGGTCAGGAAGCTGGGAGTCATTGCATTGGTGTATATCCATCCTGGGAGAGCTTGGCTTTGTTGAAGGGACTGCAGTGAAGAGCTTGACTTTCTGGTGATTCTCTTCTGAAGGAAGTGGTGAACTGTAAGGAGTTTGCTTTAGGAAGGACTGTCAATCAGTTACTCTGTTTTTCCCCTCTGTAAAATGAATTTATCTTAAAGACAGAGGGAAAAAAAAACAACCAAAAAGTGATTTGAGGGCTGAGCTGCAGTGAGACTGGGAATTCAGCTGGATTGGGGTTGCTAGTGATTCATGGGGTGAAGCTGTGCATTTCATTTTGGATGGACTGATGGACTGTCTGTTTCTTGCTAGGCAGTTCTGGTGTACAACAAAGAGTAACCTTAGCCTGGGAGCAGGTAGGATATTATTAGTATAAAGTACACCTGAAGCTTATGGTCTGAAAATAAATGTTCAATAAATAGTTATAGTCTGAAAATAAATACTCAAAACCAGTGACTAGATGTTAAGCTGCCTTGCTGGGTGTTGGGTTTGTTTTTCTTTTCCTCCCTAAGGACCTACTCAAAGAAATGCAAGAACTGTGAAACTTACTGAATATCATGGTAATGTCCAGGTATCTTCAAGGTCAGATCTGTTCTCCACTATGCAGATCATGTCAGATATCCATGGATATGTACGAGATTTTTTTTTCCCCAATTATGATTAGCAGAGGCCCAGATCTGTGTAATTTTTTTATGTGATTTCCTCTCAGTAGAAGAGTTCCACTGTAGTGCAGTGGCGGGAGGCTCACAAGCCTTGACTTACATGTTGTGAGGCAAGCGATGTGCTATACAGATGGACACTTAACTGAAGAGCCCTCAAATGTGCACACCAGCCAGGAATGCTCTGTGACCCTTCTCCTGCTTACCTAATAAGGATTTTTGGTTTTTTATTGAGAATACTAAAGAGTACATTGTATGGCACAGTTAAGATTGCTTTATTCTCCTTTTATAGTTTATGAAATCCTTAATTTTATTATTCTTTTTAATAAAAAGACCCCCAAACCCAGAATAGTTTATTGTGGAGCACTGTATGCCTTATACGTATTGCTTTATACCCTGACAGAATAAACTTGATTAGACCAAGGATTGCAGTTAAGTGAAGTTTGCCTTATCTGCTGCCTGCTTCATGTATCCCAGCTGAGCCACTCAATGAAGAAATGTTAGTCCAAGCTGAGCTTTGACGTTTTAGCCAACTGCTGCCTTAAAAATGTTCTTATTGTAGGATTTCTGTAAAAGCAATTAAACAGTCAGTTTGCTGAGACCAGCATGTCTAAAACTTGTTATCTCAGTTGGGACATGAAAAAGTATGTTGCAAGTAATAGCTCTTTTTTGGTCCAATTTATTTTTAGAAAATGCTCATTTAATATTTTGAATAGAAACTTTCATAATGAAATTTCAGAGCTCAGCTGGTATTGACATCCTGGCAGCTTCTAATGACTTTAAGGGAAACAAATATTTTGCCACATTGTAAAGAATGTCTTCAGTAAGTACCTTGGTTTAATTGTATTTCAGAGCTAAGCAGACAACGATGATGTCTTTCTTAGTAAGCAAAGTAACACTTACGTATCCTGGTAATATGATAACCAAAGCTCTCAGTGTGATGGACTGCTGACACTCAGAACAAAACAAGTTCTCAGGAAGTACTAGGTCTTAAATTTTGCTTTGAAACAACGATTCTGGTGCTTGTTGTATAGGTGAGCACTGAGTTCAGGAAGATTCTTGGGCTGGAGCGGCCTTTCTGTTGCTTTGGTTTATCTTTTTTTTTTTTTTAAGAGCAAGTTGAATCTAGAACACATGGTATGCTTAATACATTTTTACCTGGGTTTTTTAGATAATAGCACTCAGTATTATCCGAGTATTCTCAAAGTTTAAATGCTTTAATAACATAAATGCTTTGATTTTAACTGAGTCTCCTGTTGTGTTCTAAAATTTAGATGCTTACACATTATACACAAATCTCCTTTGCTTCTGTCCACCAAAACTTTATTTTGTAGTAATTAAATTTCTCTCACCGGTTCTAGAAGATATTCTTTCTCTTCATCTTTGGAGTGTGATTTGCTATAAACTCTTTGTTTCATTCAGTTATTACATGAGTAGGCAGAAAGTGGAGTAAGTCTTTGCAGAGCGACTGTAAGCAATGTAGCTGTTGGTGATAACCTTAGAATTCATCCCGAGTACACCTCTGCAACAGAGCTCCAGAAGAGATTTTATTTTGTTGACCTTCAGTGCTCAGAAAGATTGAATCACATTCTTGAAGGAAGATTATCTTGATGTCCTGTAGTTAAAAGGAGCTTAACTTCAAATAGCAAAAAGTCTTCTCTTGAGGACTGTCAAACTCTAATTTTCTTTTAAGAAGTTGTGGATGAGAGAGAAACATAGTTACTGGCCAAGTAATAGCAACTCATGATTATAGTAGGAGCTTTTTGATGGAGGATGGTGTGTGTTTCAGATCTTGGTTTCATTGGCTTGTGTTAGATGCCACAGTTTTACACGGTGCGTACACTGAAGGACCTATTATAGCAATGATCACTCAATAACTAAGCTAATTTAAAAAGCATCTTGGCACAGTAAACAATGGAAAAGTGTCTATTTGGTGGCACATATTAACTCTTAAATATGGGATTTGATTTTTCTTGAATCGGAAAGTTATTCTTTTCCTCATTTTGTCATTTCTCTGGCAAAAAGAAATCCTGCGTTCTTTGGAAAGTTCAAGTGTTATTAGGGACTGAAATCTGGCAGAAACAAATATAGATGTGGATTGTTTGGGAACATGGAGCGCTTGGAAGTTCAAGGAAGTGGGTGTTTGCTCCCTTCAGCAGCCCCATACTAGGAAACAAAATCATGTTTAGTTGTTGAACCAGAGCCTTCTTGGTTTTATCAATGGTCGAATCCATTCTGTTCATTCCTACTTAAAATGCAGTTGTTGGATTAAAATTGTATGTTGAGAATTTTTGTAGTTTAAAAAACAGTTGTCATAACCATTGTGTTTTCAATTTTAGACAACAAGGTAAAGTCAGGGCAGCTCAATAGTATAATCAGGCATTGTAGAAATGTATACTGAAGAGACTGATGGCAGGAGAAATACTGTGTGCTTACAATAAACCAGTGTCCTGTGTTCCATACTGCTGTTCCTTGTTTCCAGCCAAGAAATACAGTATTACAGAGTCCTTGCATTGATTAAAGACTGAATGTTAAGGCTTCTCTGGCCAAAGGAGGTTGACATACAGAATCTGGGTATGTGGTTCTTACTGAACACTAATAGGGTCTGGCTTGGGTACTGTTTTCCAGTATCACTCAGTGTATTAAAGCTACTTCATACTGAGCTGTTGCCTAACAGCCCTGTTCATACCACCTGAACAGTTCTGCTTTTCCCTAGTACCTCTCCTTGCCCCACATTCACCATTCCTGCTTTGGTCCCCAAGGTGCTCTGGGAAACCACCCAAGCTTGTGCTGAGGAAGCAAGGAGGAAGGAGGGAAATACTTCTTGGATGTGTTCCTTTGTTCCTGGTTGTTCTTGCCATCTCCTTTCCCCTGCTGAATTTGTGTGTAGTAGCTTCTCTCATGGTTTTGTATTGCCTTTTGAGACCCCCGAAAGAATGCTCCTTTTTTTAACTGAGGGGACTGGCAAAGCCTTTCATGGTGGGGGTGAAAAAGTCTCCGTTTGGGCTTTGTCAGAAAGCAGAGGTTTCCATGAAGCTGAACTTAGAAGTGCTCCTAACATACCAAACTGTTATTTAATTGTCAGGGGGGAAGAGTAGAAATAGATGGCACCTCTGTGTCTGCCGAGCCTCCGGTGTTCCCTGCATTTGTGTTATACCCCAAACACCCTAAAATATTCTGAGCTACTTCTGTCACATTGAAGTTCAGCTTGCTTTTTCGCTCTTAAATGTCTTGTAGCTTCTTGCTCACAGTGGCACAGCAAGCTCCTGTTTGTCCTGTGCACTGTGTGAATGGTTTTAAACCTTGTTCACCTCGTTAGGAAGGATTGTACAGAGCCTCCTTAGTGTCATTATTTGCACCTGTGGCAACAAGCTTTTACAGCACTTTCCTTGGCTTCTTCAGCTGAACAAACTCCAAAATGATTGTTGTTAGCCTGTCTGCCAACTGAGCACGCAGTCCACAAGCTGGAGGTGCTTTTGTGCAGGCAGGATAGCAGCTGGGTTTGCTTACTTTCACGTTGGCAGGACATTTTCCATTCCTACTGCCAAAACTATATAACATCTGGCATTTTTCAGCCTTGCCCAACTTGAGTTTCTGGCTTGACAGACAATTTCTTTCTGCACTGATTTTAGAGGCTACGCTTGGAAAGTACCGAAGCCTAGTAGCTTGTGTATGTGCATACTGAAGCTGTATCAACTAGTCTCTGTAGCTGTATTATTTACAGTAATAATTGGTGTCCTGTACAGATATCTATCAAATAAGATTACTGAAAATGGTTACTATCAGACAGTTTTAGCAACAAGTTATAAATACATATGCAACTGAGTGGAGCTAATGGGTTTCATTTAATAAAAGCTGACACTTTGAATTGCTACTTTCCACAAGGAAAGTACCTCTAGAGAGATCTTTATTGAGGGGAAATACATAACAAAGAGCTTTCCTGAATCTCTTTGAAGACTGTTAACTATAAACATGTTGTAAGTTCACTGTGAAATTTGAGTTTGCCTTTTCACAAAAGTGAAGACCCACAGCTTTTTCCCTGATAGTTGGGAATCTGTTTTTCCCCTTCTCCTTTTTATTACATGGCTTGTTTTATTTTTATTTAAGAAATACGGGCTCTTTCCTTAGTGAAGAGGATAGTTTGTGTATGGCCATTAATGTCTAAATCTTCTTTAAGTTCCTATGTGTAAGTACCCCAATCTGTCTGGAGGCTGCAGCACTTCCTCTCTGGCTGTGAGTTCACCATAGTTGTGCAAAGGGCAACTCCCCCTCCTTGTCTTCCCAGCCTATCCTTCCTAAAGAGTCTGTATCCCTCCACTGCACCGCACTCCAGTGATGTGAGCCACCCACTGCATCTCTGGAGTCTAACAAGTCCCTACTGCTGCAGCTCTGTACACACTACAGCACACAGATCTCTAATTACTTGTGTTTAGCCCCCATGCTGTGTGCCTCAGTGTGCAGGCGCTTCAGAGAGACTTCCTTGCTTACATGCAAATGCTTGAGGTGATGCCACTGAAGCCCTGTTTTGTTCATTTTGTGTTCCTCTTGTTCACATCACCGCAGGTGCTTTGCTTGTCAGCCTGTCCATTGCTCTCTCAGAGGGAAGCTGTAACTGTCTCCCTCCCTCATGCTTCCTGGTTTTGTTCTTTAAAACAATTCCGAATGGTAATTCATATCTGCTTGTAAATACTTGGAAGCGTCCTCTTGCTCAGCGACCACTTTGGAGGTTTGGTTGTAAACAGTCTTTTGCAGTTCTCTCATTACTGTAGTGAGGGGCTATTTGATTAACCCACTTCTCTTCTTGGCCTGATGAAATTCAGAACATTATGGAAAGGTCTTTCTAGTTATAGGAGTTACCTTGGGATTGAGTTGGATGCTTGTCATTTCCTAGTCTAGGACTGGAAAACAAAAACCAGTGAAACAGATTTTCCCTGATGTAAACTGTGGTTATATTTATATCTCATGTATGTTTGGTCTAGACTTATTTAAATCAAAAATACTGTAGTAGCTGGCAAACAAGAAATATTGCAGATTTTTCTTCTCAATCTGTTTGAGCTTTTGCATGTATTACCATGTGCCAGGAACATCTAGTGATCATTTATTCATACTACTCCTGTTCTTACAGACAACACTCACGTGGGGACCGTACTTGTGGTTTCACATGCTGCGAGTTGCCACATCAACCTTATCAGGTATTGCTTTATTTAATTCTCAGGTAAACTACTAATGGAATATTGAAAGTTGCATTGACAGACTGTAAATCATCTTTGTGAGTTATGAACCTGTATTTTGCTTTGAATCGACAACTCTTGAATGGAAGAACAAACAGAAAATACCCTTTTGCTGAACACTGTTTTCCCCCTTTTTCTCCATATGTAGATAGGGTGGTTTTGGCAAGGGAGCATATCAGCTTTCTGTTAGGTTTTGTATGGAATTTTGTGTGATGTTATCTGAAAAGAATGCTGCTTGGAGTAATTAAACTGACCGTTTTTGTGAAGAAGACAACTAGAAATTACCCCAAGAACACATCTAGTCATGGTGCTTTACACAGGCTTCTGAGGTTACAAAATAAACAAAAATAAGGCTATTGTCAGGCATCTTAAACTCACTACTGCAGTTTATTTGACCTGTGGACCTCATAAAATGTTGTGCCATTTTAAAAAGCCCTGTGCTAGTTTGTGTTCTTCCCAGGGTGTAAAGTATATTTATTGTTGGGTTTTCTTTGACAAATGTTGTGGAGTTCGTGTCATTGTACACCTAATTTTGAGTATTTTTAAAAACTACTGGCAGTCTGTTCTGTTAATTAACCTGTCCTTACTTTTAGAAACACTTTTTATCTTATATACAGTGTAATTCTGTTGTCATATCAGTTCTTCATATACAGAGGTAGATACGGCTTTCCTTTCTTTCAGAAGTCTGTTATGAAGATTAGCACTTCCTTCTTCCCACTTCAGTTTTGCCTCTTACATTTGTAATTTGAACTGGTCTTTTGCGCAGAGCTTTGGATGCCAGGAAATCTATAAAATGAGTTATTGTGAACATTCACTGAAGCATTCAATTGCTAACTTCTAACTTGTTTTCCCTAAAGATGGCTAACTCATTTGCGTTCTTGGGGCAGATTTGCAATTTGAAGTGCAATGTATTTGACTTCTTGCTTGCCTTTACTCAAGAACCAGTGCTGTAGCTATCATTTTGGTAAAGAGACTGACTGTCACAAGCTCTCCTGTTCCATACTTCTATGAGCTACTTGCTTCAGCAAAGTAGCGCTGCATGTAGCCTCCAGCTTGGAAATGGTGACAGCTGAAACCTAAGTATTTAATTAATCCATTAATATGGAACATAGAACATTGTTGAAACTGATAGTGTATGCATGTTTCAATAAATAACTCTCTAGTTTGCTGATACCATTAGACTCAATTGCAATTATGGTTGGTAGCCATGTATTTTTTACCTGAAAAATACTCAGTTAAAATTCAGTTAAAATTGTCCTTTAGCACAAGAAACCTAGATCCAAAGCTGAAACTAGTAAAATTCAAACAAACTCCGCCACCATTCATTGATTTCCATGTTCTCCTTTTGTTCATTCTTTATCTTAAAGAACTATTACTCATATATTAAGCTAATAATTACATGTAAGTAGATCAGCCTAGCAGATAGTGGTTTTGTCTTTTGAGTGAAGTAGGACAATGGAAAACCATTCAGGAAAGATGACTACACCTTTTAAAATAAAACTGTGTTTAAGAATTTTCTTCTAGACACTAATATATAAACCTCCCTGTTTTTTAGTGTGTGATTTCCTTGGGGAAAAGATTGCATCTGTTTTGGGGATAAGCACACCAAAATACCAATATGCCATTGATGAGTATTACCGAATGAAGAGAGAGGTATGTGATGGGGTTCTTGCACTCCTTTTCTCCCAACTTGCCTTCCCTGGTATTTTAAAACATTTGTATTCCAGCATTAAAATGACATTTTAAAACCTCTGTTTCTGCTTACCTTCAGTTTCCATTTGACACATGATTAATGCTTGCTTATCGTCAGCCTTTTCCCACAAGCTCCTCAGTCTCAGAACTGGCTGGGTCCTGACCACTGCTCATTTGTTCCTCTTGCACAATGCATTTTCAAGTCAGTGTGAGGAAGCTGGGACAGAACAGTTGCCAGACACTGTAAAGAGCCAGCTCCCAGGAATGTACCTTCCAGCTCTAGAACTTGTTCAATGAAGTGCCAGGGGTAGATTGAACACGCTGTTACCATTTGTTCTAAACCATAACTGGAAATGACTGGCAGGTAGCCAGTGTTTTATGCAAAAAAAACCCAACCCAACAATTAATAAGCTTAATTTGCAAGAGATGGGAAACAGCTTTACTGCTTAGTTTTTATTTTTGATAGCTCTTTAGTAGTAGGAGTTGAAAAAGCCTTAGAGCTGGTAGTGAAATATCATTACTGCTATTGACTTAAAAACTGCTTATCTGGATATGTGACTTTTTTGTGTTTAACCTAGCTTAATGCTTCACTTTTTTTTTTTTTTTTTTTTTTTTTTTTTGTAATGGGAATTATCATGAGCTGATGATCATTTTACAATGGAACAAATGGCCTTGCCTTGTAACAGGAACTGCTACACTTTCATGGAAAAAACTTGCAGTGGGTGTAAGAGGTAAATAGTAGGTTATGAATCTGGTTGTCCATTTTCAGGAGGAAGAGGAGGAACAGGAAAACAAGATGTCAGAAGAAGCAGAAAGACGGCACCAGGAACAGCAGAACAAGCCACAAGCTGAAGCTCCTGTCCAGACAGACCAGCCTGAAGCAACAGCATGCACTTCATTCGTGAATGTAAACTTTGAACATGAGGGAGATTGCCAGTCCATTGGGGAAGATAAACAGGATGTGGTTCCTGTCCCTCCTTAAGTGTAAAGTCCTATATGATGTAGGAAGTAGGAAGTGTCAGGTGTCACACTCTGACTATAAGAAGCAGGAAAAATAGGATTATACTTGTTCAGTGAAATACAACTTCTAGCATTCTTATTGATCAGGAGAGAGCTTGGCAATGTCTGTTCAGTCTGTCTGCCTAAGGAAGGCTGAGGCATCCTGCTGAACTGGCACTTCAGATAAAATGAAAATTGCACTAGAAATATTTGGTCTACAATTGAATATGTAAGCTAATTTCCGTGTAAAGCAAGTAAAAATGTCTTTTCCTTTGAATTGCTGTGTCTCTTACACCTGTGGATTGCAGATGCAGGCTGTTTCCTACTTCTAAACACCTATTTCTGATTTGCACATTGTTCGCAACTCAGCTCTCTGTGACCAGATTAATAGGAATCAATATTCTGTAACTCACAAGTCATTATAATAGTGTCTGTTTTCCCCTATTTATTGTCACTGTTGTATGCATGTTGTTTGGTTTCTCTTTCCTGTTGTTTAACACAAGAGATAATGTTACATTTAATGTTAATTAGATTTAAGAGTCCACTGAATTTTAATTTTTATTTTAAAAAACAACTTTAAAGGAGGATGTAAATATCCTTAAGGACCTATTAACAAGTACCAGCATTCTTGGAGGCCCACAGTGTTCAGCTGTTCCACGCAGTGCTCTAGCAAAGTACAGAACTAGCATCTGTGTAGGATGTTCTCACTCAAAGTCCAAGAATTAAGAGATCTACCTGCTTTAATACTTCACATGCTCTGAATGGTCCAGAGAAGTAAACTAACATCTTGTTAAACAATACCAAATCTACTGTGTATGGAACCAATCAAGAACTTTTTCAGACATAGATTACCAGAGTCAGTGCACTTAATTAACATGGACTATTTGTTTAATGTTGAATTACCAGTAAGGGACATGCTATTGCAGATGTTCCCCTCCCCAGAATACATAAATAACTAGAAATCCCAAAACCAAACTTATGATTCCTCCTTTTTCTTAAATAAACAAAACACTTGTTGCAATACTGCAACAACCGAGATTGTTAGCTAAGTGAAACACAGATGGCTCCAGAGCTTTTAAGTAGCCCAGATGCCAATGAAGTCTATTTTACTGCAGTGACCCTCATTCTACATGCGGCCTGTGAAAGGAGAATGGTTAACAACTTTGTGACAATCAGATGTCAGTGCCCCAGTCACTTTTATTCTATAGTCATTTTAGATCAAGGGGCAGAAAACCTGCACCAGTTACCATGTGAAACAGTACTTCTAAAAAAAACCAGTCTCCACTGAAATTGTGCTGGGTATCACTGTATGTCCCTGGTTCCACTACCAACTAACTGAGAAACCTGATGTAACATCAGAGGCCACGTAACTTGGCTGTTAGTTTCCAGAGTTCAGTTATGTATTTCAGACAACCTCTGCTGCAACTAGTGTCCTGTAAAGCACAAATCCCTTCTCCTCTTATCTGCCCATTGCATTCCAGCACTACTAGAAAATCTGAAGAGGATTCAGTCATCAGCTCCACAACATCTGTTTTGAAACCCTCTTTGCCTCCTCCTTTAATTGTAAGACAGAGGGTGCTGACAGATATGTAAGATCATTCCTTAGCTTGAACAGCTGCAGGGGAGAGCTTAGTTCAACACCTGGGGAATACACAGAACAACCACGTGTTGGGAGTTCTTACACCATTACAGATAGGAAGCCTCACACAGCTCAAGAGTAAAGCTGAAAGATGCTTTGCTTTTCTGCCAAGAAATTTGTATCAGTAGCATTGGCTGTCCTCTCCCACCACACTATCTCTTTTATCAGAAATGCTGTCACTGCCTTGGGTTTAAACTTCTCTGTATAAAATACTGTATTACGCACTGTGCCTTAACTTAATCCTTCCTTCAGTTTTTTTTTTTCAAAATGTATGAAAGTGGTTACTTTCATAATGGTTTTTCTGTAAATGCATTAACTGGTTATTTTATATTAAATATAATTTTTGAACTGGAAGTTGGCTATGGGTTTTCTTTGAAAACTCTGCGGTCTTTGCAACTTCATGCCTGCATGCAGGTGCATGTGCCTGTTCAGTGTTTTCATCTTCACGGAGTCGCACATCCTGCTGAAATTCAAATAACATAGTAAGTACCCACACCCCTGCCTTACAATCTCATGTAGTACTTGGTAACATACTTGATGTATGTTCAGCATGTTCATCACTAGTGTGAGGTATGCTCAGCACTACCTCACACTATGAAAGAAGGCAGGATTTCAACCTATTGTACTATTGTAATTTTATCTGAAAGTTGAAACATTTCTACATCTTTGTTAAATTCACTACTTCAACTACTGGTGTAGCTCAGCTGTACAATTAAGTTTAATTACGTAACATACTTGCACAGGAGGTTATATTGGTGAAAGCCTTTAGACAGGTGCTTGGATTAACTATATATAAAGCTAGTGCAGTTTTGTTAATGAACCTCTTGAGAACTGAGCAACCATTCAGTCAGTTCAATAGTTATTTACTTATCCTTTCTTTTAGACACTTAAAGCTGGACACATATGGAAGAAAGAGGCCTAAACTTTACCTCATACTGAAGACTTCTGCCTTTACAACAGAATGCTCAACAGTGCTATCGTTAGAGGAAGCCACACAGCATGCAGTGGGGTGCTTGGGATTGTGGAGTGGATATAGGCCAGTGTTGAAGATAGTAAGAATCACATCTTTACTTTGAGGTTACATTCAAATTTACAATACAGTATTCAAATAAGAATAGGGCTTTGTACACAGGCAAAAGGTCCAAAAATTTTTATTAAATAAAAAAAAAAAACAACCCACAATTCTTATCTCTTAAGCAGTTGCATTTTTGGTTTCAGGAATTAGTCCTGCAATTCCCATATGTACCACATTTTATATTGGGAGGGAAATAAAATGGAAGAGGCATTGATGCAGATAATGAATGTTTCTACCTTTCAACAGTTAGTGCATCAGATTGAGGTATCTCTATGGACACAGTCTGCCCCTGTTCAAACTCATGTATCATCAGCATCAGCAGTGTTGTCATTATCACTTGCCACAAGGACCTCTCTGTTCTCGTATGTCCAGAATCCATTCAGATCAATTAGAATGCTGGTAACAGTGTCTCCTTGACTGCTATTGATTAAGTCCTGAAGGGAGATTTTGTAAGGATCCTTAGGCTTTACCATATCAAAGATTTCATCCTATGAAAGAAAAGTCAAAATTGGGGAAAAAAACCCCACACATTAATGAGCAGAATAATGGTTAGTTTATACCATAATACAGAGTGATCTCAGGGTAACTAGTGCCACCCTCACCAATTTACAAATAAAAGCTGTCAAGTCCCACACAAAGCACAATAATAGGAGCAGTGTGCTCAGCTCCCACTTCTCAAAGAATTTGCTTTTCTGGGGAAGCTCTGGCCTCAAAATGGCAACATAAAACTCAGCTTTTATGAGCGAAGTTGAAAAGTGTAAGAGCTTCTATAAAGTAATAAAACTGCTAAATGTAACATAAGCCATAATAAAGAGCTTTGTAAGACATGTTTTTTTTAGTCACCAGTCTGCTCCAAGCTCCAAGGGATGATCCTGACCCAAGTGTAAGACACAGCAACATGTATTTAACAGGTAATTCATCTATTAGTAAGGAAACTACTAAAACAGTTACACACCAGATTTCTTACAGAGTAACTGCCAATATAAAAACATTTTCCAACCTACAAGCAGGACTTGTCATATCATCTCTACTAGTCTGCAAATAAATACACAACAACCTAGACACTGTAACATAAATAAATTATGAAATGCTTATTTAAGTGTTTGACAAAGTACTCTTTTCAGTAAAACTAACCTTAACATCCTGAAAAGAAACAGGCTCTTGTCCATGGATTTTCATTTGCTCCTGAATAGCCTAGGGGAAAAAAAAAAAAAAAAAAAGGTTAGAAATAGGTAGTGCAGTATTATACTGACACTGTATGAAACTTTTGAATGCTTCTGCATCTTAAGCCATATTGCCCTGTGACAGAGCATTCAATGCCACAGCCTGCAATCAATTCTCTTCCACAAGTGAGATGTGAGGCAGAGGTGAATTAAGGTATTACAAATGATGTGTGGGTTCACGGTTCTTAGTCACTATGATAAGAATCTAACTTTCATTATGATCAGTGTTTGAGCACTCTGCAAAGGGGATATGCAGACATTTGAACATTATGACTTAACACTTAAGAAAACTGAACCTTCTGGTTTGAGTGTTTCTGACAAAGTGTGAAACACACACTAGGGAAAGACAGAAGGTGAAAGATCAACCAGCAGACAGGCAAAGCAGCGCAGCTACTCACACTTTCCATTTCTTTGAAAATGGAACCTGTATTCAAGTCGATCAAATAATAATGTGAGGGAGACTACGTGTTTGTATCTTTGAGCATTTGTCCACGCATGGATGAGTTCTCCCAGTTCATGCTGTAACTGGGCATTTCTCATTTTGAGCAGAATAGTATTCCCTACTATTAGTTCCTTCCATGTGGTACTATTTAAACAGCTGCATTACCAAACCTCTGCGGGCACAACTGTAACAACTATGAACAAAACTGTCTCACAAACACAGGCTGTGCAGGCTTGTCTGTATCAGCGTGGCCTCTGTAGGTGCAGACCTATCCTTGCTTGTGCTAACAGAAAAGTGGTTACTCACAGAGTCAACTGTTCTGATTTCAAGGAAAACCTAGAATACTCCATTTCCAAAAGATTAAAGGAAGGACACGCTTTGGAGTACGATCAAGCATCTGCTGCAGCTGAGGAATCTTTTCAATAACAAAGCCAATAGAGTAAGTATGTAACTGGACACATAGACAAAAATAGCTATGCCACAGTAGCTTATGCAGAATTACCTTGTTAAATTTGCTTTTGTATTAGAATCCCTTATGTACTATGACAACACTAAAATTCATGTTTTGTAAAATATAAAACTGTAAATTAACACCCTTTATTAAAACCAGAGACAGCTGACATGGCCCCTGGTCTTCCCTGCATCCTAATGCCATATGAACAAAAGTGGAGAGTGATGGCAACGGTGAGCTGTAAAAGCCTGGAGATAAGACAAGTCATCGCCTGATTTCTCTAGGATTCTTAGTATTGCCAAATCCCAGCCTGACAGCTGTCCATCAAGCATACAACATAGCTACAACAGCTGAACAAAGCTCATAATGAAGTCCAAAAACCACATGCAATAACCCTGCCTGCACCTGCAGCAGGATATCTCCATGCAGCAGTATGCTCTAGCAGCCAGCTGACTAGAAGCAGCTTGACAGAAAAGGTGCTGGAGGTCTTGGCACTGTCGAAGAATCTGCACGGTGACTTTGTAGCGATGAAGGCAGATAAATCCTGGGCTGCAGGTTTAGGCAGCTGACTATGCCTCCTGACTCAGCATTTGGACACAGTACTTCAGATGCGGCTTCGCAATTTTGGGCTCCCGTTTTACAAGACCTTGGCAAACCAGTTGGAGCCCACTTGAGGGCTACCGACATGCTTTGGAAGCTAATGCACAGCACAGCTGAGAGGAAAGGATTGAGATGGGGATTAATTCACCTGAAGAACAGAAGGCTGGGGTGGTGGGAGGAATATTATTACCATCTTCAACTACCAGCACTTGGCTAGAAACAACACAACAAGACTCTGCTTGGAGGCACACAGTGAAAGGGCAAGGGGCATTCCAGTTAGAGGTGGCAGAAAGGCTGAGGGGAGAAAAGTCTTCCCATTCAGGGTATGCAGACACTGGAACACATTGCCCAAAGAGGTTGTAGTCCCCCTCCTTGGCAAAACTCAAAACTCACCTGCACAAGGCTCAGATCAACTCAACCTAATCACGAAGCTGGCCCTGCTCTGAGCACGCTGTGGGAGCAGGTGACCTCCAAAGGTCCATTTTACCCAAAATTATTTGATGGTTCAAAGGCACTAAAAGAAAATAGAGGTGGGTGTGTGGTGTGTTTTGGGGTATTTTTGGGGGGCATGGGGTGGGGGGGGTCCTTTAGGGGTTTTTTTTGTTGTTGTTTCTAAGGGGAGGTGTTTGTTTTAAAAAAAGCCTTTCCTTTTTAGAAAAGGTCTACAGGTCTTCGAGATAAGTCATCTTATTTTTACAGAATGGTATGGCTGTAGTCACTATCAAAGTTCATGTTCAACTAGAGACTTACTACAATATAGAAACAACGTGGATATAAGATTATGCCTTGAACAGGCCTGAAAGCTTTACCTAAGGAGCTGAATCATGTACCTTGCTTGTCACACTTTGCACATATGGCTAACTACAATGCTATTGTTTATTTTTACAGTTATAATACAGAGAGCCACATAAAGAAAACTGAAGTGCCTGTCCCTCTGTCTGAATAGATATCACTGAAGGCATCTTGTACATGATGAAAAAAGCATCACACTCATAACTTTGCCCAAATCATTTACAACAAAAATACTACTTTACTGCAGAACATTTCCTTTTCCAAGATACCTCAGGTATCTATTACAATAAAAGGCAAAACAATATTCCTCCCCTTTCCTCCCCCCCCAAAGAAAAAACAAACCCAGACACAAAACCACCACAAGCCAGAAGAAAAATCAAAACCCCACTCACACAAACCACAATTTGGAGGAAGACTTTGCAAGCCTCAGATTGAAAATAAGCCGGTTTTTAGTTTTTTTTTTTTTTTTAGTTGCTATTAAAATTAACTTATTTGTAAGCAACAGATAACAATACAGAAAGTGAGAAATGCAAGAAGCTCTTTGCAATCAATAGACTGAATGAAGAATCCCACAGCTGTACAGGCCCATCACTGCATTTCATTATTTTAATTTCTACTGAATTTTAGGATTACAGTGGAAATTAAAACCATGGGCGAACCATCATAAGAGATTCTAATAGGTAATCATTAGGCAATTTTAGGGCAATTTCAAGTTCTTTAAAAAAAATCAAGAGAAAACATTTTTGCTAAACAAAATCAAACCAGTTCATTTCAACTGCAGATGAAATGTTGAAAATACCTTTTGAGTTCTTACCAAGTTTGGGATTTTTTATTTTCTTTTCTTAATATTTTAAATCTTCTTAGAAGTAGTTACTGGTCTCCTGGTGGCTACCAGTAATTTAAAGTGATTTCCTGCAGTTCTGCATGCAGAAGCACACAGGCTGTAACACTATAAACACAGAAAATGGCCTACCCGTATAAAGAGACTTACCCTAAAGAAATAATTAAGGGAAAAGACATTCAGGTATCCTTTGTTCTCTATATCAAGCAGTTTGAAAATATATTGCAGAGCTGCAGGCTCCTTTCTGTTTTCTAATGCAAGCACAAAGTCCAGGTAGGTTTTATAGTCCTAAAAGTAGATACAATCATGTTTATTACAGTCTTCTTTCTAAATTGATTTTGCAAGCAGGAACTCTATAATTGGCAGCTATTTCATTGTAGGGGATCAGTCTATTTTCTGAAAAAGACAACATGAAATAGAAAATGGCTGCTACCACCAACGTGAACAGAAAAGTTAGTTTTTAATGACTTCTAACAATAGGAAATCCTGCCATTTTAGAAATAAATTGGGATTCTAAGCATAAATCAAAATTAAACATGCTATATTTTAAACAATATTTAATATATCTTTAAAGTGCTGAACATACACAACTAGTGAAGAAGAGTCATATAAAAGGTTTTCATCACCACAAATTAAACATCCAGTGGCAATAAGCCTACCGCTACCAAACAATACTATATGGCCAAATCCATTATAGCTCAGAGTAGGTAGTTCGGCAAAAAAAGGGGTAAAAGCATTAGTAGACATCAAAAACATGTATCACACTTTTTCATTAGGACTGATTCTCAGTTTCCTGATCAAGATATAGTAGTGACAAGGATAGAAATCCTTCAGTCCTATGTATATAATAATCCTGTCTATCTTAAAACAGAGAGTTGTGCTGCTGTTCAGCAGGAGCTTGACAGGCTGGAAAAATGGGATGACAGGAACCTCATCGAGTTCAACAGAGGAAATGCAAAATCCTGCATTTGGGGAGGAGTAACTCCACGCACCAGTACATGCTGGGGGCTGACTGGTCAGAAAGCAGCTTTGCTCAGCCAGACCTATGAGTCCTGACAGGCAACAAAATCGAACACATACCAGCAACGTGCCTTTGCAGCAAAGGCTGCTGACAGCATTCTGAGTTGCATGAGGAAGAGCTCTGCTGGCAAGCTGAGGAAGGTGATCCTTCTCCTCTACTCAGCAGTGCGTAGACCACATCTGAGTGCTGGGTCCTGTTCTAGTCTCTCCAATACAAGAGAAAGGCGGACCTACTGCAACAAGTCCAGCAAAAGGCAACTAGGAAGATCCTTCATGACCTTGAAGATTCTGTGATTCTACAAAAAACTGCTAAGGTGGCAGAAGGACTGCGTAGTGAATTTGTAATTTATCACTTTCAGAATTCAGTCATCTGAATGCAGACAATGAGAGTTAACAATACATTAAGAAAAACTTACAAAATATCATTTTAACTCTAATTTAGACTTTCCATTTTTCACAACTACAGAAAGCTCACAACAAAACCACTGTTGTCTCCAAGAAGAGGTGGACAGGTTAGCTAACTTGGTGTAGTCTCAAGTGTGCTACTTGTTTTTGGTTCTCTTTAAGGAATCGGTGAGGCACTGGAACGGGGTTGCCCAAGGAGGCTGTGACTGCTCCATCCCTGGCTGTGTTCAAGGCCGGGCTGGACAGAGCCTTGGGTGACATGGTTTAGTGTGAGTTGTCCCTGCCCATGGCAGGAGGTTTGGAACTTGATGATCTTAAGGTCCTTTCCAACCCTAACTATTCTATGATTCCATCCAATGAAAAAGCGTTGCTACATTTATACATTTTTTCAAAATGTGCTTTATGTTATTGAATCTACAAGAAGCTTTTTCCTAGGCTGTCTGGATTTCATATCACCTCTGCTTTTCAAAACAAGCAACTTCTCTTTAAGAAGGGGTGCAACCACCTTGCTGTTAAGAAAATTCATTTCTTCATCTGCTGCGTGGTCATTTATGTACAAATTGATAAATGAAGTTACTTTACCTCTTTTGGCTACTTTTTATTTTAAAAATACTGATTATGAGACATTTCCCATCCCTTCAACCCAAAGCTTTTATATTGTGAACAAAGTGAAAATATGTGATTACCATTTCACCATCATAAGTTAAGCATTCCTGAAAGACACGATCCAAAAATATGTTGGTCAGAGTTCCTGTTCCATATCGGGACAGTTCTTCTTTGCTGAGCATGCCATTGTGATCTTTATCGAGGTTTAAGTACTGGCCTAGGGAGGAGACAGACAGGGCAATACATAATATACCTGTGTCAGCAAAGAACTGTTGCAGCAGAGGAAGAAAATTTAACACTTGTTTAAACATTTATTTAATCATCATAAACTGAATGCAGTTAAGTGGGAATATGCTAGATCCACAATAATATTCACAGAGCATCATAAATGAACACAGAATATGGGGTTAGAGAAAGTGGGAATCCCATAACAAGCTGCTAATAAATCTAAGGTAATGGCTCAAAAGTAAAGGCTGTGTGTATAGCGAAAAGAGCTGAATCATAGAATCATAGAATAGTTAGGGTTGGAAAGGACCTTGAGATCATCTAGTTCCAACCCCCCTGCCATGGGCAGGGACACCCCACACTAAACCATATCACCCAAGGCCTCATCCAACCTGGCCTTGAACACCGCCAAGGATGGAGCACTCACAAAGGACAAGACCAGTTTATTTTAAACAGATCTACTGTAAAAATGAAAAAAGAGCATGCAAAAGCATGAACAGAACACTCAAAAGAGAAGGTTACAGAGAAACCTTGTACCTTGTGCAACAAGCACAAAATGACAGAGGGTAAAACCATGGTAAAGAGCAATGGTGGAGAACTGAAACCATAAAAGTCAGGAAGATATACTGAAAAGATGGCTACAGGAGTTGAAAAGAAAAGTTATCAGGATTTAGAGACAAAACCAGAAGAAAAGTAACACCAAGAATGTGACCAAATCATACAGGGCAGAGAAGACATGGGAAAAAAAAAAAGGGTTCACAAATAAAGAAACCTACCATAAACTCTTAATGCAGAAGGAGCAGAAAACCAGTTTGTCTCCTGACTTTCTTTAGAAAGTTCTTCATCCCTTAGCTAAGTGAAACATGAAGTTAGAACTTAGAAAGATTAAATTAAAATACAATAGTGTATTCTGAGAGATCTTTACCTCTAGTAAGTCATCTAGGAAGCTGCAAGCTAAAATATCCTGTATCTTTATCTTCCCTGCAGCAAGAAAAAAAAAAAAAAACACACCACATTTTAACAGTCACCCAGACAATAAATCCATTTGATTGTTCTCATTTAGGTGGTTCCCCTTATGAAAGAAGTATCCTGAGCAGGAAAATAGTTACCTTTTTAAAAAAGGCAATACTAAACAAAATCAACTTCTAACATCAAGGATAAAGCTGTAATTTAAGAGACAAAATAAAAACAGCTTTTAAAATGACTGAATAAAACTAGCTTGATATTGCTAGAAGGAATATTCCTGAAGCCTAAAAAGCAGAAAGTTAGATTCAACATCAACTCAAAAAGTAAAATAAAAAATGCAAAGAAATCATGCTTAAAACATTTATTGGAATAACAGTCTCTCAGGTGATGTGATATTTTTTACATGTTCAGAAACAGCAGATGTGACACAAAGCTATGGTGGCAGAAGGCACTTCTGCTGGTGTAGCTTTGACTGGTGCACAGATGCTGTGGAAACAGCTGTGCAAAATAATGGCATTGTAACTTCATACACACCCTCTCTAAGTGTTCGTAATTACCTCCACTGGAGTCTACTGCCCACACAACTCTGACGTTGTCGAGTGGCACAGCTAGAGCTTGAAAACACATGCAGTTTATGACTTCAATCAAGGGCCTATGAAAAAGCAAGCTGTAGTCCAAGGGAGCTACAGCTGTAATAAGGATTAGCAGCCATAGCTGCAAACCTTTTGTAATGAGTTTACATGGTGCACACAAATTTAGTAACAGGAGAAGCACAGCACAATAAGCATTCTTGAGCATTTTGGCAGCTCTGTGGATGTTCTGTCAAGCCGTTCTGTTGTTAGTTGCTGTGTTTCTATTGAAGCTAAACACTTAAAATTAGCTACCAATAATAATGCATTTTGATGAGACAATATCTTATTTGTCAGTTTCTATGACATAATTCTATAGTATCACAACGGATGGTTATATCATAGAAATTCATTAGCTGTAGATTACTGGATCTACATAAAGACTCATGGTCTTCAATGGGGATTAATCTTCAAACACAAGATTGCTGAGAAAAAAAAGAAAACAAAAAAACCCCAAAAAAACCAAATCAAAACAACAAACCCAAACCAAACTACAAAGACAACTACATTCTACTTTGAAAACACAAGTAGCTTCAGTGGAAACATTTTAAAAGTGAAAATAGTCCCACATATGTAGCATCTGAAAACATGGACCTACCTGTTCTGAGAGGATCCAGAAAGAAGAAAAACTTCCTAACTGCTGTGCAGACATAGAAGGAGTAAAAAGATTTTTCTAAACCATCCAGCTGTGGCAAAGTAGGGATGAGTTCCAGAATGTAGTTTTCTAAATCCTGCAGAATTAAGAAAAAAAAGAAACAAGCTTTAAACATTACTATCACTGCATGTTTGCTATACTCCAGCCTGGCTTTCAAGTATGTTTTGTTAAAAATACAATCCTGAAATGATACAGAAAGGCACACAAAAGCAGGCAAAAAAGCCTAAGTCACATACATGCACATGTGATGCCATGACTGAAACAGTCCACAAAAAAACCCAGAATGTTAAAAGGAGATATGTATACATAAATATAAATGCATTCAACTGTACCTTTTTCAAATACCAGTGCATGACCCCTAACTGGATTATCCTATTGCTGTATATTCTTCAATAGATCTTTTTTAGTGGTAACTAAAACTCATTTACTTTGTAATATCAACTCCCATCAAAACAGAATAGTGCATTGAGGCTCACTCTAGCCATCCCTTTTTGTGATTTCTACTCTATCTTACTAAATCTAGTAAAGTGCTAATGCCATAAAACCTTGGTAGCTACAAGCTCTTTTTCAAATAATTACCCATATGATAAAAAGGCTAGCAGAACTGTAGCCACCAAGTCTCTAGAATACAGACTGCTATCTATCTAAACAAGTGTGCTCACCCCAAATCTAGATTATGATATAAGATTTTATGACATAAGACTGGAAGAAAATTCAACCCTTTTTGATGCTCTGTCATTCAGTACAGACAGACATTAAGTTACTCAAGAATTTACTTACTGATTCTCTGAGGTACCCCTGTCCTGCCACATCATATAAACTGAGACCTATTCTTGTCTGATGAAGCCACACTGTAAAACAGAAAATGGAATTATAATGCAAGAAATCTAGGGGGCTTTTGAGGCATCACCAAAGTTTGAAGTTATTCTAAAGGCCAGAGGGCACTGTTGGATGTTAAGTACCACTCTGGTTTCCATTTTTCTGAGATTTAAACGAAGCCATGGTATGTACCAGTCCTGATTAGAAACGCCATTTCAGTCTCTTAGTAAGAGTCACTGGTGATATATAGTACACTGTAGCCAACGCTGCCTTATAATAACTAGGTGTGAGAACTGGCTGAGCAAACACATTTTATCTGGTACATGGAATCATATGGATTCATTTGTTCTTGCTGACCTAGAGATATATGAAGTAGTGTATTTTCACTGCATTAAAAACAGCTGTACAATGTCATATACTGAGTGCTTGTGAAATTGGTACAGCCCCTCGTGCAGCACGAGGCACTACAGCTACTGACAAAGGTCCTGCCCTCACTTCCGAGTTACAACAGGAGAATTAGAATAGCGCAAGTATCTACTTTTGCAATAAGAAGGCACATTAATCAAACAAACTATAGGACAATGTGCTTGAGGCCATTGTTAAAGTGCAGTAATAGAGATGGAGTAAAGAATAGGCATAAAAACTATTCATAAAAACTATTCATACACTCCACGTTAAACTTAATTTCCATTTTATGAAAAAACCGTTTAAAAGCTCCTTTTACAAAATACGAGCTGTCCTTCATACCAGCATTCATCTGTTCAAGGTAAGTGTTTGTGAGGGTGGACTAAGTATCACTTAGAGATGACAGAGGTTATATAGTGAGGTTGTTTCTCTGCTGGCTGAAGCTTAAAGGTAAGTGATGTACCCTGAAGCGATTCAAGACACTTTTACTAAGCTTGACTTATTTGGAAAATGTCAACAGCCTTGACCCTTTCCTCCTGAAGGGGAAGCTTTACTGGAGGCAGAAGAAATCCTTCATTACTATTCAATTATTAGCTACCATTTTTCTCATTCCTTCACAAAAGGACTGTGCAGACTGTTAAGAAGGGGGAAGAAAGGCAGTAATCCATGGACTGTACAAAATCCTCCAGCTGGAGGTAGGAAGGAGAAAGACAGAATGCTGCATGTTCAGCACAAGTACATGATTCTTCTCATTTAGCTATTCCTAAAACTTTAACAAGCATATTAAAAAAAAAAAACAAAACAAACAAAAAACAAACCCAAAGTTCATTAATGAGTTAAGCTGGTTAGAGAATACCATCACACACCCAAGGCACAGCTGTTTAAGATGTTTTAAGCTCAGGTTGATAGGGTCTCTTCCCTGCTGCAGCATGTTTTGGAGGCTGACCTCTCCAGTCCATGAGCTTCATCAAAACAGGTGAAACGGGGACTGCATTGCCCCAGCTTGGATCAGCTTAAGCTGCTGCAGAGTAATTTCCTTCTTCATCTGTTACTTCCCTCTCTTTTCAGTGCCACACTGAAGGACACATAGCAGTAAATACAGATGGAAATCACAAATTCAAATCAACCAATTCCAGTCCAATCCACTAATCCCAAGTATTAACTGAAAGTTTCTACAGGAATTTAAATCTTTTCTTCCTCTAATACCTGACCTGGTCTTTAGCCCTCATAAGGAACACTGTACAGCAGACAATAGAAATTATCTCTACTACTGCACAGACATGCCACAGGGCTAACTTTATTATGCAATGTCAATGCTGTAAGCTAGAAAAAGCAAGGATCCTTATACAACTGACCCAAGAGGGACTTGCAAACAAACACTGCAATGGGACTTTATGTTGGCCAGAGTCTGCAAATGAAATCTGATTGAGATGGGACATGCCACAAGGCTTCCTGCCTCTGAATTGGGTGGTGCTTCTTTGCTTGTTTGTTGTGGTGTTAGAAGAAAGGCATCACCATAAATACACAAGACTTAAAACTTCTGGGTGAAACAAATTAAGAGCTCTGAAAGAATCTCAGTTGTTTGCATCTGAACAGGCCTTTTTGAAATGCATACAATTTTCATAGACTTCTTCACCAGTCTCCTATCCTGCAGCTTTTGGGTTTACTGTTTATTGCAAATGGTCCTATTACTCCTTTCTTGCATACTCTGCATGTCAACTCACCAGGTTTCCTGCTCAACACATCTCTCATCTCTTGCACCACAAGATTTTGAGTTAGACAAGCTGAGCTGCTCTGGGGAAAGGTGCCATTCTCCCCGCCTGAAGGCCCTACCAGACCTAAGAACACAGTAGCCAGGGGATAGGGCAATGAGGCAGTCTTCCTTCCTGCTTGCCAGTCTCATTTTTTTAAATAAGATCTAATACAGACTTATTTTATTTTTTCTTTTTAAAAAAGAAATAAACCTGCATTTTTCAGCCCAAGTGGTTATTTGTAATAAAAATATAGGTGAAAATACTTGTCACAATATGAGTCTATAGTGACATGCATGGTTTGAAAAAAATAGGTAAAACTACTCTATAGATGGAAAAACATTAAACAAAGCTATTTGCAGGACAATTTGATCACAGTGGTTAGGACCATACTCATCATGTAACTTTAGTTTTTTGCTCTTCACAGTACTGCCTGAATAAAGAAAATTATAATGACAGTGTATTTAACAAACAGATCAAGGATATCTCTGGCTGAGAGGTGGATTTTAGAAACAGGGTGAATTCCCATTTCCTAGTAAACAGTGAAAAGTCCCAAGCCTCCAGCAAAACAGCATTAGCAATCAAATGCTAGATCTCACTGCTGTTGAAGAGAACAGCAAGTAATTAATAAAGCTTAAATTAGTCTTGAAAATAAAACAACTTCTCATTAAGACAGAAAAAGCACCAACTAACCTTTTCGCATGACATAATTGAAAAACTGCATGATAGATATTCTCCCATAAGGATCATTATGAAGTAATTTAGCAAAGATCTTAGCTGTGAAGAACTGCCTGTAAAACATAAACACAAAGCTGCTTCTATGCATCAAATTACACTGCACTGACAGATCCAGTTACAGTATCCAAAAACTTAAGACACTTTAAAATACTATTTTAACAATACAGAATGTGTTCTGTGTATTCAAAAAGATTAATTTGCTACACTACAACCATCAACGGGGATCCTACCAAGTAACAACGGTAAACTATAAAAAGAAGCTGCTTTTGCTGCTCATGAGACTTCAGTGATATGGGGGTTTTGAGAGCTTTCATTCAATTTATTTTCTTTTTACTACAATACATTTAGTAGATTACATTCTTCTACAACAATATGCACATAGAAGGGATTGCCAGTAGTGACAACTAATCTGCCTAAAACTCAATTACAAAGCTACAGGCACAACAGCAGTCTCCAACAGGAGCATAAAGAAGAAACATTCAAAATATGCCGCACACAGAACATCTAGCAGAATGTTTTCCATTAGTAGATATTAGGGAAGGTTGGGCAGTATCACTGGGGACATGATTCCCTCTTCAGATACAAAGTGTGCTGTTTACTGGCCACTAACATCAAAAAAACTCATGCTGGCAAGAATTCCTTTAAAAAGATGAAGTACCCCTTTTGCAGACATCTCCATCAAAAGTTCCCTCAGAGGTGCAGGGCCATACACCTTTACAAGGATGCAAAGCAACTAGTTCATCAATAACTACACAGGCATGATTTTATCTTGCCATTAAACTGTTCCCATTTACTTTAGCAACTGCAAGTTACAGCAGCGCTTAGGTTGCGCCAAAGTAAGCACATGCAAGAGAAGAAAGCCTTACTTGCATTTAGGTCCAGCTTTTTCACCAACTTTCAAAAAGTTCTCATAGTTAATCATTGCTTCTTCCCCAATCATCGGTGATGTCTGATGTTTGTCCAGTAGAAACCACAGATTCTTAAAAGACATTTATATTTGGTTAAAAAGGTATTTTTCTAGAGATGTCAGTGTGCTTAAGATAGAGCACCAAAGAAACGCAGCAAAAAAGTGGTTTTGCTGCAAGGTTACCTCTTAATGAATACACATCATCAGTTCTGCCAGAAAAGCAAGGAAGGGGTATTTCCACTGCTCTAAACTGGTGTTAAACACACACACTCTCTCTTACTCACATCCCTTTTGCTTTTGCACTGCAGTAAATGCAATCATCTTTGAAGTCTCTCTCAGTGATATGTAAACAGAACTTATTTCTTCTTCTGAGCACACTAGCGAAATTGTTGGAATGTTCTGGAAAACCAGAAGCCATTGACTTAGTCTTCATATACATTATAACAAGGAAGTTTTACACTGACATTACCAGCCCAAGACTATATTAAGCGCTTCAGCTTTAGCTAGTACTTCACAACCAGCCAACGTGCCCAAATACACCATAAGATTCTGTGCAGACAGGAGATAATAAAACTCTGCAAAAAGAAGTCTCATCAGAAGCCATTCTGAGACATACAGAAAATATTTTCTTACCTGCAGCTCTTCATTATCCAACAGCTCTCTGCTTTTTCTTTGCAGAAAGACTGCTCTAGATTCTTCTCTTAATTTCTGAAGCAAGATTTCATCTTCAGCTGGCAGCTAGAAATATTGTGGTGTTTTAGTGTTCTGTCCAGTGGTACCATTAAAACCTACACATTTAGCAAGTACTCTTGGGTAGTCCTGCCTCACACACTTCGATGAAGCTCTTTACTTGACAAAAAATAACAACCTATCTACCAGAATGCTGTACAGCACCTACTTCTTCTACAGGGACATCACTTGCATACTGTCTTAGATTATTTCAGTACTATTTATTTAAAGCAGGACATCTTTAACTTGAGAGACAAAGACCTACCATACCTGATAACCCACCCAATAAGCACTTTCCCACATTAGCAAGATAGGAGGGCTAATACATAAAAGACATTTATTACTGTGTTTTTACTCAGGAGAGTGCAGTACCTTCTATTTTGTTGTATGTTTGACTCTCAAGAGTAGTATCTACTCTATTAGACTTGTTTTAACTAACAGACAGAAGAACACCTGGTATGAAAGTTCTGGTGATACAAAACTTGGATGATTGCATATGTATTCATCAGCTGAAACACAGGTACTTAAGAACTTAGTTGGCAGAAACTCATAATCCTAAAGAATACAGGACCACTTGAGGTTAGACAGCAGCTGAGGGGTCAAGCTGACAAGTGCCAGTAATATAAAGATGTTGAACTAGTGCTCCCATATTCTCCCATCCCAATCCGATTCATCTCACACATAAGTTGCCAGACCAAGCATTTTTACTGGATTATGCAGGCAACAAACATAACTTTAGTCTGCAAGACCAATGACTGACTATTTTCATGAAACAGCACCCCATAGTGCCTAAACAGAATGAGGAAGATATGTATTTACCATGCTGGTATGTCAAAATTCAGTTAAAGCAGGAAGTTCCTCTGAAAAAGGAGGAGGACTTCCAGTCTTTTGTAAGCAGCCAAGCTTACTGCCCAATTAGCAAACTACTTTATAACTTTTAATGAGATGCTCAGTAATTATTTGAAACTGCTGAGATCTATACCTGTATAAAACAAAAAGTTATGCTTAGCAATCCACACAGAGTCATAGAATAGTTAGGGTTGGAAAGGACCTTAAGATCATCAAGTTCCAGCTCCCCTGCCATGCGCAGACACACCTCACACTAAACCATGTCACCCAAGGCTCCATCCAACTTGGCCTTGAACACTGCCAGGGATGAAGCATTCACAATATTTCAGATTTCAATCTACTTAAGCTTCTGAAGCTGAAGTGTCTCTTTGAGTAAGCATGACTTTCCGTATAACGCTGAACAGCCTCTTTTGGAAGTTCATCTGGATGCCTCACTTACCCTGTAGTAAAATCGTGGTATATTCACATATGACGTATTGCCACTTTTTCTCTCTCCTTTCCATTCCATGTAATATTTTGTGAACAATTCCATTTCTTCATCTTTTAGCTCTTGTTCACTTTTTTTGGCTGATAAACACAGAAAAGAATTTGTGTTGTACTCCACAGTTTTAATGTAACAAGGAGCTTGAAAATAAAGAGCTCATGTTGATGCTGGCGCAGATATGCTGTTAAGCAACACAAATAATGAATGGTGCACAGGCCTATTATGTAAATTGTATAGCAGATACAGTGAATGTGTCACATATATATTCTATTTGACTACCTACAGAGCACCTCTTTCAGCAGTGGCATAGTGCTACCCGATGCTCTGTAGGGTAGGTGACTGTAGCAGGCACACAATTATGACTGACAAAGCAGCAGTACTCTTGCAGAGGTAGCACTGTGCAATACTGCTTACAGAAAGCAGCAGTATAAACTCCACCTTTCGCTCTGTAACACCAGGGATATCATTGCACACCTGCACAGGCTCTCTGAGGGCTAAGTTACGAATAAAGAGCCATCAGCCGCACTGTCACAGGGGTACACGCTACAGCCTAGCTGACCTTCACAGCGCCGACCTCCACACGGCTCCTCAGCCGCCCCTGCTGTCACTAATCCCTAACATAAAGGGGTTTCTTTTTCCGACCCCCGCGACAGCCTGCACACGGGGAGCTAAAGCACCACGGACACATACATCTGCGCTCGCTCCACCACTCCGCCAGCCTTGGCCCCTCAACCCCTCCTCACTGCGGGCACCGCCGACCGCGCTCTCTCACTCACACATGCCTCCTCCTTTCCTCTCTCCCTCCCTCTCTCTCTCCCTGCCCGCCCGCCCGCCCGCCCCCTGACACCCTGGGGTACTCACGGCCGCAGCGGGCGGCCAGCCGGCTCCTCAAGCTCCGCTGCCAGTCCATGCCCGCCCCGCAGCCGCCTCGCTCCGGCCGGCCCGCGCCTGACGCTCAAAGCGCTGTATCCACAACCAATATGGCGGAGCGATCCCATCCGTCCTGACGGAGCGCGAGAGATCACGTGGCAGCTAGCGCAGTGAGGCGCGATTGGCTCCAAGCCGAGGGGCGGGCTTGATGGCGCTTCCGGGCCGGCGGGAAGTGAGAGCGCCGTGCATCGTGTGGCCATCTCTGCAGTAAGCGCCCCTCTGCCGACACCTCGTCGCGCCGAGGGGCCCATGGCCGCCGCGCACCGACCGAGGTAGGCTAGTCCTGGGGGAGTAAGGGCGCAGCCCGCGCCGAAATCGCTCTTCTTTACACTCTGGCGGGGTAGAGTGGGGAGGGGGGAGGCTGTGCGGGTCTTGTCTCGCCGCTGTGCTCGCTGGGAGTTGTAGTATACGGGCCGCACGCGGCACCGAGGGAGGGACGTATGGGGCCTCTTCATGAGCCGCGGGGGCCGCCTGCCCGGTTGCCGGCGAATCTCCGGCATTTGTTTTTATAGCCTGACACTTACGTGGGGTTCCGCCGTAATTACTGCTGGTGGTGTAACCAAGGATCTGCAGTTGGGGAAAGCAGTTCAACCGATGTCTGTCGCAGGTTGAAAGGTGTGAGGGAGCCAAGCTAGCTGGGCCCGTGCTGGGACTGCCTGAGGAATCAGGATTGGGGTTCCTCCCCTGAAGTTGTAAGGGTACCTTGACCTTTGTGTTTGGTAGCATGCAAATGTAAACATGACAGGAAAGCACAGGACGCATTCTAATGTTGCCATGTTGTTTTTAGGAAACCTTATGACTCGAAGTGGATAAAGTCAGGAAGAAAAAGACCTGTGCTTTTTGCCTAGCTGCATCAGAGTTGCCTGCCTGTGTACTCAGCTTTGCTGTAACCAACAAACAGAAATGATAAGCTGCAAACTTGCAAAACATCTTGTCTAGAAGAAAAATGCCCTGATTTTGGATGAATGTTCTCACAGTCTGATTTTTGTGCAAAAAGACTTTACCATTTTTTGTTTTCATAACAGGCAGAAGGGACTCCAAGAACAAGCATTTTGAACCTGAGGCTTATACAGTGGGATAGTCCTTGGGCTTTTATAGTGGACATCCCTGTGCAAATTGCATTTTCTGTTTTATAACTTCATTAGGTACAGTGAGCTAATAGTGAGAGAATTTTTTATTGTGATGGCACTGTTTTCTCAAACCAGCCTGCATGGTTTTCAGGCTTTGCTATGGAAATGCCGTATGTTCTCGCCTGTTTCAGGGTGTCCACAATTGTTTGCTGTCTCCTTCAGCATCCCCAGTAGGGAGAAGTTTAACTGTTTCAGTTTTATGACATCTTCCAGTGCTGCATTACCAGTGAATCCCAAAGGAACTGATGTTGTTCCTTCCAAGAAAATGTCTGAAACTGATTATGAAGAAAAAGCATGGGATAAGGAGGCCAAAGAAATATCTGAAGGGAAACTCCACTCTTCTTCTTCTGTGAGAGCTCCAAAGAAACAGTTACGGAGTCATGCTTTGTTAAAGCGTCAGTTTACCAATGTACAGCCTCCAGAAAAACCTTTGCAGGCTGAGGAATGGATCAGACTGAGGGAAAGCTTTCAGTCACCTGAAGTATTTGAAGAAGTGATGCTTAACAGTATGGTCAAATGCAACAGGCCCATTGATGTGGCTAAGTCCTTGCTGACCCATGTGGCAAAGAGTAATGGTGACATTGAATATAAATTATTGGTCAAGTATCTGGTATTGTGTGTCCAGCAGAGGCAGACTTCAGAAATTCTAGATGTGTATGATATAATGAAAGGCAGGTTTAAGATACTTGAAAATGGGGCTTACAGCCTTATTATCAGGGGACTGAGTAATTCAGATCAATGGAGGATGGCGTTGACTATTTTGGAAGAAGTAAAGAAGATTATGATTCCCTCACGAATACACTATGAATCCTGTATCAAAGCAGCCAGCCGTCACCAAGAAATGAACCTCGCATTTGAACTTTACCGTGAAATGCTGGCTAAGGATTTGGTCCCAACTTTGGATGTCCTGCAAGCCTTTTTTGACTTCAGCAGGGGTATGAAAGGTGCTGAGTTACAAAAAGAGCTGTTTGGTGTCCTTTTATATTTGAGAGAGAACCAGTTATACCCTCACAAAACATTTATGCGGAGTATAAAGCTATGGTTTGAAAGGTAAATAATATTTCAACAGCAAGCTGATGAGGATGGGTTTCAAATTATACAGATCAACTCTAATAGATCCCTCAACATCTCATTTTGGTTATTGCTTCTCCATGACACATACATTGTCATGAAAAGATGCATTTTATTTTTGTTTTTTATTTTTGTTCCTAAATTAGTATAAAAATGTAAAATTCTTATTGATTTCACTTTTTCTCCAAAGATTTTACCCATTAAATGTTATTCCTTGGTATGGAAAGTAGGAAACTGTGATGGGTCATGGCTGTCCACAGTGTCTTTCTGGGGCTGGTACATAAGGAATACTGACACCTAAGAGGAGTTTTCCTATAATCTATTGGAATGTAGAAGTAGTAAGTTATTTGAAAATTAGATAGTTTCTTTCTTTAAAGGAAAGAGGCAGCAAATTTAACTTAAGATTAAGTGAAGTTTAAATGTTAACTTTGTATAGAATAATAGAAGAGGAATAATCTTAATAGGAGGTGCTTTGTTTTAGCACAATATTTAGCAGACCATGCAGTTTCTTTTCATAAGTAGTGATGGTCAGACTCCACAAATGACAACTAGTTATGCTATGCATTTTTTTAACTCTTGGCTTTGGTTTATGTGAGCTACAGAGCCATTTTACAAGTTAGTCTTCCTGGATGGGAAATATGCCTGTGGAATGCATATAGAATGCATATAGAATGCAACCTGTAGAATGGTTTATACTACTGGCTCCTAGCTATTTTCATTCCTAGGAATAGCTAGTGAGCAGATAGAGTAGGCCTCAATTGCAATGAGTAGAGAAGAACTTACCTGTAGGTGTGTGCTACATGCACAGGAAACTCAGTATAATAAAAAGGCCTTGACAAGGAGACTGCATGGGCAATGAGTACATTGAAAAGCTATATATTGCCTGTATATAGTGGCAAACCAGTCCTGCAAGCTGAAGTTAGAAAGTTAGACAAACTTGGGAACGACATGGACTGGGGAGGTTGGTGTTAGTTCTGTGCATGTTATTAAATGTTGGTTCTTTATATAATATTTTCGGCTGTTGCTCAATTATATATGAATCTTTCTATGATTTCTTTACAGAATAGATGATCGATTGGTCTTTTATTTCTAAATGTTGACCAAAATAGAATTATTCTTTATCTGTAATTCAGGTACTGTTAGAAAAGAATCTAATTATTTTATTTATCTTTCCCTCTGTATATGTTAGTATACCAGAAAGGAACTGGAGAGGACATCTCACCAACATTAAAGAAAGGTAAATGCAACATTCTGTTTAAAAGTGAGATACTGTCTTGATTATTCTATCTTGAACTCTTTTTTTTTTTTTTTTTTTTTTGTAAGTATAAGAAGTATCTTTCCTTATATAAAAAAATATTTTAATCGTTGGGAATATGAACCTTTGTGTGTACATAGGATTCCCAAACTCCAGTTTCCAGTTCATTTTTGTGCATTAAACAAGACCCAACATGCACATTTGGAAAGGAGTTATGCTAAGCAGAGATAAGACAGAAAAACACAGACAAAAATAAGAGCTGCCATTTTACTGGGTGGCTTATTTGTCTACTGTTTAGGAATTAAAGATTTTTTTGGTTGGCTTTTTAATATCCGTTGTTTAACACAATATTCAACAGAGCAGCTTTGATGTGTAAATGGATGTCTTGAAAGCTGATACTATTCACACACTGCAGTTAATGGAAGGGTTCTCCCTTTCCACCTGATTTTCAATGAAGACAGAATGATTTTAGGTTTTCACAGGGATAACTTGGATATTCATTTCTATTACAGCAGTTTTGTTAATGACAGTATATTCCTATTTTAAATGTTTATTCTGTTTGAAACCTAGTTCTGTGTTTCTGTGGCAATTGGGCAGCTATAAATGTATTAATTATAAGAATGCTTCCAATGGATTATGATTTTTTTTATGGTTGTTTATAAAGATATATTGCATTGCATACTCTGAAGTAAAAGCAGATGCAGTGTGCTGCTTTTGAACAGCATAACTTACTGTCCTAAGAGTAGGGGTTGTTCACTGTAAAATGGATTATTATTATTATTATGTAGAGTGTGTGTTACTATACTGTATTACGATAAGTCACCACATTTTAGGCAACCTTTTTCAGCCTTTAGACATTTAAAATTCTAAAGTTAATTATCTTGGTTAAGAGATAATCTTACTGTCTGTAAACTCTGCTAGGCTTTGAGAGTTAAACTAACTTACATCACCTCGTATTTTATCATGGATTAAGAATCTGTGAACAAAGTGGTGACAAGGTGCAATGTGGTAGTTATTTTGTGTTAAGTGTATGAACACTTTTTGCTTTAAAATAAACAAGTTTTAAGTAGTCTACTTGGATAAGTATTTGAATAAAATCAAAATAGTTTCCAGAAAAGAAAAAAAATATCAGAATTTTGTTGTGTTTAAGTTAAATGGCTGCTGACAGAAAAGATCCTTAGGCTTTAAGAAAGAAAAAAAAAAAAGTTTGTTGGTTTTGTTGGGGTTTATTTTGGGCCTAATCATAAAGGTTGAAGCCCTTAAGGTATCTCTGAAACTCATGTGATTGTTACTAGACTCATCTCTTCAGCCAGCATAGCTGATGTTTTAAAACATGAGTCTTGAGTTAAGAAATCCAGAAGAACTGTTTTTTCCTAAATTGAGTTTGACAATTTAATAGGCTTATTCATAGGTTATTCTGATTTTGTATAAATGCTGGTAGTTACAGCTAAGATGCTTACATTAAGGACATCATCTTCCTCTGTCACTGAGCTCTTAGTTTCTTTGACCTGTGACAGTCAGAAGCTTGAACTCCCTGCAGACAAACCTTGATTGCTGACCATTTTTCTTTAAGACTTACAGAAGCTTTACATTTCCAAGGTCAGCTATAGAAAGCTGCATCTCAAGTTTTTTGAATCTGCATTCAAATTACTGTAGCATGTCAGACTTTATGCTTGATATGTAGGTGTTGTGATACTTCAAATCTATGTCAAAAAAGTAGACCCTCAAAAAAGTAGTTAAATGGTCAATTAGCTGTAAGGACAGCTATTTATCCTACAGAGGCAAAAGCTGCCTGTATGGGAATTTCTTGGCATGCAATCATAAAATGATCAATGAGAAGTTACAGAAACTGCAAGTAATTTTAAAGCTACAGTTGTGGAAAAGCAGCAGTTAGACAAAGGATCCAGTCTTGCAAGATGTTGAGTGTTTCCTGTGCCTGTTTCGCCTCTGCTCCCTTTGTGAATCCACATTGAGAATTCACAAGAAGAAACTTTCTTCAGGAGCTTTGGTTGTTGGTGGGTGGTTGAGGAGGGATGATTTGTTGGGGTATGGGAAGGTTTGGTTTTTTTTAAGTAATCTGAAAGTGGTAGTTGCAGAAGAATCCAAATTAACTATCAGACAGGACCTGAAATTTAGTCTTAATAATTTTGAAATAGTCTTATAGCAGTCTGTTAGGCCTTTCTTCTCTGTTGCCAAACTGTGGAGTTCCTTAATGCAATTAGATGTATTATGGTAACTTTACATCTATATGATCAGCCTCATAATATAAACAATGAGACATAAAAGTCTCATTGCTTATATTAATATGTAGGCTAAGCCTGCAGTGGCCACAGTGGCTTCATCAACTGCAGCAGTGACCATCCCTTGTTGGGATTCAATATGTAAGAGTTTTTGATTCAGTAAGTGCTCTGTCAACATTGGAATTAGCGCAGTCTTGTCTTATGGTGTGTGCGTTAATGTGTACTAGACATCAGTTGTTGTGAGAATTTAACATTTCTGATTGCCATGGGTTTAGAAAATTACATGACTTAGCATCAGCATCTCTAGGCTATCTCTCTGGAGACAGCAAGGGGAAAATAATTTGTTCTAAAACTTAGAACTGAATAGTAGGATTTAAGCTTTTTTTTTTCAAAATTGTGCTTGTGAAAATATGATATTTGGATGGATTTAGAGAAAAAATGGTTACTCCTTCAGTTCGGACTACTCCCCATTGGATGAATATAAGCTTCTGAACAGAGCACGATAGAAAGGAAAAACGTGAAACATCAACGTGTCCTGCATAAGAGAAGCTTTAAGTGGGGGCAAGTGGTAAAAATGTCATTGTTTGTCAGCCAGGAAGAGCCAAAGGCCCGTTCAGACTGAATGTTGTTTTACTGCCTGTTGGAGAAGCTATTAGATTCTCTTTATATTGTTGGTACTGTGGCGGGAGTGTCCAGTCTGGTGATGAAGATGTAGGCTGGATCTCACATGTAATATTCTTGGCAGAAGTGCTTGAGAACAGACATGACTGACTATGAGTTTCCTTAGTGTATGTCAATGACCTATCTGGCCATTTCTTTTCCTTTTCATGTAGTTATTAAAAAATTAAGCTTGGAAAAATTTCTAGGTTTAACTCTCAGTCAGAGGTGCAAGTCAGGAAGTGTACCCGTGAGGCCTATGTATATGTGTATATATCCATTTGTCATTAGACTGGTCCAACTAATCACATAAGAAGATTTCTAGTGACTTTAGTAGGTTTTGGATGCATGTGAGAAAGAGTACAATAATTTTCTGATGATTGTACTGTTGTGGAGTTCTTGTAAAGAATTATCCTCATACACAGACACTCAGTAAGTTAGTAAAACTTAAGGTATTTCTTCTTTAAAAGTCTTTATCCTTTTGTTTGGCTCACTACTATTACAGTGGACAGTGCCCAGTTTGCAACCGTCAGTTGGAGGACAGCAGTCTCACTGAAGAGGAGTATAATAATCTCAGAGAAAAAATCATAAGGGATGTGATACATGGAACTGACACTTTCAGAAAAACAAGCCCACAGGTAGGTGTTTGCACACTGTCAGGTTCATTGGGTAGGGGCGGTTATATACAATTAATGTTCAAGTACTTTGAAACCTGTTGTTTGGTTTTTTTTTTGCTTTAAACATTAATAAGCCATTAGATACTGAAGTATCCATGTATCTTTTTCAGTTATGTTTATAAAATGGATCTAAATCTTGACCTCATTCGTATTGTCTTCACTCTTACATTTTCAGTCAGCTGTTAATGGATACTGAAACAATTAAAATTTAATTTTTTCTCTTACATTAAAAACTGTAAAAGGTATAGAGATCTTTTAATCCTTCAAAAGCTAAATTTTAAATACAGAATAAACCCCAGTAACAAGAACAAAAAATAAACATCTAGTACTTGGAGTTTGCAAAAAAGTAGGAGTCCTAATGTTTCTGAACTTCAGTATCATACCTGAAGCTTACGTTCATGTGCTGAATATTTGATTTTTCAATTGGGAAGCTGTTTGCGAGAAACAATAATGAACAAATTATCACTTCAGTCAAGTTTCACAACCGCTAACAAACCCACTGGCGCATAATTTTAAATACACAATTTCATATTTATAATTACAGTATACATCAGGAGTATGAAGCTTCTCAAAGGTCATTGTAAACATATGAGAGGGCATAATTCCCAGACACTATAATATATTGCAGTTCTAATTCTTTTTGCGTGGGGATTAGTGATTCAGCCCGAGAAATATGGAATGAAGCTGAGCTCCGCTAGATGGAGCACACGCCACATCTCAGCGTGGTTTTGCTTTACCTCTTTAAGTATTGATGTCATTTTGCTGCAGCTGGCACCTCAGTTCTGCATGGCTTCTGGAAATAAGGAAGAGGACACCAGGTTTAATTCTTCAGGCTTTCTGCAGGCACAGACATTGTATAACAGTTACAGAAACGTGAAACAGTGTGGGGTGCTTGCACATGCAGCCTATTGTTCAGACATCTATTTTCCACACAGGTTTTCTTCTCAGTTCAGGACTTTTAGCTGATCTAGCTGTGAACTGTACAAGGGAGTAAAATTACCCTTAAAAATACAGCAATAATTTTAAGTATTTAATGGATACTGGTGTTCCATAATATTAAAAAATAAACCAAAGGGTGTGTTTTATTGCACACTGTGCAACAATACCTGTTCTCTAAATGCCTTTGTGAAAATTATAGTTGGTTTATTAAAGAAAGGAACAACAACAAAACTTTTACTTCCTTAACCAGTTAACTGTCTTAATCTGCAAAGTTTCATTTCTGTTCCTGTGGAGACCACTGGCTTGAAAGTTTCAAATCTGTCAGGTACACAGGGTTAGATTAGCAATACCTGTTGAAGGCAGGAGATTTAGAAAGGGAGCTCTGGCTATCAGGATATTCATGTCCTGCTGCGCAGTAGTGGAAATTATGTTCCCCCTGTTTGAGAATCTGATAGATCAAATGAATGCAATCTAATAAAAGAAAGACTCAATACACTGTTAAGTTTTGATGTCAGTAGATTTTGTTAGTCCATGTGATGGCTGAAATCCTGTCATTTACCACTCTGGAGCCACCCACTTGCTAGTTCTGTATCAGCATGCAGTCACCCGGCAGCTGAATGGAGGTGAACTCAGCTGTACAGCTTCAAGTCTGCTCCCTCAGTGAATTTTGAGGATGGATGTGTGGGTAGAGGCAAAACAGTGTTGTGATGTGTCAGAGGTTTCCAGAAATAAATTTGGGACTTTTTAGTTGCCTTTGTGCTGTGAAAGCAGATGTGTGGTGATGAAAATATGCTGCCCACTTTAGGTATGCCAGCCAGTGTGACTTCTCCTGTAGCCAGGGTTTTCCAGAGGGGAAACTAGGTGAAAAGGCTGAAAATAGGATGTAAGCAAGTACGTCTGAGAGGGGGTTTTCCATTTTCCAGTCACTTACTTTTTGTAGTAGCCGCAATTCAAATAGAAAAGTTTTTAGCTTTCTATTCCTTCTTTTCTCCTAACTAGTTTTATTTAGTGTTCCTTGTAATGAAATTATTACTCAGGGAAACAGTTTGAGTTGTTTGAGCTGTAAAAATTTTATTCCACTGTTTAAAATGGAATATGTAATGCATTGGCATCTTTCTGATTCTGGGTTTATTTGATTTTATTTCTCTCACTTAAGAATAAATGCAATCAGTAGGAAATCAAGAAGAAAGATTAGGTTTGTTGGGGACCTTCCAAAAGTAGTCTGTTGTGCTGTGATTTTAAAAAAAACAGAACAACCTAATCGTTTTTTCTAATTAGGAAGGAAAATCAAACAACTTAGATTTGTACATCGGAATGGTAGTGAACACAATTTACAAATACATTGGAAAGATGGCTTGCCTAAATTATAAAGAAATACCTGTTACCCATTAAAAATTCAGATCTTTATGCACAGCTACTGAAAGGCCTATTAGGATGTCATACGATGATGTGCGAGCTGCCACCTTGCAGGCTGCTGTAGAAAGAGAACAATTGTAAGACTGTCGCCTTTTGTACCAGTGTCTATATGATATTTTCAGTTAGGTGCCTGTTTACTCTGACTGCATTTAATTGGGAGCTATGCCACTGAGCCTGAGATGATAGAATTGGTATACTGGGAAGCAGAATCAACTTTTACTGTGATGACTTTCATGTCACAGCTGCTCCCAGGTGTTTCTCTCAAATACCCACAGTAATTTCATTCCTGTTATGACTACCTCATACCCATGATAAACCTGAAAGGACTGCTGTGCAGGGGGAAGGAAATGTGGGGGATGTGTATGTGCTGTCAAGAAAGCAGGAAGAGATGGGTTTGTGGGCATGTAAAATCCCTACATTAGATCTGGACTAAATGTGTAAGGGGGTTTTACATATTCTTCTAGAATATAAGAGACTGGAGGACGAAGAGAAAGTGACCCATTCATGTCAGTGTTACTTTGCAACTGAATGAGGTTGTGCTATTTCCAAGGAGCCTTGAAAGAAGCTCTCTTACTTTTAGATAGATGCCTTTTCTCTAATGCTTTGGTTCTCCTTCCACATGTGCATATTTCTTAGCTCCATGATTTGCCCCAAAGCCCTGTGTGGTATATATTGGTCCTGTTCAGAATGGATTAGTTTATTACTTCCAAAACCCCTATGTACTATGAAATCTTAAGACCATGTCTGACACAGTCTGCCCTAACTTCATATGGCAGAGCCTTCACTCCCAGCTTCTAGTGTGAACTTATTATTCTTCTACCTGCCTTGTTGACTCAACTTGTGGTCAGTCAGCTAAATTGCCTGCACTTGAACAGTTTCCAAGGTGAGCTACCCTGAGATGCCTGGGTGATGACGGCTGTCAATCTTGCACCTGGATGTCATAGCCGCTTTGCTCAGGGAGAAAAAGAAGGCTAGTTAATTCAGTTAGGCCTGGGGAGTCTCCTGAGAAGGTAGGGCCAGAAAACACCTTCCCAGCAAACAGCCGATACTGTGTGCACAGTGTGTGCCACAGCCCAGGCTGTGTGTGCAGTTTACCTCCTCTCCTTCTATTGCCATATATGTTAGCTCCTCCTCGTCACTGCCAGGAAACAACTTTCTGAGGGGAGGAAGCATGGAAGGAAGGGGAAGGCAAGGTGGAATTTCTCCTGTGGGTTTATGTGCCCCCTTACCTCCCACGTGTGTGCCACACTGCAGTAAAGGGATCAGATTCCTTGGATAAGTGTTTGTCCTCCAGAGTAGGAGTGCAAAAATTTGGCATGTTGCTGAATGCTGCAAAGCCCCTTGCCCTGGGATCGGAGCCATTTTGGGCAGGAGCACATTAGTTCCTCAGGTTTTGCAGAATAGAAGATTTATGACCAAGTCTATTGCTGCCTTGTTGCTGATTTTTAGTTATGGGAAAGATATGGTCATTAGCTTGTAGGTAAGGAGATAAGGGTAGGGTTAGTATTGCAATTCAGTGCATTGATATCCAGCCTGAAGGATCCTGGATCATGAAGATGTGCAGTCATAAGAGTCTAGGGAAACCTGCGAAGATGAGACAGCATTTGCAGATAGGGTTGAACAGCTGCTGCTTTTCCCCCCTCCCCACTGCCCAGTTTTCTGTTAGTATGAGCCACTGGACTTAGTCAGGAGAGGTTTGGTATTCGATAGGGCAGAATCCTGCATTGCCTTTAGAGCCAGGTTTGCTGCTACATCTTGTAATATTCACAAGGATAGAGGAGAGCTGGTCTGAGTGGGGATCAGAGTGAGCTGTGGGTTTGTTTCAGTTTTAGTTTGCCTACAACTGAAGTTAGTTTGAGGGCAAGAGAGAACACTAGCCTCAGAGCCTGATCCAGTATTCAGTCTTGTAGGTCTAGTAAGCACAGAATGAAGACAGGTAATGGGTTATGGCTGGTGTTGAGACAATTGCAGTAGCAGAGTGCTCAGAGGCTGAGAGCACTGCAGGCCAAGCTGCAACTTTCATCCTGCTTACTTTCTGTCCTCTTGTCTCCATTTAGTTCAGGGTGGATATTACGCCTTTCTTGTGATATGATTTATTAGTGGAGAAGGAACTCTGAGGAAGAGAAAGGAGGGGAAGAGAGGAGACCAAATGGGAAATGAGTGGTGAGAGACAAAGGCAGTTGTAATTTTTCTAAGGTTTCTCTTGCATATTCCCTTACCCCAGAGGCTCCCGATATTGGAAGCAAACAGAAGCACAGTCATTTGGCAGGAGGATAAAAGACATAGCTGTGTCCTTAACAGCAAGAAATAGATCTAGATGAAAACATTATAAATTCAGCGCATATTTCTTTCCCTCAGTTACCTCAGTGTTGGAGAATCTTTCTTGGGGATGGGTCAGATCTGCTGGGGTGGTCCACAGTCCTCCTTTTCTCAATTCACATAGCAAAGAATGAGTTGGGATTTCGTTCAGGTCACTTGGTCTCCTCTGCCATCAAAATCAGGCCACCATGCAACACAAGAATGTTCTTTTCTGCCAATACACTGTCTAAACCTGTTTCATTGTCCTCCGCAGTCTTTTTAAACTACTACTTTGTCAAATCTGTATTTGGAAATTCTTAACGTGATAAATTTGTCATATTCCAGTCAGTGCAAGCAAGTAAGAAAAATCTGGTTCTAGTCTTTTTTTTATTTTTGAACGCCAGTTGCTTGGTTGAAGTGCAGTTGCTAACCTTAGCTTGTTTCCACTGTATATCACCTGAAGATCTTGCTAGGAAAATACAAACATGGATTGCTGATGCAGGGTTTCTTTTATCAGATCTGTATCTTCCTTACATTAACTAGAATGTAAAAAGAAATTGAGAGAAATAGGAAAACCTGACGAATTTTGTGAAGGTTTAGGAGTGGCATACCTTGATAAAGTATTTCTTTTTTCCTCTTCATTAACCGATCACAGGGGCACACAGGGCAATAACCTTGAAGTCAGAACAGTAACTTTTAACTAAAGAATTAAACTAATCTGAGTTATCTGAATAGCTGATTTTTGAGATTAATTTATCAAGAACCTCTTGCACACCCAGTCCCATACTTGCAGCTCATGCATTCCACTAAGTAGAATCTTGAGACATGTTTACATAATGCAGACTTCATACACTACCATCCTTCGGTTAAGTGTTCAGTGTCTCCAGATATTGCTAAGTTATGTGATAATACTTCTAAAGTAAAATTAGTGTGAGCAAATGTTGATTTAAGACACTTTGAAATGTTATCTTGTGGAACTTGAGCATTACCAAATGGTAAAGGACCATCTTTGGTCTGTTGCCAAAGGTCCTTCTAAGCTGGGGAGCTGGTCTCCAGCTGTGGTCAAAGACAGATTCTCCTGATGCTGCACAGGCCTATGTGGAATTGTCTAATACAAGGCTTCATTATACTATATGATAATTAGAATAGCTTAACAAGTTAATAACAATTTTATGTTATCTAGTTAATGCTTTATTTCTTAGGATTTGATTTGATTTGTTTTGGAACATAAGCAATTTCAGCAGATGTTTTCATTACACTGTGAGAGCATTTAAGTTTTTAAGTTTCTTCAGAAATCTGTAAAAATAAGTGCACTTTTTTCCTATATTATGCATTGTTTCATGTTTCTAATGCTAAATTTAATAGGCTGTTCATGAGTGGCTTGGCTTCTGTGACATCTCCTTTCCTAAATATCTGTAAAATACTTCATATATATGGGAATTAGTACAGAACTTTGAAAGACGCTGCTAATTTTTTAGCATGACCATTTGTTTTTTTCTTTTCTGTCCTTTTTTAATGCTATATTTAGTTCAGTGTTTTAGTAGCTTGTTAATGAAGTCTTGTGTCAGGGTTGATGCTTTTTTTAATCTAATTAATGCCATCTGGTTCTATTTATCTGCTTTTTGATGACACAAGGAAAGAATTTTTAGGTACTCATTTGCAAAAGCTGTGCACATTAAACTCTGACAGATCATATTATTCCAGAGGGCTTGTGCAATTTTTAGTGATAAGTTCAGCCATATTGCAGTGTACTTTGCTAGGTGCATGGGTTTATTTTTCTGGATTGTTTCTAGAAATTAAAATAAGGTTACAACATGTGGTGCAGTTTGGCTCCCCAGAACAGTTACTTGAGATTGCAAATATTAGCATAAGCATTTGATAGCAGTGTGATTTTGAAACTAGTGTAACTAGCCAGCTCTTTGTTCCTGCCTCCTCTTGCTTCTGCAAGTGTGGCAGGAAACAAGTGGAAAGCAGGGTGCAAACCTAGATGGCAATACAATGTTTTGTGTTCTTATGGGTGTTTTTTCAGCTAGATCAGTTCCTTGTTCAGGTTCACCTCAAATATTTGTACCAGCATAGCAGAGTAAGCAGCATGGAGGTATATCTGACTTCCTGATAGCATTTTTCTACATTAATATTATGGACTATCTGTAATTAAGTGCTCGTCTGGCTAACTTAACTTCAAATGGTGTCATTTCTATGAAGTTTATCATGCATTGCTTTTATATTATTCCCCTGTCTTTCTATAATGCCTGTTACATTGTGTTTAAGCGTTCAAGTCAATCTTTTCCTGGTTTGGCATCCTGTTAGATTGCTTGCCCTGAGACAAAAAGTTTTCAGAATAGAATCATAGAATGGTTTAGTTTGGAAGGGACCTTAAAGATCATCTAGTTCCAACCCCCCCCTGCCATGGGCAGGGATGCCTCACACTAGATCAGGTTGCTCAAAGTCCTGTCCCATCTGGCCTTGAACACTGCCAAGGATGGGTCATCCACAACTTCTCTGGACAACCTGTGCCAGTGCCTCACCACCCTCACAGTAGAGAATTTCTCCCTAATCTAACTCTACCCTCTTTCAGTTTAAAGTGATCCCCTCTTGTCCTATCACTACATGTCCTTGTAAAAAGTCTCTCTCCAGATTTCTTGTAGGCCCCCTTTAGGTACTGGAAGTCTTCTACAAGGTCTCCCTAGAGCCTTCTTTTCTACAGGCTGAACAACCCCAGCTCTCTCAGCCTGTCTTCATAGGAAAGGTGTTCCAGCCCTCTGATCATCCTTATGGGTCTCTGGACCCTTTTCAACAGGTCCACATTCCTCTTGTGTTGGGGGCCTCAGAGCTGGATTCAGTACTACAGGTGGGGTCTTACAAGAGTAGAGTAGAGGGGGAGAATCACTTCCCTTAACCTGCTGGCCGTGCTCCTTTGGATGCAGCCCAGCACATGGTTGGCTTTCTTGGCCGCAAGCACAGTGGTGTTTTAATTTTGAAAACACTGTGAATTCAGAATATTTCTGCCTTTGCAAGGTTTTTTTTGTTTGTTTGTTTTAAAAGAAAGCTTGGCATGGTGCATTTCTATACTCTTGTACTTATGATGGCAGCCTTGCAAAGATAAGGGTATTTTTCCCCTAAGGACAGCAGCAGAAACTTCTTGTTCCTCCATGTTAAGTGTGCTTAGGAAGGACATTTCAGAAGTGCATTGCCTGAATTGCTGGAGGCCAGGTTTTGCACTGGCCTTGTGACTGACCCTCTGCCATCTGATGCAGGCAGGCAAGAGCAAGTCCTGCTCCAGCACTGTCTGCAGGCAACACAGAGCACGTCTCAGCCATGTCAGTGTGCCTGTGAGTACCTTCCTGTTTGTGACAGTGTCTCTGAAGGCTGCAGCCACAGGGGTTTGTGACTCCTGGAGTATTTGTTAGCTCTAAAAGCATGTAACAGAGGGCAAACAAACAGTATGCAATCCAGAGTACATAGTGTTACCATACACAATACTGAGAAAAGCCTTCCTGCATATAAGGGTTCGAAGGGGATTTCCAGGCTTTGAAACTGAGGGAAGTATTCAAACCCTTCAGGCATAGCAACAAACAGATTTAAAAGTACTCCAACAAGGCGCCTGAAAAAAAAAAATTGGCTGGATTTCAGTTTGACAGCTGAATTTTATTTCTCACACTCTAATGCTCATTCCTGTTTTTCTTCTTATACCAAGAAACAGTGCTGAAAACAAGGCAACCCCCCTCACTTTGTATTTTATACAGCTGTTGAAAAGTGAATGTTTTCACTTCTCTAAAAGCTGCTCTTACAGTATTGAAAAATACCATTGGATAATGAGGGTAGAGTTACACAGTACTTAAGAGCAGTATAATATTCTGTTAATTAGAATTTGCTCTTTCCTTGCACTTGGATATATTGTTATTTAATATGGAGAGGGGAAACACTGCTTTTTCTGTTGTACAAAGCTTAAACCATTGTGAATGCTTGTGGAAACAATATATGTTGAATACTGTAGTTTTGCACTTAGTTTGACTTCAGTGTTTCCACCATTCCTGATGAGTGAGCATAAACGTTATTGTTTAGAAAAAGTGACAAGCAACCTTTTCTGCAGAGATTTTAATAAGGTTTATTATGGGGTTTTTCCCCCCCCCCCCCTTTTTTTTTCTTTTTCAAATACCATGTGTTGGTATGAACATAATGGCTTTTCTTGTATTTAAAAGTCCTCTATGGATTTCCTCATGTATCTCCTTTGTATGTTATATTGCTTTGGGTTTTGGCATGTAGATCAGTAGATGTTTTGGATTCTTGAAGAATTTGAGCAATACCATGATTTTTATTTCTAGTTGCCAACATATTTTGTATTCAGACTTGAGGAGAAAAGTGCTCAAGTGACCTAACTTTTCTGTGATCTGAAACATGTCATATCCTTACATCCGTTACAGACATTAAAATTATTTCAGAATACTCATTTGAATTACTCTCATTGCTCTTATCAAAGTACATGCTTGTTTAGCTATGTTTTCTTTGTTTTGTCTTCATTGTAATGTTTATTTCTATGTTAACCATATTTAACATAGTAAATCTGTGAATACTAATAATGAATTCCACTCCTCATTTTTGTTGTGCTTTTGAGGCTTGTAGCATGTGTGTGTGCACTGGTATTGGAAGAAAAACACATTTCTGTTTATAAAGGTATTACAGAAGTTGAAATACTATTAATACTCCTACAGAAAAGTCCTATTTTCAAATTTATTACTACTGCTGTCACACAGACAATATTACTGGCTCTGTAAGCCAGACTTTTGAAGTCTGAGGTCACGCTTTTTTGAATTTTTCAGTTAATTTTTTTAAAATGGCAAAGCCAATCTTATTTCCTTTCTTCTTCTCCCTCTCCTTCCTTTCCTTCTCAAACAATAATTCCTATACTTCTGTTTTTTAAAACCAACCTCTATCTCTTGTTTTGCTGCAATACCCCCACAGTTGAGAGATAAATTTCATAAAATGTTGTAGTTTCACAATCCAGTCAGTTCCCATAGGTTAGCCTGGCTATGCTAAAAAGTGATCCCCATAGTCTCACGGGGCTTAGTCTTATTCCATGTCCTGGCTGTATTTTCTTACCAGAACAGACCTCTGTGCTTTGACCTGAATGGAAGAACTGTTGCATGCTATAGACTGTTATATTGGCTCAGTTCACCCATTTCAATCTTTATCCATGTGCCAACAAATACATATGTGTAGGTAGAGAAGGGGACAAGGCTAGTAATGAATGGCTGAGAGAAAGGAGAGGATAGAAACACCTCTTTCTGTGGCAGCACCAGTATGTACCAATGTAAAATGGTGAAATAGCAGGAGTCATCCAGCTGGTGTGGAATACCAAAGAAATGTGAGACTGTTTTGGGCTTTTGCTGAGATGTGAGTGGACTTGAGCCACTCTCATGCTAGTGGTTAAACAAAAAGTTGGTTTAAATGTCTTTAATTCTTCGCATCAAGATAAATTCCATCGTAGGTTTGTTGTGGTTCACTCTTAGTTCCAAATTGATTTGTCAAGATAAGTTTTCTTAGCAGAAGGTGTGGTAAATCATTTCTAACGGTTGCATAGTTGGCATTCCCCTATTTTCCCAGCTAAGCAATGAATGAAATCAAGTGGGGGTTTTTTAAAATTCCCTTTTCTTCTGTACATGGTATGAAACCGGACATCGCCGGAGCCTCCCATGAGCACCCTGCTGCATTGCACATATTCCTGCTGCAGGGAGGCATGTTCCTGAGGTAACAGCCTTGATGCATTGCAACACTTTCCTGTGGCTCCCGAGCATTAAGAGGATCATGTCAATAAGCAATGATGCATGTGTTTTTTATGGTTTGGCCCTTCAGTTGTGAACTCTGTTGAAGCAAATTTGAGTAGCATTTCCGAGGCTGGGAGAATGGACTTTTCCTCAGAAACTTTGTGACATGTACCCAGTCAGATCAGGTTAGAAATCAGTGTAAGGTTTGCTCTGTTAGACAGAAATGTTTTACTGCTTGTTGGCATGTTGAAGGGATTCATCAGAAGAGCCCCTTGTCATGTTTCACAGGACATTTCCATGTAGATATGCAGGGGTGTATGTAGGTGATGTGTTGCATTGTCCATTTGGAAGGGGAAGCCTGTATAAATAGCTCACTTCTTTTTGCCGAAAGAAGGACAACCTTCATGTTACTGTTGTACTGCATTTACAATTACTGTGTCTGGTTTCTCTTGATCAGCTATACCCTAGCTGCATCAGTGCTCTACTTCATTTACTGCTTATAAACATCTTACAGTTGGTTAGTGAAGGAAATATCTTTAGAGAATTGTGGGTGAATCAACTCTTTATTACTGTGGCTGTAAGATCTGCATAAAATCCAGACAAATCCTGATCTTTGAGTGATAAGCATCCTTCGCATTGTTTACTTTCTCTCTTTGTGGTGGGTTGACCCTGGCTGGATGCCAATTGCCCACCAAGCCTCTATCAGTCCCCTCCTCAGCAAGACAGGGGACTGGGGGGGGAAGGGAGAGAGATTAAAAGAGAAGTTGAAAAACTTGTCAAGATAAAGGCAGTTTAATGAAGCAAAAGTAAAGGCTTGTGTGTGGAAGCAAAGGAGCGCAGAAGATCTATTCTCTACTTCCCATCAGCAGGGGATGTCCGGCCACTTCCCAGGAAGCAGGGGTTCAAGTATGTGTAGTGATTGTTCTGGAAGACAAACATCGTAATAACGAATGCCCCCCACCCCCTTTCTCTTAGCTTTCATAGCTCAGCGGGTGCCATGGTATGGAATATCCCTTTGGTCAGTCTGGGTCAGCTGTCCTGGCTACGTCCCCTCCAAGATCTTGCCCACCCCCAGCCTGCTGGTGAGGCGGGAATGTTGGAGAGGCAGCTACCACCTTTCTAGCTACCAATACAAAGCACAGCACTGTGAGGGCTGCTATGGGATAAATTAACTCTGTCTCAGCAGTTAAAATACACTCTTACAGTGTGTGTTTGAATCACCTTTTCTGCTGCATCTGGATGATGTAGCCTGCTGCTTGTTCCCAGGCTTTGCCCTTTTCCTTCACTGTATCTAGAGAGGATGGGAAATAATGGCCAATTGAAAATTGTCTCTCGGGGAGCAGCCTGGATCTTCTCTGTCATTCTTCATGTTTTGTTTTGTTTTTTTCTGGAAAGGAGCACTCTTGTGTGTTGATATATATGTGGAAAATACGGATAGTGAAGAGTAAATGAACTGATCCTTGGGGATTTTTGGTCCATCTAAGGCTTTTCACTGGAGTCTTCTGTATTTGGTGACATAAATTAAACTTGGCTATTTGTCTTCTGCACTTACTCTGCTGTTAACTCCTCATTTCCCTGTGTGGATAAGCATTTCCTGTGCCAGCAAACCACCTCTCCCTGTGTATTGCACAGTTTACTGGTAACGAGGCAAAACAATTGAGCAGATCTAGGAAGCTGGCAGGAACACGCTGCCAGGCACCTGTTGAGAATGGAATAGGAGACATGGACAGGAGGAGATGGCAGGGAAAGGTGGGATGGCTAAGGTTACCATGCTGAAAAAGCTGCAGCATCTCCCCACCTCCAGAAGTAGACCCCAGAGAACCAGGAGCTGGCTTCTCAGAGGTGCTGAGTCTATCCTAGTGCCTCTCAGCAGGACCCTCCTGGCAGCTACTGCTCCATCTGCCCTGCTGGGAGAGAGGGAGCCAAGCAGAGTAGGCAGAGGGGAGTACTGTCCCACCAAGCTCCTCTGCTGCTCTCCCAACTCGTAGTGTAGTGTTCCCTCAACAAAGCACTCCACTCTCCCCATCAGGGAAAACTCACCCCTTCAGGAACTGCTTTAGAACTATTGTTACTTGAAATAAAATACCATTTTTAACAGTTCTCCACAAAGTGTTTGTTTTGTATTGAACCAAGCCCTTAAAAACAAGATTACATGTACACCATACTTTATAAAAATGGCTACTTGACTGTAACTATGTTACTTCAAATAATACTGGCATTTGTTGACATTAGGAAAACAATGCTCTATTGGAGTGTTTACTGTGTGTTTTTCACCTGGTTCTACAGGGGGGTTGTGGAATCTTCTACGTTGGAGATATTCAAGGCCCGGCTGGACCAGTTCCTGTGTGATGTACTTTAGGTTACCCTGCTCTTGCAGGGGGGTTGGACTAGATGATCTTCTGAGGTCCCTTCCAACCCTCGGGATTCTGTGATTCTGTCTTCACTCATCTTTGTATCAAAGCTCTCTTACTTTACCTTCATTCAGTCTGTATGTATTTTCCATCCTTTTATCTTTCCCATGTTTCAGATAGCCACCCAGTATTCTGATTTTGAGCCATGGGGAAGTCTACTGCATGGCACAAGTCTGAAGTCAGGAATCCTTGTTATTTGGGTTTGCATTTGTTTATACTCCCCCTCCTTGCCACTGCCTTTGCTAGTGACGTTCTGTGTCTTGGTGTCCCTGTCAGGTGGCAATAAGAATATTCATCTATATAAAATACATTAAGATTGGGTCTGGGGGGTAAGATGAAACACTTCACAAGTACGAACAATTTCTTTTTGTTTGAGATGATAATTTTCTTGCCCAGCTTTTTATACTTTCTCAGCAATAACATTTAAGCCATGAAGAAATGAAAGATAACATAAAAGGCAGTTGATTCTGTTGGTGCTAGGCTTAGCCCTGTGTTGTCTGTGTTCTCATCAGTGTGCTTTTGACCAGTACGCCTCTGTTCACTTGGAAATTATGCCTGGAATTTTAACATCTGAGTGAGACATCCTTATCTTACTTGGTGGTTTGTGCTTTTAATACAAGTAACCCTTTTCCTGGTATAATTTGCCTTAAGCGTTCTGACTAAATTTGAAGTCAGTGATCATTTGTTACTGCCTGACAGCAATGTATTTTCTGGACAAATAAATTCTTTCTTTCATTCCTTTCTCTGAGGAAGAGTTAAATATTTTGTTTGGATGCTGAGGGGATGTTTTTTATTTAGACTTACATGTTGCCATATGGCTACATGAGAGAAAACAGGATTAGAAGAGTGCTTCTTGAATTTAGAGCAGAAGGCATGAAATTGCAATTGTTTTGAGTTCCTATAAAAATTCATTTATAGCCTGGGGCTGTGAGATCTCTGTTACCAATAAATAAGTCTTTCTTGTTAGTAAAAAGGTCATTTATGAAATCAGGTCACTGCCTACCAGGATGGCTTAGGGTTCCTAGGCCTATTAAAACCAGTCAGAAGCAGGAAGTAGAAACCTTACGCAAGGATCTGTTAAAAACACTAAATCTTTCCTCAAAAATCAAGAGAGAAATTCCTGAAGATTTCATTAAAACTTTGTATTCTGTACTCCTCTTGTGGGGGTCTCAAGCCTAAGCAATTGTGGTTTTCCTTCCATTGGAAGGACTAGATGGATGCTGTTGGTTTGCTGAATCACTGCATTATGTTTCTGACCTCGTAAGAAGGTCCATTGTTTTGCTAGCCTTAAAGCTGTATATTCCTCACAAATGGAACACTGTGTTTCTAAATGTAGGTTTATGTAAATATTGGATGGCATTCAGAGATCTCAGAATTCTCACGGAGAAACTAAGTATGATGCTTATTTTACACTTGGAAATGTTAAGAGTAATAGCGTCACACTACTGGTTTGTAAAGTTGCTTTGTTTTGCAGCTGTTATGTAACAATAACTATAGCATGTATCTTTATAAAAGTGTACAGTTTGGATTATAATTCTGAAAATCTGGATTACTGTAAACTTTTGGGTCTTAGTTGTAATGTATTTTAAAATGATATTGGAAGTATCTACTGTAACACGGCTTTTAAACATTTTTGTGTGTATGTGGTTGATGACTGGAAAAAGGGAAATATAACCCCCGTTTTCAAGAAGGGGAAAATGGATGACCCAGGGAATTACAGACCAGTCAGTCTCACCTCTGTGCCTGGCAAACTCTTGGAGCAGATTCTCCTGGAAGACATGCTAAGGCACATGAAAAACAAGGAGGTGGTTGGTGACAGCCAGCATGGCTTCACTAAGGGGAAATCCTGCCTGACCAATTTGGTGGCCTTCTATGATGGGGCTACAAAACTGATGGACAGCGGCAGAGAAGTTGACGTCATCTACCTGGACTTGTGCAAAGCCTTTGACACTGTCCCACACGACATCCTTGTCTCTAAATTGGAGAGGCATCAATTTGATGGGTGGACCACTCAGTGGATAAAGAACTGGCTGGATGGCCGCACGCAAAGAGTTGTGGTCAATGGCTCGATGTCCGGCTGGAGACCGGTAATGAGTGGTGTCCCTCAGGGATCGGTGTTGGGACCGGTCTTGTTCAACATCTTTGTCGGTGACATGGGCAGTGGGATTGAGTGAGCCCTCAGCAAGTTTGCCGATGACACCAAGCTGTGTGGTTCGGTTGATACGCCAGAGGGAAGGGATGCCATCCAGAGGGACATCGACACGTTTGTGAGATGGGCTGATGCCAACCTTATGAAGTTTAACCATGCCAAGTGCAAGGTCCTACAGCTGGGTCGGAGCAATCCCAGGCACAGCTCCAGGTTGGGCAGAGAAGAGATTCAGAGCAGCCCTGCAGAGAAGGACTTGGGGGTGTTGGTCGATGAAAAAATGACCATGAGCCGGCTTCAGTGTGCGCTCGCAGCCCAGAAAGCCAACCGTATCCTGGGCTGCATCAGGAGGAGCGTGACCAGCAGGTCGAAGGAGGTGATCCTGCCCCTCTACTCTGCTCTCGTGAGACCTCACTTGGAGCACTGTGTGCAGTTCTGGTGTCCTCAACATAAAAAGGACATGGAACTGTTGGAACAAGTCCAGAGGAGGGCCACGAGGATGATCAGGGGACTGGAGCACCTCCCGTATGAAGACAGGCTGAGAAAGTTGGGGCTGTTGAGCCTGGAGAAGAGAAGGCTGCGTGGAGACCTCATAGCAGCCTTCCAGTATCTGAAGGGGGCCTACAAGGATGCTGGGGATGGACTCTTCATCAGGGACTGTAGTGACAGGACAAGGGGTAACGGGTTCAAACTTTAACAGGGGAAGTTTAGATTGGATATAAGGAGGAAGTTGTTCACTGTGAGGGTGGTGAGGCACTGGAATGGGTTGCCCAGGGAGGTTGTGAATGCTCCATCCTTGGCGGTGTTCAAGGCCAGGTTGGATGAGGCCTTGGGTGACATGGTTTAGTGTGGGGTGTCCCTGCCCATGGCAGAGGGGTTGGAACTAGATGATCTCAAGGTCCTTTCCAACCCTAACTATTCTATGATTCTATGATTTACCAAATATGCAAGTAAAGATGTGAGGTGTAACCAGCAAAGGGAAAGTGAGAGATTTAGGCTTTGTTTCTATTTTTTTACTACAAAATGAATGAAGTCCCTTTCTGTTAACATAGTCTTCCCCTGTATGTGTTTGTTTGTTTGTTTGTTTCAGGAATTTGAAGCCTTTCAAAAATTTGTGGAAAATCGACTTCCATTTGATATCGTTATTGATGGACTCAATGTTTCCCACATAAACACCAGAAAGATGCAGTGTGAAAATGTAAGTGCTGGTTAAATATTCATCAAGAGTTTTGTGTATGCTGATTGTATTGTAAACCAGTGAGTGCCTCATTATTACTTATCCTCTTGAGGAACTGGTCAGGCAATTTTGTAGCACGTGTTACAATGAAGTTCAAAGTTATCTGGATTTCATGAATTAAAAATGATCAGTGGGAAGATGGTTTTTCTTTCATATTTGACTGTGTTAGCCATAAAAAAATCATACCTAAATTTCGTCATTCATCCAGTGCTCATAGTTAGAGCTGAGGTATTGGTAACAGTGTTAGTAGGACATACGCTCTATGTATGTTTTCGTAGTAATAAGGATTTTAGGGAATAGACTTAATCTACCATATAGAAAATTTAGTCTTATATAGTTATGCTGGTAAGAGTTCTTAAAATAACACCTTTCTGAGTTCAAACCACATCCTGTACAAGTTTAAACTTATTTCACTTCCTATTGCCTTAAGCACTGGAGTTCTGTGCTTAGAAGGGCAGCTCAGGCTGGCTTCAGTTCTTTCTGCTCGGTGATTTGTAGAAGAATAATCCTGCTTTTCTACCAGTACCTATATTTGAGAATTCTTGGTACTCCATATTGGCATTTCACTAAGAAGTGGCTTAAGGATGGGGGACTTTTTGTCAATCAAATGTTGACTTTAAATTAGGAGCAACAAAGTAGCTGCTCACATTCCAAAGCCAGAATTTAAATTTTCATGCTCTTGAAATTCAAACTAAGTTATAAATGAACTTGATAACAAAGGAAGTAATTTAGTACATTGCAAGAAATAAGTTTTTTTACTTTAAAACTGATCTTAAGCAGGATGTGCTTTCATATATGTAGATAAAAGCAGCTGAGCTAGGGAGGTTAGATAAACTTGCTGAAAGATGTTTGTTTGAGAGAGGCAGAGAAGTTTCATGAGATATGGCTCATGAAGAGGGTACTTTCCTTACTATGAAAATAGAAAAGGAAGTTTACAAGTTGTTTGGATGGGATCAGGGAGGAAGTGTTGATTATCTGAGACAAATCCCAGGCAGCATGTAGTGGCACAGTGTTTTAAGATCTAGAAAGATAGATCTATGCCGCCAAAGAGGGGGAGGAGAAATGAATGTCCTTCCTCAGTGCATGCCCGTTCCAGTGTGAGACTCTGAACATGATCGTGAATGGTCTGTAAAAGCTGTATGCGGTGAAACAAAGAGACAGCCTGGTTTTGACAGATAATTACTGCTGATTTCTGATCAGAAATCTTACTAGGAGGTATCAGTATGCTGAGCAGCATAATCTGCCTTTGAGTTCCTCCTTAGTTTATGCTATATTGGAAGGACTCTCGCATCCATGGTGCCAGGGAGCTCCAGAAGGACTGTATGGAGACATCAACTTTCCATTTAGATTGTTCCATACAGATACAGGTCAGATCTCTCTTGAATACCAGGTATTTACAGATGAAGAGGTCTTTTAGGAAAATCTGCCTTTCCTTCCTGCACAACAGAACAGGAACTTAGCCTCACCTCATCTTACCTCCAGAATAAGATTCTCTTAGCTAAAGTTTACTTGTTTTATGAGCTGTGTTGCTGTTAATTATTACTGCATTTTGTCATGCACAAAATACGTTAATTATTGGAGTTTCTGCCAGTGGATCTTTTGCTGCTCCAGGTATCTGGATTCTGTCTTTAAGAGTGTGAAGTCATTACTTGGGATAGGTTGGACATGCTCATTACTGCTGCCTTATACCTGTAGATATTCACTGGCTGATAGTACCTTTTTTGGCATGGGAAATGTGTATTTGCACTCTGAGCAACAAATGAGTTCCTTCACTGCCCAAAAGTAATACTCTTCTAGACACATGAACTACTAAAGATTTTTTCCTGTATGGAGCCTTTCTATTACTTGAAATAACTTTTTAATTATTTTCATAACAAAAGTTTTGATACACAATTACACTGTTAACTATGGAGTTAACAGTTTTTTCCAACTGGAAACATTGTTTAGACATAAGATCTTGCTGGATGGTAGCGAATCTGGGTTTATTTCTTCATGGCTGAACTCCTGTGTTGTAACATGTCAGCAAAGAACTGTGTCTTTGTTGTTATTTTGGATACTTTTGACAAGAAGCATGCATTTGTGTTTTCTTGCTCTTTTTTTCAAGACTGTAAAAACAGAAAGGAAAAAAAAACCTAAACCCACAAAGCAGAGCAGTCCTTTCTTCTGTCTCTAAACTTTTCTTCCAGATGAGGGAGGAAAGGCCACAGGAATCTCTGTATGTGTTGCCTTGGTTACTGGTGTTGCTGCCGAGTAATCTCCTATATGCCACTGTTGACCTTGCTGAATGCTGTAGTATGTCCTTTGGGGGCTGACTGCCACAAAACATCCTCTTTGGAGACTGCTGTCCTCACGCCAGAGGCAGCTGAATGGAAAATGTGGAGTGGCAGGTCTGGGACATTCACAGCCTTTAAGAAAACTCTTCAAGGTACCTAGGGAAACAGTGCAGAGCTGAGAGGATGGAGAGGGAAAATAAATGCAAGAGAATCTGGCGACAGAGCACAACAGATGGAAAAAGCCAAAAGTGAAGACTGCTGCAGTCAAACTTGGCGGCTAGGACATGACTGCCCCATTTTGAAGGGGGGCACGCTGTGACTCTTTAGTGACCTCTTCTGTTTGACTTGAGAGATAATAAAGGATCAGGATTTCCAGGAACGTGTGTTAAAAGCTGCTCAAGCCATGTTTTACTTGTCTAAAAGCGAAATTAAGTCTCCAAGTGGGATTCAGTCTGTGCTCTTTCCAAGGCTTCATTACTGCAGCTGTCGGACCCAGTCAGGATATTGTTTTATACTTTTCTGTTCCAGTGTATAGTTAATATGCAGCAATGGTTGAAAGAGTAAAAAGAATGAGACTGTTTTCCATTTATAACACTCTGTAAGCATTACGATTTGCAAATTGGTAGGGCTTTTTTTGATTGTGTCCCTTATATGATTTAGAGTCAACAGCAAAATAAGGGGCATTGTTAAACACAGGAGAAGGCCTAAGATTATGTGGCAGTAATGTGGTAATTTAAATGCATTCTCGTCTTCACTTAAATTTAACAAAAAGTACTGTTCCACTTTGTGATTTAGCTTTAAGAACTGTAACTGTTTTGCTGAAGACCAACTGTATCTTAACTCTCAGTCATATGATTAAAACAAGAAAAAATTGATGAAATATTCCTTCCTGTTTCTTGGGTGGTGTGGTTTAGTGAGGGGTGTCCCTGCCCATGGCAGGGGGCTTGGAACTAGATGATCTTAAGGTCCTTTCCAACCCTAACTATTCTATGATTCTCAAACATCCTAACGTTTGTAATTCCATTTAGGCATTCCTTAGCCATCTTGGAGAGGGGCTGGGTTGTGTGGTCAAGGCACAAGTACCTTGAGGGGTGAGGAGAAGTTAAAAAAGCAGAAGTTGAATGAATGATTTTTACTCATTCAATTCCCAAAGTATTCTGACATTCTGGAAAACTAGATATGTGACTTCCAGTAGCCCCAGGCAACTTCAGTCTTCACAGCCAGCACTTACTTAGCAGATCATCATGAATATTATTGACTTGGCAGATTTACAGGAACATCCTGTGGTAGTTTCTCTGGTACATGAGACTGTCAGTTTGTAATAACAGTCCCTTTTTTTCCAGGTTGGTTTTATACTAGGTCTGCTTCCTGGTACAAATCACCATGTGGCAGCATCAATTACTGACAAAAAGAGGAGGTAGCATGAGGGTGGGAACAAAGATTTTTGAGGGCTAGGGAATGGTGAGATCATCTGATTTGAAGGCACTGCACACTGTAAAACTGTAACACTGGGTATTAGCCAGCACCTTGTATCAGCCCTTTGCCTCCTTACTGCAGCATTTTAAATTAGACATTAAAGTTGACTACCAATTAAAAGTAGTATAGACTGGAAATTGATTTTGCTATATAATCCAGACAATAGAAACAAACTCCCATAAAGTCTAAAGTCATTAAATACTGTCTTTCTTCAGTTTTGGGGTATTTTGCATTCTGGTGCTGTCCAAAACTGTACCTGATGTATGTTTGCCTTGGTGAGTTAGTCACTGTAATGCAGAAATGGTAGTTTATAAACTGAGGAATTCTTGCAGTTTAACTAAGCAGAGTTGATCCAGGCTTTATCATGACGCTGAGTTAATGCTTTCCTCCAGACGTATCTAGTTACATAAATCCCTAGCCAGCACAATGGCATTTGGATAACTCCCTGTCCTCTGCTGCCCTAACTCCCTGTAGTGCCCCCACCTTTCACCTTGCAAAGGTCAAGAGAGGGAATTTCCTCACACAAATTGTTCAGTTCTTGTACTATACACAAACTGTTACATAATTATTACGTACATTTTTTTTTCCTGTATATCACAATTTTCTGTAGAAGTATTCCTTGGAAGTGAGGGGGAGTCCAGGTGCAAGCAGGATATCTAGGCTCTGGAGCATTTCACTTTGCTTGTGGGAGAGGAGTGAAGGGACTACGATAAGCTGTGCTCCAGCTACCCCTAGACTTTGAAGAGCCAGGGTAGGGGATGAGGGAGGGGTAAGAGAGCACAATCAGCAAGTGCCATTTAAAAAATACTTAGCTGTTTTTAATTTACACTGAGATTGGTATGTCGCAAATGAGGTATCAGTCAGCTACTTTTTTAGCTGGTACGCATCTGGTGCTAGACGTAACTGAGTATGTATTTCAAATGTGTGCTGGATCAAAGCTAACTCACAATTCTCTTCTTCAAATAGTTTAGCAGTTGGGGGCAGCTTTGCCCTAACTTTACTCTCTCTGATCTCTATATTAAACACAGACATCTGAAAGATTGGTGAAATAGTTCCAGATTGAGTTCCATAAGGCTGACAAAAGGAGTAGTTTTTGCTCTTGACAGATTGTTCAAAGTGGTTGCTCCCAAACTTAATCAGCATTTCTATAAATGGACTACATAAGTTCATATAATTCCCATGTAAACTGCAGTATGCCTGTACAACAGGTGACAGAGCCAGATCCTTGCTGTTCCCCTCCCATCCCATCCCAGTCTGGTGGCAGCATCTGGCATGCCACCCCTACCACACCTCCTGCATGCAGCAGCAGCCAGCCCTGCCAGCAAAGCCACCAGACTTGCCTTCCCACACCTCTCACAGGCTGCCACAAAAAGCCAGGCTGTGCATGTTGTAGTTGGGATGCTTTGTGACAGGCAGAGGGGACAGGACTTGCCTTTCAACTATTCCTTTTCTCTTATAGGGAAACAGCAGCAGACCTGTTGAGTGAAGGCTGCTCTGAATTGGAGAAGAGTTGACTAAAGAAATTATGTGGTCCCAAGTAGCATAATAATCATGTGAACACATTATTGCCTTTTGGTTTTCCACATATTAATTATTTTTAAAATAATATTTGTCAAGGTGATTTAAAGTTTCAAACTAATATTACAATTTTAGTTATTCTAGTGGTTCTGTAGTAGTTATTCCTGGACTCCCTGCCTACTTTAGTGGTATGGAAAAGAGTGGGTAGAGAGAGGTTGCTGCCTTGAAGAGAAAGCTGGGAGTGAGAAAAAGGTTTCATCAGAATAGAGGGGAAAACCAGGATGTGGGATACCAATCTACAGGAAATGGTCTTATTAATTTATTTTAAAAAGCCCAGCTGTGGCCACAGTATTGAAGAACATTGTTGAATTATATCCCTGGAAGTGTCCAAGGCCAGGTTGGACAGAGCTTTGAGCAACCTGGGCTAGTGGGAGGTGTCCCTGCCCATGGCACGGGGGTTGGAACTAGATGATCTTTAAGATCCCTTCCAAACCAAACCATTCTATGATTATATGACTTATGCTTTGTAAATTCAGCTCAGAACCATTGCTTTGGTATGTACTTTATTCACATTTTCAAGGCTCATTTTCCAAATATCAAGACAGAAATAATAACTTAGGTTAAAGTTAGAGGAGGAAACAAACAAAAGACTCCAAGCAAAGAAGGCACCTATGACCCATCATTCTCTTGGGTTAGTAACCCAAATCAATTTTAAAGCATAATTTTGTTTCTTTGAAGTTTCTTCTCTGTGCCTATAAATCCTCTGTGATGAAAAAGGGGGCAAAAAGTATTAAGAGTAAAAATAAAACTTTCCTGCTTATTGAAAATTATTTTGAGGTGATGAAATAAAGAAATTAGCACCTGTTCATATATAGTTGACAAATACATGTAGTAACATGCTCAGGTTTTCATGTGGTAATTTTTTCCAGTCTTCAAGTTTGTCTTAACTGTGCAACATGCCCATGCCTATAAGAGATCAACTGCACAATCAGCGATACAAAATATGAGCTCTGCTGTATGAGCTGTCCTGCAAAACAAGTGGATATCAATAAATTTGACCCAAAAAAAGTCATGCTTGGAAAAGAATTTTTTTCTTCTTTGACTCATTTGGCAGCATCTGTGATTTGTTCAAGTACTTTACTGTCTGTAAATGAAGCAAGAATTAAGTAGATCCATGAGTCATTCTCTGTTCAGAATCAATACATCCACCAGAGGTCTTATTTGTCATACTGTGACAGTTCATCAATTCTTCCTCCCACCAATTCTTGTCTTACCACTCAAGAAAGCAGTCAGACGTGTTTGTTCATTTGCTCCTAGCCTTTTTCATCTCTATTTTTTTTATTCTTCTGTTTTCTAATGGTAGTACAAGTTTGCATTTCCACAGTAATGAAACATTTGCCCTATTGCTCAAGATTGGAGAGGTTTCTATCTTGCAACATGTGTTTCATTCTTTAGATCTGTACTTTCATTTCCTTTAAGTATTGCACAGATCATAAATATGAAGATTTTTGGTGTTTTCCCTGAATATCACCTTCACCCTCTGTGTAATATGATTTTAGGAGAGAAAGATGCTCAAGCACTAAGGGGTACCCTTGAAACTTCACCTATTTTTAGTGTTTTAGAGATGTGTTACTGGAACATTCAGCATTGTAGTCATCTCTTACCAGTTAATTTCTGAGGTTCCTTGAATATTTCAGCAGGTAGACTGAGGCATGTTCTTCTGCGAAGCCACATCTAAGAGACTGATACGCTGAAATCTTCCCCCTCCTTTCCTATATTGGGGCATCCTACAACAGAATAGATGAGGCTCAAAAATTTTGGTGACTAGATCCAGAAAAGCGAGGCTGTTAAGCTTCTCAGGGGCGGTGAAGGAGACTAGGCTCACTTGCCTGTGAAACCTAGGGAAAAGGCCTGGCCTGCTCTCTTCTGAAATCTGACAGCTTCCATTTGTGGCTAAAACTAAAATAAAAGGTCATGTAATACATTCAGATTTGTATACCAATACAATTGGTGTGTTCTAGAAGTACTCCTGCAAGTGGTTGGCATGTATGCTTCCATAGAAGAAACACACGTTGATTACATACCTTGAGCCACCAAGTTTGGCTCTTCCCATAGGGGTGTGCTCTAGCATCCTTTGCTGCTTCTGCAGCACTGGGAGGAGAGAGCCAGAGGTAGATAGGACTTCTTAAGAGAGGAAATACATAGTCAGACTGGCTACCTGTGAATACAGCAGGGAAACTTTCTCAGAACTTTTAGCCTCCAACATTCTGAAATAGGGGAGCAGGGAAGCTGGCAGGATTCCCTGACTAAATGCCTCGATGGTTGACTCTAAGCTACTATTTTTCCTTTCAGAGGTTTCCAGTCTGATTTTGCATTTCCTGGTAAGGAGAATAGAGCTGCAGTAACTAAGCAGGTTAAAAAAATCTGACTATCAGGCATTTTGACAACTCCCTGTTGTTTTCTCCCAAAATCAGACACTTCCTGGGGTTGCCTCCCCTTAATTACTATTTATAACCTCTGGTTTTGGCTATAAAACTGAATAAACCCAATGTGATTCAGTTTACTATCTCTATTGGTTTCTGTCTGGCATTTTTAATTTCTACCTTTGTATTTGGCAATAACAGCAAATCAAAAGGTAAGGACAGGAGAAACCAAGTGCTCCTTTTTTATGAGAGGAATTGCATCGTATCTTTCATAACAAGAATTCTTCTAATCTCTAGGAATATAAACTTGAAATTCAGCAGAGCAGAATCAGAATCACAGAATGGTTTGGGCTGTAAAGGACCTTAAGATCATCTAGTTCTAACCCCCCTGCCATGGGCAAGGGCACCTCACCCTAGACCATGTCGGCCAAGGCTCTGTCCCACCTAGCCTTGAGCACTGCCAGGGATGGAGCATTTACCACTTCTTTGGGCAACCCATCCCAGTGTCTCACCACCCCCACAGTAAAGAGCTTCTTCCTTATATCTAACCTGAACTTTCCGTGTTTCAACATGCCTTGATGATTCATGTCCCAGTGAACTTGGTAACTGTAGCAACAGGTTTTGTGTTGTGTGTTGTAGAGAAGACCTCCTAAAATCAGGATGATAAAGTCAAATTAAGGTATCTTCTGAACTGGATGAGTTTCAGTCTTGCTGTTTTCACTTCTCCCTTCGAAACCACAAGATGAGTTTTCTTTGGGCAGCCCAACCGATTCACCTAATCATGGAACTGTTATCAGTGTGGCAGTAAGAGGTGTACAGGGACTCCAAAATGGAAACCTGATCTTAGGGAACTGAACTGCTTCTTTAGAAGTGATTCACGTATGAAAGGTCTCCATAACTGTGAGAGACTACAGTGCTAAGGAGATGTGGGAAGCAGGCCAGAAAATGTGAAGGCCAATTCTGTGTAAGAATAAATATTTTATTTGAGCCTGAGAAATGCTGGGGTTTAGTGCTGTCTTAAAGGTAATATAGATAAGATCCTCAGAACAATGTCTGCATTCATTCATGTACCTCTGAATTTATTTATATGTTTTGAAAAGCAACTAATTTTTGGTTCACACTTTGCTTTTACATCTGATAAACTGGTTTTTAGTAAAAGTAGGAAAGAAAACGTATTTGGAAGCTGTGTTATCTGAAGGAGCCTAAACTGCATTTGGATTTATTTATGAAGTTATGAAAGCCTAGATTTTTTGACCATTAGGTTATTCCCAGGGATTTCAGTATATTGACATGCTGATTAATGATTCAGCAGTCTATTGGTCTGCTTTTGTTGGTTTTTTCCTCTAGTCACGTTCTGCTTTGTAGAGCAAGAGTGAAAAAGACATTTATATATAGGTAATTAAACATATTTAAATTGAGGTTATAAAATTATTGTAACCTGCAGTGAAGTTTAAAACCGAAGTTTAAGTAATATGATTTTTTGTAATCTTACACTTATAGAAGGTCAAGTACAATTGTCCACAGCTTTTAATCTCAATTTCCTCATAAACTGATTGTTTTGTGTTGTCTGGAACATGGAAATAGGAACTCCTATTTGAATCTAGGAGACTGGTTTCGCCAGAATTAAAATTCCATGCTTGATCTTCTGTTTGACTGTGAGCAACTCAGTTTGAAGTATCTTTGTCTTGCAGGTTACCTGTATTTAATATAACAAGCCACAGTTTCCTGTGGATTTTTCACTTACTTATCATAGAATGAAAATTCCTAATAAACTTACTATCTTTCCTTATTTAAGTGTCAGAGATGGAATGATAAATAGACTTTAAATAAAAAATAGATTTTAAATAAAATCAAGTTAACTGCACCTCATAAAGGCCGTGTGTGCCACTGCAGCAATCCATTGCAGTCTCCCATGGATGATGTGTGGTGGGCCTCTGCTGTGGTTAAATTACAACATAGCAACAGAGAGAGCGGGAGCAGGGAACAGTGACTTGGCATCATCTATCTTAGCTCTTCACCACCAATGCAATTGAAATGTGATCTGGCGTAGTACAAGATGTGAAATGCCTAGAAGCCTTGCAAGCATGTCTGTTAATGGTTACAATCAGACCTGATCTATCCATGCAAAATGTAATTAAGCTATTACCATACGTGCTGGGACTTGTAAATGATTTTGTTGCTTGTTGCCATATGAGGAACAGGAGTGATGAAGTAAGAATACAAGTACCAAGAACGTACTAAGCAAGCTGTGGCTACCTTTGCTGCTGCTGTCCTTCCAATTTTCAGAAGACAAAAAAAAGTACAATCCACAGGCTGATTTCTAGCACAGGCAATGCTAATCTACATGGGTTCTTCCTCTGTCATATAGAATGAACTCTAGGAAATATGGGGATCTAGGGGATGCTTCTAGGAGTAAAGTCATGAAACAAACTGCAGAGGAAGTCCTGAGTTTCAGGGTTCCCTGAAAATGAGCCTCATATCTGCTGGGTCATCTCATATGCATGTTGTGCTAATGTAGCAGGTCAGTGGCTACAGAAGCGGATCTTGTGTATAAGGTCATCCGTGTCTTCATTTGTAAAGCAAGATAATTTCCTTTTTAGTTGCGGAAACTCTCTAAATACTTCCTTATTTGCTTTCCCATCTGATCTTCCCTGTTGCTTACATGATTTTACAACTTTTTAGATCTCCTGGCTTGTATTTTCTAAATTATAATGAATTAAAAATTTAAAACGGTATGTATTTACTTCTTAGTAACCACGGTCCTAACTTATACAATAGAAATCTCCACTCCCCATCGTCCATGAAATATGCCTACCTCAAGATCTTAAAAATTAGTCATTGAAAAAGCATCATTTATATTTTCCTTTTTATATGCATTTCTATCAAATAAACATTTATATTCGCTATTAAGTATTATTTCCTAAATATGGTCCCCAAAATAGATTTAAAATAAGTTTGAATGTTAATCTCTGGCATTGTGCTTACTGCCTGTCTTATTGTTAGGGAACCTTCTTCCTGAGAATTTCTGTACTTCAAATCATTTACCTATTTCATACTAATCTTTACAAGTATCTGCTGGTTTTTCTTGTACACACAGAGATACTAGCTTGTGGTGCTGTTTCTGACTGATTTATTATTCACCAGTCCTTTTATGATCCAAATAGTTCGTTTCACAGTTCTAGCTGGAAACGTGTTGAAGTTATAATGAGTCAGGTGACTCAGAAGCTGAAGAGGTTGTCAAAATTATATAAACATAATATACTCTATTTTCCAACCAGTTTTGTGAAGTGTTAACTGATACTTCTGACTAATATTTCCAAATAATTTCTACCATTTCCAGCTGCTGCAATGTCCTACACTTGCACAGTGTTTCCTGTAATGACTGTTAAAACTGGACCTGTGCTTCTGTCGTACTGATGATGACAACTTACCTTTTACATAAATCAGAAAATATTAGTGATGCTTACGTCTGTCTTTATCATTATCCAGCATTCATTCATTTACCCACTCGCTTCTGTGACTGCCAAAAAGGAAACAGTGAGTTGGCAGTAGTACTTCTTCTGCCTTTAATATTTTGAGTCTTGAGCTTTTAAGGAGTTGTGTTGACATGGCTCCATGAGCAAGCTGTGTACATTGTGTGCCATAAGCTCTCTAACAGAAGTCAAAAGCCTGTTCAGCTCCACTGGTTCTGTGGAGTTGTTCTTGACCTATGTGGTATACCAGTGTGGGAAGATGAACCTTGCTGATGCCTTCTCTCGTTGTTTATTTCCTGATTGTGTGATGTTTGGGTAAACGAGGTAGTGCTTACACTATATGCTGAAAAAAAGAAAGTAGAAATATGATGCAGGTGTTTGTTAGAGCTGTGTTTCATTGGAATTTGAGCTTCTACATTCAGTGCAAGTTTGAGGAGAGCACAGTGAAAGATAGGTATTCCTTGAATACTACCTACACTGCTACCTGATCGATCGATCGATTGATTGATTGGAATTCCACCACAGCCCTAAGTTGCCACACATTTGAATAAACAAAATGAAGTAGTAGTAAGGGGGTTGCAACAGGTAATTATAGAGCTGAACCAGTCTTAATGCTGTTAATTTACCATGCTCCTTATTAGGAGTAGTTATCCTGGGCTTGTCTAATGTTAGTCACTATGCTGCTCTCAGTACCTGATATCTGTACAGCATTGCACTGTACTGTTTAAGTCCATTTATGTATGATGGCCCTAAACCTCAATAGTTACATGAAGTGGCTTAAAAAAGAGAATTGGAGGCTTTTGACATTTTCAGTTCTCATTGATTTGTATGCATCTTCATACTTTCATGCCTCGCAGAGTGAAAAGCTCTGACTTTGCATTGAATGGATGTCCCCAGACAGGCTTTCAGAAATAATAATGCTAGAGTTAGGGGTTTCTTTTTTCTCATCACACTCACTCTGATTTCCACAAGCTCTTTCACTCCGCCAGCCTAGCTAACGTAGCCAATAACACAACACAGTGTTTTAACCCTTAGCTATCTGATAAATTCGTTAAACAAAATACTCCTGAAACTATAGCTCTCTCTTGCACTTAAGCACTGCTGTTTGGTCCTGGGTGCCCCAAGAGTTGTTAGGCGTGTATCTGCATCCTTTTCATGGAAATGGGCAAAGGAGGGAAAGATGCAAAAGAATTCCTCCAATATGTTGGTCAGTATAGTCATACACAGATATCTGGAAACCTCAGTGCTGAGTCCCCAACCCAGAATTTGCTTTAAAAAAATAGATCCTTTTATGAAGTAGGGGATGGTTGGTTTTTATTTGGCTTTAGCTGTCTAAGCCATTTTGATGTTCATATTTTCATGTTCTCGAGCTTATTTATCTTCACTACAGGGTCGAAAAATGACTGAGTAGACAAAGATTTTCATATAAATGCTTGTTCCCAGGAGGTGGACCTTTTAGCTAAATGCCAGATATCATCCATAATTAATTTGTAGGAGCTGACGATATTATCTGTTTGTCAAACTGATGTATATTCTGAGTGAAAGAGGAGTACTTCGAATAAAAGAGTGTTTTGCCCAGTGTCCAGCTATTGAGTATTGTGGGATGTTATCAATAAACTTACGTTAAAAGCATTGAAGTAAATCAGGTCTTGTGGATTGTAGCTATTGGGGGGCACTTTCAGACCTTCACTGCCCAGGATCTCCAGGCTGAGATACTGCCTGCAGTGTAACTAGTAGTAAAATGCCATGAGTCTGCAGTGATGTACAATCATGGTTGTGTTAAGAAAAATAATGCTGACCCATAGTTTGCATTCACTTGTGATACAAGTACAGTCTGCATCAGATTTTTGCTGGTTTTGCAGGAACAGTATGTTACTTACCAGGGTGTAAAGCCTTGATCCAAATAAGACATTTGAACCTCTGCCTCCTGGGACTGGCAGGGAAGGTGTACTGCTGTATATGAAAGTCCCCTAAGTTTTCTCCAGGCTGATGAACATAAAGAAGGACTACAGAGCCCTGGGAGAGGTGGTTAGGGGCTCTGGAGCTCAGGCTGTCTTTTCATCAATTCTCCAGGATACAGGGGGAGATGTTAAAAAAGCTAGGAGGATTGGCCAGGTTAATAAATGGTTAAAAGGGTGGTGCCATAGTCAGGGGTTTGGGTGTTTTGAATACGGGACCCAAGTTAGTAGGCCAGGTCTACTGAGGGCTGGTGGAGCTGATCTGACGAAGAAGAGGAAGAGCGGTTTTGGTAGGAGGCTTGCCAGGCTGGTCAAGAAAGCTTTAAACTAGATGTGTTGGGGGAGGGGGGCATCATTCCATCCCAACACACCCAGTCAGTTGCCAGCACCTATAATAAATGCTCAGAGCAATGCAGAGATATTCCAGCCGCTCCAGCCAATGAGCCGGCTTCATTTGGAGCTCGGCTCAGATGCCTCTATACAAATGCCCGTAGCATGGGGAACAAACAAGAGGAATTAGAGATGTGTGCACATCTACAGGGGTATGATATAATAGGCATCACAGAAACATGGTGGAATGGCTCCTACGACTGGAGTGTTGGAATGGAAGGTTACAGGCTCTATAGAAAAGACAGGCCTGGCAGGTGGGGAGGGGGAGTTGCTATTTATGTTAGAGATAGTCTGGAGAGTATGGAACTCTGTCTGGGGACGGGTGAGCAGTCAACAGAAAGTTTGTGGGTCAGGGTTAAAGGGAGAGCAGCGATGGGGGACATTATTGTGGGGATCTGTTACAGACCGCCTGATCAAGAGGAATCTGTGGATGAAGTGCTCTATAGGCAGATAGGAACAGCCTCAAGCTCACAGGCACTTGTTCTTATGGGAGACTTCAACCACCCTGACATCTGTTGGAGTGAAGGTACAGCCCGGCACAAGCAATCCAGGAGGTTCCTCGATTGTGTGGAAGATAACTTCCTTCTGCAAGTAATAGAGTAGCCGACAAGGAGAGGTGCCATGCTTGACCTCGTGCTCACCAACAGGGAAGGGCTGGTTGGAAATGTGACGCTCCAGGGCAGCCTTGGTTGTAGTGACCACAAGATGGTCGAGTTCGAGATCCTCGGGACAGTGAGAAGAGCATGCAGCAAGCTCACTGCCCTGGACTTCAAGAGAGCAGACTTTGGCCTCTTCAGGAACCTGCTTAGGAAGGTTCCATGGGACACAGCCCTAGAGGGCAGGGGGGCCCAAGACTGTTGGTTGTTATTCAAGGATCACCTGCTCCAAGCTCAGGAGTGTTGCATCCCAACTAGAAGGAAATGCAGCAGGAGGGCCAGGAGACCTCCTTGGATGGATAAGGAGCTGCTCAGGAAAATTCAAAGGAAAAAAGAGGCTTATAGAAGGTGGAAGCGGGGACAGGTGGCCTGGGAAGAATACAGGGATGCTGTCTGGGAAGCTAGGGACCAGGTGAGGAAGGCTAAGGCCCAGTTAGAATTGACCTTGGCTAGGGATGTTAAGGATAATAGGAAGGGATTCTATAGGTACGTAGCGAATAAAAGACAGACTAGGGACAACGTAGGCCCCCTTCAGAAGCTATCAGGAGAACTGGCTACCCTGGATTTGGAGAAGGCTCAGGTTCTTAATGACTTCTTTGCCTCGGTCTTCACTGGCAAAAGCTCTGACTGCACCACCCAAGTCTTGGAAGGCGAACGCAGGAACTGTGAGAATGAAGACCCTAGGACCACTGTAGGAGAGGATCTGGTTAGAGACCATCTTAAAAACCTAAATGTACACAAGTCCATGGGACCTGACGGAATCCACCCGCAGGTCCTGAAGGAGCAGGAAAATGAAGTTGCTAGGCCACTGGCCATCATATTTGAAAAGTCATGGCAGTCAGGTGAAGTTCCTGATGACTGGAAAAAGGGAAATATAACCCTCATTTTCAAGAAGGGGAAAATGGATAACCCAGGGAATTACAGACCAGTCAGTCTCACCTCTGTGCCTGGCAAACTCTTGGAGCAGATTCTCCTGGAAGACATGCTAAGGCACATGAAAAACAAGGAGGTGGTTGGTGACAGCCAGCATGGCTTCACTAAGGGGAAATCCTGCCTGACCAATTTGGTGGCCTTCTATGATGGGGCTACGAAACTGATGGACAGCGGCAGAGAAGTTGACGTCATCTACCTGGACTTGTGCAAAGCCTTTGACACTGTCCTACATGACATCCTTGTCTCTAAATTGGAGAGACGTCAATTTGATGGGTGGACCACTTGGTGGATAAAGAACTGGCTGGATGGCCGCACGCAAAGAGTTGTGGTCAATGGCTCGATGTCTGGCTGGAGACCGGTAATGAGTGGTGTCCCTCAGGGATCGGTGTTGGGACCGGTCTTGTTCAACATCTTTGTCGGTGACATGGACAGTGGGATTGAGTGCGCCCTCAGCAAGTTTGCCGATGACACCAAGCTGTGTGGTTCGGTTGATACGCCAGAGGGAAGGGATGCCATCCAGAGGGACATCGACACGTTTGTGAGATGGGCTGATGCCAACCTTATGAAGTTTAACCATGCCAAGTGCAAGGTCCTACAGCTGGGTCGGAGCAATCCCAGGCACAGCTACAGGTTGGGCAAAGAAGAGATTCAGAGCAGTCCTGCTGAGAAGGACTTGGGGGTGTTGGTCAATGAGAAAATGACCATGAGCCGGCTTCAGTGTGCGCTCGCAGCCCAGAAAGCCAACTGTATCCTGGGCTGCATCAAGAGGAGCGTGACCAGCAGGTCAAAGGAGGTGATCCTGCCCCTCTACTCTGCTCTCGTGAGACCTCACTTGGAGTATTGTGTGCAGTTCTGGTGTCCTCAACATAAAAAGGACATGGAACTGTTGGAACAAGTCCAGAGGAGGGCCACGAGGATGATCAGGGGACTGGAGCACCTCACATATGGAGATAGGCTGAGAAAGTTGGGGCTGTTGAGCCTGGAGAAGAGAAGGCTGCGTGGAGACCTCATAGCAGCCTTCCAATGTCTGAAGGGGGCCTACAAGGATGCTGGGGAGGGACTCTTCATCAGGGACTGTAGTGACAGGACAAGGGGTAACGGGTTCAAACTTAAACAGGGGAAGTTTAGATTGGATATAAGGAGGAAGTTGTTCACTGTGAGGGTGATGAGGCACTGGAATGGGTTGCCCAGGGAGGTTGTGAATGCTCCATCCTTGGCGGTGTTCAAGGCCAGGTTGGATGAGGCCTTGGGTGACATGGTTTAGTGTGGGGTGTCCCTGCCCATGGCAGGGGGGTTGGAACTAGATGATCTCAAGGTCCTTTCCAACCCTAACTATTCTATGATTCTATGAATACCAGTTATGCTCTAGTATTAATATTCCTTGGTCCCTCCTTGCTGAAGGCCTTGGTGTATGGTATACTGGGGTAGGTGGGCCTGACTGACCACACAGCTTCTTCTCCAGTTCAGACCACAGTATCACAGTATGTTAGAGATTGGAAGGGGCCTCAAAAGATCATCTAGTCCAATCCCCCTGCCAGAGCAGGAATACCTAGATAAGGTTGCACAGGAATGCGTCCAGGCGGGTTTTGAATGTCTCCAGAGAAGGAGACTCCACAACCTCCCTGGGCAGCCTGTTCCAGTGTTCCGTCACCCTCACTGAGAAGAAGTTTCTTCTCAAGTTTAAGTGGAACCTCTTGTGTTCCAGTTTGTACCCATTACCCCTTGTCCTATCATTGTTTGCCACTGAGAAGAGCCTGGCTCCATCCTCGTGACACTCCCCCTTTATATATTTATATACACTAATAAGGTCCCCCCGCAGTCTCCTCTTCTCCAAACTATAGAGACCCAGCCCCCTCAGTCTTTCCTCATAAGGGAGATGCTCCACTCCCTTAATCATCTTAGTTGCCCTGCGCTGGACTCTCTCCAGCAGGTCCCTGTCCTTCTTGAACTGAGGGGCCCAGAACTGGACACAATATTCCAGATGCGGTCTCACCAGGGCAGAGTAGAGGGGAAGGAGGACCTCTCTCAACCTACTGACCACCCCCCTTCTAATACACCCCAGGATGCCATTGGCCTTCTTGGCCACAAGGGCACAGTGTTGGCTCATGGTCATCCTGCCGTCCACTAGGACCCCCAGGTCCCTCTCCCCTACACTACTCTCTAACAGGTCGTTCCCCAACCTATATTGGAACCTGGGGTTGTTCCTGCCCAGATGCAGGACTCTACACTTTCCCTTGTTATATTTCATCAAGTTTCTCCCTGCCCAACTCTCCAGCCTGTCCAGGTCTCGCTGGATGGCAGCACAGCCTTCTGGCGTGTCAGCCACTCCTCCCAGCTTAGTGTCATCAGCAAACTTGCTGACAGTACGCTCAATTCCCTCATCTAAATCATTGATGAATATATTAAATAATACTGGTCCCAGTACTGACCCTTGAGGCACTCCACTAGATACAGGCCTCCAACTAGACTCCGCCCCATAGACTACAACTCTCTGGCTTCTGTCCTTCAGCGAGTTCACAGTCCACCTCACTACCTGATCATCCAGACCACACTTCCTCAATTTAGCTATGAGGATGCTGTGGGAGACTGTGTCAAATGCTTTGCTGAAGTCAAGGTAGACCACATCCACCGCTCTGCCATCATCCATCCACAATGTTATTTCCTCATAAAAGGCTATGAGGTTGGTCAAGCATGACTTCCCCTTGGTAAAGCCATGTTGACTGCCCCTCATAACCCTCTTATCCTTGACATGCCTTAAGATGGCACCAAGGATAAGGTGTTCCATCACTTTCCCAGGGATGGAGGTGAGGCTGACCGGTCTATAGTTACCCGGGTCCTCCTTCTTGCCCTTTTTGAAGACTGGAGTGACATTTGCTTTCCTCCAGTCCTCAGGCACCTCTCCCGTTTCCCAAGACTTGGTAAAGATGATGGAGAGTGGTCTAGCAAGGACTTCCGCCAGTTCCCTCAGCACCCGCGGGTGCATCCCATCTGGACCCATGGATTTATGGATGTCCAGATTGCTCAACTGGTCTCTAACCCATTCCTCATCGACTAAGGCAAACTGCTCCAGTGACCTGACTTCATCTGAGGTCTCAGGAGTACAGGGCTCTTCAGGACTGCCTCTGGCAGAGTAGACAGAGACAAAGAAGGCATTCAATAACTCTGCCATCTCTGTATCTTCTGTCACCAGGGCACCCACCCCATTCACCAGTGGGCCAACCTTGCCTCTGGTGTTAGTTTTATCAGCTATGTATTTGAAAAAGCTCTTTCTGCTGTCCTTGACCCCTCTGGCCAGATTTAATTCTAAGGAGGCCTTACCATCCTAGCTGCCTTCCTACATCCTCTAGCAGCAGCCTTATATTCCTCCCGAGTGGCCAGCCCCTCCTTCCATGACCTGTAAACTCTGCTCTTCCACTTGAGCATTCCCAGCAGTTCCTTATTTAGCCACGCAGGTCTCCTGGCCCTCTTCCTTGACTTCCTACGTGTCGGGATGCTCTGCTCTTGAGCTCGGAATAAGCAATTCTTGAATGTCAACCAACTATCTTGGGCCCCTTTACCTTCAAGCAGCCTTGCCCATGGGATTTCCCCTAGCAATTGCTTGAAAAGGCCAAAGTTTGCCCTGCTAAAGTCCAGGGTTGCAATTCTACTTGCTATTGTACTGGTCCTACCACACAAGATCCTGAATTCCACCATCTCGTGGTCGCTGCAACCAAGGCAGCCCTCAACCTTTACTGCTTCGACCAGACCCTCCTTGTTAGTGAGGATGAGATCCAGCAGTGCTCCTCTCCTGGTTGGCTCATCCACCATTTGCATGAGGAAGTTATCATCCACACACTGGAGGAACCTCCTGGACTGTGGCTGGGTTGCTGTGTAGTCCTTCCAGCAAACATCAGGGAAGTTAAATCTCCCACGACGACCACGTCCTGTGACTGTGAGGCCGCTCTCAGCTGCCTGTAGAAGGCCTCATCAACTTCCTCACCCTGATCTGGTGGCCTGTAACAGACACCCACAACAGTATCGCCCCTGCCAGCCTGCCCCTTAATTCTCACCCACAGACTCTCAACTCGCTCGTCCTCTGTCCCTGGACGAACTCAGTACATTGCAGCTGCTCTCACACATAAAGAGCAACCCCACCACCCCACCTAGCTTGTGCTTTAGTTTGCTTCTGCTGACTTTTGTCCTGTTGGAGAAGAACATTTTATGTGTTCGCTTTCATATTAAACAAATTTTTCATCTTTCTGACCTTCAAAGAGAAATCACTACTGAAGTAGTGTTTATTAATGTATTAATTTGTGTTAAGAAATGCAAAATTGTTCTTACTGGAACAATTGTTTTTGAAGGTAGCTTCTTTATCTCTGAACAGTAATCCATAACAGGCTCTTGAAAAATAGTACTAATGAGAAACAGAAGAAAAGCAGTGTGAAAACTGTGTTATAAATGTTTGCTGCATGTTGTAGTCTAATGTTGGTTTTTTTCAACTGCAAGCAGAAGATTTACTGATGGGTTTCCTTGGTTATCATGTCATTCTACCTGAATGATATGTCTGTTGACCTGTGAGCATATAGTCTTTATTTTAAAGTTTTTGTGGAGCTGTCAAGTTTTTATTAAAACACAGGATGTCACTGCAGAAGCATAGGTTTAATGTGTCTTGAACAGCATCATGCCTGTGCCTTCTGTAACAGTGATCTCCCCAGCTGCTGCAGCACCTTTCTCAAATAATAAAAGTACTGCTTGGGGCTTTTTCAACCACAGATTGGAGAGGGGGGAAAACACTTAACATCAGACTTAGGTCAGTGACGCTGTGCAGACATCTGCATAGGACAGTGGTGAGAACTGAAGTATTGGTATCTTTTAAACTGTCAGTTTCAGTCTTACGAAGCCAATTTCAGTCCTGCACCAAGTTATTTCCTATCTATGGAAGGGATCGGTCAAGCTTGTGCTTTCATTTTCATAACATCCCATCACCATTGCTGCCATCACCACCCAGCAATCCTGCTCACATTTTGTATTTTCAGTACTTAAATATAACTTCTGACCCACACAGTGAAAGTCCAAGACTGGCACTGCTGCATTTAATTCACAAATGTTCCCTTCTAATAGCTAACTTTTAACAGAAGGAAGAAGTTCTTTACTGTGAGGGTGGTGAGACACTGGAACAGGTTGCCCAGAGAAGTTGTGGATGCCCCATCCCTGGCAATGTTCGAGGCCAGGTCGGAGGGGGCCTTGAGCAACCTGGTCCAGTGGAAGGTGTCCTGCCCATTGCAAGCGTGTTGGAAGTAGGTCTTTCCCAACCCAAGCCATTCTGTGATTATTTCTGAAATGAGAAATGATAAAAGAAATTCTCTTACGGCCTTAACTTGTTGTATGCAGCTGCTACAATAATAGTAGAAATGCAAGAGTACAAATATAATGGCAAAAAGTGGATTTACAGTGAGAGAAGGCAGATCCCTGAAGCTGTGACTTCAGCTGGGACAGTTTTTCCATTTAGTCAGTGGCTCTGATAGGTAACATTTCACTTCTGAAGCCTATACAAAAATAAGTAAAACCTCATACCTTTTCATTTTCATGTAACTTGCTTCCTCAAGAAAATAAGATAATGTATATGTAGTACTTGTTGCAAAGAAGCAATGTTGGTGATCAGTAAGCAAATACTGTTGAAGAAACAGCAGTGCAGGAAGAAAGAATTTGAGGATAAGAACAAAGGATAGTATTGATATGTGGAAATCCATAGCTAACACTTCAAGTCCTTTGAGCTTTTACATGTTTATTTTTCTGCTCCTGTATAAACATGGACAGAAACATTTCCCTAGCTCATCTCCTTGGGGTGGAGTGTTGATACTGGTAACTCTTTTTAATACTCTGCAGATCTCCAGGTTTTGGTACAAAACAGTAAGTACTCAGGAGAGGTCTTGATAAAAAAAAAATAAATCCATGTAAGATGCCCATATGTATTGTCAAGATCTTGGTATTTTTGTTGCAAGAAAGAAGATAAGTAAGAGGAGTCTTTCCAAACCTACCTGTACCTGACCTAAGTCTGTTTACAGTTACTCTGCTTTACTCTCTCCACTATCCAGGATTCAAGAGGACTCCTTAGCTTGTCCATTAGCTCAGTCTACGGAGTATCCTCATAATCCATTTTGACCTGGAAGTAATATGTCTACATTTACCCAGTGCTACATTTAAGCCAGGTCCTCCAGTCGTTGGGAACACTGGGCTGTGGAGAAGCATCAGGTACCTTAGTACAGAGTCAGTTTGGACCTGGCTGCAAAAGCATCCTCAGGATGCCTCTGAATACAAATTTAGCTTGCAAGCAGCAGAGCTATAGTTAGACATCACCTCATCTGAGCAAAATGAAGCTACCATACCATCCTCAATCTGTATTAAATCAGCTCAGGTATCTTCACTTCTGTGGTTTAGTTTTCCTTCTCAATCAATAATCTGCCTTTGTGATAGGGAGTTAAGAAATATCTCTAGTGAATGCATCAAGAGAGGATAAGTCAATTCTAGGTGTGGGGTCAACGTAGACAGGTTAAAACATGTTAAACATTGTGTGATTACTGTCATTGACGTATGAAGTTGCATGATAATGTGTGTTTATCAATTTAAATAGTTCTACAGTAACACAGGATACAAACATTCTCAACAATGTTGTTTCTGCAGTATTGAGAGATCCCCAGTGTCATAAGGGGTAATTCTCAAGAGTTAGCTGTTGGCTGTCTCAAAAGCATAAAGTAAACATGGTTGATTAAGCTTAGTCACTGTTACTTACTCACTCATCTTCCCTTTTTCTTCTTTCTTCCCCTTATAAGTAGCTGCCCCTTACTAGTCATGGGCAGATAACCTTTAGGGAGGTCAAGAAATGTGTATGCTGTGCCTGCAGTTGAGTAAAAAGGACTTTGAGACTAATTTACACTGTGTTATCAGTAATAATGTAGAGAATATAAGAAGCAGTTTCTGTTGTGTTTGGTGCTATGATGATGGTGTTGAATCTGCTTTTGTGAAATCACCAGGCTCAGTGAGAAGGGCCAGCCTTTCTTGCAAGCAGCACCCTTGGGTTTTTGAGCTTCTTTGGCTACAATATGTAACGTGGGAACTAAAAATGGTGACAGTGTAAGTCAAATTAATGTGGCAATGATGGGAATTGACTCCTGGCTAACCTTTGGAGCTCATGCTCAGCCCCACTTGACAGTGTACTTCTGGCAGCTCTGTGGTCAGCATTGGGGTTTCCTCTACAGTTTCACAGCTACAGTATTGGGTGGGAGGCAGCAATAACAACAGATGAAAATAACAAAGATAGAGGAGTTTGTTGCTGTTATTAGCAGATAATCTGATTATAGGAGTGTTTTGCTTTTAAATGACAGTGAAACTAGATGTTTAGAGGATGGCAAACATGATTTGTTAATAACAAATCTGATTTAAATTCTGGGGGTGATTATTCATCATGCTATAGCTGTATACGGGTGAGCCACTTTTTGCTGAATCACTGAATGGTGTGTCTCCCAGCAGCAGTGTTTAGGGGTTTCCCATATGACAAGTGGGAAACCGCTAGTAGTGTTCAAGGAGAAAGCTGGCCTACAACATACTAACCTTTGAAACTGGGACACGTTGGCACAGCATGATCTAGTGATCCAAACAGGTGACAGGCAGTGAAGCCCTAGGAAATTTGTATCGTGTTCTGCCTCATAGTTCCTTGTATGAGGTAGAGTGATTAATCTGTCTTCCTTGTGCTCCATTATGCACTTCTGTAAAACGAGATGTAATGATGCATTTACTTCATAAGGCTGTTGTGAAATTTAAAGAATGAGGATTAATCTTGCAGTGTGAATAGGATTCCCTGCTCTCCCAGCTTCTCCCAGTGTTTGATCTCCATTAAATTCTGCAGAATTATGAATGTGGGTCACTGCAAAACAATTTCCAGGAAATTGTATAGAAAAGTTCCCTTCTGATGGGAAACTGTTAATATTATTCTCACCTGAAGAGTGGTTCTTTAAGGTATAACTTGCTGATTTTTAAAATGCTCCCAGTTACAGCATTTTCAGTTGCTTTATTTCATTGCAAAGCTTGGACTTTTTACATGATATGAGGAGTTCAACATCAGCATGATCCTGCGGAGTAAGCATTCTCTGTCCTACTGCTCTGCCTCTCCACCTCTTTTTGTTTCCAGCTCCTCTGATCCAGAGGCTCCTGCCCTGGTGTGTGATTGTGCCATGGTCTAGTTGACAACATGGCCCAATAAATGGATTGTATCTGCACAACGGGGGGAGAGGGGGAAATTTTGTGCTGATTTTGTAATCCTCTTTCTCAGGAAGATAAATAGCGTAGGGAATGTGTGTATATTGTATATGTTGTGTAGTTTTTAATGCTTTATACAGATTGGATTTTAATTTCCCTGATGTTTGCTGGAAGGACTACACAGCAACCCAGCCACAGTCCAGGAGGTTCCTCCAGTGTGTGGATGATAACTTCCTCATGCAAATGGTGGATGAGCCAACCAGGAGAGGAGCGCTGCTGGATCTCATCCTCACTAACAAGGAGGGTCTGGTCGAAGCAGTAAAGGTTGAGGGCTGCCTTGGTTGCAGCGACCACGAGATGGTGGAATTCAGGATCTTGTGTGGTAGGACCAGTACAATAGCAAGTAGAATTGCAACCCTGGACTTTAGCAGGGCAAACTTTGGCCTTTTCAAGCAATTGCTAGGGGAAATCCCATGGGCAAGGCTGCTTGAAGGTAAAGGGGCCCAAGATAGTTGGTTGACATTCAAGAATTGCTTATTCCAAGCTCAAGAGCGGAGCATCCCGACACGTAGGAAGTCAAGGAAGAGGGCCAGGAGACCTGCGTGGCTACATAAGGAACTGCTGGGTATGCTCAAGTGGAAGAGGAGAGTTTATAGGTCATGGAAGGAGGGGCTGGCCACTCGGGAGGAATATAAGGCTGCTGCTAGAAGCTGTAGGAAGGCAGCTAGGATGGTAAGGCCTCCTTAGAATTAAATCTGGCCAGAGGGGTCAAGGACAACAGAAAGAGCTTTTTCAAATACATAGCTGATAAAACTAACACCAGAGGCAAGGTTGGCCCACTGGTGAATGGGATGGGTGCCCTGGTGACAGAAGATACAGAGATGGCAGAGTTATTGAATGCCTTCTTTGTCTCTGTCTACTCTGCCGGTGGCAGTCCTGAAGAGCCCTGTACTCCTGAGACCTCAGATGAAGTCAGGTCACTGGAGCAGTTTGCCTTAGTCGATGAGGAATGGGTTAGAGACCAGTTGAGCAATCTGGACATCCATAAATCCATGGGTCCAGATGGGATGCACCCGCGGGTGCTGAGGGAACTGGCGGAAGTCCTTGCTAGACCACTCTCCATCATCTTTACCAAGTCTTGGGAAACGGGAGAGGTGCCTGAGGACTGGAGGAAAGCAAATGTCACTCCAGTCTTCAAAAAGGGCAAGAAGGAGGACCCGGGTAACTATAGACCGGTCAGCCTCACCTCCATCCCTGGGAAAGTGATGGAACACCTTATCCTTGGTGCCATCTTAAGGCATGTCAAGGATAAGAGGGTTATGAGGGGCAGTCAACATGGCTTTACCAAGGGGAAGTCATGCTTGACCAACCTCATAGCCTTTTATGAGGAAATAACATTGTGGATGGATGATGGCAGAGCGGTGGATGTGGTCTACCTTGACTTCAGCAAAGCATTTGACACAGTCTCCCACAGCATCCTCATAGCTAAATTGAGGAAGTGTGGTCTGGATGATCAGGTAGTGAGGTGGACTGTGAACTCACTGAAGGACAGAAGCCAGAGAGTTGTAGTCTATGAGGCGGAGTCCAGTTGGAGGCCTGTATCTAGTGGAGTGCCTCAAGGGTCAGTACTGGGACCAGTATTATTTAATATATTCATCAATGATTTAGACGAGGGAATTGAGTGTACTGTCAGCAAGTTTGCTGATGACACTAAGCTGGGAGGAGTGGCTGACACGCCAGAAGGCTGTGCTGCCATCCAGCGAGACCTGGACAGGCTGGAGAGTTGGGCAGGGAGAAACTTGATGAAATATAACAAGGGAAAGTGTAGAGTCCTGCATCTGGGCAGGAACAACCCCAGGTTCCAATATAGGTTGGGGAACGACCTGTTAGAGAGTAGTGTAGGGGAGAGGGACCTGGGGGTCCTAGTGGACGGCAGGATGACCATGAGCCAACACTGTGCCCTTGTGGCCAAGAAGGCCAATGGCATCCTGGGGTGTATTAGAAGGGGGGTGGTCAGTAGGTTGAGAGAGGTCCTCCTTCCCCTCTACTCTGCCCTGGTGAGACCGCATCTGGAATATTGTGTCCAGTTCTGGGCCCCTCAGTTCAAGAAGGACAGGGACCTGCTGGAGAGAGTCCAGCGCAGGGCAACTAAGATGATTAAGGGAGTGGAGCATCTCCCTTATGAGGAAAGGCTGAGGGAGCTGGGTCTCTATAGTTTGGAGAAGAGGAGACTGCGGGGGGACCTTATTAGTGTATATAAATATATAAAGGGGGAGTGTCATGAGGATGGAGCCAGGCTCTTCTCAATGGCAAACAATGATAGGACAAGGGGTAATGGGTACAAACTGGAACACAAGAGGTTCCACTTAAACTTGAGAAGAAACTTCTTCTCAGTGAGGGTGACGGAACACTGGAACAGGCTGCCCAGGGAGGTTGTGGAGTCTCCCTCTCTGGAGACATTCAAAACCCGCCTGGACACATTCCTGTGTAACCTTATCTAGGTGTTCCTGCTCTGGCAGGGGGATTGGACTAGATGATCTTTTGAGGTCCCTTCCAATCTCTAACATACTGTGATACTGTGATACTGTGTGTTTTGAACTGATTATCCAACGGAGCATCTGATGATGTTTGCTGCCTAAATAATGTGGAACATTTAAAGGGTGCATCTACACAGAGCTTACGGCGTATAGCATGTTTGCATTGCATGGTGGCAGACAACAATTTTTAGGAAACCTTTTGAAATACCAGATTAATAAAATACTTGCACATTTTTAAGTGAGAGATCACGACTGCTGGGGTTTCGTTAGCAGTATTATGTTCAGTTTCCTCTATGACTAAAACAAGTGTTACTGTGTGTCTCATGTCTTCCTTTCTTGAGAAGCAGGCAAGGTGTGGGAGTAGACACACTCAGGAAGCCCCTCCACGTAACTTCTGTGACTCCCTTGGACTACCCCTGTTAAGCCTAAAATGAGGTTAAATGCTCTTTAGTAAAGTTGCATCAGACTAGGGAGTGTGCAGAACAAAATTATGTTTATCTTGTGAAAGCAAAAATAATTTCTATTTTCTGTGTTTTAGTTGTGTAAGTAAAGGTTTGTCTCTGTGGTAAGCAGAGGAGGGACAGTGTTCTGGTATGCTAGCAGGAGTTTCTGATTTTTTTAATGTGATTCCCATTAATTTTACTATGATTTAAGCTTATTTTGAGTTTTTCCATTGCAAAACTGTAGCTAATTTCTGCCAGCCTCCCAGAAGTACTTCATACTAGAGGACTTCACACACTGATGATATGTAGGAGAAGAAAGTCCATATGAGTAACAGGTACAAAGTACCACTAGTTGCACCCTTCAGAATGAAAGATTTAAGGGATCTGAATGCAAGCCAGTCAGGTTTTTTATAAACTTGGGAATAGCCCCAACTGACCAATCCATATCTGGAAATCCAGCTGCCTTTGTGTTGAACCATAAGTGTAATTAAAAGGTGTTTCCATGGTTTTTATTGGGGGTAAACTCCAGGAGTTCAAATCCCAGCAATTCATTGTTGACATTGCAATACCACTAGTGCAGCTACATTCCTGAGACTCTAAATAAATCATAGTGTGCTTTTAGGACTTGTTTCTTCTGTTGTACCATTCGGATGCTCTTGCTGTCAAGTTTGGTTTGGTTTTTTTTTTCACATGCTAACCTTCCCTTAATGTAGCAAAACACTAAGCAAAAAGAGAAAGTATTTTAATTTAGAATTTGTAAGGGGTTGCTTGTTCATGGTTGACTTCTCTACATGAAAATGTGTGTGGATGCAGTAGATACATTCTTAGCTTTTACTAAATTTAATGAATTTAGCTTAACAAACTTAATTCTCCTTTGATATCCCAACTATTTGCAGGACTGGGCCAGTGCATGAGAACTGGAAAATAAAAGTGACTGTAAACAAGTAAAATGGATGATCCCCTGCCCAGATGAGCCATTACAAAATTGAAAAACTGAAATTCAGTTTTTCAATTTTTAACCACCTCATTTAATAATCAAATAAATTATGTGACATAGATGAGGAGATATGTTATTACATAATATAGTTACCTTGAAAGCTTTCCAGTAACATAAAAATGGTGGCTTTTGTTTGTATCTTTCAATTCTGTGTTCCAGTAAGAATTCTGAAATGTAACTCCAAAGATTCAGGTCATGCACTGGAGACAATGCAGTTTTTATTTTTACGTGCTGTTTTATAGGCAGAAATTACTGCATTTGACCTTTTCCTGCTCACATTATGTCCTGTTTGTTTTAACCAGGGAAAAGTAGAGTGTATGCATGCATAGCTGATGTCCAGTGCGATCTCCCGCAAGCAGGAAGTCAATTCTGATAGGTACTGTTAGGCTCTTGCACTTTGCATTAGCACTGAGACCCTCTGTTTCCATGAAAACAGAGCCTTCAGTCCATCAAAGTCAATGCTGGCAACAGCAGCATATAGGTCAACAGTTAAAAGTAATGTAGAAAATCTGTCCTGTTCTCAGATCCAGATTCACAGTTAATTTGATCCATCTCCAGGTCCTTTGCAGAGAGGGGTAGTCCCAAGCTTCCTCTCCTCACCGCCTCCAGCAACATGTTCCCATCAGTCATTGCCTTTGACTCAGGTCTATCAGTTGTGTGGCTGCAGGCTCAACCCTGCAAAAATATTTTGGATCAGTGAGCTCATGGGTAGTTGTGACATTGTTAAATTGACACAACGGAAGTAGTGGGAATGTGCAACTGGAGAGAGGATTGAGTTGGACCATCCCTCTCCACTGATACTCGCAGGTAGATCAAACTAAATGCATTGTAAATTGGACCCAAGAGCTAGAAAAACAATTCTTTGTAGTCCCTGAGACAAAAGATAATGATATCAAATAATGATCAAGATCACAAATAGAAGGGAAGGAGGGAAAAGAGCAAGAGAAGGAGAAAGACAATTGGAGGTATTATAGGGAAAGGAAATAGGGGAGAGGGAAACAGCTGGAAAAAGTAGGAAGAGGGATTAGAGAAAAATCAGGAGACTGTGTATTGACAAATAATAGCGGCAAATGCTGGTAAAAATTAGGAAATGCCTTTCCCTGGTGGTTGAGCACTGTCCCTGGCCTTCAAACATGATGCTTCAGTCTTAAGAAACAGTTCTCTCTTTCTGGGCAGAATTGAAATGCCATTGCTTTGTGAACAGTCCACAGGAATAACCTGGAAGCTGAATACCAGCCGAACTGGGTGAAGCAGAGAGGGAATGCTGCAGGCACAAGTGCTGGTCCTGAGAAGCATTTATTGCCAAACAGGCATATCCCTGGGTCTGGTGAGAAGTCCCTCTGAAGAGAAGCTGGTGCAGCAGTGAATTTGCCACCTCAGGATGTTGGTTCATAAGTGGGAGGCTGGTGTGGATGTGGCTTTCATAAACCCTTAATCCTGAGGCCGCAGATTTCGTTTCATTACTGCTGCTTCCTCACAGGGCAGCCCAGATCACATGTAGTTCTCCAATTTCGACAACAGGTGGGGCTGGAAAAGCAGGATGATTTAGAGCTTGGTCCTCCTCCCACACCAACAAAGGTTTCAGTGCTGAATCATTTCCAGAAGTAGGTATTACCTAAATCCCAATGTGATTCAGTTCCCTTGGCTGACTGTGAATTTCTGAAATCTCCATACAACTCTTCCTGAGTTCATTCATGTAATTTAAGCCGTAAGAGCTGGGAAAAGTTTATAATAGCAATGCATTTTCTCTGTGGTTAAGAGCAGCTTCCTACAGTGAATTGGTTTGTTGGGTTTTTTTCTTTGTCATTAGGGATTTAAATTAGTTATCTGCTTCATTCGTATTGCAGTTAAGAATTGTGGGAAATGGGGGTATGGTAGAAGTCCCACTAACTGAGACACAGATGTGAAATTGTTTCCTGTCACTCTGTTTTTACGGCTAATAAAATCTTTGGTTTTGCTTTGTTTTCTGCAGCTCTTTAATGCTGTCAGCTACCTGGCAAAAAATAATACCCGCTTGCTTGTGCTGGGCCGCAAACACATGCTGATTAACTCTTCAAATTGGAAAAGAGAGATTATGGAGGAGATGCAGAATAAGGCAGACTTCTTCTTTGCTGAAAATATGTAAGTTGAAGAAAACGATGTAATGGAGACCAACACCTGATTTATGTGGATTTTCCTGTAGTTTTTATTACCATTACCAGTATCTCCAGCTCTCTGTGTGTGAAAGAGAAACATCATATCCCTTACTATACTTTCTTCAAAAATCAATACAGATTAAAAGTTGCATTATGAAGAATGTCACCGCTTAGAATCGTGTAAACTGTATGGTTTATTAGGATTTGTAACCATTACAACCACTGCCAAGAAAACAGTGGCCTAAACTTACAGAATACCTGATAGCATCGGTGTACAGTTGTGGTCAGCTGTGTAAGCCCTGCAAGGAGAAGAGATGAAATTTGTGTTTGGCTACTATTGGTTGGTAGTCCAGGAGCACGGAGAGTCTGGAGCGCTGACTTCCTTGCTCCTCCTAGAGGAGACTATTTCTGTGGATGGAAATAGACTCTCTGCCTCACTAATTTAGGAAGTGTGACCCCTTGCTCTTGTCTAGTCAAGCTGTCCTTGTCTCTAAACTAGGTGATTGCCTCTAGCCCAGTGTTCCCTCTCCATGCCCTGCCTTCCTCCTATGAGTCGCAGTTTTCCTTCAGTTTCAGCTTCACCTAGTTTCCATCTGAGTTGGGCCCAGTTAATCCTTAACCTATCTTTGCCATTTCTTTTGTCATCCTAGTTTCCATCACTTCTGACCAAATTCCTTGTTCCAACAGCCAGACCAAGTCTCTTGTGTCTGCCTCCTTGTTCCAGATCTGTTCTCCTTCACACCCCCCAACTCCAGTTCTAGCTCTTGTTCTCTTTGCTGTTGAATTATGTTGCTTTCTTTTCCTGCTGTCTGCGCACCAGCAAAGGGGACACTGTTACCCCACGATGGAAACTCTCACTAATCTCATCTATTACAGTAATCCACAGCAATCAAAACTGGTTTCAAGCAAAGTTCTGCTCAGCTTCTCCAGGTATAGGGCAACTCATGCCCACTACCAATGTATTTTCAGAGATTTTTCCCTAAAACTGTTTCAGTTTAATAGCAGCTAGTGTTGAATATATTTTTCAAGTAACCTTAGTACTTTTTGGAAGTATATTTACCCATATAAAGACAAAGACTCACAAAGAATCTGTGATGTTGCCTACATGACACTTTATTATCAGTTCTGGTGACTGTATTCCAGCAAAACTTTGGGGATATGCTTATGAGTTTTAGCAGTTCTGTTCCACATAGCACTGCATTAAGTTTTGTGGCAAAAGATTATACTGTTGTATGATCAGATTGTGTTAAGAGGGAAGAATGCTCTGTGTAGCATGTACTCAATATTTATTGCACTCTAACTTCTGGTGCCCTTTGGTAAGCAGTTTATTTTATCAGGGAGCTGGAATGGTGATGGGATATTCATCAGTGTTGCTGATGAATAAATATCAGATTAGCATTTCCTGCAACCACTCACTGCCTTGTGAATAACGTCTGTCTTTTCCATTTGTTTTGTTAAGCTCTGAAGATGATGCCTTCTTGTTATATGCCACTCTTCGATCAGGCAAGCATTGCAAGTTTGTCACTAGAGACTTCCTCCGGGATCACAAGGCTTGCCTTTCCGACAGCCTGACACGTCATCTGTTCCGTAAGTGGCAGCGTGGATGCCAAATAGCGTTTTCCCCTTCTGCAGAAGGAAAGCATATACATTTTTCGGTAAGTTTTCTGCTGCAGTCAGAAAGCACACAGAGCACATTCATTAAAGCTACACAATTGCAAACTCTGGAAGCAAAAAGCTTCTTGAAATTGTCTAAGAAATGGATTTGTACCAATGGGCTCAAAAAATCACTGTGTTCACAAAGCATGCCACAAGCATGAAAACTCTCAAAAAGACAGGAAATGCTGCTGTAATGTTTACAATGTAAATACAAGTTTGTGTATTTCTATTGCTGTAAAACGTAAGTGCCAGTATGTTTTCATTTATTTTAAACTTTGAAATATCTCCTTTGTAGTACTGTTGTAAAATATTGTGCTTCTAATGCTAAAGAAATTCTAATAGAACTCTAATCAAATTTCTTTCGCCTTTATTTTAAAGAAGCAGGAAAATACAGGTATTTCAGTATCCACTGTAATATCAGCCTAACATACATAGGAAGTTTCATGAAGGAAAGCCCAGAACAGCCAGGCTTATAGTCCGTATTCAGTGGCAGAAATTACAGTCTTCCAAGCATAGTATCATCTTATAGCAGAATACTACTGGTATTGTCTAGGAGACATGTATCCTTGTGAGCCATGAGCAGTACATTAACAGAAGTGAGGCTGCTTTAAGATTTTTTTAGGGAAAAATTCATCATGTGCTATTTCATATCATGCAGGTTTTTGTTATCTGGTCTGTCTGCATTGTTATTGCCTGCTTAAAGGAATATTGCATCTATGCAGATTAATTTTTCTTGCTGCTCTGGTTAAAGTTGTAAAATGATATTCATCATTACAAACAGACCATAGAGATACAATCTTAAAAGAATGACAGTCTTTCGTTCCGTGTTGCCATACATACCTTTCCTTTTATGGAACCAAATAATGTAGGGTTACCTGAGTAACATGGCTTTAGCTGCACCTTGTTCCTTTCTTTTGTACAAAAGGGCTGGTAATTTTCCATCTTAATTCCCATAGAAATGACTTAGATGATTGACAATCCCAGTCACAGCTGTCTGATAGGTTATTCTGGACATTGTCATGGGAAAGTAGACTTCCAAAACTATACATATAGAGTATAGTATGTTCTGAGAACCAGAGCTGACAACCAGTAATGTTTCTTTTGTATTTGTGTCATATATGTTGAGTCAGTACACCTGTAACATAATAGACTAGAAAAATAGGTTATTATATTTGTTCAACTAGACTCTCTTGAAAGTGTTACATCTTCCTCAGCACAGAGCAAGACAGTCTCTAAAGAGGTACACTGCAAGAACAAACACAAGATGTCATTAAATCCTATCAGTTCAAGCCTATAAACTCCACATCCTGAATTAGGTCCCAGATGATTTCATTTAACTGAACAGGAAAACAACAATTTTGCTATTTCTAGAAATTAAATGCATTATGTTGAAATCGTTATTATCTGGTGGAGATTGAAGACAGAATTTTAACCATTTATAATGACTCCTAGACCACAGAATACTAAAAGATATTTTAGTTTTTCCTCCAGTACTAAAATTTAGAATTTGTTTGTTGTAAGGAAATAAATGAGAGTTATTAAAGAGATGAATATATGGAGATTTATATGATAAATGCTGGATAACTACCTGTAACTGGTATTTTAGTAATATATTGGGTAATGTCTAAAAAAATGCTTTTCTCTGACTTTATTCAACAGCCTGCTTTACATTATGACTGTGTGATACAGACTACAGGTGATACATGGCATATCCCCTATAAAGACATTTTTGAGGAAAAATATTCCTATCAAGTACCAAGAAAATGGCTCTGCATCCAACAGAAATGATGAACAATGTAACTGCACATGCTGAAGCTGCCTCATTTTTTTTTTGATTACTGTTGCTGACCAGGAGAACTCAGCAGTACAATTATGGGATTAATGTGTGAGGCCTAGAACTGAAGAAAATTCAGTAACTGCATTGTGTCAAAATCATGCCTGCAGTAAATCTGTTAACATCAATGGTGGTCCAGCAGGGATGAATTACGTCCATTATTTCCATCTTTATGGGTGATTTCTGTGGCTTCTCAAAGTGATCTGAATTAAAACTTGATTTTTCCTCTTGCAATGTAAGTTTTTTGTTTTGCTTTGGGTTTTGTTGTTGGGTTTGGGGTTTTTTTTCCCTCAAGATTTTCACCTACACTGAAATGCATAAACTCTGTACTTCTAAGAAATTAAGCAGGACTTGCAAGATACCTCAGAGTCTCTCGGGCTGACCTTGCACTAGTGTTACGCAATGTTTGCCACCAGTAAAGGAAACTAACGGAGCCAGATGATGTGTATACTGTTTGCCAGACACATATAGCCCTAATAGGGCTAATGCTAATTTTAATTCATTTGGTCACATAGAATGCAAGAGATTTGTTATGGCAACGTACATTAAGATTTTTATTGGAAGAATAAGGAAATGACCAGTGGGATATTGTGTGGCTCTTTCACACTCTTAAATTTGCTGCTTCTGACAGATTTCATGTCACTGGAATAGTTTGCTTACGGAAATGCATGAATTTTTGGAACAAAAATTGATGATATCTAGAAATTCTTGCAGGCAACAATAGGATAAAACTGAACTTTTCACAGAGATTTCTATAAAACCTATCCCAAGTTATAAAGCAATAAAACAAGTATATATTACAGGAAAAGTGTTCCAAGTCATTATTTCTAAGTGAGTGTATAGTAAATGTGTTCATTTCTTGCACCTGCCATTTTAATGCAAGCCTTTCTTCCCCGAAAACATAGATTACACATTAATCTCAGATAAAATATCATGGGTTTGTTGCATTTATCTTGTACACTGAAAAATCCTCTATTTGAAACTGAGCTGAAAACCACACAGATCTTTTCGTATAGTACTTGCAGTTCTGAGCTTTTGCAGTGTCCCATGACAAGCTTCCTCAGGACTCTCAGCATTCAAACATGTTCCCTGCTATTTTTTTCATGTCACTTGTTCTACTCCAGGTGTCAGTTTGTAAACCAGCAGGTGTGATTTGCATACTTTCATATCCTTCAGGTACTGTGCAAAAACTCTTCGGGTAATCTGGAACCTTGGTTTTAAATTCATCATCTTGGCAGCATTCATCATAGACCCCTTTTCTGACAGAACATGCCAGCTCCTATGAGTCACCTGCTTTCTGGAGTCCACCAGGGAAAGCAGAGAGATTGGATCTACTTCTCTCACTCATCAAACTGATTTAATTCTAATTTGTCAGAAGATGGGTTTTGCAATTCTCTAAGTTGGAGAACTGCCACATCTCCTTGAAAGTGCAAATTCTGCTTTGTTAAAGTAAGCATCTGCTCCTCTACAGAACTGCTTAATTAGCAACTGTTGCTCTGTAAGAGGGTACTTACCCTCTGCATGAAGCCCCATAACAGCATAAACTGATGTGAATCAGCGATGTTACAGTCACAGTTTGGTACTAGCCCTGGTGCTTGTGCAGTCCTAAGCAATTCAGAGCTGGGTCTGCTGAATGCAAACCCCTTGAAAAATTGGGTTTGGCTAGGTCAAGACTAGTGTTGTTTCACTGAACTAGCACCATTGCACAAGTACCTGTGCAGGAGGGGGGCTGAAATGTCAGGCTGCAGAACATGGGTCCCTGCAGCTCTGCCTTAGGTCAACTTTAGCTGACCAGAAACTGGCATTTTATCTGTCATTGCCAGACATGTTCATCCACTGAAGTTTGGTTTTTACCTCACCCTGGTCACTAACAGACATGCATAGTATCAACATCTAATTGGAATAAATGCATCCTCTACTTCCTTTTGACTGAGAACAACATGCCTCATACTGATGATTTGGGCTTAATCTCAAAAACTATTCCTAGAGTTACCATAATACCTTCTACAACAGTAGTACTTCCTCAATACACATTCTTAGTGTATTTAGAAGATAGAATCTGCTTGGTATCTATTACTTTGTATGCAGTAGTACAGTAAAAATCTAAGGATTTTTAATGTCTGTCTAGTAGTTTATTAGAGTGATGGCCCACGCTGAATGCTGGAAAGGCAAGTCCTCCAATGTTGCAGCAACTGCTACCCCCAAAACTATGGCAAATGACACTGATGGCCCTTCACAAGTACTCTTGAGTTAGGATAACAGAAATTAGAAGGAATAATGCTCAGCTTAGCCTGCCATGTGCTATCAAGATGGAGACTCACTGGCAAGATAGCCTTGAGGCAGACTGAACTGATTCAGCCTGCACTGTAGCTGTTTTGTGAACAGCTTCCTCTCCAAGCTCACAGACTTGTTTATTGTTAAAAAACATCAGTGAGAACAGTCTGCCTCAGGATCCTGCAACACAGACTTTGACTTGTGGGGGATCAGATGTGATGAACACTAAACCAAATATATGTGATTGCTCTGCTGAAACAAACCCATACTTTGCAAGTTGATGGAATTGCTATGTAGATGGAGAAGTGTCGTCGCGCACGGAGGGAACACATGCACAATCAATATGATTGATAAAAGTGATCCGTTTATTGTGCTCCAATAATGGGTATATATAGTGTCAAACTGCCACGTACACACAGCTTCCCGTAGTGATTGGTTGGCATATACAGCATTGGGTACATTCCAGGTGCATCTCGGTGATTTTCCCTGCTCATATACACATCCTCCCCTCAAGGTCTCTGCTCCTAGTTCACAGACAATTTTTAGCTACAAGGTAGGCCAGCTGGTCTTCTATCTCTATTGGTTAACTTCCAGGGTTTTTCCACTGCTGGCAACTGTACACAACTGGTGTTTTTTCTCACTTTCACAGAATCTGTGCTTAATTAAGCTCAGACATGGGAACATGACCTTTGCTTGCTAACCATGCCTCCACAATTCCCCCTTTTTCTTTTTGAGCAAGTTAGATGGACGCTACACTTTTCTTAAGCATTGATATCACACATCGCAGCATACAACTTGCTATTAATACGAATAAGACTATTGCACATAATATCGTTACACCTTGCATAAGCAAATCTTTAAGCCATCCAGAAATTCCCCATCCTTTAAAGAGTTTTGTCAACCAATCCAAACCATCGTCTCTTATTAGTCGCTTGACCCCTTCTCTTAATTGTTGTATACTTTTATAAATTGACTCCGAATGATCTGACAAATTCATACAGCACATCCCTTCAAACTCTGCGCAACCATGTCCTTGTGCCAACAACAAAAAATCAATTGCTGCTCTATTCTGTAAGGTGGCATGACGAATACTATCGACATCAGTTAAAAGTCCGCTTATAACAAGTGAAGTAGCATTTGTCTGTCTTGCAAGCCAACAGCCTAGTTTATTTAATGTTGCTAAAGCTTGAGCTCTAGCTACTTTGGGAGCTAAAAATGAGGCAGCTATTATTTCACCCAGGTTCCAAAAATTTACTTTGTCATCACAGCTCAAATAAAAAACATGCTTTGACCTTCAAGAACACAATCCTCTTTTGTATATTATCATAGTGCTATTAGGGATAAACATGCCTAAGATACCTACTGTACATGGGCAATTATATGGGACTTTATACAGGACGGCACCCCCTGCCAGGCCCGATCCTGTGGCAACTAAGGCACAGACTCCGTTTCTGGCTACAAACAAAATCCCTTATTGAGTGAGCTTACAGGCTTTTATAGTATTCTGCCTAGCGGTTAGTAGTGGTTAGTTCCTTTGGTCACGAAACAATCTTATTGATCACGCACTTTCTCAGCTAATCACATTACTGTCCACGCACTTTTGCTTGACCAATTATTTCTAAACATAGTTCTTTGCCATCACTACTCATTATATCGAAACTTTCACTTCCCCTTGACTACACACTCTTTATCATGTCTTAAGTATACAGTCCTCAGAAATTATCTTGCTGTTCTCTCTTCGGTTCCATCCGATGTTCTTTCTCCGGTTCTTTCCAACTTGTCCCTTTCACTTCTTTCAAGGTTTATGGTTGATAAGAGTCCAAATGTTCAGGCTCTCGTCCAGGTCTACTGGTGCAGCTTCTTGTGCAGCATGGTGAAGATGGCTTTTTTTTTTTTTTTTTTTTTCCTTCACCCTCTACACTACCATTGTATTAGAATCTTTCTAGTTTTTGTCTTAGAATTTTCTAGCAGCTGCTGCAAATTTGCATGCTCTAACATCTCTTACAAGTAACAAATCCACACAGTACAAGGTATAGTTTCTCGTTAGTAACTGGCTAGTAAATACAGGTGGTTTTATACACAAAATCACAGCCTCCAATAATAGCTACGTTACAAGCACACATATTCAAGTTGTTACTTTTCAGTTACCCCCAAGTGATGTCCTGCAATCATTTATTTTTCTCTTCCTCTATTTTATTCTGCTCGGGGTATTTACTGTCAGCTCCTATAGCTGAGGTATCAGGTTTCTCCACTTGTCTGTCCAGCTTATGGTAAGGGTTAACAAACTTTGCAGGTAGCCACCATGGATCTATAGGTAGGAGGATACAAACATACCCCCTCTCAGCTCCTGAGAAGGAGCTGGGTTAAAGTGATTCAAAGGCATTCTGATGGGAAAGGAATGTGAAGCTACAGCTGCCTGCCTGCTTAGCAGCAGCCATAAATACCTGCCAGCAACCACACTTTTGCATTAACCCTTTCTTGTCCAAAATGTTAATCTGTTACCCATTAAAACTTTTACACAAACCCAACAACAAAAAATACATAGAACACTGTCTGTCCTCAACACACACACACACACACACACACACGCATATGTATGTATATGGGATCCCACAAACACACTCCATACAACTACAATATTCAAAACACAAAGCCCAGACAATCATTACTTCCACTACACAGTCCCTCATATGGAACGTGGCGTAAGGACCCTGTGAAGACAATCAAAAATCAGCTCCAAGCAGCATCATCGCAGTGTGAGGTTGCAGGCTCAACTTTAGCGGGCAGCCCCGCAGAGGCTCTGCCTCCCCACATCGCATGAGCCTTGGGCTTTTACACTGACCAAAATGCACACTCATTCCGATGCAGGTGGCCAGCCTACATGGGAAGAAGTGATCAGCAATATCCTTAAAAAGTCTCCAAGGGCTAACAGAAACATGGATATACATGGATATATATTTGCCAACTTCTAGTACATGTGGATAACAAAGAGACTATCAAATGAGTTGTATATGGGGTTTCAAGTCCCCAGCCTGCCACAGTACTCATATAACGTGTTCAAAAGGCTATAAGGGTACTTGTTTGGGTTTTTTTGTGTTTTTTTTTTTTTCTGTAGGGGCCAATTTGTCATCAGTAGGGAGGATTCCTCCAGGGTAGACTTTGAGGGTTGTTGTTGCTCGTTGTGGGGAACCCCCATGTCCCTCACCCTGTCGCACAAAGGGGAGTGTTACCAGGACTCCACTTCGCGTTTTCCTGCGTCTGCCGTTGTTGCTGTTGCCGTTGCTGTTGCCGTTGTTTCTGGCAGTCGCGCTGCAGCTCCAGGGCTGCCCGCTCGGTCGCGCGGCCCGAGAGCTCTGGCCGCGCCTCCCGGGGCACCTTCTTCCACAGCTCCCGCGCAAAGGTCTGCACCCGCGGCTCCTTCACTCGCAGCGCCTCGGTGTCCCGCAGCCGCTCCTCTCCTGGAGACAACTTTCTCGATAGCACCCCACGTCTCCTTCCATAATCAAAGAGGGCAGTAAGCCCTTTTCCTAGATCCCGCTTCTCTAAGAAGCACTTAAATAAATCAAAGGCCACTTGTCTTTCCATTTTTCACTGCTCTCTCTCTTTTTTTTTTTTGTAAGTTTTGGTACCAATGCAGCTCACCAGCAAGCAGGCCAACTCAGTGGGCGGCGGAGGCTCCTCTTTGTCCTCCAGGCTCAGAGGCTCCTATTCTCTTTCAGGATTGACCTCTGTCTCTTCTCCGGGCTTTACCTTAGGACTACTTAGTAGTCTGATTCTTTTTTTTTTTTATCATAGGCTCCTCTTCTCTTTCAGGATTGGCCTCTTTTTTCTTCTTTCACTGCCCGTTCTCTGCCCGGCATCTTCGACCAGCAAAACCGAGCATTTTTTTTTTCTTCTTTCAGCCCTCCGGATGCTGCTTCTCCGGTGCTTTCCCGCTCCGTGCGCAATTCTCCCAGCCACTACGGGTACCCGGGTTCCTCTGTTGGTCCCTGTTCGGGCGCCAATATGTCGTCGCGCACGGAGGGAACACATGCACAATCAATATGATTGATAAAAGTGATCCGTTTATTGTGCTCCAATAATGGGTATATATAGTGTCAAACTGCCACGTACACACAGCTTCCCGTAGTGATTGGTTGGCATATACAGCATTGGGTACATTCCAGGTGCATCTCGGTGATTTTCCCCTGCTCATATACACATCCTCCCCTCAAGGTCTCTGCTCCTAGTTCACAGACAATTTTTAGCTACAAGGTAGGCCAGCTGGTCTTCTATCTCTATTGGTTAACTTCCAGGGTTTTTCCACTGTTGGCAACTGTACACAACTGGTGTTTTTTCTCACTTTCACAGAATCTGTGCTTAATTAAGCTCAGACATGGGAACATGACCTTTGCTTGCTAACCATGCCTCCACAGAGAAGACTTCTGGAAGCTATATTCTGAGAGTAGCATGATTTCTACTCTATCGTGTCCGTGGTACTGAGCAGTGTCGTGGTTTAAGCCCAGGCCGTAAATCAGAGCCACGAAGTCCACTTCCCCCCCCACCTTTCTTCCGTCCGCTCCTGGAGGGACGGGGAGGAGAATCAAAAGAATGCAGCTCCCACGGGTTGAGATAAGAACAGTTTAATAACTAAGGTATAACACAAACCACTACTGCTGCCACCAATAATAATAATAATGATAAGAGGAATAACAAGGGAAGAGAATACGATACCGCCCGCCGGAAAAGAGAGCCCGACCGAAAAGAGGACGTGCCCTTCCGGGTAGCTCCCAGTTACATCCCCGGGCATGACGTGCTGCGGTATGGAATACCTCTTTGGCTAGTTTGGGTCAGGTGTCCTGTCCCCGCTCCCTCCCGGCCCCTCCTCCTCCCTGGCAGAGCATGAGACTCACAAAGTCCTTGGTCAGTCTAAACATCGCTGTTATCAGCTTTGTTCCTAGGCCAAAAGTCAAAAACACAGTGCTGCAACAGCTACTAAGAAGGAGAAAAACTGACTGCCGCTGCTGAACCCAGGACAGTATCCACCCCTTATTCCATACCATTCACGTCATGCTCAGATCCCACATTTTCCATATACCCTCACTCTCATCTCGGTGCACTGTTATCTTAGTGCACGGACCAATTCCTATAAAGCTACTGAGTCCATTCGGTTCATGATGTTGGGCTCCATCTCTTGTAACAGTCTTTCAGGGCAGGAGAGGCTGTGTGCAATGTTGGATCGTTGCCTGCTGATGCTGATCATTCCTTTACTGTAGAACTCGTCCGGTTCTATCAAAGTCCATTCTCTGTTGGGATGATGGTCGGAGGGAAGTCAGGGCCAGTCGCTGGTGCCCTGCAGGCTTCTAGTTGATGGGCTATAGCAGGCAACAGCGTACAATTGAGTTCATTGGCTGTTTTCCCCTAAAATCAAATCCCCTTGAGGTACGCATCGGACTTCCCCAGCTTCCCGCATTACCCACCAAGTATATCCAGGTCCCTGAGCAAAAGCAATCCCACGAGTGGGTTTGCCTTTACCTGAAGCAGGAATAACCCAGACTGTCTTCCCCAGCAAATTCTTCATGTGCACCACAGGAACTTTGTCCCCCTCTACAATATGTAAAAGTTCTGACTGTGCTGGGCCAGCCCTGTTGGCAGACCCTCTGGTGTTGACCAACCAGGTGGCCTTTGGTAAGTGTGTATCCCAATGCTTGAAAGTTCCCCCACCCATTGCTCTCAATGTAGTTTTTAACAGCCCATTGTACCGTTCGATTTTCCCAGAGGCTGGTGCATGGGATGCCATGCTCTTTGGCCCAAGTGTCTATAAGGTTATTCCGGAAATGAGTCCCATTGTCTGATTCAATTCTCTCTGGGGTGCCATGTCGCCACAAAATCTGGTTCTCAAGGCCCAGGATAGTGTTCCGGGCAGTGGCATGGGGCACAGCGTATGTTTCCAGCCACCCGGTGGTTGCTTCCACCATGGTAAGCACATGGCACTTGCCGTGGCGGGTTGGTGGGAGTGTGATATAATCAATCTGCCAGGCCTCCCCATATTTGTACTTCAGCCATCGTCCTCCATACCAAAGAGGCTTTAACCGTTTGGCTTGTTTAATTGCAGCACATGTTTCACACCCGTGAATAACCTGGGCAATAGTGTCCATTGTTAAGTCCACCCCTCGATCATGGGCCCATCTATATGTTGCATCTCTGCCCTGATGGCCTGAAGTGTCATGGGCCCACCGGGCCAAAAATAATTCACCCTTATGTTGCCAATCTAAGTCCATCTGAGCCACTTCAATCTTAGCAGCTTTATCCACTTGTTGGTTGTTCTGGTGTTCCTCAGTGGCCCGACTCTTGGGTACATGGGCGTCTACATGGTGTACCTTCACCACCAGGTTCTGCACCCGGGCAGCGATATCTTGCCACAGTGCAGCAGCCCAGATGGGTTTACCTCTGCGTTGCCAGTTGCTCTGCTTCCATTGCTGCAACCACCCCCACAGGGCATTTGCCACCATCCATGAGTCAGTATAGAGATAAAGTACTGGCCACTTTTCTCGTTCAGCAATGTCCAGGGCCAGCTGGATGGCTTTCACCTCGGCAAACTGACTCGATTCACCCTCCCCTTCAGCAGTTTCTGCAACTTGTCGTTGAGGACTCCATACAGCTGCCTTCCATCTCCAATGCTTTCCCACAATACGGCAGGACCCATCAGTAAACAAGGCATACTGCCTTTCACTTTCTGACAGTTTATTATATGGTGGGGCCTCTTCAGCACGCATTACCTCCTCCTCTGGTGACATTCCAAAATCTTTGCCCTCTGGCCAGTCCATGATGACTTCTAGAATGCCTGGACGACTGGGATTTCCTATTCAAGCTCGTTGTGTAATTAGTGCAGCCCATTTACTCCACGTCGCATCGGTTGCATGATGTGTAGAGGAGACCCTGCCTTTGAACATCCAGCCCAGAACGGGCAACCGGGGTGCCAGGAGGAGCTGTGCTTCAGTGCCAATCACCTCCGAAGCAGCTCGACTCCCTTCATAGGCTGCCAGTATCTCTTTCTCAGTTGGGGTATAGCTGGCCTCAGATCCTTTGTATCCCCGACTCCAAAACCCGAGGGGTCGACCTCGAGTCTCCCCTGGAGCTTTCTGGCAGAGGCTCCAGGTAGGACCATTCTCCCCAGCTGCGGTGTACAGTACATTTTTTACATCTGGCCCATTCCGGACTGGTCCAAGGGCTACTGCATGAACTATCTCACGTTTAATCTGCTCAAAGGCCTGTTGTTGCTCAGGGCCCCATTTAAAATCGTTCTTCTTCCGGGTCACATGATAGAGAGGGCTTACAATCGAACTGTAATTTGGGATGTGCATTCTCCAGAACCCCACAGCACCCAAGAAAGCTTGTGTTTCTTTCTTATTAGTTGGTGGAGACATTGCTGTTATTTTGTTGATCACATCTGTAGGGATCTGGCGACGTCCATCTTGCCATTTTATTCCCAAAAACTGAATCTCCTGTGCAGGTCCCTTGACCTTACTCCGTTTTATGGCAAAACCAGCTTTCAGCAGGATTTGGATTATTCCCCTCCCTTTCTCAAAGACTTCTTCCGCTATATCACCCCACACAATAATGTCGTCAATGTATTGCAGGTGTTCTGGAGCTTGCCCCTCTTCCAGTGCATTCTGGATCAGTCCATGGCAGATGGTAGGGCTGTGTTTCCACCCCTGGGGCAGTCGGTTCCAAGTGTACTGGACGCCCCTCCAAGTAAAAGCAAACTGTGGCCTGCACTCTGCTGCCAAAGGAATTGAGAAGAATGCATTGGCAATATCAATCGTGGCATACCACTTGGCTGCCTTTGACTCCAGTTCATACTGAAGGTCTAGCATGTCCGGTACGGCAGCACTCAATGGTGGTGTGACTTCATTCAGGCCACGATAGTCTACTGTTAGTCTCCACTCTCCGTTAGACTTTCGCACTGGCCATATGGGGCTATTAAAGGGTGAGCGGGTCCTGCTGATCACTCCCTGACTCTCCAGACTACGGATCAGTTTATGGATGGGAATCAGGGAATCTCGGTTGGTGCGATATTGCCGCCGGTGCGCTGCTGTGGTCGCGATTGGCACTTGTTGTTCTTTGACCTTCAGCAACCCCACAACAGAAGGATCCTCTGAGAGACCAGGCAAGGTGGACAGCTGCTCATTTTCCTCAGTCTCCAAAGCAGCAATACCAAAAGCCCATCGGTACCCTTTTGGGTCTTTGAAGTACCCTCTCCTGAGGTAATCTATGCCGAGGATGCATAGAGCCTCTGGACCAGTCACAATGGGGTGCTTTTGCCATTTCCTTCCAGTCAGGCTGATCTCAGCCTCCAGTACAGTCAACTCTTGGGATCCTCCTGTCACTCCAGAGATATAGATGGGTTCCACCCCTTGACAGCTTGACGGCATCAGGGTACACTGTGCACCGGTATCTACGAGAGCTTTATACTTCTGTGGGACTGATGTGCCAGGCCATCTGACCCACACAGTCCAGTAAATCCGATTATCCCCTACCTCCACCTGGCTGGAGGCAGGGTCCCTCTAACAGTCATCACAACGTTGGACACTTAAGTCGTATTGAAAGGGATTATTCTTCGTTATCATAGGAGCTGGAGTAAAATCAGCTCTTCCGCTCCATCTGGGAACCTGCTCACCAGAGACTGAAGCCGCAGCTCTCATGGGATGATTAGTCTTGACCCTTGTTCCTATTTTCAATTCATGCACCCGTTCCTCCAAAGCTGAAGTAGGTTTTCCATCCCACTTCGTCATGTCTTCTCCATGATCCCGCAGGTAAAACCATAGGGTGGCCCGTGGTGTTTGCCTTCTATATCTTCTGTCTTGAACAATAGGACGTCTTTTGTTAACAGCTGAGACGTGTGTTGGTACACGTGAGGAGCTGGATAAATCAGATAGATCGTCCCTCAATTGTTTGACATCCTGGGACAGTTTTTCCACAGCTGAGATGATGGAAGGGGTGAGATTGTCTTCGAACTCTCGGAGTTTGTGAATCATTTCATCCACTGTTGGTGTTACTATGTCACCCCAGGTTACTGTTGCCAATGAATGGGCATATGATGACGGTGCATTCCGTGTAAGTTTTCGCCACATGGGTCGTGTACATTCGACTTCATCTGGGTCTATGGGTACATCTCCGTTATTCGGTTTGATGTGATAGATCATCTCCACGATGGCTGATTCCCTCAGAGACTGGATGCCTTTGTCTAAAGTAGTCCACTTGGCCGAACGACTCGTAACATCATCCTTGTATGGAAACCTTTCTTTCACAGCTGCCAAGAGCCGCCTCCAAAGACTGAGGGACTTTTTCTCTCTTGCAATTGCTTTGTCAATTCCAAAAGAACTGTCGTGGTTTAAGCCCAGGCCGTAAATCAGAGCCACGAAGTCCACTTCCCCCCCCACCTTTCTTCCATCCGCTCCTGGAGGGACGGGGAGGAGAATCAAAAGAATGTAACTCCCACGGGTTGAGATAAGAACAGTTTAATAACTAAGGTATAACACAAATCACCACTGCCGCCACCAACAATAACAACGACAAGAGAAATAACAAGGGAAGAGAATACGATACCGCCCGCTGGAAAAGACAGCCCGACAGAAAAGGGGACGTGCCCTTCCGGGTAGCTCCCAGTTACATCCCCGGGCATGACGTGCTGCGGTATGGAATACCTCTTTGGCTAGTTTGGGTCAGGTGTCCTGTCCCCGCTCCCTCCCGGCCCCTCCTCCTCCCTGGCAGAGCATGAGACTCACAAAGTCCTTGGTCAGTCTAAACATCGCTGTTATCAGCTTTGTTCCTAGGCCAAAAGTCAAAACCACAGTGCTGCAACAGCTACTAAGAAGGAGAAAAACTGACTGCTACTGCTGAACCCAGGACAAGCAGCTATTAGTCTTTCCTTGGTACAAGTCAAATATTGAATCTCTGGATGCAAACACTTACGGATTTTCTCACTTGGCTACTTCATGGCAATCAGGCTGAATGTTAGATAATTACTTCAATTTTCCTATCCCCTTTTTTTCAAGTGAAAAAAAAAATAATCTGACATTAAACTCCAGTGTTATAGAATGGGAGAGCTTTGAGCATGTAAGGGTAGAAATCCTCAGCCTGGAGAAACACAGGTCTTCGAGAGATGTAGAAGCCATAAGAATCATGAGTGTTGTGGAGGGGATGCATGGGGATTATTTCATTACTGTGTCTTACAGTACAAAAGTGGCACCAAATGGTGCTGGTAGATAGAAGTTTCAGATAAAAGGTGAGGTTTCAGATGAAACCAGACAACACAGAACGTTATGCTGAGCAACTCTTTGCCATGGCATGTTATGGATACAAGAAGTTCATGTGAGTTCAAGGGGAGACTGGCAAGTTCATGAAAGAGAAATCCAGCATAGCTTATTAAATAACCAGACACAATCTCTGCCTTGGGAAGTCCCTCCAGACAGCTGGAGACACAGGGAGTGTCTCATTAAAGGTTGTCTGTAGTCTTCATACTTCTTGGGCATTCATATCTGGACATTGAGCATAGGGCTACAGAGACTTTGCCTCTGACCCAGCAGAGACCATCTTGCATTTTCATGTTCTCCGTGTTCCAGTGAGAAGCATCACAGCTTTAAACGCTTCATGTCTGCCCACAAAGTGCTTCCGTAACAAAGGGGACAAACTCTGTGTCCTGTAATACATAAGGAGATTAGAAAGCAAGGTAAAATATACTGAAATATTCAAGCAGACTCTTGATGTAGGGTGCGCACAAAATGCACCTGTGATCTGCTGTTCCAACAAAGAGTAAGCTCATCTAACTATCATCTTTTAAAACAGAGGTGTGGATATCAAAACACAGTTTTGAATTCTTTTGATAACCGACTTTAACAGCCTTCCCACAAGGAGCAGGGGAAATCCAAGACGCTGAAAGGCAAAAAGAGTGTATATTCCAGAGTTTAAATTTGGGGAATTTCCCTTTGTTCTGGACACCGATTAAAAAGATTCTTTTAAACACCACATTATTAATGCAGCTGCGGCAACAATTCCTCATTACGAGTATCTTAAACACGGTTTTTGAGGTTAGTGTATTCCTGTGCTTTAAAACTATACATATTGAGGAGGAGACGTGGAAATACTGTGTTTAGAAAAGGAAGCGCGGTTGTGCTTCCCTGGCTGGCTCCTGAAGGCTCTTTTCTCCGTCTTCTGCCGTTCCCGTCCATGTTCTCTAGCGCACGTAGAGCTCGTATAGCGTTTTCGATGAATCAGAAAACAGTTCAATCGACTCCCAATCCCCCCCCACTTCCACCTCCATCCGACTTCCCCCTCGCAGCCCCTCTGGTTAAACTCCTTCCAGCTGCCGCATTTCCCTCACGACACCGATGACATATCACGGTAGGACAACCCTTAGCCGCACGCATGCCTGAAGGATCCGGCGGCTGGAGAACGGCTGGGAAGAGGCGCCGCCGAGTTCGCGCGTGCGCGGTGAGGGCTGTGCAGCGTGACGGTGCGCGAGTGGAGCGCGCCTCTGCGCTTGCGCGGCTCGCGTGACCCGGAAGCTCTCCGTCGGGTGCGGTGTGTGCGGTGTCGGCGGGCTGTTGTATGCTGTGTGTCCCTCGGCCGCGCCGCTCCTTCTCACAGTGCCCGCCATGTCCCGAGGCTCCAGCGCCGGTTTCGACCGTCACATCACCATCTTCTCGCCGGAGGGGCGCCTCTACCAAGTCGGTGGGTGTCCGGACACGGGGATGCTGCTGCTGCTGAATTGCCTCGTCACGGGCTCGGCCTGCCTGCGCCGCTGCCCGCCGAGTGGGGCCGCACCGGCCCGGAGAGCCTGCCTCCGCTGAGTCTGGCTGCCTCTGGGGAGGGGGGAGCGTGGCGCTGCCCGCTGCCGAGGTGTCTCGGTACCCGCTCTGCCTGGCCCCGCGGTGTGCGGGGAGAAGCCCGGTGGGAGCCTGGAGCAGCTGCAGTCACGGTCATGCCGGCGTGGGGGCCTGGGAAACGGCCTGTTTGCTCTCCGTGAAGTGTCTTTATTTCTTTGTTTTGCAGTTTCTCTTGTCAGACTTAACAAGCGTTGTGTTTTGGAACCTATGAACTTATATAGCTGTTTGAAATAGGACTTGAGCTGCCTCAAATCCTGCATGTCAGAGTAACAAAGCCAGGTTTTGGAGGTAACCCATGCTCTCTACAGCTACACCTGAGTGCCATATGTTCTGTGCATCATGGCTTGTGAGACAGGGCAAGCATCCCTTTTTTCTAGGTATCTTTGAGCATTCTGCAGCTAAGCTGAAGTGTAGCTTCATCTTGCTTCTTCCTGTGGCTGCTGTAGGCTTAAGCCTTTTATTCTTATTTTTACAGTACACCAGGTTCTGCAGAAGAGCCTCATGGTGCTCCTTCAGCAGAATACTCTATACCAACATAGTCAACTTGCAGTCTGGCAGAACAGTTCACTGAGGGTGGTGCTGGAGAATCCTCATAACAGGGCCAGATGAATTGTTCTGGTGGCATCATCCTGATGCCTTTTTCACCTGGAGCTTAGTGGTTCTTCCCCAGCTGCAGTGGCTTCACTGCAAGGCATGTCCATACTGCCATCTGTTCTCCAGCAAAGGAAGTTGCTAGGACCAGGCTGCATGAATTCTCCATGGTAGTCAATAGTTTCTTTTGTGTCTGCCCTTGAGTTTGTCTCAGGAAGAAGGCTATGTGAAATAGGCTTCATGGGCTGGCAGCTCAGTCTTGAGCAGACTTTTTTCCAAGGAGCAACTAGGAGAGTGCCTGTGGTGTCTATACACAGGTAGAAAGTTACCTGTACTAGGTACCTGGAGTTCGTATAAGGCTTGTGTGTGACTTGCATAGTAAGCTTTATACATATGAATGGTAGGGACAGTACTTAAAGAGGATGTCAGTGGTTCTGACCTTCTGTTGCCATTAGAACAGGCTGGTTGGTCTGCATCACCTTTTTGGCTGTTCTGTATTTCATACTTTGTGTTGGGAATGGTTTCTGCATCCTGCAGCAGAGGAAACCAAGCCTTAGTTTTCTGCCTCCTGGGTATATTCAACAATTAAATTAATGTATGAAAGACGTGCATTACCTCCATAGCTTTTACTGGCTTCGTAGAACCGAGTCTCTGCACATGTATTTGAGAGTCTCTGCACACCGCCTGAAGCTGTCTTAGAGATATTTTAAGTACTAATATACTATGGGAATTAAAATTCATAGATGGGCATAGTTAACTTCAAGCAAGAATGAGCTCACTTTTCCCCCTGCCAAGCTGGTAACTCTGGCGTGGTGCCACGCTAGTGTCTCTCTTGGTCAGCATCTAGCCACAGCATGGGCAGAAAGCTCACGTTTGCTTTTGGCCAAATGTCAGAATCTAGCTGCCCATCTTTCTTCCCTCCCTTCTCTTATGAAGCTCATGTGACTTTAAAGTGATCTCATATTATAGAATCATAGAATAGTTAGGGTTGGAAAAGACCTTAAGATCATCTAGTTCCAACCTCCCTGCTGTGGGCAGTGTCTCGCCCTGACCATGTCACCCAAGGCTCTGTCCAACCTGGCTTTGAAGCACCTCCAGGAATGGAGCATTTACTACTTTTTCAGGCAACCAGTTACAGTGCCTCACCACCCTCACAGTAAAGAACTTCTTCCTTATATCTAACCTGAACTTCCTGTGTTTAAGTTTAAACCCATTACTCCTATCCCTACACTGATACTGTGTCTATCACTACATAGATGTATTAGAAAAGTGTAAGTTATTTCATATATATTTCTCATTACTGTTGTTAAAATCCCTCAGAGCATCAGTGTTATCTTGCCACCTATTAGTTCCTGTCTTCAAATGTGATGCTTCATCTAAGTGGAATTTTGGTAGGTGAAGAAAATAATTATGTGTCAAATTTGTGAGTGTTGTGATGTTTCCAGGGAACAGTGAGGGATGGCTCTTCTCAGGAAGAACATGTGCAGTGCTACTGAAATACTTAAAGTAGCAGAAAACATACTTAAAACACCACTAACCATTTGCATTGGTTATACTTTAAGAGCCACTTTACTTTTTGGCTTGCTTCTGAAAACTGAGCAATGCAAATGATACTAAGAATGGTGCAAGAGGGGACTGCGGCTCAGTCAACAACCCTGGTTGTCACTACTTGTGAGCAGAACTAGTTTGTGAGGGCACCTGTTCCTGCTCCCACAGAATGGTTGAGATTGGAAGGGAGCTCTGGGGATCATCTGGTCCAAACCCCTGCTCAAGCAGGGCCACATAGAGCCGGTTGCCCAGGACCACCTCCAGACAGCTTTTAAATATCTCCAAGGAGGGAGACTCCACAACCTCCCTGAGCAACTCGTGCCAGTGCTTGGTCACCCTCACAGTAAAAAAGTGTTTCCTCATGTTCAGATGGACTCTGCCGTGTTTCAGTTTGTGCACATTGTTTCTGGTCATGTCACTGGGCACCACTGAAAAGAGCTGTTCATCTTCACACCCTCCCTTCAGGTATTGTACACATAGATAAAAAAGTGTTGCGGAGCCCTGGCCTGGGGCTTCAAACATGACTAGTCTGTGGGCAGTGCTAGTTCATGTCTCACCAGGTTCTGTGCTTTGCTGCAGGCTAGCACTGGTCATCCTGGGGAAGGCAAATGAACAGGTGAGCAGAGTTGTGCATCTAGCAGAGAGAAAGGGAGAACATTCTTTATGACATGTTTGGGTAACCAGCAAATGCTCTGGTGCCTGAAAGTAATAAATACAGTGCCATGAATACATGGCAGGCAGCTCTTCCACAACACTGACTCAGCAGATTGAACATCAAGACCCTGGTATTGCAAGAGTTGGTTATAATTTTGAGATTATTCCTCTTCTGTTGTGCAGTCTATTCCATAGATCTGAATGCAGCTTTTAAAACAGATGAGTTTCTTGCCTCCCTTATTTTAGAAGATAGTTTTAGCAGCTAGATATATTCTAAATTCAAGTTTCATTCACATAGCTAAGAGAGAATTCATCTGCATTTAGCTACAGCCTGAAACTTGCCTCTCCTAACCAGATAGTAGGAAGTTTCGCATATTTATCATACATTGCTGGATAAACAATTTATAAAGTTGTTGTTCCTGAGGCTTTCGAAGCCATTAATCAAGGGAAATTTATTTCATGGATCACATAAAGTAAATCATAATCCATTATATTTATCTGAATAATGCTGTTTAGTTGGCATGTGCATAGGTTTCATTTTAAAAAGTGAACAAAAGCATTGCAGGGTTTGAATGTCAAGTCAGAAAATGTGACAGTGAGGTTAAACCCCACCTTCTGTGCCTGGTCCATCATTTCTGTTTTCATCTGTATCAGTTAAAATCTACAAAAGAAAATTACATCTTTGCAATGATAACAATTCTTGAAATACTAAGCTTCTGCATGTTAAAAAAATTGTGAGGATTTGCAGTTACTGTAGGTGAAGGTTGGACCACTTTGGGCAAGCACAAAACAACTTCTTTGTTTTAAAACAAATCCTGTTGCTTTTAGGCATTCCAATGGAACAAAAGGGCAAGTTATTAGAAATATTTGAAGGAAGCAGTGGTAGTGGTTTTGTGAAGAGAGTCAGTTGCTTCAATTCCTATCAGAAACTCACATGCATTTTACCAAAGACCTTAAAAACACCAAGTGTTGTGAAGTATTAAAGTATTAAAAAAGCCAGAACTTGGTGAGATTTCTGTGTTAGGGGAGGGTGTCAGACTTAATTGTTCTGATATCTCTAACACTGTTTTTTATTAACATTTACATATTTTTCTAGAATATGCATTTAAGGCCATAAACCAAGGTGGACTTACCTCTGTCGCTGTTCGTGGGAAAGATTCTGCAGTAATTGTAACACAGAAGAAAGTACCTGTAAGTAGTTTGGTTTTGAGAGTGGGGGGGACTGGAAGGAGATGAGAAAAAAGGTGTGGGGGATGAGACTTTGATATTATATTCGTTAGCACTGATCTGTATTGCTGCTTGGATTGATTATCTTACTATCATTCTGCTTATTACAAGTTCTAGCTCCATTTAGTGCTCAATTGTACATTTCTTCACTAAGTACCGTAGTACTGGTTTTCTCTGTAGTTGTGGGAGGAATAAAGCTAAAACACGAAGTTGGTCCTGCTGTACATTAGCATGCATACATTTCTCTGGCTTGTAAGGGCTGTAAGGTCCATAATCAGTTTCATGATTTCTTTAATACCCACTCACAATGTTGTACCAATAGCAAGTAGAACTATTTCATGAGTGTTTCAGCAGAGTGGTGATGACAAAGCGGGAAAACCTTGTGTTTGAAGGACAGTATGCAATAAAAGCTGTTGTGGTTTAAGCCCAGCCAGTAACTTAAATACCATGCAGCTGTTCATTTGCCCTCATTCTCTCCCCAGCCCCCAGTGGGATGGGAAGGAGAATTGGTAAAAAAATGTAAAAACTCATGGGTTGAAGTAAGAACAGTTTAATAATTGAAAAATAAAAGTAAAATATAATACAATAGTAATAGAAAATAGAGGAAGGAATAAACCCCACCCCCTCCAAGGAAGATGCCCAGCTCGTTCCCAGGCAGCGATCAGCCCCTCCTGGCCAACTCCCCCAACTTTATATACTGAGCATGACACTCTGTAGTAAGGAATATCCCTTTGGCTAGTTTGGGTCAGGTGTCCTGTCTCTGCTCTCTCCCGGCTTCTTGTGCCGCTCCTCACTGGCAGAGCATGAGACACTGAAAAGTCCTTGATCAAGGTAAGCGCTGGTGAGCAACATTGGTGTGTTATCAGCATTGTTCTCAGACTAAAGCCAAAACGCAGCACTGCACCAGCTACTAGGAAGAAAATTAACTCTATCTCGGCTAAAAATGAAGGCATAAGCACAAGTTTTTGTATTTTGTGTTTTCAAAGTTTCTTCAGAGGGAAAAGGACTTTGATGTTGGTCATACTCTAGCTGTCATCCATTTCCAGATATTGCAGTTTTATCTTCCCTATTCTCCTATTTCTTCTTTTCATGCCTATAGCAGTAAGTAGTGGTGAGCCTGAAAGGCAATTTCTAGCTGTTATTTGATCCTTTTGGGCTTTTCTGTAGATACAGGAGTATCCCAAGTCTGGTTTTGGGGGGTTGGTTTATTTAGGGGTTTTTGTTTGTTTTGTTTTTTTTTTTACTCAAAGGACAGTGTTTTCTATTAGTTTATTTCTGTTTCATCTTTAGGACAAGTTACTGGATTCCAACACAGTGACTCATTTATTCAGAATTACTGAAAACATTGGCTGTGTGATGACAGGAATGACAGGTATTTATTTCACTATCTTTTTTAAGCATCTGAAGCGTGTAGTTTGCCAACTTCGCGTCACATAAAACAAATAAGTGCTCTAGGAGATTTGTTCCACTCAGTCTGGTTTTGGAAAACTTGTCTAGTTCTGATGTATGCATGTAAAGGTGACTTAAGGTTGACCCTGGAATTTGCATTCTCAAGCGATGCTAGGAATAAACATGGTACATGTTCAGTGAAATTAATATTGGTTCTTCCTGTCTAGCTGACAGCAGATCTCAGGTGCAGAGAGCTCGCTATGAGGCTGCTAACTGGAAATACAAGTATGGCTATGACATCCCTGTGGATATGCTGTGTAAAAGGATTGCAGATATTTCTCAGGTTTATACGCAAAATGCTGAGATGAGGCCTCTTGGTTGCTGTAAGTATAATGTATGAAATTAATCTTTTCTGTTTCTTGTCTAAGCTTGCAACTTAAAGTATAAGAAAATCTCACCCATTTTAAAGTTGTGCAGATACAGATGTAACTGAATAAGTAAGAGGGATGAACAGCCAAATGAGAGAGCAGTGTTGGAAGTCTTGAATTGGAGCCATGATTTTGCTGTTGAGTCAGCATTTGAATTGGAGTAAATGATTTAGCATCTTTAAAATGTGCAGTCCTATTTCACCTTGGCTTCTGGGGCCATGCTTGTGCAGATTTTCTGTATCTTAATCATGCAGATTAAGGATGAAAATCTGCATGATTTTTGCTCTTAACCATGATATATGTAATGTAGAGAAGTGCTTAAAAATATTTGACATGCAAGCGTTTCTGCATCACTCTTGTATAATAACAGCAGACGCAGCTTAAATTAAACAGATGTGTGCAGAGTTGTTTTTTGTAGGTATTTCTGGTCATCTGTGTATTCTGAGGTTGGTTCTGACTTGTTTTTTCTCTTACATTTGGCTGTGGGCAAATTATAACTGTACTGTTAGACTGTCTGGGTTTCTTTTTGCTTGCTTGGTGGGTTTTGGTTTTTGGGGGGTTTTTTTGTTTTGGTTTTTGGTTGTGTGGTTTGTTTGGGTTTTTTTTAGGTTTTCTTTTTTTTTGTTTTTTTTTTTGTTTTTTTTAAGTTTTTTTTTTCTCTCTACTAAGTGGAATAGTTTCAGAATTGGTGAATCACTTCTCATAATCATAGTAGGCACCAGCACTTCTCACTACAGAAGTAACAGTCATGGTTGCACCACAGTTTCCATGATGGGGCAATTTTCCCATGTTTGTGATGTTCAGGAATGATTGTTTCGTTCTTCCCTTGGCATTTCCCCATGCCTTCATACTACTGGAAAGTAATTTTTGGTGTTGAGTTTTTTGGTTTGTTTTTGTTTTGTTTTGTTGGTTTTTTTTTTTTAATAGATGAATGAAAATATCTTAACTTTCCTTAAGGTTTTTTGAAAAGATGCTGGGAAATTGTTTATCTGTTGTAGTAATAGCTGCTCAGAAGCTTATCAGCTGTAACTACTAGTTAAAAGTTTCACAAGTGTAAAGCAAATATAATTTAAAACCTTGATCCTGTTCTGGTGGTTTTTTTGTTGTTGTTTTACTTTTAATATGCCTATTGAGTCTATACAAATCTAGAGTGTGGGTGAACATAGATGCATTTCAGTGATGTGACCAGTTTGTCACATCCAACTTGAAGCACTTAATCAGATGATCTTCAAAGACTGAGTTCTATGTTCTGTTATTTCCACATTCCACAATTTTTCCAGATTTTTTTTTTTTTAATTATCTTTTCCTTTGAAGAGGAAAAGGGATGTAATGCAGAGCTTTTCAGAATTGCAGTTGAGAAATCTAAAGTTGATCTTTTAATATTTCCATTAGTTTCAACATATTTGTAAAGTTGCTTTCTTGTGGAAGGCACCTGTTAATAGAACTATTGTTTACACTTTTTGAAGGTGCCATATAGTAAGCAGGATGTGAACTGTGGCTGGGTTAACTTTGTATTGGGATTAAATACTTGTATTTCCTGACTTTGTGGTTCTCTACACACATGGCAAAACTGTTTCTACATTTAATGAGGAGCCTTCTTTGGTAATGACAGAAATCTAGTTTGCACTAAATGGAGTTGCATGCCTGTTAAGAAGATGCTGGTAACAAATGGCAAATTGTAGATAAAGAGGAAGTCGCAGCTCTTGGTGTGGGATTGGTTCCCAAAAATGTACTGCTGTGCATGCATGATTTTCATAGAAGGGGGGTATCTAATCTGTTCTTCAGCTTAGCGAAATTGCTAAAATTGGGGAAAGAAACAAATTAACAAATTTTCTCTTCAAGGTATGATTTTGATTGGTATCGATGAAGAACACGGCCCTCAGGTATACAAGTGTGATCCAGCAGGTTACTACTGTGGATTCAAGGCCACAGCTGCAGGAGTTAAACAGACAGAGTCAACCAGTTTCCTTGAAAAGAAAGTAAAGAAGAAATTTGATTGGACATACGAACAAACGGTAGAGGTAGGCCAGCAGAAGGAATTAAAGATCTGATAAAGTTTTTTTAATGAACACGCTGTATGCAGGCTTTTGATGTAGAGGAATGCAGTTAGGCATTTCCTGTTTTCTTACAGTTCTGTATTGCTGCCAGAGCAAATACAGCTACTCTAACCAGAGAATCTTTTGGAGGTATTTTGCAAATGCTTGAATGGTCATCGAACCTGCTTTACGTTAGCTGAAGCAGAATCTGTAATTGTAGCACTTCCGCTGTAGCAGGTGGTTTGTTACTACAATGCTTGATTCTGGGGATACCAGTGCAATTTCCATTTAGTGGCACTTAAAACAGTCATTGTGTTAGAAAGCGTTTCAAACAGGACATGGTAGTGCTTGTCTGTCAGTTTAGTCAACATAACAGTTCTTACAGTAAGCACAACAGCTGGTGTTCATGGCCCATGAAAAAGATGTATCCCACTTATAAAATAATCCAATGAACTTAGTTTATAAATCATCCTTAATTTTTCACTTACGCTATAGAGATCTGTCTGAACAGTCCTTTTTTGTGGCATACCTGTTTCCCCTGCCAGGCCTTGTTCTTCTCTCATAATGTTACGTTTTCCGTGTCACAAGATGAGCAGTTGAAATGTAGAATAACAACAACTGATGCCCCTGTAAGATTATTGTATTGAGATCCCTGTGAGTGCTTTGCAGATTTAGACCTTCAGCTACATTACTTGTGAAATCTACATTGCTGTGAAAGTACCATTTAACCAGAAAGTTCTTCAGCATAAATTCATAAGGTTTAAGTGTATATCTTAGTAAGTACTGATTTCCTTAGTATGTGAATTCTTTCATCCTGAGGGGGTTAAATAATCATCCTGAAATTGAATGTATTTGCAATTACTTCAGAGATCCTTTCTTACCCTGGCTAAATATTTTTCACATTAAATGTATTTTTCTGTCACTGCTTGATTATATTATGCATGCCTCTTGTTGAGAGGTAGATCATAGAATCATAGAATAGTTAGGGTTGGAAAGGACCTTAAGATCATCTAGTTCCAACCCCTCTGCCATGGGCAGGGACACCCCACACTAAACCATGTCACCCAAGGCCTCATCCAACCTGACCTTGAACACCGCCAAGGTTGGAGCATTCACAACCTCCCTGGGCAGCCCATTCCAGTGCCTCATCACCCTCACAGTGAAGAATTTCTTCCTTAGATCCAATCTAAACTTCCCCTGTTTAAGTTTGAACCCGTTACCCCTTGTCCTGTCACTACAGTCCCTGATGAATAGTCCCTGATGAAGCATCCTTGTAGGCGCCCTTCAGATACTGGAAGGCTGCTACGAGGTCTCCACGCAGCCTTCTCTTCTCCAGGCTGAACAGCCCCAACTTTCTCAGCCTATCTTCATACGGGAGGTGCTCCAGTCCCCTGATCATCCTCGTGGCCCTCCTCTGGACTTGTTCCAACAGTTCCATGTCCTTTTTATGTTGAGGACACCAGAACTGCACATAATACTCCAAGTGAGGTCTCACGAGAGCAGAGTAGAGGGGCAGGATCACCTCCTTTGACCTGCTGGTCACGCTCCGAAACAGTCTTTTTATTTTCTTGTTTTTAATTCATAAAACCTCCATGGTATGGTGCAGATGCGTACTTGGTAATTAATCTGGCAGTCAAATCCTGGTTGCGCTTCTATACCTTTAGTTGTCTTTTTAAAAGTGCTGAGATTGTGAACATAGATCAGACACTGTTACTCTAAAAGTTGGCAGTGACACGGAGAAGCAAGTCTCAAGCAGAAACAAGAATCATGTTTTTGTTGTGCTCTTTGCACACACGCTGCCTTTCTTTTTTTAAAGCTTGTGGTGCAGGAGAGGTACTGCTCCAAGGGTAAGAACTCTGGGTTTTCTTAGTTTAGTGGGGTTTTTTTACAACTTAGCAGTCTTCTGATAATGCATCTTATATGGTCTTATAGAATTATTGCAGAATCAATATATTATCCTACTGAAAATAAAGTTTATCTTGTCTGGTGTTCTACACTTACTAACACTTTGCTGATCAGAATTAAATGGCAGCATGTCAAAATAACTGATTTGATAAGCATCTAGCTATATAGCTGTCCTATGAAACTTCTTTTTGTGCTCAGTCATCATTTTAAGGATATATCTGTGGCATTATTATGACCCTACTTCAGGGTTAAGTATGAGCGAGGTTACAAAGAACACCTTTTAAAATAGTTTATGATTAGGGTGCAACAAAAAATAAGTTAAGCCATGATGAAATACAGCTTTTAAAAACAGCCAACATAATTTTAGTTACCAGAAGAAAAAGGCAAGATGGAAGCTACACAAGTGACATGTGCTCTGAGTAATTTTGGACTGTAATACTGATGTCTGTTATTTGCCACTAATGAAACATATTCTCTTTTTGGGACCTGGGCTTTTAATCTTCTCATGACAAAGTTTTGAGTTTTGTTGTGTGGTGTTTTTGTGCTATGAAACCGACATGTCCCTTTGTTTTTTGTAGATTGGGCTTTTTAGGGAGAGGACTGGGGCGGGACTGTATTCTGTAACAAGGGGAAACTATTCGAAACTTTTCAGCTCAGGTTTTGAGGTGGAAGGAAATAAAACTAGAAGGAAGGGTAGTTGTGAATGCTATGTCTATTTAAAAAAAAAAAAACAAAACCTTAGTGCTTTCTGTTTAATGGTAGGGGTTTTTGTCATCTTTCAGACAGCAATAACGTGCCTGTCTACTGTACTATCCATTGATTTCAAGCCTTCAGAAATAGAAGTTGGTGTAGTTACAGTGGAAAATCCTAAATTCAGGTAAGTGATCAGTGTTATAAAACTTGGTGTGTGTTTCTCTAGTTTCGTGCAATTAATTTGAACTTCTTCGTAATGATAAGAAAAAAAAGAGAAATGTCAGAAGTTGAAGTTTTTGAAAATGTGTAGGGGTATAAAACATTGTTAAAAAACACAACACAAAACACATCTTTAAAACATTTGACATGGTTAAAGGATGTCAACAAAAGTGTTATCTTTTGTTTCTTTAAAGGGTATTGCTTTATGTGATGATTAAAATGTAGTTACATCTGGTATAGGTGGTTTTTCATACTTAAAAGAATAAAGATTTTTCTTTGTACTAGTATATGAAGTCCACTTCCAGATCATAGTCAGGACAACTAACACAGTGAAGTCTGTTTTTATACTAGGGAAAATTTTGCAAGTCACGTAGGTTTTTTTATCTTTTTCTAAATGGGGTCTTTAAATTACTCTTGCTCATCTTGTAATTGCAGCAGTTTTTAACATCTCCAGTATATTGTTAACACATTATGAATTTGTATTCTTTGAAATGCAAGATTAAAAGATTATTTTAGAAAAGAAATTTGGCAAGATTAAAAGATCCTGGGTTTAAAAATCCCTGCAATATGAAACTGTCTTGAACTTCTACTTTCTGAGTACACTGCATTCCCACCTAGCATGAAAGCAAGATGCCTGCTATTTTCTCCCTCCCCTGTTACTGCTTGAATCTGAGTGTAATGCACTGTGTGCAACAAACCAGTCAGTCTATTAAGACAGCACCTGGAAATCTTGCTGCTGAGGGCTATACCTCACGTCAGATACAGTGTCCCTGGTGGTCTTTGCACAATACAATGTATATCTGTGGACGTATGCATGAAATGTGGGACAATATGTTTTGGGGCTTTTTTGTTAATGCAAAAAGACCCTCTGGGTATGTGTTACCAAAAATTTAGGTAAGTCTGGCTTACTGCAGAAGAGTGCAGTTATTTCTGCCTTAGCCTTTTTTTTTTTTTTTTTTTTTTTTAATTATTATTTTATACATTTTAGTATATACAATTTTTAAAAATTGAGAAGAGAGGGACAGCTGAGTAGGGAAGGTAGGTCCTCTGCTGCTTTAGTTTAGCTACTTGGTAGGTGGGGACTGGAGAGAGGCTTCAAAGCTTTGGGTCTAATGTGTTTAAATTTGACATGGTGATGACAGGTGTTTTTGCATTTGCTGTGTGCTGAGGACAACAGAATAGCATAGATATTTTTGAGAAAGCATGCAAGGAGCTGCTTTACCTGTTTTTCTACTACTGGTCAAGGGTCAAGTGCTAGCTGTCTGGCAACCTTCACTTATCATTCTGTGTCCTTTTCAGAAAGGATAGATAAGTAGAGGGAGAAGGCTATGAAAACCTGTGTCCCCCTTGCAGTATCATACTAATTACCATAGCCATTCTTATCACAAGGTCCCAGCTTGCAAATATATTAGTCATAAGGAATGAGGAATGTTGGTTTACCATTTGTTACCTCTTTGCTTTCTAGTGCCTTTGATTCTTCCTTTATTTTTCAAAAAGAATTGGAATGTTGGCCTGTGGCCCTAACAGCAGGGCTTTAAAGGGCTGAAAGATGCGTTGTATATAACTTACTTGTGTAGGTACTAGGTTATAATATTGGAGTTTAAGGTGAAGAATCATTTAAGCTATTTAAGATTTCATTTTGTTCTTTCAGGATCCTTACAGAAGCAGAGATTGATGTGCACCTTGTAGCTCTGGCAGAGAGAGACTAATTAGCATTCCCATTTCCACTGTCTGTGCTTCTGGCCAGGATATTTGGTGAAACGAAAACACTTATTAATGGCTTTAGATTATGGGTGGAAAACCATGTTCGCTATATGATGTATTTTACTCTGTACAAATAAAACAGAGGTTTTTGAAATACTTAGTGTCTCTTTTTAATGTATTTTTTTAACTTTAAGTTCTATGAAATTATTATCAAAATGCTTCATACTTTGAATGTTTTTGTGGTGATTCTTGCTTTTTAGTTGTATTTTAAGAGAAATTTTATACTCTGCATGGTATTTTTCATCTGAGCTATTTGGCTCCTGACGTAAAGTTTTATATCGGATTATGTGGTGTGTATGTCTTGAGATAATTCTTATATTTACGTGTATTCTCTTTTTGCCCTGATACTGAAAGGCTTGTAACATTACTGGTTTAACTGTGGGGAAATTAAGATGGTCCTTAATATTTGCTCAGGTTTGGATGAGGTTATAGGACAAATGTTAAAGGAAAAAAACTTGAGCTGCAATTCCCAGTGCATTTCTTTAAACTGATTTATTTGGGGTGCAGGTAGTGAATTTAACATACATCTGCTATTAAGAGCTTTGAAGCTAACATTTATTTAGGGAAATAGATTGTATATATAGTATCCTTTGGGATTTTGGCTTCCTATCGCCTACCTGGTTTTGAGGCTTTGAGTAGCGCCAGAAACAATGTTGGGGCTGGATTTGGCTGATAGACAAAGTCCATCAACAAGAATGCCTGGGAAGCAATTCCCCTTGCTCCTTCAAAGTTCTGGGTTAGAAGAAAAGAAAACACTGCAAAAATTAGAGTCAAGGTGAAGAAAAATGGATTTTTGTTTTGCTGAAACTGAAGAGGCTTCAGTCTCAGCAGCAAAAAGGGATATGAAGTTATGAGGAAGCAGACACTGAGGACGAAGGGAAGATTACTAGACATTTTTAGCTGCTGGGTAGACATGGGAGTCATCTTGGAAGAATGCCAATAAAACCTACCTCCCTACCTTCGGTTCTGTCATACTGTTCCTATATTTGCTTTAATTACTTCAAAATTCTTGCTTTACAGTTAAAGCCCCTTGAATGTGTATTTTTCAAGTTCATTGTAGTAAAGGAGATGTAATTCTGTGTTTGGTGGCTTTAATAAAAGATAATGCGAACCTTATGTGATAAGTGAGTTGAGGAGACTCAAATGTACTGTGAACTGTTGACTTCACAAAGCTTCCTGAATTTCCCTTAGTGCCTCCAAATTTCAGCTTCCCTCATGTCAGATAGTGTAGTATAGGTGACTAGGTTAAGCCACCCTTGCTTCTGGTTTTGGGTAGGTTATCTGTGAATTCTGTGTGCGTTTGTGCAACAGTTGGCAGGACTAATGGCACATTTGGAGAGGTCTGTCCATCTGTCAGTGACGGCTGAGTTTCTGAAACTTCCTGGGACCTTTCTTCCTAATACTCCACTTGTATAACAACGTGAAATTTTAGTAGATTTAAGTCATCATTTCCTCTGCCATAAAATATAATCCACTGATACTTTGTTCTCTATCAGCTTTAATTAAGTGTATGAAACTTCACTAATGACTTCTTGAACAAAACAAATGAAGAAGAAGATGACAATCAGGGAGCTGTATGACTAGTGCATGTTTGTATGGTATTTTAGTAGCTAAACACTCTGCAATGCCTTTAATACTAAATTTTGGAGCTTGCATGTGATTGTATAACTCGGGTGGTGGTTCTGAGAGCAATGGGTGTTTGTTCATACCTTAATGCTTTTGCAATACGGAACATCATATCTTGTGTTCAGAGATGATGAAATAAGCTGTCTACAATATATTTCTTCGGTATGTTACATCATGTGTTAATAAGCAAAGTTAAAATTGCAGCAACTGAAATACCATTTTTGCTGGTATATTGTCCTATAGTGGAAATTCACAGTTCTCTTTTCATACTAATGATGGGGATTTTTCTTTTCCAGTCAGAGCTTTTTGTTGTTTAAGATAAAGGCAGCTGTGCAGATGGGGATACCTGACCTAATGGAAAAAAACCCCATGTATTACACATACACATGATTGCATTCCTCACACCCTGGAGCAGATAGCACCTGCAACACAACTGTGTAGCAGCCATGAGTGGTGTTGAACTGTACCTGATATCACCTGCTGTTCCAAACCTGGCACACTTCTGGTTTGGGTAGAGCTTATCAAGAGTAATACCAGACTTGGGCTCGCTCCATGTATTCATGGTTTGTTTGCCAGTGCTGAAAACTCTGGCAGGTGCAGTTATGTTGTGAATGCACAAGTAATGAAGCAGGAATAGGAGTAAGTCTTATTTGCATATAGACCCAGTTCAGTGTTACCCATACTAAACTCGGACTGGCTCTGCACAGCCTTGTAACTGTGTCCACGTTATGTTCCCAGTGCTCTTTATTTGAGGTGTAGAGTGTAAGGATGCAAACGCCGCATACGTGCTGTCAGCTTAGGTAAATCAGATGGATTATGTGCAAAGCATCTGGATTTCTTCTGAGCAGCCTTGCTCACTCCCTAAGGGGGTCCCAGAAGCAGTAACAGCAGGTATTATAGACAGAAATAGCTTAATAGGGAATCTTAACATAAATTGTCTGTGGGTCATCAGGAGCTATCTGTGTATTCATCCTGGGAACAAAAGATGTTAAGGCAGGCAGTAATGAACTGTTCCAGGATTTCCAGTACTTCTCAAGTGCAACATGTGCTTTGAATCGACTTCTTTTGAATAGACTTGTAATGCACAATGTTTAGACCCTATCTTTTTTCACTGTAAAGCCTCCAGTGGTGACAGTCTGAGCAGCACAGAGAGGTAGATGGGGAGTTCAGGTGGAGTGAGTATGTGTAGATATATTACAGCAATTTTAATCACATGGAATAATATGCTGCATTTTTCTCTTCCTTCTCTGTCTTGTTCCTCATTAAGCCAATGTCCAGGTGTACCTAATAAGAAATATTTTTGTTCAGTGCACATTGTGGGAAGTAAGATGAAAGAACTAGATTGTGAAAACAAACAACTTTACTATTTTTTTCCTGATACAGATGCAAAACCCACTGTTTTGAGTTCTTCCTAGCAGCAGCATTGTTGGCTCATGAGATCAAGTTCTTTGAAGTGTTTCCATGACAGTATTCATGTTTTGTTCTGGGGTAATAATGGCAGAGACATTGCTTTTCATTCTGTAATCAGTGATTTTTTAATTTTTTTTTAATTTTTTTTAAGATGGGAAATTCTTAAATTGTCATAGCTTGTTCCAGCCAGTTCTTGCTAGTAACAGTTTGTTCTGTTCTCTTTGTTTTGCCATAACCCAAACAATTTGGAAACAATGCAAGACATCCTGTAGTTCAGGATTTGTTGGAACAGTGAACTTAAACCTCTCATGCCCAAACTAAACCAAGCAGCATCTTATGCTGATGCACAGCTGATGAAAATAGTGTCTGGATTTTTTGTTTATCATAGTTTTCACATTGTAAAACAAAAACAAGCCCTCAGAAAAAAAGGAAAACAACCACCAAACCACTTTATCCTGTCCTTTGTACTATGTCTGTACAGATACACTTGCATTTCTTAAATGACTGATAAAACTCTCAACTATTAGCAGTATTTACTGCTGTTCACGAGGCTTTTTTTAGCACAATAACCTTTTCTCTAGGAGCAGTCTTACCTGTGTCAACGTTCGCCATGAAAATTCTGTGCTACAGTGTTAGATATGTAAACTGTAATATACTTGACAGTAAACCTGGTAAATAAACAGACCCAGCAGATCACTGGGTCAATATCCAGCCAACTGCATCTGGCAGAATTGAGTTATATACAAAGAAATGTGGTTTTCCATTTTTTGGGTTAGTATTTTTCTCCTGGTCCTTTTTTTAGAACCTGACAGCCCTAGCTAAGCTTTCCAGTGCAGCAGATGCACTACATGGCTTTGCTGTGCAACTCATTGTGGCTTCACTGATCCATATATTGAACCACAAGCCTGTGGAATAAAGTTTTCTAGCTAAGCTTTAGCTAAAGCATGGTGTAGGACAGATGAGGAGACACAAAGCCAGGCTGTGATTTTTTTTACCAGCAAATTGTATGTTTCTGTCCCAGAAACTGCCTCTTGTGACATCCATTGGCATAGAGACTTGTGAACATAAGCTATTTAATCCTTTATGGGATTTCTTAGTCTAGAAAGCAACCCTCTCTCAAGTTAGAGAATAAAACTTTGTAGTTGTGGGTAGAAGAACATGGCATGCATGATCAGGACTAAGGATGCCATTCAGTGACATCTGATGTTGCTGTGATGTTTGTAGGTATGTCTGCTCTCCCTGTTTTGATACCCGCTATGTCTGCCCTCTTCGTGCAACCAGCACTGCTGCTCATTTACATTTGTAATGAGCTCTTCTGTGTACTGAACTAAGGGAAAACATTGTTTTGTTTGGTTCAGTTCTCTGTTGGATTAGTGACCTGAATCAGCTCACTGCAGGCTGAAAGTGGCTGTAGTGCTGGTGAAAAGGAGGGAAATGGGATGGCACTGCCTCTGGCATAGGCTGCAGTGGAAACCACAGCCAGCATCACCATAGGAACGAGAGTATCTGTAGCTTGTTATCCCCTTGACTATTCTTTGACTGGAACCGATGTGATGACACCTGGTCCACCAAAGTGCATTTGCCTGTGTCATCAGGTGGCACAAGCCTACACTTGAGCAGCAGCCGGACTGCCCCCTTCTAGTCTGAAGAAGGTTTCTCTGGGACAGTGCTGTTCCAGCAGCTCCTCCCTGACTCCTCTGCTCTTACACCCATTGTGTAGCTCAGCAATTCCCAGGGGAACCTGATTTGGAAATAGCTATGTTTAAAGAAAAAAAAAATAATTTAAAATTCCATCCAGGGAAATATAATTTCCTCAGTTTGGATGCTCCAGCACCTGCAGAAGGGAGAAGGTAAGATTCTGTGGAAGCAGGGAGGGCAGGACGCAGTTTAGGGCAGTTTGATGTTTTAGCATCCTGTTGGAGTGCAGAAACCACGCCTCTCGATTTGGCTGTGCCACGTACTGCGGGTTGCCACGGTTATGTCATGTTGGTGTTTTAAACTGTTACCTAGGAGAATAAACAGTTGCTCTTGGCCAACTTCACTCGCGTCACTAGCTCGCAGCACTCTCCCGCAGTAAAAGTACAATCCTCCAGATGGTACTTCAGCCCACACTGCAGGTACCTACTCATTCATAGCCATGCAAACAGTGTGAAGCTCTTTGTGTGTGTACCTTTCAGCTCTGTGTCAAATGGGTGCTTGAAAGGGATGGATTTAAGAGCTGTGGTTGCTGCCTGGAATAGTTCCTGCTGGTGAAAGGCTCCCACTCCCTCCCTCTGGTCTTGACAAATACTGTGGAGATGCTGAAACAGGTTAGCTGTGCTGGCTAGTATGTTGTTGCCTGCTCTTCCATAATGTTCTGCCTCTGATTTTCCTTTGGAAGGTCAGTTGAAAGTAAATAAAATAAAGCAATAATCTTAAAGTGCACCTATGCTGAAAGAGACATGTCTAACACAACTTGAGTATTTGCAATAACTGTGAGCAAAACCTGGGTACTTGGTTTTGCACATCTGTTGACTTTTAGAGCTGGGAAAGAAATCAGTGTTGTCCTCAGTATGTAGGGTCATGTGAGGATAACTGGCCTAGAAAGGAAGCCAGTCCAAACGCTGCTGTGGTCTCGCGAGCCTTGTGCTGTGGGCTGCGGGAGCGGGTTCAGAACAGCCATTAAATATAATTGCAGCAGAATCTGCTTGGCTTGTTTCTGTTGGATCTGTGCTTTAACATTTTGATTAAAAATATCCTCGCTTAGTGCGGTCTTGCCAACTCCCCCACTAGTCTTTAGCACTGCCTGCTAACCCTGTAGGGCACTGTGGTTAGCTCACTCCAGGCTGCCACTGCACTATGCCGCGGCTGGCTCTTGAGGAGCTCTCTGCCACCGTTAACAGATATACTGCCTCCCTTCCTGCTTTCCTGTTCTTCACCATAAATTACTGTTATTCCAACCTTCTTTTAACATGTTTAGAGAGTTGTCTCATGCAAACTGACCAACTCCTGTGAAATGCTCTTGTGGTCAGGTGTCTTTAAAACTCTTACACCCAGGTCATGGGCATACTCTGATCTGAGAGAAGGGATCAGGCTTCTTTTTTGGAGACAAAAAACGATGAGAAGTTCTGCTACAAGTAAGTTATAAAAGAGCAGGATAAGGACAGTTTGGTATTTGTCACATCGGTGCTTGTCCTAGTCCTCACCCCTCCAACTTCCATACGCTTAGCAGTTGATTACTCCTCAAACTATAAACAGGAGAAGCTTTCCAAAGCAATTTTCCCCACCCCCAGCTGCTCCAAGTCCCACCCTCAAAGGAGCAGGGAGAACCTGGGCTTGTTTTTGTTGGTACCACACCTACAGGCAGGGCTCCACCTGGGAGGGAATTCCCACACTGGTAGGTAATGCACTGCAGCAGTACTGCCAAGGCTCAGCAAGCCCACGGCCCAACCTGGCTGCAGAGCTTGTAAATAAAGCACAAGTCTATGTGAGCATGCCCAGCCTTTTCAGAGAGTACTTCCTCCTCTGAAGATAATCTGTGCTAGTGCCTTTGAACATCCTGCAGCTGAGGCAAGCTGTTATCTGGTCAGTGCAGAGAGATAGCAAGGCCTTTGCAGCTGGGGTAGTGTGGCTTTGTTTGCTTTTTTGACAAACAGTGAATAACAGGGTTTGTGTGATAATGCTAGAGTGTTCTGGTCTGTGCTTTTATCTCTTGTGGTCAGAGAGACAGTGACATCTTTCCACCTAGGGGCTGTAGGTCAAACCTGTGTTTCAAATATTGCAATGCAGATAATGGCTTCACAGCAAAATTCGTGCTGAGTTAGCTGCTGCAGCCAAGGTGGGCGATTAAACCTGGGGTTTGGTCTCCTCAGCAAGTTTGTTGAAAAGGTCTGCTAGGACCAAATTAAGAGACAAGTTAGAGTCAGAGGGTGTGAGCGAGGAGGTGTTGCAGACTGTGTGAGGACGGTGCAACTTATCTGTGCCCGGGCACGTATGCATCCCACCTTGCACTCCTCTCCATGCCACGGAGCATGACGCGCTGCTACCACTCTGCAGGGATGTAGGACATGGGATGTGAGGGAAGTGTTTCCAGCGGCCCTACACCACGGTGGGACACAGGAGGAGCTGGGGAGAGCTGGTGGGTGCAATGCTGGCTGCTGCGGGTGGATGGAGCTCGTGGGTCAGTCCCATCTTCATGATCCAGCCCAGCTCTGCCAGCAGCGTTTTGTAGTGTCAGCAGATCCACAAGCAAATGAGGCAGGAGGTCAGTTATGTGCTTTGTGTGCACCTTACAGAGCCTGCAAGGTGGTTCTTATGGGGTGGGGACACTGCCACAGCTTCAACCAGGATCTGAGATGCTGGCTCAGCGAGGAGAAGTGAAGGTACCAAAACCCCCTCCTGTTTCCCAAACTTGTGCTCCATTCAAAAGTACCATGTATAAAGACAGTGTTGCAGTTTGGGAACCCCCTGTCTTGCACAGTTTCCTTCCTCTTTTCTTCTTCCTGAAATGCAGCGGCTTTGTCATTACACAACCACACAATGTCCTCTTAGCAAGGAAAGGAGAGAGCATGCTACATCCCAGTCAGAGTGAGCACTGTGCAGCTCCATTCATAACAGTTTCTGCAGACTCATCTCCCCAGGAGACCCTTCTGGTAGGAGGAGGGAGAGACGCTCCTTTCATCCTCAGCCATTTTGACAGAAGGATAGACAGTGCCTCTAGGCACAGGCAGCTTCTGAAAACCACAAACATTCTAACTTTTTTTCTTTTTTTTTTTTTTTTTGGTGAAAATGCTCCTGATTTTAAGCAGATATGAAGCAAGGAAAAACAGACCCAGTGTGCAAACAGAGAAGAGATGCTTTACAATCAGCACTAACAGAGTATTTAACTTCAGTAGATCTATGTTTTTCACAAAGAGGAAAATCCCTTCAAATCCCTCAAACCTGATTAGTCAGCTACATAATCTGGAGAATGAGGGGCTCTATGAACACTGCAAGCCTTGGTTTTCCTCCCCCTCCTATCAGCAGGATGGGGACCAGGCATTACTGCGGGCTGTGTGACATATAGTTCACCCCAGTCCAGCGCATTTGCTCCTCTTCTGGAGGTTAGGGATTATTTTCTGGCTGCTGAAGGGAAGCTAGCTTAGCCACAATGCTGATTACCTTCCTCTAGAAATCCACCTGAGGAGATGCCGAGTAAGCTGAACCATGGATGCTGAGGCCAGAGCAATGCCTTCCTCCTAGAGCAGATGTTGGCACATATGACCAAGCAGATGAAAAATAAGAGAAAAGGACAAACAACCGAACAAAAACACATGGAAAGAAAGGAAGGGAGGGAAAATGGGCGCAGGGAGATGTTCTGTCACCATGTAGATCTCTTGCTGTGTTCAGCTGCAAAGCAAAGCTGGCTGGAAGAATGGGAGGAATGTGCCTTTTTTTTTTTTTCTTCACATCAGGACTGCAGTGTGTCCATCCCACAGTTCCTATGGGCTTCATTTTCATACATCTTTTCCTACCTAAGCAATCTGCCCTTGGATGTGTGTTTCCACCACAGTCTTGCAAGCTTGCTGAAAACATCCTCAAGCGTTTCCTCCTCCAGATAAATGATCAGCAGGAATAGGGGAGACCCCAAGTGACACCTGGATTAGGGCAAGGTGTCCCAGCTCATGGACCAAAACTTCTGCTTCTGCAGTGCTTCAGAGCAGCAGAGTGCTACAGGGAGTTAAATGGGACTAGGATGGGGAATACAACTAATTGTCACTGACCTTCGGATCAGCATGTGGCCCTCTGAGTCTGAATACCCAGTGGAAATCAGGCCCTGACATTGTTTTTCACTTGAATCACTATGAAAATGGTTTCTCCCCTACTTGCCTGGGGATACCTCGGTGCAGGGAGCCACAGGAGCATCCCCACCCTGGCCAGTGGCATGGTCCCAGTTTGGACCTGAGGGCAGCACAGGACACTTCCCACCTGTGGTAGGGAAGTAAGAAATGCTTTAGTAAGACCCATCAGGTGTGTGCCGTGTTTGCTTTGGTCTGGGTGATTCCACAGAAAACCACAGTGCAGGCCAAGTGGGTAGCTCGGTGCTGGTGCTGGTACAGCTCCCCCAGTGCAGCCTTCTATGAGATTCACAACAGTAGCCTCTCCACCAGCTCCTGCAACAGCTAGGCACCCCTAAAGGAAGAAAAGAGTGTGAGGATGGAAAGATGATCCTCCTGGCTGCTCCTGAGCCCACCGGAAAGCCCTGCCTTCTCCCCAGCATGTCCCATCAGGGACTCTCCCTGGGGTGCATGAAAAAGCATATTCCTTCCAAACCCAAGAACAGGATTTCATCTTTGCAAGTTACCACAGGACACACTCTGCTTTCTGAGCAAAAACACTGAGAAAAATAGCAACTGTGTGGCACACCCGTTTGCACGGGAATCCAGTACATGCAGCTAGAAATTGCACGAGCTTGATCCAGGGGTCATTTTGCTTATAGGGTAGCAGTTTCAGGCAATGTCTTCATCTCTATCTCTCTACCCTGATCTGCTTTGGTTGCCTGACAATTGTCTTCCCCCATTGCTGAAAGTTTCTGCAAGTTTTTGTGTTTCTACCCTCACCCCTGGCCCTCACTGAGTTTTCCTAGGTTCTCACAGATGTTGTGGGTAACGTCATATAGTTACCATCCAAACCAGGGTTTTTCTGGCTGCCCCAAGGCAATTCCACACTGGCATCTGCTTATGCTCCTTCAAAGTGTGACGCTTTCTCACTTCAGGGTCTGGATCTTTCCTTTCACAGCTCTTCTGCATTGCCCATGCTCAGTACAGCGCATCATCAGTTATAGTGACTTCCAGGCAAATCCACCCTGTAGCTCTTTGCCTTCTAAGGAAATGGAAGAAGGAAGGGCACCACCAGCTCAGCTATGACATAAAGGATCCATGAACCAAAAAAGAAAGATCAACTCAAACATGTGCCTTGCTAGCTTAGCTGATTTGAGTGGAAGTGGCAAAACCCTCCTTGACGAGTGGCTGCAGGTCACAAGAGCTGAGTCACCAAGACACCTCTCTGTCAGCAGGTGATTTGGGAAATATCAGCCGTCCCTCAGAGGACCTGCATATGTGATGGCACGTGCCGTTCACATTGCAGGTGTTCAAAGGGATCAGATTTAACTGAGCACGTTAACAAGGCGACAGAGGGTGGCTGTCACACCACAGCTGACACAAGAAGCGAAGGGAGTCCTGCACAGAGATGCTTTTACTTTCAGCACTGGTTTTGTTTATACAGCCTGGGTGTGGACAGGAACCCCACCAAAGCAAGTTTGCAAAAGGAACATTTCATTTGTGGAAGGAACCTGGAATTTCCTGAGGCAAGAGGAGTGAGTTCAACTGACTGCATTTTCATTGAGCAGCTGGCACCCTTTCCAGTGCCCCACCTCAGCTGCCCCAGCCTCCTTGCAGGCTGAGAAGGGCTCCAGCTCCTTTGGCTGACAGCCAGGCCTGGAACTCAGCGACCGCCTACCTGGTGCCAGGCCTGTTTTCAAGGTGAGCCCTCGTACGTGAGCAGAGGCAACACCCGCATACTGGGACAGCCTGCCACTCGTCTCCTCTCCTCCCTGATGCGCAGTGGCCCAGGGGGCTGTGGGGATGGAGGCTGATGCTGCCAGCCACCACGGGGAAGCACTGAGAGCAAGAGAACTCTTCTCCTATTTTTCTCTATTTTCTCTGTTTCAGTAAGGCAGTCACTTGGTGTTGCAAGTTGTCACTTTGCCTGGCGATTTCTTACAACAGCCCCGTCTCTCAGCACGTCTACCATCCACTTCCCTGGAGTCTTCCTGGCATTGGCTGCTCCCTTGAGGGTAGTCCTTTCCTACCTCCAACCTGCTCTGTGCTCCCAAGCGTTTGCAGGCAGTCCTGCCAAGTTCTTCTGATCTTCCCCGTAATAAGTCTTCAGGGCATTCTCTGTCTTTTTATGCAGAAAGTGCACAAACTTCACTTCTCTGCTCCTCTGGGCTCACCCAAAGCCTCTTTGCCTGCTGCTAGGAAGGGATGCTGCTGCCCGCCCACTCTGGTAACTTGATGGATTTCTAGGAGGGGTTTCCTGCATGCATTGGGCCACAAGCACTTTTCTTCCTCCAAACCCAGCTCTGGAATTGATTCTCAGTCTCCCTGCTCGCACCTACCCCTCCCTCTGGAGGTTGCTCTCCCTCCGATGGCGGGTGGAGTAATTAGAGTGCAGTTCCCTGTGCTTGCTTCGGGCAAAATTGCTGAGGTTAATTTGAGCTCGTCTAAGCCACCCTGGCTCGTTCTGTCAGAACCAAACCAGGGGAAAGCTCATTCAGTCCTTTCTGCCAGCTGCAGTGTGTGTACCGCAGTGGCCAGGCAGACCAGGGACATCATCTCTTCCACCAGCAAAGCTGGGGCTTAAGCAAGCCTTGGCCTGGTGTTGTGCTTCTCCGTGAGGGGCCAAAAGCATCAAACCAGCCTCCTCTCCTTCCCTGATGCCAGGGATTCAGGGTGGTGGCATAGGGTAAGGAGCAGAGTGTGTGAGAGTGTGGGATTAGGTTGCTCAGCTGGGAGGGAGGGAAGATCTAGAGTCCTTCCTCCCAGGAGGGTGCATGCAGTGTCCATCAAAGGGTCCTTGGGTAAGGCATATGCCCAGGCAGACCCACAGCTGCCCAAGGGACTTCCAGGCCAAGCAGAGAGAGGCTTCTAGTGAGTTGTACACATTGCAAGAGGTAGGGAGCTGCTGAGCACAGACTTTCCAGATGGTGGGTTTGGATACAGACTTCCGCAGCCTACCCACATCCTGATTTAGGGTCTTAGAGCTCTTCTGGGATCTGTACCCAAGCGCTGATATACACTATGCTACTGGAGAACAAGTAGTTTTTCCTGAAGCTGGTATGTAATAGCTGGTGTGTAAATACTTCTGTAGGCCCTACAGCATCAGCTCCAGCTGGGATTGGATTATACTGTTCTTAATTCTCCTGCTGCTGGGTAGTTAAAATAGTCACCAACATGGGCAGAAGCATCTCCCTGCACAGGTCTGCACTACCAGTTGCCTAGGAGCCCAAGAGATGGTGAGGTTATACCCCAACGTTTCCAGCATTAGTCATGGCTGAAGACAACACACAAGACTGGAAAGACCTCTGGGTTGGTGATTGCGGTGGCCTTATTAAGTGTTGGAACTCTGCCTGTTGCTCAATGAGCTGTTTTCTTCATGTAACCCAGTGTCTCTGACCCAGCTTGAAATAGCCTGCCTAGCAAATAAACTGCAGTGTGATGAGCAACGTGATCAGCTCCCTCAGTGGCTCCAGCATGTGCCCAAGGGTGATCATCCCTGGCATAAATTATGGGTTTGCTCAACTCCAAGGACGAGACCTCTGTTTTACAGTGTAAATATAAGAACGCATGAGCTCAGATTACCCCGAACACAGCTTTGATTCTCACACTGTGCTAGTGCTCAGCAAGCCCATGGAGCTACTGCAGCGCCTGCCAGAGAGACGTGCTGGGGCCAATGGGGAAGAGCGACCATGTGTCACCATGTCCTGGATGCTGAGGGTGTTGCAAAATCGCCTGCCGGGGGCTTCCCTGTTCATGTAACTCCTGGCACTGCCTTCCTGCAAAGCTGGCTCTGGTTGCCAACAGAGGTTGCCAGCTCCTGTAGCAAAGCTTCTAGGAACGGACTTGTTTATCCCCTTCAAGCTGCTAAATCTAAGCAAACAAAACACAAGAGTGCAGGGAGCTGAGAAACCTACTTGCATTGGAGCTTGTATCAGAAGACAGGACTGGGCACTCCAGGCTGGCAGCTGCAGGGTGGTAATGGGCCCAGAGAAAGTGGGAGAGCATTGGGATTGAAGCTACAAGAGCAAATCCTGGAAGCTGTGTCTCCTTGTAGGTAGCTCTGCAGCCTGGTGGGAGCCTGGATCCAAGCACTGGCATTAAGATGTGGCTCTATGACTAAAGGCATCCTGCCTGCAGCTGGAACAGGATTGATAGCCAGCGGTTTACAGGGGTGCTTTTATTTGGGTCATAGAAAGGTTTGGGGGTGGGGGGATTCCCAGGTTTACATGTCATCTGATTTTGGATGGCTGCAAGCTAGTGGCAACAGAAAAGCAAGCTGTACCATGATTAATGACAAGCTACTCCATGCACAGCCCTAGCTGCTGAATTGGTGGCAGATTTCTGTCCAAACCATGGCTCAGACCAGCCAGGAACTCTTACAGCCTGCCAGGACATTTGTGGGGCATATGGAAGAGGCCAACAGGGCAGTGCATAGCTCCATCCTTGAGGAGAGGTCTGCAGGGGAGGATTTCTCTGACCTTCTCCCTGGAGGAGATGCACTGAGCACAGACCAGTATCTGCAGCCTCCCTGTGCTCTCCCTTGGGAAGTGTTTGTGCTGAAGCTGAGTACTTTGGCAGCTGACACTGAGCAACCCCAGAAAACAGCAGCTGTGACCGGTCACCTGAGCGTGCTTGGCAATCCTGGACTCCATATTACACTACTGCAGCTGAAGTGCCCTGGCTGTACTGCACAGACTGTTCCCTCTTCTGCTGGAGATCCCTCGCACGCAACCTGCCAAGCTTACCACAGGCATGGGTAACCTCAGCACAGGCACCTTTATTTTAGACCAGGAAACCCCAAACAGAAATAGGGCAACCCCTGCCTACCCAAGCAGCTTGCTGGGATTTCTCCTTAGCAGTGCACTGGGGTTTTTCGCAGCAAACCTGTAACCCAACTTGCAGTGAGCTGCATGCTTTTTCCAGCCTGCTGCCAGGCCCGGGCCCAGTCCCGTTCCCTGTGGGACAGCCTGCAGAGGCAGGCCCTGCAGCACGCCTGGCTGCCAGCACGGGGGCAAGGCCTGCAGCTCCCTTTGGCAGGCAGCCATGGCTGAGGCGCTGCGCTGCCTGCCCCAGAAGATCATAGCATTTAGTTGCACAGGAGCAGGCTGAAGGGGTGGAGGGAGTGTTAGTGTGGAGTTCAGCTCCTGGCTCTTCAGCCGAGTGTTACTTAAGCCTTGCACAAAGCATGTCTGGATTCTTCTAGCAAGATATCTACTCCTCTCCAACCCGTGGGGATTTGTGGTTACACATTTTCCAGTGGAAAAGAAAGGAGGCAAAATATTCCAGCTGTTTTCCCCCTGCCCTCTTCTTCTATGCAGAGGGAGTTTCTGCTCCAGTATTACAGTGCTTTGGAGCAAGCCTCGCTGGGCTGTCCTGCTGCAGGAAAGGGACAGTCTGCAGAGCCCTAAGCTATCCTGGGGTGTGCTCCTTTCTGCATGCCTCAGATCGGGGGGACAAAAGGAGAGGCCACAGAGAGCTCTTTCCACAGCACAGCTCTGCCATGACCTCTGATCCTGATTCACTTCCTTCTCCCTACTGTACTGGCCAGCCTGGTACTGGAGGTGCACCTCTGGCCTTGGCATTCACCTTTGTTTGTGTAGGCAGCTCCTTGCCCCCTGCCCTGGGCACTGGATGCGCTCTGTGGACTCCAGTGAGCCGGGAGGCGTGTACAAGTGATGTCTTATGCCTTTCCGAGGAGCTGATCTTTTACATCACATCCAGTTGTCCTTCTGTACACACAGAAAAGTCCTCTGGAAGGAGGAAAAGGCTTGGAAAATGTCCTGCAATTCAGTGTGCCAGATGGTCCCGGAAAACAGCACCGTGTGGCTCTGCACTTGCTGAGGTGTGGTAACCAAATCTCCAAGGAGCAGCTTGAAAGAGAGAAGGGCTTTTTCATTAGATACAGCTAAAGTGCAGGGAACGGGCATGCAGCACCTGAGATGGGAAGGAAACAGGAAAACCTGTCACTGCTTCATGCGTTTTACTCTCAGCAGTTGTCTTCTCTATTTCCCTTAAAAGAAATAAAAGGCAAAGATGATTCATGTACCATTCCCCAGCTCAGCCTTGAAGCAGTGTTAGTGTGACTAAGGTCCTCACTGCATCATTTCTTTCCCCATCTGATGCTGAGAAGGTGGTAGCAGGGTAGGCTGTGATTAAGTGGAATTTCTCAGTGTTGAAAGATATTTGAGAATGGTCCCGGTGATTAATAAGATAACTTGAGGGGCCGTAGGAAAATCTGATCCTATAGATTTATGAAGAGCTCATACCTTTTGAAAGTGCCGTGTGTGAAAGCTCAGAGAACAGCATTTGCATAGAGTGCCTCTGCCAGCAGGGCTGAGCAAAGGTGAAACCTGCTCCGCGGCATGGCCCCCACCCAGCAAGAAATCCTCCTGAATTTCCAAGTAGCTCTGCTTACGGGAGTCCACAGCCTTTTACCTTGCCTTGTTGCACATCACTGGCGGAAGTCTGCTCATTTAGTAGAGTCTAAAGAACTCGAGGGAGGCCTGGTGCACAGGTGACAGCCCAAATCTTGGCTGACCTGACAGACATCAAAGTGAGTACATATGCAGCTGGAAGCACCAACTACTTTAACACTGTAGGTGCTGGTTTTACCAGTTCATATACCTTGTGGCTCCGCAGAGGAGGGGACTGGAGGCAGCTCTGCAAACACCTATTTAAAAGTAGTCCCTGCCCTAGGGAGCTTAGAAAACAGAGCTGGGGCAGCAATGCTGCAGGCCACAGGGCTGGCATGGGCTGTGACTCCATGCCCTACAACAACATTTTGTGTCTGCTGGTTTGCAGCACCCTAAGGTGCGTGTGAAGCCTGACCGGGTGAGGAGCCGCAGAGCTACATGGGCTGTCTGGGCTTTGCCCCAGTCACACGTGGTGAGCAGCAGAGATGGAGCTGGCCCCAGCCTTTGTCAGGCCATGCCGCTGCTGTCACCAGAAGGTGCTTTAAAGGAGAGGTAATGTTTAACTTTCTTGTCGTCCTCTAGGTGCTGTTAAGGAGCAGGCTGAGCCCTCCTGTGCTGCAGCATAAGCCACTTATTATCTGTACCTCAGTTTTCCCCATCGGGGACTTACAGCATTTGTACTACAAGTATTTTTGGCCATGCTCACTGCTGTTATTGCAATTCCTAAATTTGCTGGCAAATTTGCTGTTTGCTAGCAAAAACATTTCCTTCCCTCTCCCTCATTCCTTTGGTATTGACCAGCCTGGCTTCTCACACAGAGGTTTTCTCCTGGGACATCTGCAGCCTCAGCTGGCAGATGCTGGAAGCACACAGCTCTCACAGAGGCCCCTCCTGAGGACTCTCAGACCCTGCCAGCAGCGTATCTGATGTTACAGATGAGATCTGTGTGGTGCTGTGCAGGGACAGAGGGCCCAGCACGTTACCAGTTAGCAAAAGGGAGATGCTCTGCGTTTATGCAGTTGCAAGTTCACTAGGTATATCATTACAGCTGTGCAAGACATAATTTATCTGTCAGCAGGAGAGAGACACCAGTGCAGCTGCTGCTCCATCAGAGAAGAATCATCCTATCTGCAGCTTAACGCAGCTCATGCTGCATGCACACAGTTCAAATAATTTCCCCTTTCTTCTACATTTCTTGTAATGCCAAAAGCAGCCGTACGTGTTGAGTTCTCACTGTTAAGAGCAGATCTTCAGTACATATTTCGACCAAATCTGACTAGGAGCCAAAAAATCCCTAACTGATGTTGATGGGATAAAGGGACTTATTTCCCAGCCAGGAAAGCAGTCAGTCATTGCAGCAAGATCCATGTCAGTCATAAGTTCAAACCACACAGCTCCCTTATCCTTGTGCTCAGGAACTGTGGAGTTGCTCAGGTTCCCTGCTGAGGCCTTGATGTCTTGCAGATATTTGCATTTACCATCACTGCCTCTTTTTCTCACCAGTGCTTCATAAAAAAAAAGGTAAAATGAAATCCCATGCAAAGCAGCTCAGTCACTGTGCACCAGCTTGCTCTTTCCTTTCTGAAGAGCTGCTGGCGGCTCAGTTCAGAGATGGTGAGTAGGTTGAAGTTACATGGTGCCTCTCTGCTTTAACCCTTTAAAGGGTGACATTTGCCGTGTTTACCCTCATTTTGAAGCTTGCTTTCTTCTCATTGTCATGACTGTTTACATCCGCTGTTGGTGATTTATGCCCTGAACTCTGGATTCCCACACGCCGACAAATTGATGAGGTTAAGTGAGACCGTGCTCTGCATACTTCACTGATCTCACACATCTTGTTTTTGACTTCCTCCTGTGGTTTGCTGAAGCAGGTCCCTGAGAGCTAACTGGATAGGGCCTGGGGTGCCAGGCACCAATGTGCTGCAGGGCCAGGGACACCTCCTGCTCCAACCACAGGCTCTGGCATCAGGAGCACTTGCACGCGATGGCCAGCTCTGGACAGGGTTGAGCTGCCACCGGGAGCAAACAGTAACCACTTTGTGTGTGTCACAGCACTGCTCTTCAGGCTAAGTGATGATGAAACGTGATACAAAAGTCTGCTCTACCATGAGGGCACACTCGCATTTCGGTTCGCTCTTAAAATCCCCTTTTGAGATGGGGCCCAGCAGTGCTGCATTCTCCTCATCTCTGTGCTGGGCCAGGGTCATATCCAGCCTGGGACAAAAGCTGTCTCTTTCCTTGCAGTGCCAGCAGGCAGACCTGTGGGAAGGGGCACTGAAGGACAGGAGCACTTGTGTTGTGCCAGCCCTCTGCACGGAAGAGCATCTTCACCAACGCAGCATGGTGAGAGGCTTGCCACCACCTAAAATGAAGCTGCTCCCAGAGGATTTCTTTGCTATACACAGAGACAGGACTCAGATGCTCTGGCAATTGAAGATTAAGGTATTTCATGTGCTATCAAGCAAAATTATTAATAAGGCCACACAGAGCTGTCCTCATCCTATGCTTATAATGAACATGCAGTTTTATCAACAGCATTCAAGGGCCCAGCTGTAAACTCAGTGAAGTGGAATGGATGCAGAGATAACATTTTTCCTATGATGATGTTGCGAAGCCATGTGCAGTGGTGTTTCATGACAAACGTTCTTACAATGCAAGGGACTTGCCTCCAGGAAGAGGACACACCAAGCTGCGTTTGCTTTATTGATGAATGAAAGCATCTGCGTGGGAAACACCTAACACTCCCTGGGTCATGTGCATTGGCTTCACGCCTTGGGTTGAATCAGTCTCCAGATATGGTCTAGGTCATGGGCAAATCTTGCAGCAGGACACCGATTGGTGTCAGAATCATAGAACAGTTAGGGTTGGAAAGGACCTCAAGATCATCAAGTTCCAACCCCCCCGCCATGGGCAAGGACACCACACACACACTAAACCGTGTCACCCAAGGCTCCATCCAACCTAGCCTTGAACATTGCCAGGGATGAAGCATTCACAACTTCCTTGGGCAACCTGTTCCAGTGCCTCATCAGAAGCCATACATTTGCCATGGATTGATTTGCAGCCCCAAAACTTTCAGCACAAGAATGCTCTCAAGATCAATTTTGAAAATATCATCTCCTGCAAGCTGAGTTTACGTGGTGTATTTAGAGCAGTCAAAAGATTGAGTCAATGGGTAGAGGGGACAGGATATATGCATGTGAGGAGGGTAGATGCTGGGATGACGAGAGGCAGCTAAGCAGACCTGATGGAAGGCTGCTAGCTGTAAGGCTAAGTGAAGATGTGCCCCTACACAAGCATGAGGAGTTTAATAGCTATTATATAGATGGAAATTGCATGCAAATTTGGGGGTTGGCTTTTCAGAGATGACACGGTAAGCACCAGGTTGAAGGTATGCCCAGTTCACATGAGTCAGGAGAAGACTGGGAGAGGAAATTCTGCTATGTTGCAACTGCAAAAGCTTAGGACTAAAATTTTTTTCAGGTGAGTGAGGAAACAAACACCTGAAGTTGTCCAGTGAGTAAGGAAAAACAAAATAAATTCTTGTTTTCTGAGTCTACAGAAGTGATCTCTTTCAGCTGGGAAGTTCTCAGTGCGATTTTTGTCATACTATTCTTTTTAAACAATACATTGTTTCTAGCTGAAACAAAGGAGAGCAAAACATTTCCTTTGCAAAATGGAAGCAATTGGTTATTTTGAATTATCCCACTTGTCCTCAAATTCGAAGCAGAAAATTTGGAGATATTGGCACTCATTCTAAGGATCCTGTGGTCACACCTTCTGCACACGCAAGTCTTTGTGAGAAAAGTCTGGTCCTACTTGCGGCACAGAGCTGCCACATGCTCTACTGAGATGCTTTTCTCTAATTTTGTGCACTGCATGGATGCAGCTCAGTCCTCTTGTCTTCTGCCCCTCAGCATGGCTGTTTTTAGGAAGAGGCTTCCCAGAGCACCATGCCTAGGAAGGCTTTGTCATGCCACCATGTGCCTGGAACTGCTGATGGAAGGAAGCTAACTGCCAAGTAACCTGCATGGTTTCCCTTTCTTATTTGCCCAGACTTCTCGGAAACAGGAAATGAAGATTTATCAGTTCCTTACTCCACAAGTCCCTCAGATGCAAAAGGGGCTTGCAGAGGGAAGTGAGTGATAAGATCACGCTGGGAGCCAGCTGTGTGGAGAAGGGAAACTGGCAGAAGGCAGTCCTAGCCAGAAGTCCTGGCCTTTCCTGGACCTGCTCACATCCCTTTCCCTGGGACAGAGCCAGAGGGGAGGATGCTGTGGGGCATTAAGCTTAAGCATTTCTGCGTGAAAAATGCTGCTGCTGGATGTGAAGGGGATGTGGCCACCCCAGCAGTAGAGCTGGGGGAGCTGCTGGGCCGTGTCTGCTGCCAGTGGTACCTCACCTAGCTTTCACACCCCAGTGGCACTGCTGATATTTTCCCCTCTGCCTTCTGGCCATTTCATACTTATTGAGCATGCCCTTGTGCTGTTTGATCGCCTATTTAAACCGACTGCAGGCAAAGCCTGCCAGCCTCTCACACCACTGCCAGTTAACCCCATTTCCACCTAATCATTTCAGTTTCCACAGGTTTGAGCTTTGTCCTGTGAGACTGATTGTCAAGGCAGGAGACATGACAGTCTGTGAGCTTCCCTTCACCTCAGTGGGGTAGTCTAGTTGCTTGGCACCACACATATCAGCCTGCGGCTGCTGGGAGTCAGGGCTGCAAAGATGGGAGCATGGAGAGTCTGGGGTGGATGGACAAACGGATGATGTTAGATGTTTTACTACAGCTCAGGAAACTTCATAGGCTGTTTGAGAGGAGGTGGAGGTCAAGTGTGCTTGGGGTGAATGGATAGTGTGAATCCCCCTCCTTGGGAGGGTTTTGCCCAAGCAATGCTTGGCACAGTCCGGGATAAGGAGTCTCCATGCAGCTTGGGGGAAGGCTTGCTTGTTTGCTTGCTGGGGCAAAATGACTCAGAGAAGCTGCTGCCAGAAGTCAGATCTGATTTTTTAGAGGAAATCCAGAAATATCAGTCTTGGTGCACTCTGGAATGGAAACCCATCCACCTAGGGAAATCTGAAAGAAGAGGGTGGTTTCATTTCTGTGTGCTGCACAGGTTGGGCAGCCACTCTTACTGACTGATAGCCCTTAGCACACATGCAGAGCTTTGACTGGGTCCTTTTCTCATGCAGAGAACCACCACACAGTTCTCCCACGCTGCATGAGGGAACACCACGGGCTCTCCTTTACCACCGGTCACTCCTCCTCCAAGGGACTTTGTCTCACTTGACCTCTGGGCACTGCCCAGTGCAAACAAGGAGAGTTGCTGAAGCGGAGCAGCAATGCTTACAGAGATCTTCTACAGAGCCTTGGGAAACTCCCTCCTCCAAGCTACTGAAATCCAGGGCTAATAATTAACTGGGTTAAGTGTCACACTGTAATTGCAGCTGTGTGCCCTTCACTGGGTGATTGTGTGTTAAAAATACTTGCGTTTTAAGGCTCTTTCTTGCAACACTTTGCACACATTCACTCTTGTTTTGCTTTCAGCTGGAGGGATGGAGAGCTTCCCTTGAAAGGTGGGGAGGAAAATGATTTTGAACTAGCTAAAACTGGGAATAGGAAAAGCATTTAAATTAAAAGGGTGCAGGCCTCTTCCTTCAGAGCAGGGAAGCCCCTGGGGCTGGTGGTGAGCAGGAAGAAGGCTGCACTCCCACTGATGGAGAGGCAATGGAGCCTGGTGCCATAGCTTGTGGCTGCTGTGAAGGGATAAAACTCCAGAAAGGAGTGAACGGGGAAAACCCCAGCTCTCTTCTGACAGGGACTGGAAAGTCCTGTTTGGAAAATTGGACAGGGAGACTGTTCTGGGAAAATCTGAACACTGGAGCAAGGGGAGGGAGGAAGGGCAGGAAAACCTCCAGGGTGTTCAGGGAGGTTTCAACCCCTCCAGACTTTCGCTTCTTACACTGTGCCCTGATAAATGTGTCAGTGTTTAAAGGGAGCCTTTTGGCCCTGATGCTAGTATTTCAGAGAGCTGCCTGAAGGATCATAGAGGAGTGAGGTGCCAGAGCTGTGACAGGCTGGAGACAGGGAGAGGCTGTGCAGTGGGGAGTCCCAGTAGTGTATGCCACCCTGGCTGGTGCAAGGAAACAGGACTTTCCTGCTCCCTCATCCCTTGAGATCCCACACAGCTCTCGTTCTCCAGCAAAGCACAGGCACTGGGAGCACAGTAATGCTGGAAAAGCCCTTCCTCCACCCCCTTGAAGTGAAGGTGGGCTTTCTTCTAGGGAAAGGGTCCTCCCTGCCATCCCTGAACTCCATTCTGCAATACTTCTTTCTAGAAACACCAGATGCTTAATTATTTCCACAGCTAAACCCCGCAGAAAAATGATCTGTGCTGAGCCCCTGCCCAGCCCAGAATCCACCAACGTTGAAGAGATTTCCATTGAAACAACTCACAAATTATACTTCTCCTCCTCCTCAGAGATCACAGTCTTTCCTCAGGTTTTGTTGCTAGTTCCACCTCTTCCTTTCCTCACTCAACCATATTGCTCATCCAAATATGAACTGAGGCTGTAGGGCAAAGGCAGCAGTAGTGGGGCTGCCACTTTTAGGAATAGGTTAAGGGTCCTGGTGACCTCACTGCCTTCTGGTGCATCAAGTCCTGCTGGGGCAGGCAGGTGGATGTTGCCCACCAGCTGGATGCCAGGTGCATGGTTGGTAAACACTGTCCATTGGCCCCTGTCTGGTCCTATAGTTCTTCTTGATATGTAAAGTGCTGAGTAGTCAATAGGAAGCCCCTTTCTAATGTCAGAAGACTGAAGGAGGAGGAGAGCAGAAGTTAAGGCACCCAAGTTAGAACTGTGGCCTCTCATGATCGCCAAGCCCATCAGCAGCTAGGCAGCTCCCCAGGGCTGCCCATCCCATGTCTCTCTGCTGAGGGAGCCAAGACACCCACCTATGCATCAAGCAGCCCACACAGCCCAAGCTGCATGCAAGAAGCACACTGTGCCGTAACCCGAGAGCAGCAGAGCGAGCAGGTGGGCAGAGTGGTGAAAGGTCTTTGCTCATAACTGCAAAGGTCAGGCTGGTGCTGGAGCTAGTGGGAGGACACAGCCTCCCCATGCATGTCCCTAGGTGCAGGGCTGCCTTTTGCCCTTGCTTTTAACACTTTCCAAAGCTGCAGTGAATGGAAGAGAAGGGTTCCCAATTTACTGGGGAAAAATCAGATCCTGGTCTCTGCTCTCTGCCATTGCTGATCTGGCAGCCTGCATTTTATCTATCAATCACCACCATAAGGTTCTTGAGAAGTCCAGGGTTCATGCTGAGTGAGCTGAGAGGCAAGGACTGAAGGTGGCCCCTGTGTTGTGTCTGGGATGAGGGAGCTCTGCAGGGAGCTATAGTGCAAGGAGGAAGAGGAATGTGTGGGAAGAAATGGGTAGTTCAGCTCTTTGTGTGCAATATAAGGAAGTATGAGAATATCCCTGTGGGATTATCAAAGAGATTTACAAGAATGGGCAGCAGAGAAAGGCTGAAAACAGAAATGCAGCCTCATGTTGTGCATTGTCATGATGGGTGGATGACTTCATGGTGAGCTGGTGTTGCAGGAGAAGAGAGAGGAAGAACCTGAGGAAAGGTGCTCACCCTGGAAGGGAGAGAAGAGCAGGCAGAGGTGGACACAGGGGCAGTAAGAGCAGAGGGCACATGCATGTCAGGAGCTGAGGAGAGAAAGGAGGCTAATGGAGAGAAGGTCAAAGGCAGGAAACAAAAGCTGAACTTCAGAGGACCTTGATCTGCAGCATCATGACTGCTCCTGGAGCTTGCTGAGCCACCCAGGGCAGGTGACAAAGGTGCTGGGAGAGAATTTTGAACCCTGTGCCAGCACAGGGAAACACTCATAGTAGAACAAGCGAGAGCAAGCTACTGTGCTGCTAATAGCAGCTGAATAAGGAAAAAGTGATGCTGGCAGAATAAACACATAAGGAGTTCTTGCTCCGAGTCCTGCAAATAGGATCATGCAACTTATCTGCCAAAGGGCCAAGAAGGCAGGTTATCATGAAAGCATGAAGGCAGGCTATCACCAAAACTACTCTCAAGTCTTTCTAAAGACATAGGTGTGGAAGAGCCCAGAGATAGGGTGGACATGCAGCAGTTAAGGACACACATTTGAAACTGGGCATGTGTGGGGGTGGCTAACAGTGGACAATCTCATTATGTCATCAAGTGAACAGGCAAAACTCCCCACTGCATATCCCCATGATAGCAATGCACAAATGCACAACACGCCCCAACCTATTTTGCTAACAAACACATATTCTCACATTCATCTCTGTCCTACTTGCTTTACCTACGGTTCCTCCACATAAGACACTAGGTTACTTTTGCATGACTGGTAGAGGCAAACAGTGGCATAACTATCATGCGGTACCTGTGCAATGATTTGTTTAGCTCCAAAACTTCCTCAGTGAAGCATTTGCTCAACTTATTAAGTTATTATAGCATCCTTGCAAGATTGTAACAGCACCCTCCTGAGATACTGTTTGTCCAAATGTTGCAGTGGGCAGCAGGGAACCTGCTGCTGCCTCTGAAACTACTTGACCAACCTGGTACTAGTGATAACTGTTCTTTCCTCCCTCCCTCTGGCCTTCGAATAAACAGTATTTGCTTTCAGATGGTATCTATTTAAATATTTGCATAGTAGGTCCAGCCATGTACATGAGCACTTCCAGAACACTGATACCAATAGCTGGTGAATGCCTCTGCAAGGCCTCGGCGGCATTTCCAGGTTCTGTTTTGCAAAGGGGAAACTGAAGTGTAGCTTGTTAGAGGAACATTGCCTGTTTTATTTCCAGCAGTGACAACATTGTGTTTAGTCAAGAAAGGTTGAAAACCACTAGGGATTCTTTGCAGCAGGTGGTAATCCCTCCCCCCCGCCTGCCCCTCTCCCCCAATCCCAGCTCAGTTTTAATAGCCACTTGGAGTGCAAGGTGAATTCCCAAGAAGAAGAGGAGTTTGGCAGATTCTTACCCAGCCCCACACCTGGAAAACTTTGCAGGTTTGCAATGCAGGCATGGCCCTGTCTGCCAGGAGGAAGTTCCAGTGCATACACCTGGGCTATGCTCATGCAATGAGAGTGGAAGGGAAATAAAAATGACTCAGGATGACAATTTTATATAATCCTTTCCACAATGGCCTTTGGCTCCCATGCAAATTAGGAAGCACCCAGCCAGCTGTGGTGCTCTTCCTCATACCAGAGACCCTTCCTCAGAGCAGGTCATGTGTCAGGAACCCCTTGGGAGAGCAGAGCAGAAAAGCAAATGGGTGTCCCTGTGTAATCTGGAACTCTGGCCTTCTCCAGTGGCCTGAGCTGGGCTGGGTGCCAGCAGCACACAAGTCTTCTGGCCAACACTCTTGGCAGAGCTCGGTCCTGCGTCAGCAGCTCTGCCGTGCCCCATCCCCATCCAGGGGGTTACAGCACAGAAGGAATGGAGCACAGTCACCCTTCATGCAACCCATCGTTTACATAGTCACACAATGGATTAAAATCCGTGGCTACAATTAGTCCTGTGCTGCCAACAGATAAGCAGGTGCAGGTGAGGATTTGAGCAAAGTGATTCCATCAGCTAGAATGCTGGAGGGAAACAAGCAGGAGTAACTGAAGTGGGTTAAAACCACATCCTCCACTGCTCTGCATTGGACAGGGAAGAGCTGTAACTCCTGCAGCACGGAGGGTAGGGAGGCCCCATGCCTCAATTTCAGGGGTGGAAGGCAGCAGCACGTGTTCCCAGGCGTGTGCTCCCTCTTCCTGCGGAAATCCCCTTTGGAAAATCCGAAGGTGTCTTAAGTTCAAACCAGAGCTGGGCCAGGTGATAAACAAGAGGGCAAGCAGTGTTGCAAAATCCAGCCTCCACAGGCAAGTCCCGGCAGGAGCAGCTGACTATTGGAGCTGGAACAAAAGGTGCTATGAGGGTGGGTAGATGCTGCCACAGCCAGCCTCAGAGCCCCTCTGTAGCAGCAGAGACCTGGTGCTTGGGTGTCAGAGGGGGAACCCCAGCCCCACAACCCACCTGCTGACACAGGCACAGGAAACGCCACCCACATCTTCTAAAATTAGCTGCCGCAGAAGGGCTGGGAGCTGCAAGCTCTTAGATGTCTTCCTGCTGCTGAAACCACCTCAAACCCCTGAGCCTGTGACCCCATCGGTCTACAAGGTGTTGAATGTTTCTTGAAAAGCAAATCATGTGGATTCCCCGGTATCTCAGGACAATGAGGAGGGCAATGAACCATTTCACAAACCAGGTACAGTAATCTGACTTTTTTTAATAAATACATATCTCACAGTTACCAAAATAATTATAAACAAAAATGTACAGTATTTACACAATATACAATTGCTAAAAAGTGTAGCTATTATGACACACATGGTGTGAAACATACTGTTTCCAATGCCCACAGTTAACATTATTGCTGCTTTTCCTAACAGCCTAGGAGGTCACCAGACCCCTGCCTTGATTCCTCCGCCTGGGACACGACACTGGGAGCAGCCGAGTTTGGTCAGTAAGGCCAGACAGTGCCACCAGCCCAACACAAGTTAACACAAAGTCTCTGAGAAGATGGGGTGCTGGTACATGCCTGCCTTGTCATGAGAGGATACTCATTCCTTGTGGTACTTGATGCCACAAGAGAGCTTGCTGATAGCAGGTTAGATGTGTAGTTGGCTACTTTCACAGGGTTGAGAACATAGGCTGTGTGGCTCTTTATCAGATGGTGTGCATAATCACAGATCCCTACTGTTGCTACACATTCCACTCCTGTATTTAAATACAGGCCAGAACCTGGAACCGTCCTGTCACAAGTATGTGCTCCTTGCTGGGCAGTGTAGTATCCCCCTCCTGGTTCTTCCCTCTGCATTGTGACTTTCTTTTTAAACAAAAAGCCAGTTCTTTTTCTATACATATGTGCACAGTCACTTCTTTTCACAGAAGGCTCTGCTTCAAAATGTTAGCTGTCGTCCTCCAATAAGGCAGTCATCATACATAAGCTGCAAGAAAGAAACAAAAGGCTGTTAATGCAAAACTGACTGGGAGTATTGTATCCACTCCGGGCTAACTGCCAAATTCTGCATGCCCTGACTTAAGCAGTGTGGAAAATTTCTACACTGAAATGGTTACATTTGCCATTTAACAGCACTAAGAATGTTAGAAAAACAAACGCTAGGGAGGAGAAAACCATCCATTAGCTTGAATCGTATTTCACAGGTTCTGTAGGTATCAGCAAACAGAATGGTGTTGCATGAAGCAACATTCCCTCAGGTTATTTTTTACCTTTTATTCTTTTTCTATTTATATGCTTGATGGTTGATAGTGCAGTCTTACTTTACGGGCAATTTATACCCATCTGTTACACAGATGAAAGATCAAGGGAGCACCACGAGAAAACCTACAAAGGCCTTCTCCTGAAAAGGCGCAAATAGCTACTTACTTCATCCTCTGTTGATTCGGGCTCCGATTCACTGCTCTCCTCATCCTCACTTTCTGGCAACATCTGCAGGTCAGCCATGGTCAGCTGCTTCAGCTGTTCCTGTATGCTGGAATTCTCTCTTCCCCATGTGAGCTGATATGGGGAGTATCCCTGGTAGGTCACTTTGTTCACGTCCGCCCCATGTTTCACCAGAAGTGACACCAGGTCTGAATTCTGCAGGTCGACAGCCAAATGTAGTGCAGTCCTGCCATTGCATGGCTCCTGTGTGAAAATAACACAAGGTTTGGCCATGTTAAGAGAGCCAGAGCCTGTGACAGACCTGTTGATTCTATCAACTACACAGCCCAGCTCAGTTAAATTCACTGTATACGTTACATACCTGCGCATTTACATCTGCTCCCAAGGACAGCAAGTATTCGACAACAGCAAGGTATCCTTGAATAGATGCCAAATGGAGACACGTATGTCCTGCAAAACAAATTAAGGGAAGATTTGAGTAAGTTTAACCTCATGTCCTAGCATTCAGTTAAAATCAATATAATAGGATGGGATGATATCTAAGTTTGCAATTCATCCAAGGCAAAAGGGTGTTTTCCATAAGACAGCCTTCCAGCTTCCAGTAAGTATGAATAACAGGGTTGGATTTTGGAAAGATTTCTTAGAGGCTTTATTCCAGTGTTTGAGTGCAACTTACTGCAACCAAAGGAAACAGGAGCACTGCAGAACTACTTGCTAAAAAATGCAAAATTCAAAGCCATCAGAGCCAATAATCAACAGTGAGGAGGCCTCTAAGTGACATATTGAAGTCAAGACACTGCTGTGTGCTTTGGGCTTCTCAACTCTCAATCAGGCATAACGATCCTCCTCTACCTCTCCAGAGGTCTTTGGTTTCTATGGAACACCAACCCTAACCTCAGCACAGCACACCGACATTGATGTACAGCAGCGTGCCCGTACCGTTGTAGTTGGTCGCCTGTAGGACAGCGAGGAGGTGGTGTGGCTGGCAGTACTGAGTGAGGACACTGACACTCCTGAGGGAGCCCTGCTGGCAGGCGATGTGCAGGGGGGTGTTTCCTCGGAAGTCCCTGATTTCCAGGTTGCATCCAGCCTTCAGAAGATGCTCAGCAATTTCAGGCTGGTCGGTGATCACTGCCAGGTGAAGAGGAGTCTACAGGCAAAAGAGAAAAAGCAGACCTGTAAATTACACCACAAACTTGGCAGCAACATCTGGACAGACCCCTCAACCAACCACTTGGTGGTTTGTTCCCTCAGTTAAAATCACACCCCATGAACTCAGCTCTTTATGCTTCCCAACATATTGCAGAGTTGCCCTTTAGTCTGGAAGTGACGAACTTAGGGCTCTCTGGATACCTTTCATATAGATTGACTGTTGGGTATCATTAACATCCCAGTAAAGAGAGATGCAACCCATTGCATCACATTCGAAAAATACGGGTGTTAAGTGCCACTCTCGGGGTAGAGGAAGTGTCACAGTAACTCCGGCTGGAGGCAGCTGGGGACTTGCCTGAATGCAGGCTTTGATTCAAGCAGACTATGATTTAATTGATTCCATCGATTAAAAAATAAAATAAAAGAGAAGTTGGTGGGGGGGGGGGATAGTTCCCCAGAGAGCCTTTGTGGGGTGGCAGGGGATGATCTGTATCTGGGGCTGCAGAGGTGCAAGTACCTGGCTGAGGTTATTCTGGACGTTCAGGAAAGCACGGTCCCCGGCCGTCTGGCGGATCACCTCCAGGCTCAGGGCTTTTTCCTCGTGAATAATCGCCAAGTGGAGAAAACTGCAGGGGAGGAAATAATAAACCCTAAACATCCCACGTCAAACCCCTCAAACCCCACGTTAAAACCCTCAGGGCCGAGGCGGGCCCGGCGCAAGGTCATGCGCGTGTCGCAAGCAGGGGCTTTCGGCGGCCGGGGCTTTCCGCGCCGCGGAGCCGCCTCTCCCTGGCGCCCCTCCAGGGACTTTCCGGCCTCCTCCTCCTCCCTTCCCTTCCCTCCCCACCGCCGCCCGGCCGGCGCCTCCCCGCTAGCAGCACATCCTGTCCCGTTCCCACTGTGCCATGTCCCCGCCACGTCTATGCTCATCGATCCCACCTTCCCCGACCCCCGCTTACGTGTCCCCATCCTCCGTCAGCTGCTGTGCCCAGGCGGGCGGTTCGCGGGGCTGCAAGCGTATGTCTTCCAGCTCCTTCACCAGCTGCCCGTAATCCTCCTCCTTCATGGAGCCCAAGCCGCTGTCGTGGCGATCGTCGAGCGGGAGCCCGCCCTGACGGTCTTTCTTTGGCTGCTCGTAGCCCTCCATAGCCGGCGGCTCGGCGAGACGGCTGGCACTGATCATGGCGGTGGCGTGCTGCGAGTGAGCGGCGGCGGCGGCGGCGCTTCGCATATACACCGCGGACAGGGGATTTCTGCAGGGGAGGAGCCGCCGAGGACGGGAATTTCCAGCCACTCAAAGCCTGACCGACGGGTCTGGTCCTGCTTGATGCCGCTGGCAGGGAGGGCGGATCGGCTCGAGCCAGCCCCTCCCTCACCTCCCGAGCCAACCTCTTCCCTCCCCTCCGCCGCCGCGGGAGGGGACTTGGCGTTTATCCACGTCAGGGGGAAGTACTCGCCTCTCCGGCGTCCCCGTCGGTACTTCCCTGCTGCGTCCTGGGCAGCTGCCACTTGCCGGCTTTCCCGGGGGGCTTTCCCTGCCCTGCCCGGTCGTGGGGCTCCCGGTGCCCCCTCCCCACCGGGGCTGCGGGTGTGAGCACTGCTGCGGGGTCCCTTGCTCGCTGCGGGGGTCATTGCTTCCTGGGCACCATCATGCCGGGCACTGCTGGCACCCTGCATCCCCCGCGACTTTCCACCAGTTGCTGTTTGTTAAGAGGGGCTGTGGGATGTCTCAGGCCAGAAGGCCAGTGTGCAAGCATACAAAGCGGTGGAGATCGCACTCGTAGAAGCTCCACTACCCATGAGGTGCAGCGCAGTGCAACAGCTCTCCTCCACGGCCCTCATCTGCACAAGGGCAGATTTCTGATCCTGGGATGACCGTTCTGAGGGCTGGTGAGAGGGACTCCCTTAGGAGTTTGATGAGCCAAGACCAGGCTTTGTAGCTAGTCCAGGGTAGCAAGGTCACGCAAGAAGTTCAGGGAACCAAAACTACCCAGGGTAATGCTGAGGCTGCAACTGCATCAGCATGCTGCAAGTCTCCTCTGCTGTTGCTTGGGGGTGCATGGCTTTTTGGAGAGATTCAGGTAATACTGCACATTGCTGGTGTTACACTGTCATGAGACCTGCAAGTATGCAGGTGTTGCCTCAGAGTTCAGAGGACTTCTCATCTCTGCTATGGAAGTGTTAACCCTATTTCAGTACAGTGAGATCTGGAATGAACAGGAGAATCCTGAGCCACTCATGTACATCCAGGTCTGGCACAGGACTAAACAGGCCTCTTTCAACAGGTATATTTCTATAACGGAACAAACCTCTTTAAGAAAAAAATTACATTTTCTGCCGTTCTTACTTTCTCTGGCCATTGTTAATGATTCTTTGCTGTTGTGCCATCTGTGGGTAATGAAAACTGGATAACTGCAGGCTCCTACATGGATAAAAGGCATTGTCTGTGGGGCTGAAAGCACTAAATTTTTCCCTGATGAATTTCTGCTTCTACTTCTCAGATGTGGGGGATTCCCATGAAGAATTTTTCTTCTCTTGCAACTATTGCTGGCTTAGCTGAGTAAGTGTCTGCGTTTTTGTCTTCTTGTCATTTTCCCATGGGATGGCATCCCTTTGAACAAGAACTTATGAGAAAATCCAAAGATGAAAGGGGGAGCCAGAGGAGACGGCAAACGCCTAACTTTCTGTGAGCAGATGTTCCTGATTTTCAGCCCAGCTGTGCCATTCCTGAACTGTTTTTTGCCGTTCATCACTTGGCCTGGGACAACCCGATGGTGCTTTTGGGCAGGTTTAGAAAAAAGCCGTACAACTCTTTCTTTAATAGGTTAAGGGTTATGAAAGTTTTGTGAGCTTCTTGCAACAATTTCCCCTTTGTAATGGAAATTGGCAGGGGAAATTTAATTAACAAATGAATCTCCTCCTACCTGCTTCCCTGCAAAAAAAGGAGGATGGGAACTGGAAAGCAAGCTCCTGCTCTGACTATCAGGGGAATCAAGCCCAACCATGCTGCCTCCAACCCTCCTGGGGTTTTGCTAGAACCACACAGAAATTAAACTTTAAAACTTCCTGTCCTCACTGTGGTGGTTGGAAACCGAGTTGAGCAAAGTGAGTTTCTTTGCCTCTTCTGTAAGTGACCTCCAGTTGCTCTCACAGGCAAGCACAGGGCTATTTTTAGCAAGCATTTGCCAGCAGAAACCTCTTTTTGGAAGCACGCGAGGTGCTTTCATTTTGGGTGCGTTTTAACTCAGTGGTACTGCAGCCACTCATAGGTGATGGAAAGGAGATGGAAAATGTTTTCTGGATGGAAAGTCACGCCACTGCCCACTTCCTGCCCCATGGAGATGCTGCCGCCCCACAGCTGCTTTTCAGCCTGGTCCCATGCATCAAGGGGGCCCCCAGACATGGGCCAGCAGCCCTGGGTGTCAGGCAGCCAAAAGCACAGGTAGAGAAGGGATTCAGCCCTACACCCTGATCCACATGTAAAGTATCAGCCAGCATGGATGCAGTGGTGGACAGAACCTTTGTTAACATTAAAACAAATAAAGCTGCTGTCTTATTTGTAACTCCTCACAGCTAATGAGTTTGTTGTAAAACGTTTGCCTAAAGAGATGCATATAGAAATTGGTATAAAGCAAAGGTTTTGCAGCAGTGATAGGGTCATTGAGGCTGCTTTTGTGCTACTGAGGTGCTGCCCTTTTTTTTTTTTTTTTTTGAAAAGTAACACATTCTAGCAGTTCTTCTGTACAATTTTCTACATGGTCCACAAGAGAAAAAGAATAGGAAAAACCAAGCTCAGCTTTTGGATAAATGGTTTTTGGCTGTAGAGTGGAGCCTGTCACAACTCTTGATTTCCTACATAGCCTCTCACCCACTTGTAGTTCTGGGAGGTTTAGGTATGTCTCAGGGGATGGAGGATAGGGGGGACAGGGGTTAGCTGTGCCGAAACAGGATCACAGCTTTATGAATGCTGCACTCATCTATGCCAAACTTAACCCTCATTTTCTTCTGTGTATTCTGGTTTAATACCTCTGCTATGTCTCAGTAATTTCACAGGCGTGTTTTTTATGCTTATCAGCTTGAGAGAAGATTAAAGTTCTCTGCACTTTCTAATTGGGGATTATGTTAGCAGTCTCCACTGCCTGGTCCAGCAGGCTGTTCAAGACCAAGGGATACCTAGTCACTCTAACAGTGTAGAAGGCTGTAAGCACAAGAGGTAGTTTTGCACCTGATACCTAAGGGCTAGATTTTGCAAAAGCCTCCTCCACTCTGAGTGCCCCGGGCACTCAATTGTCAGGGCTGTGGGGCTGTAGCAGGAGATGTTTCTTCTTATTCTACCTGCAGAAAACAGCTGGCCAGGTGTTGAGAAGCTGCCTTGTGTGCCTGAATGCTGAAAAGGGGCAGTAGCGTTTTAATCAGTCTTTAAAGTACATGAAGGATTCTCGTGCTGCTTCCTCCAGCAAACACATTAAACCGTAATTTTCTGATTGCCACACTAATCATGAGAGCTGTCTAGTGCTGTCGCTGTGGTGCTGTTGATTTACCAGAGTTGGTCCCTCAACTTCATCCTTTTGTGATTGCTGCTGCAGATACCTATTAACTGTTTCCTGTCATTTAATCTTGAGGACTATGCATGGCTCACAGCAAATGTACCAGGAAAGATGGTTCACAACATCCAGCAGGATCTTGGCCCAGGCTGTTAAAACCGAAAGCAAACCTGCTGTCTGCATGTGTATGTACATATGCAGATACCCCTTTGGAATAGGACTCCAGTTCGTTGCTCCAAGTCTACATACTTTGCTAGCGTGATGGAAGCCAGGGAACACTTAACACTGTCATTCTGGTAACGTTTTGCAATTAAAATCCACATATCTCAGGCTCCCATTTGCAGCTGCTGTAGAGATAAGAAAGAGGCAGCTCTGAACAATTAGTCCAGTGGTAAACAAGGAAAACATATTTCCTTCCTGCTAATAATAGCTTGACTGTTACTAATTTGAAAGCTTTGAAAAAAATGACCAAATGAGAAGTATCCCTACCTCCTCAAACTTTTTCTTTGGAGACTATTATGGGATAGTCAGACACTCCAAATAGCAGTGTGGTAGATGCAGTAGGGAGCATTTCTCCACCTTATTTGAGCCAATATAATATCCAAGCAAACAGTGTGAGGAGTAATTTTGGCACGTAAAACCAAGGTCCAAATTAGGTCATTTAAGATCCTACCCATATCCCACAGATACAGAAATGGAGTTAACTAGGGTGTTGGGCTACAGTCTAATGGGTCTACATTTCTGGCTGGCTACATTAATCTCTGTTTTTACTTTTAGACTGCAGATTATTTTTAGCATCTCTTAAACTGGTGTATTGTGTCCCTGGAAGATCTACGTTTCTCTGCTTGAAGGGTGGGCTGTTTATATACCCTTGCATTTCTGGGGATCCTTAGGGATGAGAAGTACTATACCAGCTTAAACTGCTTTTATTGTTATGCCTTAAGAGTAAATATAGGTCAAGTAATTTGAAATTGGTTCCCACTTGGAAGGTTTTCTGTAGTGTCATTCCCCTTCTCATGTGGAAGTTTTGTTAAAGCATGCTGCTTGTAAAGCTTTAAGCTGATGCTCACTGCCTGATGCAGCAAAGCTTGCTGCCACATGTGTTTCATGTAAGAAAGAAGAGACTCTGGCTGGGGGCAAAAAGAAGCAAAGGCACTTTTCCTGAGCTTGTACAACTTTCCCTTCAGCAATATGAATAACACTGGTCCCCATCAGTACAGCCCCCACTGCGGATGCAGGCAGAATGGAAGCACCTGATGTGGAAAACATGAACTGGGAACATGCTAGTGATTACAAAGGGACTTTCCCACTGCGGGCAGCTGTGACATTTGGGAATGTCATAGCCTCCGGTTCTTCCCAGGAAGTGGGAATCTTGCAGAGGTGGAGAGAGTGGCATGGTGGGACAGTGCAGAAAACTGACTGGGTGAGACTGAGGGAAGGGAGAGCTCTGCCTGGCAGAGGGTGAGCGTGGGCAGCCAGCGGAGCTGTGCCAAAGAGGGGGAGCTGCTTTCCACTTGGATTATGTATCCAGAAGGTCAAAACTGGATCTGGATACAATTTTCCTGTGATGCTAGGTAATATTCTGAGCAAATGAAAGACCTGAACTGAGTTATGCTGGGCTGCTTGAGCCGCAGGAGGCTGCATACAGGTAGAGCAAGCCATCTGTCTCAGCAGAGTTTGCTCCAAGCCCCCTTGTGCTCTTGTGGAACCGTTGTGCCTAAAGCTGGTGGGTGCAAATCATCCTGGATAAACATAAAGAGGCCAGTATGCTGCTTCTGTGAGAAACAGAGCCTGCTGCAGCAGACAGGCACACGGCAAGCCTTAACTAGAAGCTGAACTGTGTGTGGGCCCAGGGATTTCCCTGGGGACGGATGTGGCAAATGCAGGGGCTAATGCACTGAGTGCTATAGCTGTGTGTCTGCGCTAGCAGGGGAGCTGCCAGAGGAGGAAGCAGGAAATACTAGACAATACTAAGAGCATAATTCTGAAAAAAAAAAAAAAGCCAACAAGCAACAGAAGATGAACTTTGGGCTGGGTGCTTCCTGAAAAAGCCCTGGGACTGCCAGCCGAGGGACTGTCTCAAGGTAAGTTCCTCCTGTGCACACCCCCTTTGGAGGAGGGCAGGCTCTCTGCTTCATCTCCTAGTGAAAGTCCTTTGGAACCCTGAAGCCCAGCAGACCACATGGCTCTAGAGGGGGTAACCCCAATCTGCCACCCACAAATCGCCTGAGGCTGGCAGCAGGTGTCAGCAGCAGCTGCTGCTGAGATAGTGCTAAGGGGCACTTGACTTCAAGTATGTCAGTGCAGAATGCCCATCTGGGTGCTCTGGGGCTTTGCTTGGGAAGTTCCTTGGGTTTTAACCTCATTTTTTTCTCAGGCAATTGTGAGCCGTGCTCAGAGCTGGAGCATTGGCTGTGCCAGCACATAGTATGCACAGCATTGCCAAGGACTGGATCTGCTCCCGGTGCCATGTCCTGCTGGTCCAGCTCATCCTTCTTCTACCTATGCAACTGGCTGTTGCTGAGAGTGGGGCTGCAGCACCTGGGGTAGCTCAGTTATTCTCTACAGGAGAGCAAGCTGGAAGAAGAGCACCAAAGGACAGCATTTATAGGGGTGCTAGGTGAGCTCTGATTTACATACTGAGTCAGGCTCGGGAGGGTTAAATGCAGATTTTTCCAAACTTACAGAATCATAGAATGGTTTGGGTTGGAAGGAACCTGATAGATCATCTAGTTCAAATCTTCCTGTCATGGGCGGGGACACTAGACCAAGTTGCTAAAAGCCCCATCCAACCTTGAACACTTCCAGGCATGGGATATCCACAACTTCTCTGGGTATCCTGCTCCAGTGCCTCACCACCCTCACAGTGAAGAATTGTTTCCTAATGTCTAATCCAAATCTACCCTCTTTTATCTTAAAGCCATTCCCCCTTGTCCTACCACTACATGCCCTTGTAAAAAGTCCCTCTCCAGATTTATTGTAGGCTCCCTTTAGGTCCTGGAAGGCTAAACTCTCTCTGAGCCTTCCTTTCTCTGGGCTGAACAACCCCAGCTCTCTCAGTCTGTTTTCGTAGGAGAGATGCTTCAGCCCTCTGACCATCTTCATGGCCCTTCTCTGGACTTGCTTAAGCAGGTCCACATCCTTCTTATACTGGGGGCCTCAGAGCTGACCGCAGTACTCCAGGTGGGATCTCATGAGAGCAGAGTAGAGGGTGAGAGTGGAGCAAAGGGGGAAAAGTGTAGTAGAGGATCCAAATATGCCATGCCCTGCACTTTCAGGTTCTGTAGATCAGGTTATAATAAAATCTTGATTTCCTCATACAGCTCTTGCTCCATTATATTCCTGTTTGTTTTCATGCAGCCAACTGCTTACTCTGCACATGACCTCTCCTGGGGCAAGTGATGGCTGGCGGTGGGTTCAGGGCCACCAGCACTTGTGGGAGCCAAGGGGATGAGCAGTGTCACACTGTGGGGCTGTTTCACCTCTGCCACCCAGGCTGGTGGTTGGAGGCTGGCCATTCCTGAGCTGCTTGTAGGAAAGGGGAACTGGAAGCAGCAGTGTCTTTCAGAGGGTACCAGCGGCAGTGATTCATTACTGGACCTGTGCTGGGGAGGAGTGGAGCAGATGGAGATGGCATGCAGATTTTCCAGCTTGGATGGATGGAGTCTAAATTTATCTCTCTCCAAGGCTGCATCCGTTCCTGGGATGATTTCCCATTTAGCGTATGCCTTGTAGGGCTCTGATTTCTTCCAATTTCATGGGCGTTGTTTCCTAACTTATGGCTCTGGTGTTTCCCAGACAGAAATTACGGGTCCAGGATAAGTTCCTGACTTTCTAGGACAGACAGTTTATACACAGTTCTGTGAACTCTCTGTGCTGTGCGTGTGCCGTGGTGACGTCTGGAGGGCCTACACATGGCATAGTCCCAAGGGCATACAGTGCTGGACTTCCTAGATGTCCAGGAATCCTGGACAAACAGGGCAAAGGTAATTTTCAAGTTCTTCCCAGACTGACTCTCTGAGCAGGGAAAATACAACTTGCTTGGGAAAACCCTGACCTCTGGCGACACAGACTTAGCACCACGGGTTTGGTTTTGTGCTGGAGACAGAAAGATTCATGGAGGCTCTGAAACATGTCTGTGGGAAAGCCAGCAAGGGAAGTGAGATGGGAGGGGGTGATTATCCCCAGAGCACTGCAGAGAAGCCATGTTGGTCCTGTTTTCCTGTTTTGAAACAAGTGTTTGATGGTCATACTTTTTAATTCTTCTTTTGCCTGCATCTGCAGACCCAGACCCTTTTACTGGCTGCATCCTCTGCCTCCCAAAGCAGTGTTTCACCCTCTGTGTGTGTACAGGAAAACACCGTGTCATAGAATCATAGAATAGTTAGGGTTGGAAAGGACCTTAAGATCGTCTAGTTCCAACCCCCCTGCCATGGGCAGGGACACCTCACACTAGACCATGTCACCCAAGGCTCTGTCCAACCTGGCCTTGAACACCGCCAGGGATGGAGCATTCACAACTTCCTTGGGCAACCCATTCCAGTGCCTCACCACCCTAACAGTGAACAACTTCCTCCTTATATCCAATCTAAACTTCGCCTGTTTAAGTTTGAACCTGTTACCCCTTGTGCTATCACTACAGTCCCTAATGAATAGTTCCTCTCCAGCATCCCTATAGTCCCCTTTCAGACACTGGAAGGCTGCTATGAGGTCTCCACGCAGCCTTCTCTTCTCCAGGCTTGAACAGCCCCAACTTTCTCAGCCTATCTTCATAAGGGAGGTGCTCCACTCCCCTGATCATCCTCGTGGCCCTCCTCTGGACTTGTTCCAACAGTTCCATGTCCTTTTTACGTTGAGGACACCAGAACTGCACACAGTGCTCCAAGTGAGGTCTCACGAGAGCAGAGTAGAGGGGCAGGATCACCTCCTTCGACCTGCTGGTCACGCTCCTTTTGATGCAGCCCAGGATACGGTTGGCTTTCTGGGCTGTGAGCGCACACTGAAGCCGGCTCACGTTCATTTTCTCATTGACCGACACCCCCAAGTCCTTCTCTGCAGGGCTGCTGTGAATCTCTTCTCTGCCCAACCTGTAGCTGTGCCTGGGATTGCTCCGACCCAGGTGTAGGACCTTGCACTTGGCATGGTTAAACTTCATCAGGTTGGCATCTGCCAACCTCAGAAGTGTTCATTATGTTATATTCATATCTTCCCTTCTAAGAGAAGGTCCTCACCAACCCACACTGTCTGCTGTTGCTGTCATGGTAGTGTCACTCTGCATCTCTCTGTGCTACTGGCACTTCTGTGCTCTGACCTCTGCCCGGAGCAGCCTCCTGGCACCACTCAGTAAAGTTGCATGCTCGTGCAGTCCTGCACTTCTTTAGGACATCTGGGATGCTTGTGAACAATTAGCTAGCGAGTAATGGACAGCAAAAGGTGTGCATGCGATACCCTCTCCCACCCTTCTTAGTGAGCAACATCAAGTCGCTGTCACCTTGAGGTCACTCAGGTTGCATGACTATGGAGAATGCTGAGCCCTCCTGTGTGGGACAGAATGACTTCGCTCTCTGGGCTGGGGGTGCAGTCCCCCTGTTCCCCTTGGTTATGAACAACCTGCAAGTCTCTGTGGCCCTTCCATGTGTTTGGCTTAGCTGATTTCAAATTACAACATATTGTAGAATGAAAATCAAGCCAGATTGCCCCATTTCAGGCACAGCATAACTGTGAGAGTTAGTGACAGTTCTGTATCCCTTAATACCCTCCCCCAGCTGCCTCATCTAGAAGTCTCTGGGGATCCTGGGGAGTAAAACAGTGTTCTAGGGAGACCTCGTTCCTTGTGGAAGCTGTTGATCACAGGGAAGCAGGCATGGGTACACTCTTGCTGCTGGAGGAGATGTCTGCTCATTTGGGCTTTTCCAGACAGCTCCAAGTGAGAAAATTAACATCAGCTCTGAGCTCTCTACATTGGTATGATGCACAGGCAGAACCTTACCTGTGTCCCTCTGCATGTGGTAAGGGACGCCTGTGGAGAGATGCCTACAAGCCCTCCTGCGTAGGTAGGCAGTACTATGGGGCTGGGGATCAACCTGAATTTGGGAGAAGTGAGGCTGAGCCCCTCTGTGGAGGAGGGGGCAGGAGTGCAGCATAAGGGGTGTCTTTGCTCATGGAGGTGAGTGTGGGGTGTGCTTAGGAGGGTGGAGGAGGAAATATCTCAGCTTATGCAGGCTGTTTCACTGGTGCCTCCTCAGGTGGCGCCCACTCAGGCAGAGTTTGGAAAACCCCCACTTCAGCTCAGTTTAGCTCACCTTTTCTTCACCCTTTTGAGGTAAGCTGCTGTGAGACATCATCCCACATGTGATCAGGCGTGTGTGGGAGGAGGCAGGAACAGTTCTCAAATGGTTCCATTCCTAAGGACCATCCAGAGGGACCTGAATGCACTGAAGGATGGAGCTGCTGGGAGATGGACTGGGCAGATAAGTACTTGTCTTTGGGATCCCAGCTACACACTGGTTTCAGCTGCATCATTATAGTGAGTGATTCTATAAAAACAATTAGCTGAAGAAATATCACTGAACAGTAATAATTATCCAAATGTCCTAGCATTGACCATTTAGATGACTAAATCCACACAATCAATTGTGATAGTGAATGCTAATTCAAATCGAATAACCTTCTGGTTTATTTGATTATGTATAAAGAATTCACCTGCAGCATTGTGACAGGATGGGGCTAGAGAGCAGCAGGGTGATTGGACACCTGCCTGCCGTGTAGTCTCTGTGCATGTGTTGTCCCTGGGCTGCCAACAGCACACACAGCGTCCACGAGTCAGGCTTGGGAGCAGAAGGAGATGATGTCTAAGGACCCTTCAGCTGGGCCAGGAGCAGCTTTCATGGGCTTCAGAGGGACTTGTGCCTGTGCAGAAATGTAGAGTGGCCTCCTAGGAGAGGCTGTGTTCTCCTTTCTGCCTCCTTGCCTGGAGGGTCTCATGGAGGTCTGAATCTCCCAACTGGACAACTGGGCAAAATCACACAAACACCAGAAATCCAGATCGTCTGCCTGAGAATAATGGGGTGTGGAGGGAACTCATGCTTAAAAATGAGGATTACCATTTCAGTCAAGAACAAATCACACTTTGTAACTCATGCTGGAAATGGAACTTCTGGTGCAGGCTTTCACTCTTTCCTCATGTCCTTGTCACTGTGGTACCTAGGCTCTGGAGGCACACAGGTCTTCCATGCAGTGTTTCATGCTCTGGAAGGGCTGTGATACACGATCATTTTATTATGAATGGACATAGTTTTGTTGTGTCTGGACAGTGGCATCATGCTTGCCACTGCAGTACGTGGATGTCTAGAATAGTGGACGTTATACACCAAGTGGGATTCAGATTGATGCCGGATTTGCCCTCAGGCTTCCTGCAAAGGTGCAGTGAGCTCCTCCTTCGTCAGTGCCAACAGACCCACTCTTCTTAGCTGTTGTCTGTGGGTGCTCAGAAAAGGCGAGTTCAGGAAGCCTTGTTCTTTATCAGTATTTCAAGAAAGGAACCAGCAAAGGTACCAAGAGGGCAGCCTGCCCTGAGAACTGATGTCTGCTGTGGTATTTGCACATATCTGTAGAAATCATCATGTTTTGCTCTCCTCGTGCTCTACAGATGCAGGAAAGAGTGAGCGTCTGGCATAGGGACTGGTGACACACTTCCGCAACACGGGGTGTCAGGGATGGCGAAAACTGGCGCCTCTGAGGTCAGTGGCTGTCAGTCTGTACTCATATGTCTTGTGTCAGTGACCTATCCATTGAACTGCATTGTTCCCCTCAGGTGGAAAACAGCACAGGCATCAAGGTGAATTTCTCCTGCTGTCCTCACTATGACATTGTAGGGTTTTCTAAATGGGGTTAATACACAGTGAATCCCCACAATGTGTTGCAGCAGGTCCAGCTTGGTCCCACTTGCACTCAGCATCCACAACAGGACCAGCAGCTGCGAACATTTGCCATCAGCTGAGAGAGCCTGGCCATGCTGTTGGTAGCACATGGGAGCAGCCCTTGTACTGCAAGGACAGGGCTTCTCTGCCTGTCTGCTAGTATTAACATTCATTTGCTCTCTGAGCGAGGCTGGCTTTATTTGGTTTTTAGGTCATTCTGTATAACATAATCATATTGGAGTAAAATTCTTCTACCTAATCAAATGAAACTTCATGTAGTTAGTTTGTCATTAGCATTTACTAATGAATGTGATTGTGAGGATTTAGTTTCTCACATGGTTAATAGGAAGGCATTTAGATAATTACAGCTGTCTAGTGCCTTTCCACTGCTAATCGCTTTTACTGCCTGGTTCATTTCCAGACCAGCAAGTGAAACTCTGGCACACAGTCGTGCAGGAAACTGTCGCTGTGGTTACGCATTGCTGTATTCCTGATACAATGCTTTGTAGGTGTGAAGTCAGTTCCTAGTTCCAACTTATGTTCATATGAACTTCAGAAAATCACAGCCTTGCTGTGATCCAGCTTTCCCACTAGGCTGGCTACACCATGCCAGGTCACATAGTCCAGCACTCTCTCTCGGACACTGGCCAACTGAAGACATCGAGGGAAGAAAAACATATAAGCAGATATGTAATGTTCATGCTTGTGGACTGCACGTCTGGCTTTCAGAGCTTTAGAAGCTTCCCATGCACCTGTGTTTAGCAGCTACCCATGGATTTAGCTACAGTGTGAACTTCTCTAATCACTTGGTGGGCTTCTCCAGATCTTTGGTCTCCACAATATCCTGCAACAATGAGATTTAATTATACGTGTGCTGAAAAGCAAACTCTACCAAAACTTCCTGGTGTTTGTTTTAAAACTACTAGATGGTATTTAAAAAAACTACTAGATGGTATTTTAATTTAGAATAAGGAATATTTCTGTTATGTGAAACAGGGAGTGAGATTCGTTCTTCTCCTTTTTAGGCCACCTGAGACTGAGCTGTCACCACCCTCTGCTGTCTGGTTTCCAAGCTTCACCTAGTCCTGCTACCCTGGTTAGTTTTTTCTCATATGGGAGCCTTTCCATACCTGATCACATTTCATTGAACCTATTTTTTTCTGGCTCTTTGATACAGAGCTCAAACTGTATTTAAGAAGGATTTATCTTAATAAGGGAGGTGAAATAATGTTTTCTGCTTTTTTCTCTTTTTATTCCTGTTCATTCCTATTAATTTTGACCACCATGGAGCCCTGATCTTAAGCATTCACCGTGGCTCAGAGATTTTTTTCCTAGTAAAAAGAGTTAATTTAATGACTGTGACATATATAAATAGAGTTTTCCCCTCAGATGCTATACAGTGCATTTGTTGATGTGAAATTTAATGCAAAATCTGACTTCTTACTGCTCTGCTCATCACATTATGAAATATTTTTGCACTTCTCAGCTGTAGTTTAATCTTTTCTGAATCATTCCATATCAGCTGCAGCCTTTGCTACTATGCTGTTCATTCCCTTTACTACATCATTTATGGATATGGTAAAGAACTGGACATAGTTTTCTTTAAAGACAAAATCTGAGGGAGGAGACCTGTATTCTACAAGCTAAGTACAGTATGTTACAATGATGATGGTAATGATAATTCTCATAGTGTCATTGTTCTGTCCTTTGGTAGCTGTCTTCTTAGTAACAAACAATTCAGTAGTTTTTCAGAACAGTGCTGTCTTTTTAGGAGCTAAATGGGTCAAGGGTTTCCTGCCAGCAGAGTTGATTTCCGTACTGGTAAGATAAAGAGAACCAGGAGGAAGCTGTTTCTGGGTAACAGTTACATTAAAGTTAAGAGCTGTGCCCACTGGGTCTGAGAGGAGCACCCATGCACTTTCAGAAACTTTAGCATCCCTCCCAGCTGCTCATCGGTTTATTAAGAATTTTATTTTTAATTTTTTTCTTCTTTGTCATCGTCTTCTCTTTCTTCTCCTCCTTCTCCTTCTTTCCTCCTTCTCCTTCTATTTTATCATGACTTCCCCTCGTCCATTCCCGTCTGCGCTCCGTGCGGCACCCCCTCTGCCGCTCCCCCGTGGTGAGGTGCGGTACGAATGCCTCGCGGGGCTGCCCGACCCCTCCCGCTCGCCTGTTTCCGCCGCCCGCCCGCTCTCCCGCTTTCGGTGCCTCGTCGGGAAGGGCGGAGGTGGAGCGGTGTTTCCCTCTAGTGGTGCCTGAGCACTTGGCAGAAAAGCCGACAGTCCCCGCCGGGGGGCGGGCACTGTTTTGCGGGACCGTCTGGCTTCCAGAGCTCGCAAAGCTCAAGCATTCCTCCCGAAAGATGAGCCCCTCTCGGCTTGTAAAGCCACTGCCGGCGGCACGGAGACATGCTGCCGTCTCCACGGCTTTACGGCAAAAATATAGCCAGGTTTCCTCCATCAGGCTCCCAAAGTATGGCTTGTACACATGAAATCAGTGTTCGTCGTTGCATCCTGGTTCAGTAGCAGTGCTAGTAGAGTTTGTTGCAGTCCCAGTCCACCGGCATTCGGCACAGCTGAAAAGCCTGTTTCCAGAAATCCATATTTGGATAAGTTAGGATGCTGAAGTATCAAGGTTGTTCCCAGTCACCTGATGCGTATTTGGGGAAGTCCATGCCAGGGTGCGTGATTCTTTTGCTAATTTGTTGTTACTCAGTATTCCAAGCAACAGGCAGAATCTTGAAGAGTTCCTGTTTCAAGAGAAACAGGAGAATTGGTGAAAATGAACATACTGTACTGTGTATCTCCAGGGAGAACAGCATTAAACATATCAGACTGAGGCCTTGTATGGACAAAATACCTTGTATGGACAAGAAACTCTTCACCAATAACAACCAGAGATATTCTCTAGCCACAACAGAAACCACCTAGTAAGCTTCTTCTCTGCAGCTAGTGGCAGGGCCTTCAAACTTTCTAGAGATGTTCTAGGTCAGGAGATTTTCACACCCTTTGAAATAATCCCATGTCTCAAGGCACTTGGAAGTGTGTAGCTAAATCTTCCAGCTCCTCTTAGATGTAAATGCCATCAATGCGTGCATTGAAGAGATCCTTAGTGGCAAGGGCTCGGTGTGGTATGGAGCATGCTGGCTTGAGCCCAAAAGTGGGGGAGTCCTAACTGCAGGGTGTCCTGCCTCAGGATGAGGTGCCTGTGCCCTTTGGAGTTACTCTGGGCAAGCATCATTATGTGCCTGTTTCTCGCTGCCTGTTGACTGTGAGTGCTAGGAAAGCCCGGTGCGGTGTTTGTAACCTGTCCTGTGCATCATTAGCCAAATCAAAGACTTGGGAGGAGCAAGGTGCAGGACTTGCAGACCCTAGCCTCTGAGTCTGTTAGCATTCCATTGCCTTGTGCGATTGTGTCACTGCTTCAGAGGAAACCTCTTCCCTGCCTCAGTCTGACTGCATGGTCTCTCCTGAGACAAGCAAGACTGTGGGTAGAGTTCGAGGCAATGCCACTGTTGCTGATCCACATTTGACCATCTTGGGACCCTCATGCTGGCAATGTCACTTAAATTCTCCATTATTGCCCTTGTCCTTGCTTCCTCTGTGTACTTCCCTGCTAACCTGCCATCTCTCTCTCTTGGTACCTTAATCAGCAGCTGCTAGCAGCCATTGAGTAGCTGTACTCTCCTCACCAGTATCTTGGTGCAGCTCCAGCTCCTTAGCCCAGAAGCTGCACTGGCTGCGGAATTGCAAACCTTCTTTTTGATTTTCATGTGTATGTGCCATCATGACAACAACATTTTGCAAGGATTGTTGAAACCTCTCCTGGTAAAACTACGCAAGCATACAGTGTCCTCCTTCATATCTGTTTTTCTTCTTCCCCTTCAGAAAGGCCTCAGACTTGGGGGAGTATATGGCATACTTCATTGATTTGGGCAAATAATATGAAAAAAGGAAATACCGTTCTGTTTCTTGACGTCTGGTAGGGGAGCAGGTGATTCTCCTGATTATTGCTCTTAAAATTAAAAAACTATTATGGGTACTTTAAATTGTTGTTAGTGTGTTGAAGGAGTAATGTTAATAGTTAAATAATATTGATTCATTTGTGTTCATTAATATTATATATAGTAAATACTATTGTTATTATATTAAGCCTTGTAGGAGCAGCTTTAAAGGTTCTTAATTAGCAATTACTAAGGCAAAGCACCAGTATGAGGAGCGGCAGAGCAATGACTGGCAGATGATTCAGCTCCAGGAGGGATGTGATCACAGGACTCGGGTAGAACTCAGATGCTTCGGTTCAAAGCGGTGCTGTGGGTCTCCTGTGCCTCACCTCTGACACAGTGCTGCTTCATGTAGACTCTTCAAAATGTCTTCTGTTGCAGCAAAAAAGAGCAACTGGGATAACATTTACACAGGAGAGGCTGTGCCAGCTCCACCCCCTGCTCATGGCTACCCCATGGCTACTTCAAGGGAAAGACAAGCTCTCACTGGAGCATGGCCAGAAGCCCTGGACACCCCTGGCTGCAGGGGAGCACTCCCTTTCCTCATTGTCTTTCACAGTCTCCTGAGGATGCTGAATGTTTACAAGAGGTCAAAAGTGAACGGATGGAAAAGCCAATCTATTAAATCTATTAAATATAAAGACACCACTCAGGAATTGCCTGAGCCAACGATTACTGGCTGTTGAAAAGATATTTGGAGGAAATTTCACTTTGTGCTTTCCTGTTGCTGTACTTTTTCCCAAGCACCTGCTTTTGGCCACTGTAGGAGACAAAGTGCTAGGCTAGATGGGCTTTCAGCAATATATCTATAAAATATAAAATATATTTATATTTATAAAGCTACACAGGCTTTTGTGTGCTGCCTTCTTGGTAGTGTGTCGCAAAATCCCAAGGTTTTTGTAAATGTCTTTAGCAGTGATTCTGATTGATTGTATCAGAAAGCTAAAGATTGACCAGATAATAAAGTAATGAAAATGAAAATAACAGCATTAAGTTTGCAAAGTTAAGCACTTAGAGGGAAGAAAAAGTTAAAATAAGTGAGCTTATATTCTTAGGATTGTAACATGTTGGAAACTCCGAATTGGATGTCCTCCTATGTGTGCTAGGAGATAGAATTGCATTACACAGTAATACTCTTATTTTTAATGTAGGGTTCCTCCCTTGTTCAGATCACAGAGTGGAAGGTGTCAAGGGCCAAGTGGCGAGAACAGGGTAAAGGAGAGGGCTGCCTGCAGAGTCCTACCTCTACCTCCTCCACCTCCTCCTCCTCCTCCTGCCTGTGGGAGCTCATGGGCAGGAGAGAAGCTGCTGGTGAACTCTGAGGGTGGCTGCCTGGTGGTGTGAGCCCCTGCCCCTGGAGTGTGCTGCTGTGATGCTGGATGTCTTGAGTGAAACCACATTTTTCAGGAAGGGCATAGACAGTCCCTCATTTCTGGATGCTAACTGAGGGCACCTGGTGCTTAGTTATAGAATGGTTTGCCCCCACCACATCCGAAGTCAGCTAAAACTGTACATGGATGACAGCTCACTCATAATCTAGTGAAATTTCTACTTCAGATCCCAATTCTATATTTCTTTTACACAGTAAACAGGATTAACTTGCAGTATTTGGAAGTACATGTTTTGAAGTATGTATCTTTGTTTATAGCTTTATCCATGTAGTCATTTATAATTAGGCACCATAATATAAAAATAACATGAAAGCGAGTGTTTTGGTTGTGACAGTACTGATAGCTGGAATGTTGTTTAATGCTTGATATACAAGTACATGTAAAAGTAGTTCTTGCAAAATTGGATGTTTTGGTATAACCAGATTCTGTTGTGATCAGGTATGTGCGTATATATAGCTTGTCATGTTACCAGCCTGATAAATCTGAGCAAGCAGTGACTAATACGAAGACAGTCCGTCCTCTTGACAGATGAGCACTATTTGCGGTGTCTAACGCTGCAAAGTTGAGCAGCAATGAGTAGTCCCTCTGCCCAGGAACTCCCCAGCCTGCTGGGCAGATGTCCTGGCAGCCTTTGGCGCCTGAAAGTGGATTCTGCTCTCTTGGTCCCCACATTTTCATGAGCCAACAAAGGTTCTTTGTTTCTGTCATCTCGCATTATAAATATCTTCAGTTCTATCTTTAAGTCTGGTAATGCTTCCATTTACCTTAATAGTTGCCTTCTCACCTCAAATGTAACATTTCTTTTTTATTATCTTCCAGGATCCCATTTGTCACCTTTCCCTTATCTCCATCTCTTCTGCTTGAAGTCTTCCCTCATGGTGGCACTGCTGGTTTCTGGGATGAGGTTAGGGTTCAGGTGTGGGTTACAAATGCCAAATGGTGCTTGTGCCTATACAGGCTTCTTGGTCTGCAGTGAAACTAAGGGGAGTTTCCCATGATGTGGAACAAAACACGCAGATTAAAGGTGTCTAGGTGCCTAGACTGAGTTTCTTGGGCCAGAGAGAGACCAAAAAGGCTATCCAGAAGGTCTGGTTTGGGCTATAGTGAGTTGCTGCTGAAGGTGTCTCTCTCTCCACTGAGCATGGAAGGCATTTAACCAACTAATTTAGCTTAGACACCTGTTTTCTAAGTGGCTAACATTTGGTGACATGAGCAGGGACATCTTGACCTTATCTTCCTAGAGTCAGTTATAATCACATGAAAGGTGATAATAACTTCTGATTTAAAAAGCCCCCAGACAACAAAACCATAACCAGTTTCATTTTCTCTTAAAGGATGACTGAGAGCTAAAGAAAAGAGCGTATTTTTCTAATACACTGCTGTAGTTTTGCCTTGCCTGAAAAAAACAGTCACCACGAAAAAACACACCTGCAACTAGACCTGAAAATTGCCTTCCAACAGTTAATGAAGATATTACTTCCCTCTGTGATGAAGTTAAAATGTAATTAAGGTTATGTTGCTTTGGAAAAGTTCATTGTTGATGTGCTGGAAATTAGCATGAGGTGTTACGCACTCACAGCAATCTTTTGCATGTCCTGGCTGTTTGTCATGGGAGTGTCTATTGAAAGAGGTGATGCTTTGACTGTGATAGGCAGCGGGAAAGCATGCGATAAACAGGGAGACTGGTGCGATGGGGAATTTTCTAGAGTATTGGGTCTAAACTTAGTGTAAGCGGATTATTAGAAGGGGGTAAGTGTGTGTAAATAACTATTGGCATCATTTATCTGTGTGGAAACATGAGAGAACTTCCCCTTGAAGTGAGAAAAGAAACTTCTAGAATAAAAACTTCTAAAAGATTATCTGCTCAGATTTTGTTAGTTCCCAGCATTTCTACTAGTTACAGTGGAGACTGCAGCAAAGACAGTGAAGTTTTTACTGTCCATTCTTATAATTAAAATATCTGGAAACTCATTTAGCAGCAAATTTAAAAAAAAAAAAAAAAAGAACAAAACTTGCACAAAGTCCTCAAACAAAACAAAAAACCCAATAGGTGTTGACACATCCTATCATCAGGCTTAGAAGGTAAGTACAAGAAAAACGATTGTTATCAGGTGTGAATTAACATATAGTGAGTTTGCTTGCAACTGAAGAAGGTGACAGATATAACATATGCATTAATAAAACTCCAAATGAAAGGTATGGCCATCATTAGGCATGGTACTTGGGAGAAATGCTATTGATTCCAGAAATTGAATTTAATTTGATGGCTTTTACTGTAATTAACGCAATGGTTTGTACCAGCATAGATCTCTTAACATTATTAGCTAAGGTGACAAATTATGAAATTAAAGGTTCAATTAAGATGTAATTCAAATATTCTAAAGGTTTTCTCGAGTCAATGGGTCTCAGTTAATTTCCTTAGAGCTAAGAGACTTGACTTATTTTTTATCCTGCCAGTTTTCTGCCAATGAAGATACTCCTGATTTACATCAATACTGCAATGAAGGAAACATGCACAAAGGAAACATTTACTGGTTCTGATGAGTTCTTGACAGCCCCCATTGCGATTACTTTGCAAGCTTGAAAGGTATTTTCTTTGTAGCATTAGATTTTAATGGTACTGAATGGAACGTGCACATATAATAACAATAATTCATTTTCCTTTTGTTTGCCCATTTCCCTTGTTATATATCTACTAGATGCAGGGTCTGGTTCTCTTCTCTTTTACACCTCTTTTACCTGAGGGCTGTTTATTTTGATGGAGTTACTCCTGATTTAGACCTGTGTATATGAATCTGTTATCTGAGAGAGGTAAATTAATGCTTTTAATCAAGAACACTCTTCTGCCTACCCATCAACATCAAAGCCTAGACATGCTATTAGTTATTGAGAAAGGAAACACAGTGCGAGTAAGCAGCCCTCAGCTATATCTGGCTTCCCATTACCAGAATTTTAGCACCATTACCTCAAACCTGTGAATACTTTTATCCTCACAGTCACTTGGAAAGGCTATATATCCCCATTTTACAGACCAAAGCCACAAAAGGATACAGAAGTTAGGCAGAAAGGGGGACCTAAATCCAAATATAATCCTCAAGACTAGTTTGCACAGCTGCTTCCCAAAGTCTTTGAAGGTGCCTGTGTTGCGGACATGAAAGTCCCACATACCAGCAGATTTCTTTCTGGCCTTGAAGGACCTCAGTCTTGTCAGGGGATAGCAGCTGCACGTCTAAGCTTTCCCCTGTCAGAGCCTGTGGTCTTAGCAGGACTCTCTCAACTGGAGGATGAATCTGCCACCATGTGCTCAGAATGTGCTGAAATCCTCAAGCCAGATTTCACATTTAGCACCAGTGGAATTACTTTTTTTTTTTTTTTTTTTTTATATTTTTTTTTTTTTTTATTCCCTTTTCCCAGATACAAAGAGCTCTGGTATCCTTATCACTGGTCTTGTCTCTGGTAGCTGAATTAATAGATCAGTCACGCAGGATGTATGTAAGATGAGAGAAGCAAACCCTCTGTTTGGAAGGATTCAGAGCAGCCTGTGCATGCTTCCAGTTAACTGCCTGAGCCAAGGGCTAAAAAGTAGGACTTCTCAAATTACTGAGATCCACTAATTTCACTGAAACCTGGTGTCTTTGCATGCCATCACCTCAGGCAGAACCAGGCCACTGTGCTGAACTTGTTTCCTCAGAGATGGGTAAGACATATGGGATTTTGTGCTAGATTCCATGTGGACTGGGCAAAATATTCTTGTAGGCAGCCCTGTTATAAGGTACTATATAGAACAACTGTTGGATGAAGAAGGAGCCACTCTTGGAGCAAGGACAGATGGCTAGATTTTCCTCTGGTTGTCTTAGCCACCAAGCAACAAAGTTGATCTCCTTCTCCCCTTCTTCATGAGTATTTAAATAATTCAAGAACGGTGACCTCATTTCTGCTGAAGGAGTGGAGAGAGCCCCAATGCAGCTGTCATTAGATGCTGGGGGACACTCTCTTATACAGACGAAGGGTGGACTCTTCTTGACCAGACAAAAACATTGATTCTGGTTTCTTGTGTCTTGGGTGAATGTGCTGAGGGTGTAAACCATGGTGTAATACATTACAGAAACACATTATCCCTTCTTTGGTTTTCCAAACACGCAGCTAACATGCCTACCTTAGGAAGAGGTTCCAGGTCTCTGAATCCCACGTGAGCAGAAGCACTTACATGCAACGCTGAGCACCTGTTTGAGCTGGGTGTTGCAGCAATGAGCTTGCACCGTGGTGGCAAGATCTTTTCCTGGGCGCGGTGGGATTAGGAAGCAGATGTAAAGGGCATTCAGGCACTTGGAAACAGAGCGGAGACCGCCAGCCGAGCCGGGGCCTCGCCGGCGGAGCTGTTCCCTCCCCGCGGTGCTGAAACGCCGCGATGGCGCCTAATGCGGGACCGGCTCCCTCCCCAATCCCTGCGCACTCCAGCAGAGACCTGTAAGTGCTCGGGACGCGGAGAGCAAGGGCAAATTAATATTATAAAATACGTGGCCCCACATGTAGACTGCAGACTTTCTCTATTTGTTGCCTGATTACAGCTGTAATTGCTTTGCTATTTATCCGTGGAGTAGCTTCCTCCGTATTGAGGATAACAGCATTAGGAGGCCTGGTGAAGAATACCAATTACTTAAACCCAGAACTTTAAATTTTGGGTCTTAAAGGCAAAAGGAGGAATTAATTAAAAAGGAGATTCAAGCCAGGGTAGGTGGCTAAAAGCGCTGAGACAATATATGTGCTAGGCTGCTGACCTGAACAATATTCCTCAGCAACAGCAACAGCAGAAAAGAAAATGGGGGAACAAATCAATAAGCAATTCAGCTATAGAATTATTTTAAGGAGACAGTTAGAAAAGTGCACATTTATCAAAACAAACATTGTTTGTTCCAATACTGTTGCAAAGTGAATTGATGAAAAATTAGTAACAATTACTCCCAGAAGAGAAAGAATTCTTTAAGCGTAAAAAATAAAACTTAAACTCTAGTTTTACTTCTGCACATGTAATTTGCCAGACAGAAGTAATGAATAAAATTATAATTAATAATAATAGTAAAGATAATGCCAAGTTTCTATTAATGCCTATAAATACATCTTTGTTAATCACATAATGACTGATAGAAACACTCAGAAAGTAGTTAAGAGAGATTTTTTAAAAAACAAATGGCTAAGAAATATAATCCTACTGTACCTCAGTAATTGTTAAGGAAGGGCCCATTATCTTAATTATGTTTCTGGAGCAAACATTATTTCAATGTGATAAAAGATGACATGACACTAAAGGTAAAGCTACAGCAGATGTTACATGAGTAACAAGCCAATATGCCCACATTCTGGTAATTTCTGCCCCCCTAGACATGTTCTCATTAATCTGTGATTAATAGGATTTGAGTATAGTAAATGATGTTGATCTATTGTCTGTCTTTGTCCCACACCATAGAGAGAGCAATTTGTCAGCTCAGCTTTTGTGTGACTATTTAATAGCAAAGAGGGGGAGAGAAAAGATGCTAATCTTCTAATTGGCATCTACAGAGAAAGGTCTAAGAACACTGCCTGCCTGGAAATAGCTTGTGTGCAATTCCTATGCCTGGGAGGCTGAGGCAGGCAGACAGCTGCGCAACCATGGGTGCTCACCAAAGAGGAACTGTATGTATCTATCACACAATCACACGCTGTCCAAAGGGAGGCTGGAGAGCGAGGCACAATGCGGAACAAGGTGCAGTTGCTAACTCTTCAAGGTCTGTTATGTTTCAGCCTGTTACATGTTGCAGAAGTACTTCTTGGCTGGTGCGACTTTATTAAAGACAGAAAGCTTCCTCCTTCCCAGAACAGAAAGAAGAACAAGGTGGGAGATGAACAGGGCACAGTGATGGAGACCAGAACAGTCCTCTCACATGGAAATGGAGAGAACATGAAGTACCCAAATGACTTTCCAGAGATATCAGGTGAACAATGGCTTTGTGCTAAGATGGTGCCACTTGTAATGTAACTGTCCTCCTAAAAAAAATATTGTCCTTCCCATAGGACAAAATACAAATAAATTCAAAATTAAGTCACTAGTCTCAATTCAGCAAAGCATGCAAACTGCTGCTTAACAATAGGCATGAGGAAAAGTGCTTTGCTTTTCCCCCATCCCTGGATGTCTATTTGATGCCTTCTAAAGGGTCAGAATTGGGACTTGGGTTTTGGGAGCAGTTGAGGAATAAATCCCCCTGGCACATCTACACCTCAAAAAAATGCAGGTTTGTTTCATGTAATGATTTCTTGAGTGGTGGACGTAGCTGAAAAGTTCCTCATTCAGTTTAAACATGGGAGCCATTCTGACAATACAGCTATTTAAGTCAGTGAAGTAACCTTCTAAAAAGATTTTCTTGAGGACAGTTGGTAATCTTTTTACTGGTGCAACTTAGGGCACATTTTTAAAAGTAGCTTTATCAATCCAGTCAGTGGAACTAGAATATTGCATCAAAGAAGCGTGGAACTATCTTGAACCAGCTTTGCCACTGGAAACTTTACTGTGGACCTAAGCATAAAGTTGTTTCTACCTATGTAGCTCTTCAGTGAATATAACATAGAAAATCTCTGTTGTCTCTGTTTAATGCTAATGCACGTGAACAAGATTTAATGGAAACTGATGAAGTATAAAGATTGAATAAAGAGATATTTCACTAGGGGAGGAATAAAACCACTGACAGGATTGAATCTGAATGAAAAAAAGGAGAAGAATTTAAGGAAAGAAGTTGGTAGTCCTGAGGTTAAAGAAAAGCACTCAGTAGTGTGTATTTCAGTTTACAATACTTACTGCCACATTTCAGAAACAATCACATCCCTGCTTGAAGCCAACAGAATCCACTGCTCGGGTGTATAAACCAATGCTTTGGCATGTACAGCAGTTGTGGTGTCTGGGCTCTGCAGTGAGAATGCTGTCTGGATCTGGAAAGTAGATGTGAGTCTGGACAGGGACAAAGCAAGTGGGAAAGTGGGATGAATTGTACTATCTTGTATATGAATTTACAAAAATCGAGTGTTTCCCTGCTGCTTTGTGATGCTACTTGTGAGCATGCTGAGCATAATTATCACTAACCACAGAGTTTAGCCCTTTTTCTGTTTTCGGGGGTGAGCACCAACCTTTGTCCCCATTTCAGGCATGGCAGAGAGAACACATCCAAGCTTTTCCGGTGGAAAGAGCTCCCTAAGCAGAGATGCTGGTGTATTTGTGTCTCTATCAGCCACACACTGGGGAGTGCAGTGCTAAAACCTGTGCCTGAGCTGGCGCCATGTGAATGAGCTGAAACATAGTAGTACATCCATCCATGTTGGTATGTCTCTGTGCTCTAGTTAGTATGTCTTTCAGAGGGAGGAAAATGTCCATCTTGCTTCTGAACATGAGCTCATGAAGCATAGTGCCAGGCCATCAAGCAATGTAGATTTACGGTCTTGAAGCTTGGAGCTTTCTGCTTTGTGCTCTGGTGTGATGAACTCTAGTGGGACACTTGCTCTTCTGGACTGCTGTGATGAAGCAAGGGAGGATTTCATCATCCAAACCCAGGACCAGGGTATATGGCAGCCTTTGAAAATTGCAGGGTATCTAGGACTATCTGGTTGCTTCCACCAGGCTCCTTAATTCCCTTTGTAGAGGCGAGATGGGTACGGCGGCCTGGCTAGACTGTACTTAACCACCCTGTTTACACAGAAGTTATCATAGATTTCTCTGTAGTGGTCACTGGGAGAAGAGGGGTAGAACATACACCCCTAACTCCAGCCTTATGCCACCATTTGAAGGTCTTCTTGATGTCAAGATCTAGTGCCACAGAGATAAAACTCTCCAAGACTGCACCCATCTGTCTCTATGCAGATGTTTTGTGAGGGCAGGGGAACCACAGATAGCCAAAACAATAACCAGTAGTCATACATTCCCTTTTATAGGTTAGAGTGCTTTATCCTGTCCAAGACACAGTGAAAAATATTCCGGTTCAGAGGGAGTTTCAGTCTAAATACATACACTTAGGGTAAGCTCAAATCTGATGCAATACTTTTGCACAAATATACGTTGTGGTCAGGTTCAGATATGTAAGTTCTAGCTGATTTGTAAAAAATTAGGTTAGTTTTTATTTTTAAAATGCTCAGAGCTATGAGAATGGGGAGGTTTGTTAATCCTATAAGCAAGTAACTAAGCAAAATGCCCCAAATGTTTGCTCTGAATAGACCAGGAGGTGCTGGGAGGCTGTGGGTGGCAGGCTGTGATCTGAACTTCATCTGACAAAGTTCTCTGCATCAGGACATGAATTTATTGCATCTGTCCATCAACACAGCTCATTACATGGAACTTGAACTTAAGCTGTCACATATTTTCCGACAGATTAATCTCTATCTAGCATGTGAAGTTGTTGCGAGCGCTATTTGTTATTTGATATTTCATGCTCTCAGCCTGTTCAAAAAGCTGCCGAGTGAAGGAAGATCAAAATGCAGAGTGACATTTCTCTTTAAAAAGGCATTATTACAGAACGACTCCAGGACTGTTAAAACTTGAGAATACAGTGATAGCAGCGAGTGTTGTAAAACTTATTCTAAAACATGACCTGTTTTCTGCCTGTCCCTTAATTTCACTGAGCTTAGAGGGGAAAGGAGGCTGTTTTTGAAGCAGTTATCTCCCAGGCAGGCAATAGCATCTGGTGATATTAAAATGTCATCAGATGAAAATACATGCAACAGCATCAACCTCATTTGAATATGAAATACGAAGACAATCCAAGGCAGACAAATGCTTGTTTAGAGTGATATCTGAATCCAAAGGCTGGATCATCAATAATAGATTAAGGGTTTTTTGCTTGCTGTAAATTAGAGGTCGGATGGGTATTGTTGTTTTGTTTTTTAATTATTTATCACATTAGCAAGGCTGGCTGTTACAAAACACCAGCCAGAATAAAAATGTGAAGTACAAAGTGGGAAGAATTAATTTTAAAATCTGACACTAGAACAAAGCTTCAAAACCCTGTATCAACTACACTGAAAATTAGATAGTAACATTCTGGTACTTCTGTCAAAGTCAAATACAGAAGCAATTGTTAAGTGTTGATAGGCAGCGGACAGAAGGTGTAATCCACTGGGAAGGTTTTGATCCAAAACGAAACAGTTTTCTACCCCTGCTAGTCAGGCAGAAATCTAATTACTCTCTTTTGATCTCTATGGAGAGGTAAACCAAAGCGTTATAGGTTATGGACAGTTTTATTGATTTTTATCTCAGAAATCAACAAGTGCAGGCTTTACACTTTACACATACTTGCTTAGCTGGTGTTAGGATCAAATGTTTCAAACTGGCTTTCCCTGCTACCAAGTCAATAAGCATTTTAGTTGTTTTGCTCAAGTTGTACTGTTGATGTTAATATTACAGAACTTTTTTGCACTTGGAAGCTTCGGAGGAAAAGTATAGCCAGGTTTTTACTTGGGTGTTTTAAGCAGAAGTCTAAACATTTGTTTTTACATCTACTTGTTTTTCTCTTGCAAGACTTCATTGTTACATTATGGCTATAACTGGACAAGTGACTGTGTTTGCACTTCAGCGTGTAAGAAAAATATCTTCATTGTAAAGACAGCAGAACCAAGAACCTGAACAGGAAGGTTCTGAGAGTTTCTGGACATTTAGCATCCCTTCCACTGACATGATAGAGAAGGATAACTGTGATTCAGCTGGTAACAACACCCAAAACCATGTCCCAATGTCCCAAGACATTTCTATGTTAGTCCTGGAGTGCAAGGGAGAAGAAAGGTTTCTGCTTCTCGAGTATGCAGTGCATGCAGTGCACCTTTGAGACAAACCAGATGCAAACTTCTCTGCTCATATTCCAGCACTGAAATGCACCTTCTCTTTTGTCCTGTTTCTGTGGGTACAGACATTTCCACAACTACCCACTCTCATCAGCTGCGGCTTATGGAAATATTTAATCTTAACACCCCCACAATCCATCTTCGCCAAGCTACTTACCATAAATCCTTTGTAATTTTGCAGGGTGAGTTCAGACGTGGGCCAAAATGATCAATAGAGAGTCCCAGCTTTTCATGGAGACCCTCTATATGCATTTTTTACTAAGCTTAAATATATGGGAAAGAATTCACTGCTAGTCTTACCTAAAACCTTGGCACTTAGTCATGTCCACAGTTCAGCAAACAGGAGCTGTGCCGTCAAGCTAAAAGATGTCAAGATTTCGTGCCAGCTTTTTAAAGATGTAATTACTTGGGGTCTATTGTTCTTAATTACACATTTTCATGCAATCTAATTGGTCTTCAAGAATGTGCATCAAGGCAGGGTCTGCTTGCTCACGCACACAAAAAAGCCAGTCACTCGCATCTAACTACGCTGTCAGAGGCATACGCACAGACACGGAGCCTGGGATGAGTGTAGCTTCAAGATTATTTTGATAGCTTCTCTTCCCCGTGTCCTGGGAGATAAGGCTGTTTCTCCCACAGCTGCATTTTCTCCTGAATGACTGACAACCCCTTTAGAGGAGATCAACCCCTTTTTGTGCCCTTTCACTCACTCGGAGGTTATCAGCTAAAACTGCACTCAGCATTCAATCACATCTTTCCCCTGTGGCTGTAACTCCTGTTAACACAATTAACCTTCTGATGGGAACATAAAATGAATCTAAGGAGGGAAAAAGAACAGAAATGCATTCCCATGTTAAGGATTAAATGTCCATAGAGCTTATAGCAGTGTTTTTTCACCTCTTTCTCTTCCACTACATTGTACGTAAGGGGCTATTAGCAGGAAGTCACCTGTCACAGAATTCTTCCTAGCAATCCCAGCATCTCTTATTTCACTGGCAATTCTTTGAATTTAAGGTTGATGGAAAGTATTATGGAACATAGAATCAGATCACCAAAAAAGAAAATTCGCATTTGTCTGTGTTTTGGTTTGCTGACCCTTCTCAAAAAAAAAAAAACAAACCCTAAATGTGAAAGATATTGATTGACAGCCAACATTTCCCTTTTGCGTTATTTTTTGGGGGGTGGTGGTGATGGGGACAAATAATATCTGTCTTCTTTTGGGTTTCTTTTTCTGTGACTGTATTTTGAAATCATAAACAGACCCACTGTATGCTCATCTTTGTTTTCATTTACTGTCCATGTTTGTGTCCTGAGCTCTGTATGTCTGTGTGTGTCTCCCTGGCTGTGCCCTACCGTGTGTCTGCTCTAAGAATGTTTTATTCACCGTACTTTTGAGGAGTCTGATTACACCCCCAAACCTCCTGAAGCTAAGACATGAATATTCACTCAATTTTTCCATGCACAGGTTGCAGGCTGTGACACCAAGGGTGCTGTGCAGGTCTGGTGCTGGTTTTCACACTGGTTATCTATCTTGAGCAAGTTAATGCTCTGCCCTGATTTCCTCTACAAAGATACGCGTGGAGGATTTCCCCTCAATTTTAAGTGCACCAAAGTCCTTGAGCAAAGAACTAGGTGTGTATTTGAGCTGCAGAGGTGAAGCAACTTAGAGGACACCCCCTTGGCCTCACTGACTCCCAGAGGTGAGGCCGCAGGTGGAATGCGGTTGCAAGGCATTTGTTCTCTGACTGACTGAATCTATACCCCTGCTGTGGTCAGGAGAGGGGCCTGGGGATGCTGGGCCTTTTGACCTTCTCTGGTCTTGCCTATTCTGACGTGTTGTGCAGCAGCAGATACTTGGCCTGTGAATGGTTTCAGTACTCCACGAGTTTGCAGAACTCCGTGGTGAAATTTATAACTGGACAAGGGATAGAAACTAAGTACCACTTCTGTAGCATAGACATGTCTCCAAGCACAGAAGGTGGTTCAACTGAGGCAGCAGTTGAGATGAGGACATGCTGTGTTTTCCTGTAAGATTACAATAATGGTGATTTTGATTCTACCCCATTTACCAGGTTTGCATAAAATCAGTAAGTGTCCAGGTCTAGCTGCTAAGGACGCATCTGCATTCTTTTTCTGATGGTTGAATTGGCTTTATCCAATGCCTCTGGTGACAGATTGAGGGAACTTTGGTCATTTTAGCATCAGGCATTTAGCTTGCAAATGCAAAATTTGTGTTTTTAGCATTCTTCACAGAAGTAGATCTAATTGCTTAAACAGTAATTGAAGCAGGCAGCGAAAGAAAAGAAGCCGCATTTTAGTATCTGTAAGTTTTTACAGGTTTTTGTATGGTGTGATGTAAAGAACAAGATCATAATGCACATTGTAAGAACAAATGGGCAAGGCAAAATAAACATATTTTTGGGACAGACTTTAATGGTGTCCAGCCTGATTTGTGTGTCATTACATTTCCAAGTTTCTTTCTCTCTTTCTCATTACAGCCCCGCTCTCCCAAGTAGGGGTTAAGGGGTGATCCGAACATTGTGTGGATTTTCCAGTGTTGCTATTGTAGATTTGGAAAAGTGCCACAAGGTTAAAACCTATGTTGAAAACCCCACAGTTACTAATGCTGGAATGTGTCCCTGGCAAAATTAAAGAAAGTCTTCGCAGCTAGAGACAAGTGCCTTGTGCCGCTGAAGAAGAGCCAAGGGAGCTCTCTGAATCTGCCAGTTTGTAGATGGAGCAGCTGTTGGGCATGCAAGAAAAGAATGAGGAAACACAGTTGATGGAAACAGGAAGATGCAAGGATGCCAACTGACAGCCCAAGGCTGGGCTATTTTTTTTTATCTGTTTCATACCTCTTTTCTCTTTTCAGTTCAGATGTGTTAATTATTCTCCTATCCTTGTCCTGAGAATTGATTGTTGCATCCAAGTGAGATTGCTGACATGAAGAAAATACTTACAAGTAATTAAAGTGAGGAAAGCTGATGTCAGGCTTGCTTGTCCCTTTCAAAGGAACTAAGAACTTCACCAGACAGCAGTTTTGTTTCAAAGCAAACTTCATTCCAGTGGATGCAGTATTCATATTGAACCAATTGAAATACAGCTTGCTGTAGTTCTGTAGCAATGGAGCACAACTGTGGAGCTCTGCAGTGGAGATCACCCTTAAGGTAAGCATACAGCAAAAGAATTGCATATAAAAAGGCCAACAAAGGACTAGGCAAGGTTAAATGAGATTGTGCCCCTGGCTGACACCAGGATCCCTTGGCTGGCTTCTCACAAGAGATACCAGTAGGCCGTTGCCTTTTCCCACACAACTGCCTCCAATTCAAGCATCCTCTTATATGTTCCCACTGCGGTATCTTTAAAGGACACAAAATCCATGTGCATTTGGGGGGGTCACAGGGGGGTGGCCATGAGCAGATGCAGTGTGTGTCAGGGTAAGGGTCACACCCAGGACACAGGATGCGCAAGTGCTTTCTGCTGAGCTGAGCCTGCTGTGAAGCTCATAACTCAGCATGCTGGTAGGCTGAGGGCAACGGTGGTAACTCAGGTTTTCCCACTGGGGAGAGAGACATGAATGTAAACCAAATGGTTGTAAAAATGTGAATTCAGGACATATTAAGCATTCTTATCCTCCTGAAAGACATGTGAGCTGGGGTGTTATGTAAATCCTGAAAGGATACAGCTCCCAGCTCATCCCCTTGTTGAAAGGGATTAAGCTTCTGTGAGCACTGGGTGCTCAGGGATTGTGGCTCAGCATCCAGAGGGGGATACACCAGAGGTGATTTATGGTGTTTAAGGGGCTTTATACCTTCACTCAACACCTACAGCTGTTAGGATCTCTTTTAATTGTTTTCTGCAGATGGCAGGATACAAACTCTTATTTTTTCCAGGTGCTGTTGAAATGCAGAATATCATGGACTCTTTTCCTGTATCCACACACAGATGTGCTCCTGAAAGCAGTATTTGAGAGATGGCACCAGGTATTTACTACTAAACCAGGCCACCTTTACTCAGAGCAGCTATCACGTGTGTCCTCCTTCACTGCCCAAGACCCACAGCTGTACCAGGTGGATCTGTCACCAACAGTCTCCCAGGAAAGCCTCCCTATATTTTACAGTCCATGGCACTTCAGATTACTTTTTCATGTAAAAGTTCAGTGTTGCGGTCCAGCCCCTGGGAATTACAGCGTCTGAGCTGGCTCTGCAGTACTGGCGTGATGTGGTTATTAATCCTTCTGATAGGGCTGGAGCAGTCACTGTCTGGTGCAAGGGCTTGTGCATTACTACATAATACATCAAACCTCTGGTGCGGCAGCTTCTTCCAAAGAGCAGATAAATTTTCCACTGCCCTGTGTGCCTCCGTGCAGGGCTCTGCCATCCTGTGGACCAGTGATCTGCTTACCAGCATCAAGGGACTCAACCAAGAGAGGGGCAGGTTAAATCTGATTATGCTGAAAAACGCGACCCACTTAAGATGCCGCTTAAACAACTGTGGGGTTTTGTACAGATCTTGGAGAAAACTAAAAGAAGCTTAACTGGGAAATAAACGATTTGTAATGCAAGTTATTCACTACTGCTCACCTTTTCCTGGGGGAGGTGGTGGGACAATGTCCTGCACCAGCATCTCTGGGAAAGCCAGACCTTCACCCCGTCTTTTTATTTCATTTTGTTTCCTTGAGATGCACTCCTTTTGTTACAACTCGAGGTTGTACAGGTCTAGGCTGTCCACTGTGGGTTTGCCCTCCGCATTAGCTAGTTTTGCTTCTCTGAAGCTGAAGCTCAGAAAACAAAAAAGAACACAGATGCTAACGGGGTTGGAGCTGCTGTTTCAAAACGTCTCCTATTTTCTGTTCTTCTGGGCTGTGCTTCCCACACCTTTCGTTCCAGCAAGCATCTCTTAACAAAAGAGAAGTAAAATCCATTGGTCTGCATTTCAGAAAATGGTCTTTAAACTTTCAAACACAGCAGACATTTTCATCTGTATTTTCCACGCACAAAAACCAGATATGGAACAATATCAGAGCAAAATTGGCAGTGTGTGTGCCTGAAGGTCCCTTTGGAAAAATGGATCCATTCAAAATTGTGCTTCACCCTCAGCCCTAAATAACTGATTTATGTTCCAGATGAATTTGTACAGCAATTTACAGTTCTTCTACTTTTTCAATTATCCATTTTTCCACTATTGAGATCTTACTCATTTTCATTTGCTTCTGCAAAATCTTTCTTCCTGCTCACAGTACCATTATGCCTTCCCCACCAATTTCTTTCACATTAAGTGCTTGGTTCTTTATCTTTTCATCATTAATTACCAATGTCTTTTTGCCCTCTGCTTTGTAAGCTACCATGTCATATTTCTATTTCCTATCTTTTAGACTCAGCTTAGATTTTTTTTTTTCCTTTAACAACCTGCTCTGAATAGCTTTGTTCTTGTTTTTCAGTCAGTTCCTAGAATGGCCACACAGCTGAACCTCTGCCCTCCTCTCTTGTTTTTCATCTTATCTCTATTATATCAATGGCCTAGTTAAAAATGCATTTTACAGCTCCCTGAGGCCAAGCTGCTCTCCGTTTTTCATAATTATACTGATTATAATCTATATAAGTATCTCGATAACCTTTTTCAGTGACTGAGGGCCAGTTAGAACTTCTCTTCTGAGGGCCACACGTAGTTGATGTGAACAGAAGTGGGTGCCCCTGTAGGACTCAGAGTTTGGTTTTGGAAATGGGAATAGCATGAACAGAAGCCACCCTGTGAATGTTGCTTCAGTGAAATGTTAGTTGAAAGGGCTGAGGATTTTAACTGTGAGAAACAGTGAACGTTTTGGGGGAAGCTCATCAGTGAGATGGGTGGCACTTCGGTAGTTCAGAAAGATTCAAACCTGTCCTTTTGTATCCAAATCATTTCCTGGGCTGGTTGCACATGTGTCATTTCACCATGCCTTATAGTGACATTTTCATTTGCTTCTTTCTTCGTAATCATTCCCGAAGTTTTTTATTTTGTAACTGAAAAAAATCAAAGAGTTCATAAATTACTTTCCTTTCTTCGCCAGATCTCCCATTAGCGTCAGCGGAGTCTCATTTAGCGAGCAAGGCTGGACTCTTACATCGCCTTTAAGTATTCCTTTCTTGGTGGGTGACGGCAGGGAAGGAAGGCCAGCTGGTTTTTTCAGAACTCTGAGAATGACTGGGCCTTCTATCTGAAATGTATTTTATAAATGTGTAAAGGAGACATGATAAATGCCGGCATTTGCTGTCATTTTGTTCTTTTAAATAAATAACTGACTATAATGAGTCTCAGCCACAGAATGAACATAATGAACCTCCAAAAAAGATGTTGTCTGAGAGCAATATTTACCACTGAGGAAGGGATTGTTACAGAAACAAAAACTGTTTAGACGTTAGTGGGTGAGGTAAGAATCTATTAAAGGAATTAAAAGCGAAGATGATTCATCACACATTTCTGCTTATTTGTAAGAGATACATGAAAGGCAGGGATTTCAAAACATTTGTATTAGAAAAACATCAATAACAAAGCCCCTGATTTAATTTCTCAGTCTCTCGGGCTTCTAAAGAAGATGTGACTTTTCCACATTCGCCGTGAAAAACACACAGCACTGGAAGCAAGCAAAGGCTCTGCCTGCTTTGCTGCATTTATTTTTAGGTCAGTCACCTATGCATGATATTTACACTGTTTTTTCCTATGTGAAAATCTAGGAACTGTTTCTGCTGCATTGCAAGTCAGGTTTCTGATATATTTCAAAGGGGAAAAGTGTTTCTCTTGATGCTGCTGCCGAGGCTGCTGCAGCACACCGAGGAGATCCTGTGCCACCTCCTGCTCGGCCCTTGCTCCCATGTACCCTCCCCGACCCCAGTCACTGCACTGCTCCCCTAGCTAAGAAAATCCTTCTGTAATGCAGATCAAGGTAGTCAATCAATGAGACTGTTGCAATGGGTCAAGGTAAAGATTTATGTATGATAGGGTCAGACTTCTATGAGGCTATATAGGTGCTGGAGCGAGGTTTCATACCACAACTGTAGCAGAAAATTTGTCTTAAAGTGTTTTTCAAAGCAGAACACAGACAATATAGATTAATATAATAATAATAATACAGGATTTTTGTGGGTACATTTGCTGTATGGGGATAATAGAGAACAAACACAACAACAAAAGCAACAAACAGAGAAAGAAGTGAAACCAAAGGAGAACGTGTACATAAACAAGCAAGCTGTTAGCCAGCACTGGGACTCTGTTGGAAGAAAACAGGAGTTACAGTTTAGCAAATCTCAATTCCTTTTGTTGTACAGCTCGAGTTTTGCTGAACTATATTCTTTTAGACATCTCCTGTGAGTCCAGCCTCTATTAAACAGCCTTTGAAAATGAACTGGCTTGTACCAGCTCCTGCTAATTTGGAATGGGGGGTGGTCAGTAAACTCCTGATGTGGTGGAAAGCAGCAATAATTTCCCCAGTGCGGGAGTGGTACGTCAAGGACCAAACACACTTTTAAGGCTGAGCAGCAGCCAGGAAAGACTGAGGAGAGGAGGAGAGGGAAGAGTGTGATTTGGCTGTTCCCTGTGTGAGCAGTGCCCTGGGGAGCCACAGCTGCCTGCCCGAGCATCGCTGGGAAAAGCTGCAACACTGTTGCAGTGCTGCGGCTCTGCTCCTGTCCTCAGCCTCTGACTCAGCAGAGCCCAGTGCTGTAGACGTAGGCACATCTACATCAGGCACAGCCCTACAGCTTCCCTGGCTTTGGGGGACTGTGCGGGGGTCAGGGCCATCGGGTCAGGGTCATACCCCTGTCAGGCTTCTCCAGCCTGCGTCCATGGGCTCATTCCCAAGCATGAGAAAGGCACTGGTGGGTACAGGGGATGAATGGGGCAAGGAGGCACTGAGATCTCACATGGTCCTTTGAAAGGTGCTCTCAGATCTAGGAAGATGAGTGGAAAGTTAAGGGAGCTCCACCCGTGTGTGGAGGCATCCTCCCGGTTCCCTGAAACACCACGATCTCCTGCATGGCGGGGTACAGCAGGTGCTGAAACCCAAACTGGCTTCTGGGAGCTTTGCTTTTTAGGAAAAAGTGATTCCTTCCTTAAGTGCAACTTTATGGGGAAAAAAAAAAAAAAAAAAAAAAAAGAATAAATAGAAGAAAATAAAATTTTGGGAATTAAAACCCCCTTTTTATCAGGATTGTTTGTTTTAATGGCAATTTCTCTCTTTCCCCCATACCATTTAAAAATGCTGAAGTGCATTTTTGCTCCCACTTAAAGGCGTGATGAGCCTTGTAAACATAAACCAGGCACAGGACATTTCAACTCAAGAGCTGACAGTTTTGCAGCCTTTATGCTAGGAAATACCATGCAGCCATAGGAGTCTGTGCCTTGTTTGCTATACGATTCCCAATGCTTATTTTAAGTCCTAACTCTGCCATTCTTTATTGCTATTTTCATTTCTGATACAGTTCTGCTCGTGTATCTTCCAACTGAACATGCTGTGCTTCTGTTTAACTGTCTATTTATAGTCATAAGAGAAATAAACATATAAAATAAATGCATCTTGATGCATAGCTGTGCAGGAGTACAGATGTTTTATTAATGAAAATGAATCCAGCTTTTTGTAAGTCATGGCAGCAATATAACATATCATTGTTTGCTTCTCCGCTAGATAGTCCCTGCTGTTTTTACATAGAAATTCCTGTAATACTTAATGGACATCTGGAAGAATTCAGCCAATTAATCGAATTCACGCAGGAGCTAGGCTAATGGCTGTCTGAAAGGCAGATTACATTAAATCAAACTTGCAATATGAATGAAAGTACTTAATCATACATGCAACATTCATTAGACGCGGCACAGCAAGTGTTTTGATTACTTTAATGAAAGATCAGGTAAAGTGCATCAACTGAACAGATTGAAGAGGCAGCACGCTTACAAATGTTTGATTATGTTGACTATCAACAGAAACAGTGCCAGTAATTTATAGCAAAACATACTTGGAGGAGGAGGATGGAGCCGGTGAGCTTGGGAGGGGAAGTGAAATTTGGGCCTTGCCTCTAAGCACTTAAATTAATAGTCAGGATAGAGAGACTTTAATCAAATGTCATGAAAGAAGCAAACCAGATGTATTTGGAGAATCCCGTATGGCAACGGCTAGGGATCACTTCTGTCTGCAGTGCTTAGAGCCTGATGCTGGTTTTGAGTCCCCTGTGTTTTGTCTGACTTTGGAGTAAACAGAGCTAACTGTCCTAACCGGAAAAAGTGTTTCCAAAACAATGAGATTTGGGCTTGATTTTCTTGGTCTGCAGAAGGTACCGACTTCAGCTTGGTGCTGCTCTGCCCCGTGGGCTCTGCTGGAGACCCCCTCCAGCCACCACTGCCCTGGCCCTCTGCAGCAGGCACTGGCTCTGGGCAGGAGAACACAGATGAAGAGGAGATTCCAGTGCGGATCATCCTGAGGCCCCGCTGCATTTCCCCTTTTCCATCCTCATCAGCCAGCAGAGTGCTTTGTCACTGCCCCCCAGGGCTGACCATAGGTGTTGACTCACCGAAGATGGGCAGTCTCCAGCCTGAGGCACCTGCCGAGAGCCAGCGCTGCATCCTCATCTTCCGAAGCTTTGTTCATGATGGGCATTCGCCAGGTCTCATTTGAGGAGGAGCAGGGTGACTGACCTGAGACGCCAAGGGTGCACTTTCAAAAAAGAGCAGCAGGTTTCTGGCTCAGTACTGCCTTTCCTTTGCCTTTCTCCTTCACATTCCCTGCGTGGAGATGAACTGCCATTTCCTTTTGGGAGCAGTCACCCTCCTTGTTGCTTTTGTGAGATGCAGGCACCCAGCTCAGATATGTTTTATTTCCTTGTAATGCAGTTTTCCTGCTTGTTTCTTTAGGGTGCTACGCTGCCCAGCTGTTCCTAGCCAGCTTTCTGTGTTGGTTTGCTCTCCTCCCATTCCCTGCCACTGTTTTTCCTTATCACAGTCTCCCATGCTCCATCTGCCCCTTTGCAACTGTTGCCGGCAATGAGGGCTCCTACACTGCCATCTGCTTTGCAGTGGCCAGGATGTACCTGCACCTTATTCCTCAGTAATTCCTGGTATTTCCTTTGCATAGGCAAGCAAAACTACAATAACATCCTTCTGACAGGAGGTATCTGCAGCTCGGGCAGGAGAGGGAACCTGAAGAAAACAGGAGAAGTAGACAGGGTACCATGGAGTGGGGATATGAGAAAGCTCTAGGGCGAAAGCTCTAGGGCAACAGCTCTGGGGAATTGCCTGTTGCCCCTCCAAGCCAAAGGAATTTTGTGCATTAAAAGATTCGGGTGGGGAAAGAAAAAGAAGGGAAGAAAAAGATAAATATTTTCCTGAGGGCTCATCTCCCTGCACCAGCACCAGCACAGGAGCAGAACAAAGTGTGGCCAAAGCAGAGTACCTGTGGCTGTGATTCAGATGGTCCTGTTCTCTGCTTTCCAAAAGCCTCCCGGATTGAGCCTTTTTGGGAAATACAGAAAACCACAGTCTTGCTGGAGGCAGGCACGGAGCTTCCCAGCGCAGCACACAGCACTGCCACCGCTCAGGAGCCACATTTCTCCCATCCTCCTGCTGTCTTGTCTTGTCTTGTTGGTTGTTGCTCTCTTTGCATGCAGAACTGTCCACCTATCTGCAACCACATCTGCAAGCAGCGCAGCTGGGACTCAGCCTCACTGAAAGCCGCTACTGCTATTCATATAATTAATAACCATGACCTTTCTGTACAAGGAGTATCTTTTTCAGTGAATTACAATATATAATGATGTTTGTAGGAAACAGACTGCTGAGTATCTCATGCCCAAGGAAGCCAAAGCTTCCTATTTATGACACGGCGAGATCAATAAATAACTCCATTACACGAAAATTTGTCTTGGCAAATGGCTTCAGCCGGTGGGGTACAAGCTGAAACGCAGCTGGAATCCATAATGAAATAACAAAAGTTATAATGGTCCCATCGAGGCTCTTGGGTGACTTATATGAGTTTGGGAATGTCTGGGTGCTCCCTGGAGAGGACCTGGTGCCCCCACAATGGGCTAATGCAGATGGAGATGGGGAAGAACCAATATGTGGGAGCACTCTTGGACATTATGTTGCTGCTCACTCATAGAGCAAGGACGGGAGCCACAGCATCACTGTCCTCACAATATCAGGTTAGTGAAGGCTGTGTGGTGACATCAACAGCACCTCTTCATTTATGACAAAATAAGGTTGAATGTTTTCATAGTGTCTTAGTACCCCTTCAAATCCCTCTAGCCCGAGTACTTTCACAGAACAGTGTTTCCTACCTTCTCTTACAGAAAGCTTTTTGTTAATATTTGAGCAACGGAGAAAGCACAGCAGCTGTTAGCATCATTTTTCCCTTGAGGCAGATTGTCCTCAGGTAAAACAAAACACAATTAAGGTACCAGCAAGGTCAGCTATATTAGACAATTCATATCCTCATAATGCAGATATTGCCTTCAATGTCTGTCACCAGCATCGAATGCCCAACCACAGCAAGGTAATTGGCAGCCTCCTTCTAGGGGGAAGATGAAATGGCTTGTGCTGCCACCAAAACCAGCCTGGATTTTGTTTGTGTAAATGCCGAAGCCTGGGGGTGGTATCGCTCATCTAGCTATATTGCTGGAGAGTCATGTATCAAGGACAGGCTTCTGAGGCGGCTTCTGTCTCCCTACCATTTACTGCTCCTTTAATTACAAACCAGATGTTGGGGAAAGATTTAAAAGTCAACTTTATTTGAAATTCTGAAATATAAAAAACCTGACCACAACAATTTTTTTTGTGGTGGGGAGGGGAAACATGAAGGAGAGAAATGTTCTTTAATCCTTTGCTTACAGCTCTTTTCTACTTTATTTTTAACTCTTATTTTTTAAAGCTGTGGTTGCTCTTTTCTTTTATTAAGTGGCCAAAGGCATTCCTCTTCTTCTTTCTGTCCCCTCAAGCCCCCAGAAGAGTTTTTAGGATTTTCTCTGAGAACCAGACCTCACCCGAGACCTTCTCCCTCCCAGCCGGGATTGCTGTCATACATTCCTCTGCTGTTTATGCCCCAAGACTGCTCAGAAACATCAAATGCAGCTGTCCACTTGCTTGACTATGTTTTATTTGGGGAATGCGTTGCACCTCCTCTCCAGCACCCGCGCAGGCTCCCAAGTGTCTGGAAAGGAGCCAGTGCTGCCTCAAGGCCCTGCTGGAGGCATTCCTGGAGCAGTGGGATTCCTTCCTTGCAGCTGGAGATGCTGGTCCCTAGGTGATGTGTGGGCACTGGGATGCAGAAAGGACCTGGGTGATGAGCTGCTGGTGCCATATTCCGAAACACTGCAGTCAATTAGATGGAGAATCCTCCAGAATCATAGAACTGTTTAGGTTGGAAAAGACCTTTAAGATCATTGAGTCTAACCATTAACGAAGCACTGGCAAGTCCACCACTAAGCCATGTCCCTAAAAGAAGGCACCAGGAGCTCCCTGATCCAATAGGGGAAAGTGTCTAGAGGAACCTGAAGTCTATCATCGTCACTTTGGAAGGTCCTCAAGAGGTTGACCTAGCCATCATTGAACCTGAGTCCTGAATCTCAGCAAGGATTAAATGGGTGTCATAGGCTTATTTTAGCAGGAAAGTTATGTACAAAGGTAAAAGTCCTTTCATACAAAATGGGAAGCTTCTGTTAAAAAGGAGGCAAAGCAATGCCATACCACTCTTGTTTCTGTTCTAACACACCAGCACTCAGCCCCAACCAGAAAGGAGAGAATGGTCTGAGGAGGCAAAGGATGTAAGAGGAGGAACTGGTTCCTCTTGTTCTCACCTGCCAGCTACCCCCAGCTACTACATTTTTCGCTCAAAGTTTGACTACCTACTTACTGCGGTATTAACCCTTTGGTCAATCTAAGGTCACCTAAGGGTGACTCCCATATGGAGGCACCCAGTACATTTGATCAAGTCCAACCTAGTTTTATCAGACTGTAGCGAATGTAGTGTAAGGTCAGGAGCAATTACATTGTTCAGTTCCTTGCTGAAGAAAGCCTCGACCTTAAATAAGGTTCCCCTTTTGTATGATGTTAAGGCAGGCGAAGTGCTCCACTCACAGCTACATGATGGGACTAATAGAATGTAATGTCAGTGGAAAAAAAACCCAGCAGATTTCCACAGGATTTGTGTGTGTGAGCACACAAATTGTTCAATATCCTTATAAATTATCTGAATTTTCTAATTACAAATGTCTGGAAGGAGTAAAAGCTAAGGGCAAGAAGACAAACCCATGTAACAGTTTGGAAAGCTGTGAGAGCCAGGTGTAATGCCAGTCACAGGGTTAAACTCACTTGTGGATGCAGGGAGGGAGGAGAAATAATCTGTAATCATGCAATAATGACCCTGTGAGGGGCTGGGAGCCAGCACTGGAGCAGGGGCAGCCAGAGGAAAATGGTGTGTTTATTGAGACAAGCAAGTCACAAGATGGCTGCAACAATTCGAATCCCAAAGCAATTTTGTTGGTGTTTTCGTTGAAGATGTGTGGGTGCAGGCATATGCTGCAGCAAGAGCAATGATGGGATGAGGGGTTCTGCGGTTTTGGGTCCCATCTCAGAACCTGGTAATAAACTGAAGGCAGATGGAGGAGGCTGCAAGAAGGCTGCACTTGGAGGGCACTGAGGAGCACGGGGGGAGGCTCAGGCTCTCACCAACTCATAGGGAAGAGCTGAGGCGTGCAGCAGCGGGGGCAGCGGAGCAGTGATTCCACCCCTGCAACTCCGGGAGGGGAGACCCTAAGCTACGACCCAGTCTCCCCGAGACCTCTGGGCCATATCAGACCATGACCCTGGGGGCCTGAAGAAACTCCCTGGCACAACTCCAGCCTACAGCTTCTGCCAGAGAAAATGTCTGGGTCCCAGTAAATGCACTCAGTGCACCTGCTTTCCAACTGGCACTTCACCTCCCGCTACTCCTGTGTAGGAAAAGGCATCACCAGGCTCCTCACGCCCTGGGACAGAAGCTGAGCTGGACGTTCCTAACACAGACTGTTCTTGCAACATGACAAAAGGAAGCGAAACATTAATGGGAACATTGCTTACAAGGAGAAACTGGAAGAACTATTTATATGTCGCTTGGAGGAACAGTATAAAGCAGTGGATCTGTAACCAGAGACCCAATTATTCAGTGAGAAATGTAGCTGGGAAGTCCCAATTACAAAGGTCAACCCAAATACTAGACAAAAATCATGCAGTCAGTCAGTCAGTGGAGCAACCTAACTGTGCTGCAGCGTGGCTCATTGGTCCCAATTACAGCGGTTTGCACTAACAAAGGGTGATGTCTAGGCTGTAAAGTCTATAATCTAATCTAAAATTCAGTGCGACCATGAAAATGGAGGAAAATGGGAGAGGAGAGTAATGTAAAACATGATTAAGTCTTTGCTAAGCAAATATAATCAGCGCACTTACACAGACAAGTGGTTGAGCGTTGTGAGCAGTGGGGCAAGTTCTGGTCTCGCATGAAGGCTTCAGATCTTTCTTGCCGCTTGTGGAAAGCCCCTCGATGTAGAGGTGCGGGTTCTCCCTCTCTCCCGGCGCCTTCCAATTTCTCGGGTCAGTCCGACCGTCCCCCCGTGCCAAGGGCTGGAGAGGCTTTGGCGTGCTCCTTGCCAGCCACACGCCATCTTGTGTGTACCAGAAGCAGCAGGTCTCCGGGCAGGACGGCGCCGTCCTGCCTCCGAAACCGGGCTCGGGTAAACGAGCGATCGGACGGGAGATGCTGGTAAAGGGGCCCGGGGAGGCTGCGGACAACCCTGCACTTCGCTCCCCACTGAAACTCAGACTTTCTAAAAGGCGACTCGTGGTTTAGCAAACACAACTGCCTCCTTGCTCCAGGGATGCACAAGCTGCTACTGGGCTCAGGGCATCCACAAACGGGTCAGGAGAGGCATCGGGGCGGGGTGTGGGCTGAGGGTTCAGCACTTCGGCAGTTCGTTGCACCACTGTGTTGCTCAGTCTTGCCTCACCCGTGCTCGGAGGCTGCCCATGAGTGAAGCTGCCTGGGGACCACAACCATTTAGCATTGCAAGCGGCAGTGGCAATTCTGCTGTTGCATCGGGAGCTCGCCTTGACACTACATCTTTCTGACTACTCGTGGGAAAACTCTGTGGCGGGCCCCCAGCTCCCGCTCCCCTCAGGACACACACGCAGGGCGGGCCGACCCCGGAGGTGGATGGAGGCTCTTGGCACACACACCCGCGACAGATGCTCCTGCCGGAACCGTGCCCGGCCCCTCGCAGTTTCTCCCGTCTCGGACCCACGCTCCCGGCCCCGCACCTCCCTCAGTCCCTCAGAACGCCGCTTCCCGCGGCTCCGCTCTGCGGGTTGCGCTCCCTGGGACACTCCGCCCGGCCCCGCAATCCGAGCGCGCCCGCCCCGGCAGCGGGAAGCCCCGGCCCGGCCACGGCAACCGCCACCGCCACCGCCTCCCCCCGCTGCCAGCGCCGTCCCCAACTCCTCATTGGCCGCCGCCGCCGGAGGGAGGATGACGCCCGGTCGGGAGCGGGGGCCGGGGGTATAAATGCGGTGCGGGCAGCCGGCGCCGCGCTCCCGCCGCCCCGCCCCGCCATGCCGCGCGGGTTCCTCGTCAAGCGCAGCCGGCGCCCCGGCGGCTCTTACCGGGCTCGCCCGCGGGAGCGGGACCCGGACCGGGACCCGCCGCCCGCCCCGCCGCCGCCCCCGCCGCCCCCCGCTGGAGGCAGCCCCGCCGCCAGGCCTGGGGCAGAGGAGCAGGAGGAGGGCGAGGAGGAGGAGGGCGCTGCCGCCGCCGCGTACCCCGCGACGTGGCCCCCCGGCGGTGGCGGCGGCCCTGGGCTGGCCCCGCCGGAGGGTCCAGCCGCCTGGGGCACGGCGGGGCCCTGCAGCGCCGCAGGGCCAAGGGCAGCTCTCTTCGAGCGGTGCCTCAGCTCCCCCGCCTCCGCCGAGTCCTTCCCCCTGGCCGCCTCCTTCCCGCCCGCCGAGAAGCTGCTGCTGCAGCCCCGCACGCCTCTGCCCGTCCCGCCGCCGCCACCGGTGCCCGCGCTGAAGCGGCCGTCTCGGGCCAAGGCGCCGGCCAAGAAGGCCAAGGCCACGCGAAAGCTGAGCTTCGCCGACGAGGTGACCACCTCGCCCGTGCTGGGGCTGCGCATCAAGGAGGAAGGTCCCGAGGGCAGGCTGGGGCCGCCGACGGGGCGCACGCCGCTGGGCGAGTTCATCTGCCAGCTGTGCAAGGAGCAGTACGCGGACCCGCTGGCGCTGGCCCAGCACCGCTGCTCCCGTATCGTGCGCGTCGAGTACCGCTGCCCCGAGTGCCACAAGATCTTCAGCTGTCCCGCCAACCTGGCCTCGCACCGCCGCTGGCACAAGCCGCGGCCCGGCCCCAGCTCCGACGGCCCCGCCGCTGCCGCCGCCCCGCCGGGCAAGGAGAACAGCCCCGAGCGACGGCCTCGCGGCCCCGCCGCGCCCTCGCCACAGCCGCCGCCGCCGCAGCCGCCCCGTCAGCACCGCGGCGGCGCGGACAGCGCCAGCGGCTCCCAGGTTCCCCCCGGCCCCGCTCCCGGCCCCGTCGGGGAGGCGTTCGCCTGCCCCTGCTGCCAGAAGCGGTTCCGGCGGCAGGCCTACCTCCGCAAGCACCTGGGCACCCACGGGCCGGCGCGGCCCGCCGCCTACGGCCTGCCGGAGCGCGGCCAGGTCGCCTTCGCCTGCCACCTCTGCGGCGCCCGCTTCCCCTCGGCGGACATCAGGGACAAGCACCGCCTGTGGCACGCCGTCCGGGAGGAGCTGCTGCTGCCGCCGCCGCCGGCAGGGCCCCCCGAGGGCGGCGCGATGGGCGGTGAGCGGCAGGGCTTCCCCTGCAAGCACTGCCCCGCCACCTTCTTCAGCGCGCCCGGGCTGGCGCGGCACGCGAGCAAGTGCCACCCGCCGGAGAGCAGGCAGGTCCTGCTGCTCCAGGTGCCCGTCCGACCGGGCTGCTAGGAATGGGGCTGCTCCGGGAGCCCGGGCGGGCCGAGCGAGTCCTGTCCACGCTGTAATTCCTATGGAAAGTCACGGCTACGACGGCCGAGGGGCCATCCAAGGGCTCCTCTGTCTGCCCTCCCTGTTGGCGGGTACCGCGGTTCGGCCCCGCGGCAGGAGGCTGAGCCGACAGGCAGCACTGCCGGGCCGGGCGGCAGCGCCCGTGCCGAGCCTCACAGAAGTGGTGAGAGCGCAGCGGGGTCCGTGGGACACCGGGCAGCCGAAGGGGGGACTGGCGATGTTGGCACGAACCAGGGCTGGCGGCAGCACGCAGGGAGCCTGGCCCTGGGACGCCGGCGATGCGGGGAGCCAGGCGTCAACTCACTGCGAGTACATCTTCTGTAGCTACCCCTCAGATAGAAGTTCAGCTGTATATATGATATTTAAAGAGAGGAATTATTTTTCGTGAGAAAAGGAGCCTAATCTAGTGACCTTGTTTTAATAGCCTTAGCCCCTGAGCTTCAACATTTAAGTTATTGTGAGGTGTTTTGTTTGCTGTACTCTGTACTAAGATAGTTGAGAAGGTAAATGTTCATATTAAGTCAATGTCAAGTCATACAATAGCTAGCAAAACATATGGAAAATGAATTGTGCTGTCCGCTTAATTAAAGTACGAGGCGTCAATCTCTGTGGCTAAGTGCGCATCTCTCGCTTGCTCTGTGTTCCTGTGCTCTAGCTAGCGGCCGTGTGGTAGGCAAATGCAGCTGCCCATTTCAAAACCCGCTGTCAGTGGCTTGTCAGTGCGACACTGACAATGGCACAAGGCACAGTTGGGTCTCACCAGGCCCTGCCAGCCCCTGTGGCGTAGCAGGCAGAGGGGCTCTGTTTGCAGCTGGCCTTTATGGGCAACCTCCGACCCCTCTTCCCTGTGAGCTGCTGAAGTGTGGGTGGTGGGCTGCTGGCTCTCTCCCTAATGAGACCTACCTTTAGCAAAGCAACCTGAGGCACATATTCCCTGGCTTTGACGGTGCTCTGGCCAGATGCTTTGAAATACTGTCAAATTTACCAGCTCTGACATTTCAGGCAGTATTTATTTATTATTTATTTATTTATTTATTTTTCCATGCAGGAGTGCCTGTTTCTAAATCTGATAGCAAGTGAGGCCAAAAATAAGGGCAAGCAAAATTCAATAAAGGATTTAAAACAAAGCTCACCTTTTTCTTGAATTCAGCAGGACAAAGTGGGTCAGCTGGTGATTTCTTAAGAATCAAACCGATCCCAGCCATAGTCTTTGTTCTAACACTCTCTCTGAAATGAGCATGCAAAATACGTCAACCGCTTGACTAGCATCCTCTAAAGCAGTTATTGCTGTAGTTTTATATTTTGTTACACACGACAAAAGAATCATGTGTATTTCAACCCAAATGCTGAAGCAAGTGCTAAGTGCTTCATTTGAAATGAGTTTCATGGACTTTCTTGGTTTAGTTCCAGGACCTGGACAAATGAATACAATGTAACCTCTAATACAATATAACCTAAAGAAGTCAAATTTGCCTTCTGATGGAGGAGGCTGAACTAGCAGCTTGCTCTTCTCATATGCCAGAAATAAAGCATGTTATTTTAAGTTGTGCATTTACCCATCATTTGGTAGTTAACGGAGACTTAGCTAAAAATGCCTGTTTCTGCAGTTACACAAGTTCTCCCCTGGAGAAGGCTGCTGTGTTACAGTCATCACTCTCCTTTCTCCACTTGTGAAGTCGAAGACGAAGGGCTCTGGATGACAGAAACCTGATGATTATTAACTGCTCCTACAATTAGCACTGGAACAACCAGCCCTGTTGTTGCAGGAGGGAATGTCCTGTGCTCTGCACTGCCTGTGGAGCTACATGCATTCTATTTACTAGATCCAGGGAGAAGCTTGTCAAGAGTACGGCGTACAGTACGTGGGTTGGGAAAGAGCTCCCAAGATCTTGTGTGTACTTTTTACCACAAATGAAAACTAAGCCATGTATCACACTTAACTGCTCCACGTGTAATACTCTGTTCTTCAATCAGCTGTCAATGGGAGTAAGAATCTAATCACTGTGGTGAATGACCAATTTCCAAAAGGTGGTAAGAATAATTTTATTGTATTATTAAATAGCATGTGTTCTCTTCAACCATTACAAATCTGTAGATACTACACAAATGACAATACATAATTTATCTTTTTATTGTTGCCCGTAAGATATATTTACACATGCAGTTAGTACTGATGTCATGCTACATTTTGTTAACAGCATTTTGTTGTTTGCCAGGCTCAAAATGTGAGCATTTCATCTTCTGCAGGAAAGCGCCTCTGGGAGGGTGGAATGCGTGTACTAATCTGCACTCACAGGGTTGGAATTGTCAGCATTTCAGCCAGGCTCCTGGAGGATGTTCCCTTGTCTCCCCTAGCACACATCATCAGAGCATGAATTTCTATCAGGAAAGTTTTTTTAATTTTTTTTTTAATTTTTTTTTTATTTTTTTTTTTAATATTAGGAACAAGAATTTACCTCTAGACCCAGCAGCCTGGTGATAAAGGCTAAAAACCCCGTGGAACTCGATGGCATTTACTATTGATACCAGTTGGACCAGGCATAAGTAAAATTTCAGCACAGTGATTTTTTTGTTTGTTTTTTTCTGGCAGAGATTATGGCATCACCTGCAGAGTTATGAAATAATACGTTGCTTTGTGAAGAAAGATTTGGTGCTATGAGCAAGTTATTCCGCTTGGACTCTGCAATGCTTGAAAGGCCGTTGAACTATTTTATTCTTAACATAAATAACCTGTACACATCCTGTGCATTAACATTGTGACATCTGACAAAGACTTTACAAATGCAACGTCAATTTAAAATTGTACATTCATTTTCAAATTGTACATATTTCTTTGTTACAGAGAAAACTGCAGTGGGGCACAATAAATATTGTGTATTCAAAATACAGTTTCCAATTTCATATATGACTCAAGATCAGCCAGAGTTAAAAGTGACTACTGTTAAGATATTGTAATCATCCAGGAAGGTAAAAGGTGCAGAGGACAAACTGCACTGCAAAGGAAAAAAAAAGAAAAGAAGAAAAGGCAGCCTGAAGTTTGATAAAAATCCAAAAGCTGAAACATTAAAGTAAAATTCCAGTGTCACTGTTTAAAATAAAACATACAGAAAAGGGGAATGCAGGAGATGGGCATTCGCATTAGAGACATTATTCTAATGGGAAGAAGTGAGTCACTGTGGGAAGGAAGGGTGGCCGATCGCTGTTCACTAGAAAGCTGCAGGCATCTCGCCACTCAGGACTTGTTGGCTGAGCCAGAGGAGCGGCGCAGTTTCATGGACATGCGGCTCTTGCTAGTCCGAGGAGACATTGGAGAGGCTAAGTCTGTTCCATCCACCTGTGCTGTTGCTGCTGCTGGAGTTTCTCCCGGCTGAGTCTCTGGGCAGAAGCCTGCAGAGGACAGCAAGAACCAGATGGGTCAGTGCTGCCTTCCGCACTTGTAGCTCAGGATCTATTCACAGGGGGCAGACAGGAATTTCAGTGCTGCTGTCACTCCCACAGCATCTCCTAGCCCTTTACCAGCTGTGGGTGATGGTACTGCACATACCTCAACAACCACGAATCCACCTCTAGAGAAAAGAGGATGCCAGAAACCACTGAGGTATGGGAATGCAGAACCCCCTCACTCTCAGGAATTGAGGCAGCACTGAAGTGGGTGGTGTTCTCTTGCTAACAGTGAGAACACACACCTCCAGTTCCCTCGAAGGGATAGGGAGTTGGTATTCAAACCACAACCCAGAAGAATCCAGTCTTTAATGAGAACATGAAGGTTAACAGCTTGTTGAGCATGAAGGGAGCTCTAGGAAGGCAGCTGAAGAGGTGGAGTGAATCAGGGGCCAACTTGGGAGAACAAAACATCTCCCATCCCAACTTTAGTCAGTGCTTCAAAAGGCAAATTCCTACAGGGTCCACAAGGCAGAAGCTTGAACAGATCATACTAACTGGATGTACTATATGTTAACGTTTCTTTGTAAAAGGAACAAGATGAATTTGAGACAACGGGAAGTAGTTCATTAGCCCAGCACCTGGAGCTATGCTCCAGTGGGCCCTCAGTCCTCACTGCTAAGAGGACAAGGCTCTTCCTCACAAACAGCCCATTTCCAAATCTTCTTCCATAAAGATACAAAAGGAAAGGAGAAAATACGAAACCAAAATTACATTCTCCTTTCCATGGTACAGAAAATTAACACTGTGAACTCGTATCCACAAAACGAAACTGCATTTTAATTAGCCATTTAGAGAGGCTGACAGCCTGATTGAACTCAGCTACCTGTCACCACTTTGGTCGCTTCTGACCTATATAAATTACGGACAGAAGCTTATTCCTGCAGAAGTCAATAGGGAAACCCCTGCTGACTTCAGTAAGCCAGAGATCACTCGCTGTTTCTTCCACATCATGCTATTACTGGTAATTTTTTAAAACAATAATAATGCCATGATCAGAACTGAAGATCTCCCTGCCTCAGTATACATTTCATGTATAAGGGGTGCAAAACCCATTCAAAAGTGAGCATGATTTATTTTGAAAGACTCCTCTAAAATCAAAGGTCATCAGGTAAAAGTTTAAGAGTACATTTAAAACATACTGCATAAAGTTCTGTGATTTAGTGACCTGGCTGGCATCCTCGCCCGGTCCATCACCTGCCTGCTCCAGAGGGACAGCACCGTACTTTCTATCTTTTTCAAATTGACATGACCCATCGAAGTGACAGGGAGGAGAAAGGGCTGTTACTTGTCCCCAGCTGGTGACAGTAATTCTGTTCATGGTACTTCATTGCCAAACAATCTGGAAAAGCATGATAATGCCTGACTCACTGTGCCTTATAGAAAAAGGCAGGCAGGGAAACATGCACTCTCATTTTCTGAAATTCTATCTTGTTCTAATTTTACAAGGAATTAAAGCATTTCAAATGGTGCAAGTTAGAGAACAGAAAATAACCGTTGTTGTTTTGCACAGCATACCATTCACAGCTAGCGTGAAAGACCTTCCGTTTCAAGCCTTTGCCCTTTACCTTGATGTGGCCAATGCTTTCTAGTGGAGGTTTTGGAAGGAGAAGAAATATCACAGCATTTCTTTCTTTGTTGAGAATGAAGAAGTGATGAGGAAGGAGGAGTGGAAAGAAGTGAGGAAGGGGAAGGAGAAAAGATAAAAGATAACAGGCGTGAGACATGAGACACGAACCGCAGAGATTGAAGGGTATTAACAGATGAGCACAGAAAACGGAAATTTCGAATTTCATTATGCAATTTCTGCTCATGCTACAGGTTAAAGAGAGTGATGAGTTAGTTATGTGCAATGAAGCAACAGCTCTGAAATCCGGCGTCATACTTACCAACTAAGCATTAAAAGAGAAAAAAAAAGGAAGAGAAAGAGAAAGAAAAGAGTTCTATAACATTATCCAGATCCAGCAACCTTATTCATAGCAACTGAGATACATCCTAAACATTGTCTGAAATGCTTGCTTAAAGTCTGTGAAAACAGCTACATACTCACACACATACACACAATCAAGAAGGAAAAACAAATGGCAACTCGAAGTATGGCTTCTGCTCCCCAGCTGTTCCATAATATTAAGTATGCTATAATTTTAGCCAGTCTCAACATGAGACTCCTGAAATCACATAAAGAAGAAAAACCAGAGTATTTAAGCTAGTGAGTTTGTGTCAAAGGGTTAAACCCTAATATGAAATTTGATAATGGTTGGATAAAGAAAATATTAAACCCCCTGTTATTTTAATTTTTCTGGCCATAACTTAAAATTTTGTTTCTAATTCCTGCAGACCGAAGCATAGGTTCAGATGTAATCCCACTTTTTAAGAAACCGACGTACAGCTATTGAAGAACAGAAGTCATGTAAAGTGATTTTCACATCCAAACGTACCACACCAGAAGAGTGAAGAATAACAGCACTTAAAATATATTTGAAGTCTGACAGCATTCAGCAGACTTATTAGTAACTGAATTTCTTTGGATTTTAGACAAGCATATGTATCTCTATATGCATACATACACACATAAACACATGTGGGTATTAAATGTGGTATATAGAAATTTTACAGGTTTTGTTTTCCCTTCAGAGTTTTAAAATTGTCAGTGTAAAATGTTATTATCTTTATCTCTCCATGCAACGAAATATTTAGTTATCCAAAATATTAAAATTGGGTTAGATAAGAAGGACTTGAGAACTGACCTAGAACCAGAATGTTCTATAAACAAAATAGACATGTTAGGATTTTTAAGAGGTTGAAAACTGTCAGGAAGTGATCCTTATTTTTCATCTCTAAGGTTTGACAAGTGACAAGTATCATAGCCCGATGAGCTATAATATTTTGGGCTATAATGTAAAGCCGTTTCAATTGCTTCTGAACAAGGAGGTGGATCAACAAAGTTGAAATGCAACACTTTCCACACTCCATTTGAAAATTTTAGGATTTTCTAATACTTGTATGTTGGTTATTTGAATCAGAAATTAACTATTTAAATGTAAAATGGCATTCTAGCTACACTCAAACTGAGTTAGAAGTGAGGTGAGGTGAAGGAATCCAGAGGGATCATTAACACACACATTGCCATGACTCATCTCGCTCATCAGTTCTGACTTTTAAATAGGTGAAAAATTCACCTAGCAGAAGCCTGACAAGGTGCTGCCATGGCAAGGCTACTCTCGGTGCTTCTGGCTTTATCACACTTCGTTGTCTGGATCAACAGTTTCTTAAGTACCATCTCTGAGAATGACCGCAGAGGAAAATACCACTTATGCATGTTGGTATATTTTGATGGTCTTTTAAGATCCTTGAGCACCCCCCACCTGACCTCCAGGGAAGCAGGCAATCATCTTTGTACAGCTTGTGCCCTTTGCCACTCCTAGAAATTTCAGTCCGAATGCAGCCAAGTTGTCTGTCATACTCAGCAGAGCCTTGCTAGAGTCAAGTCAATTAAGTCTCTCGCTAATTTTGGGAAATGAGGAAAGGAAGCAAGAAGTGGATGCAGACAGAAAGACTGCAAAAGCTGCTGCAAAGCAAGATGAGAAGGCAAGGAAGAGATGGTCTAAAGATGTGGGAGCCTGGAACTGCATAGGAGACAGAGAACTAAGAGCCAGACATGAGAAAGAGCACAGCAAAAACGATTAAGTTTATGGTGAAAGAGCAGCAGAACCCATGTCCAGTACTCTTCAGAACCTGGCTGGAAATATCAGTGTTGGGTAAACTGATCCTTCTCTGTCAACTAATATCTGTGAAACACAGTGCAAAACTCCCAATCTTTCCACTTGAGGAGATTCATGCAGCAGTAAGGCAGCTTACCATTACCACCAGTTACTGCCCTATCTCAGTCTGCAGGAGGTGGTGGAAGATCCAGAGCTTGCATTTTTGCTTATGAATCATAAGGCTGTTAATTAGTGTCACAGAATTGCTTTTGCTGTATGTGTTAAAACAAAAGTGGAGGGAATTACACAAGGAAAATGTCATCACAAGACAATAAACTCATAAAGTGAAACACTCAAAACCTAGGAAACATCAAGATTAAAATTTAATGTTCTTCCCTTGTGCTTATGCATGGGATGCTTTTTAATTGGACAATCATACTCTATTTTTTTCCAGTGGACCTGTTTAATTTAATGTAGAAAGTTGATCTGTTTGGGGTTCTAGCAGTTCACACTGAATCTACTGCCTCTAAGTGCTGAGGATGCTCAGCTTACTATCACCCAGGTGGTCGACTTAAGGACAATAGTTCAGAAATGTGCAAGGTTTCAGCTTCAGTTATTCCAAAATGAAACTTCAGTGAGTTGTGAGGTTTCCTCTGATTTGGAATGAAAAAGATTTTTCCTAAGTTTAGACTGAAGAAGGGGTAATGAGAAACTCCTCCCTGCCCTGCCAGACATGCAGCCCTTGTTTCAGTTTCACATCCAGTCCCAAACTTCAAGCACCAACACCAGCAGGTGTTCCTTAGACCCTTCTACGCTGAGAAAAGCACCATTATTCTCACCTGTGAAGGGGTAATACAAGGCCAAAAAGGTTCTCAGTTCAGAGTTACAGAGCAAGTAAGCAGCAGGAGATATTAAGATGCAGGCTACTGAATTTGGATTTTTCTTGTGCAAGGCTGACCGTTACCTCCACACTCCCCTCCTTCGCTTCTTATACAATGACATTCCCACTTACTTTGGGAGTGGGAAGCAGAATTGTTCTGAACACAGACTTGAAAATATAGGAATGATTGTTTGGATCAAAAAGTCTGATGCTTTTAACACAAGGAAAATCTATGTAGAGAAGCCCCTTCTTTATGATATTTACTGTACTGAGTTACTATTTTTATTAAGAAGAGAGGGAATGAAAGAGGATTGAGAAAAAACAAACCCAAGATGCTAGTACATTTTAGAGCTCAGAATCTTAGCATCATAGAGTCAATAAGCCCTTCAATATCATTGAGCTTACCATTAACAATTCCTTTGACCTGTTCTGGTGTCAGAAATCTGGTTTACTCAATAGCTGCACAGGAAGAGTTACTCCAATTAAGAGAATATTTGCAGTTACTCTGTTTAACAGAGTCAGCACAAAGTAAAACATAGAGGCAAATGAATTATATTCCGTGCATAAGTGCAGGTATATCTCATTTTTTTTAAATGTACACATCAACTGCACTAGTCAGGTTCCCAAATATGGGAAGGTGGACTTGTCAGATATTTTGATAGGCCAAACTAAGCACCTAGCTAAAACAGCAACAGCCACAATCACACTGTATTGAAGGGCAACCACTGTAAGGATGGAAGCAGCTTTTGCTAAGGGCTGAGCTTTTGATAAAATATGTCAGTCTGAGGAAATAGAGTTTGTTACCAAATAGCATGTTCTCTACTTGTGCTGATTATCATAGCTCAACTGAAAAAAAAATGGCATGCTGAACCTGGCCAATGCTATCACAACAACAAAATTGCAACACCTGGATGGGCTGTAGCACCTTCACAGTTTCTGTATCTCTTTCTTAGAAGAAATTGCATATATTTTATAAAAATTAAACATATTCAGCAATTGTAATCTTGGAGGTCATGATCCAATTAAAGAATCAAGTCTACAGTATCTAAAATGTGGAAATTTTTTCTAGTCTCTTCTGGTCAATTATTTTTCATTTAAAAACCCAGACGTAAATGAAGTATTTTGTATCTTGAAAATAATTGTGATGTATTTTTAGAATCTGGTCAAATTTTCAGATGGCACAGTCAGGTATAGCAGGGAGCCCGCACGGTTTTGTGTGAGTCATCCTGGGGGTGATGGATGTGCGTGGATTCCCAGACAGGACTCTAGTGCCCCTCTTATGTGCAGTCTGGCACAATTCAGAGCTCTGTACCTATCTTTCAAAAATCTGCCTGTTGTAAGGACCCTGGAAACTTAGGGGTATCTAGTTTTTAACAGGACATCTTGTGGACTCTTTCTTGGAACCACAGTCTATCACAGTTCTAGATCATCTGTAGCCACCTTGCTTACAAGTCTGCCTTCACTAGAACTGGAAACCAGTGGTTTCCAGGCTAACCCCAACCCCTGGGGTAACCTTTCTGGCAGATGACTGCAGTGTTAATTTATACCTGCCTCAGGCTTTAGAATTTATGGACTCCAGAGTCAGCCTGAAAGTAGATAGTCTGGTGATACTCCAGGCACTCTACTCCAGAACTGAGTATCAGAGCTTCAGGAGTCCCAGATCAAATGGGAGTCAGCCTACAGGCTGCAAGCAGGACTGCCATAGTATCCCCAACTTCCCTGGGCTGAAATGAAAGCTCAGTCAGGTAGGTGTGGGGACAGGTTGTCTGACTTCAACATTTGGTCACACTATGCTGAATGTCTGTTCAAAGAAGCTTCTGGCTGCTCCCGACACATGTTGGTCAGTTTCACTGTTCACCACAAGGTCCAGAAGAATGTGTCCCTTGGGACTGGACAGCATGTTTCGTGGTATGTAAACGCACATGTACATACAGATGTTAAATAATTGCAAGGTTCTATTAATGAGATTCCTGCAGATAATTATTACAGTTGCTAGAAAGGTTAAGTCTAAAATCAAGTTTCTAAAAATCTTATTTTTCCAGATGTTAGAAAATACAAAGCATGACTAGGACAATTTTTAAAGGAATACAAGAATAGCCACTCTAAAGCAGTGTTCTCCAGTGCACCAAAATAATACAGAAAAACAGCTTTGCTTCATCCCAAAAGAATGAACTAGAGGAAGATGGCAGAAGGATTTAGCCTGGAAGATTTCCAAAGGTGAATAGGCAGAACCAATATGAATGCACTAACTACAGGATATATACTAGCCGTACGAAAGTGTCTGGTGTTGAATCATAGAATCATAGAATAGTTAGGGCTGGAAAGGACCTTGAGATCATCTAGTTCCAACCCCCCTGCCATGGGCAGGGACACCCCACACTAAACCATGCCACCCAAGGCCTCATCCAACCTGGCCTTGAACACCGCCAAGGATGGAGCAATCACAGCCTCCCTGGACAACCTATTCCAGTGCCTCACCACCCTAACAGTAAAAAATTTCTTCCTTATGTCCAGTCTAAACTTCCCCTGTTTAAGTTTTAACCCATTGCCCCTTGTCCTGTCACTACAGTCCCTGATGAATAGTCCATCCCCAGCATCCTTGTAGGCCCCCTTCAGATACTGGAAGGCTGCTATGAGGTCTCCTGAACAGCCCCAACTTTCTCAGCCTGTCTTCATGCAGGAGGTGCTCCAGTCCCCTGATCATCCTCGTGGCCCTCCTCTGGACTTGTTCCAACAGTTCCATGTCCTTTTTATGTTGAGGACACCAGAACTGCACTACTTACTGAGTCCATTAGGTAGGAAATGTGCAAGGACGGGTATCTCTGGTTATTGTTTGTAATGTTTCTGGTTACAGATTTTTCCTATTCAAATGTTCTCATACATTAAATTATGTTACTATTTTTTTATACTGATTCAGTTTTAAATTGCTTTTAATTTCATTTCTCTTTGGTCTTGATTATTTGCACTAGTGTAACTATACCACTTATTATACTTGAAAACCACATCTTATTTCTACTTATGTTTTATACTTTCAAGTGAACAAGTCTCTATAATTTTTTAATGTTTTAACATCTGTCAGTCTTTCTGTAGTCCTATCACTACTCTTCCATAATTTAGAATTTATTTGTGTATTTTTGCAATTGAGAAACAAATCTTGAGATAACTTGCCAAGTTATTCTTACAAAATTTGTTTTATTCAGATTTACACCTTTTCCACAGAAGTGTTTTGATTTATGCATCATGAAATAAAGGTTTCTGAACAATGAATTTCAAGTGTTACACATTCTTCTTCTCCTTCTCTCCTATGTTATCACTGCAGAATGTCTTACAACATCAATGAAAGACAGTACAGGGTACAGAACACACCACTGCCATCCAGTACTACTTTTTCATGCTGAGAAACAGAAGTCAACACAATAAAGTGTTACGCATTCAACAATTGTCTCTATCATTAGTTACCTTAATCCCAGAACCAGTGTTAGTGCTTCATGCAGACCTGAGGTTAGTAAAAGACTAAAACTTTTAAGAAGATGTAGTGGTCATTTCTGAATCAGTGTGAAATTCTTTTTAGTGTGAACAAGGGCAACAAGGAAAGTTTGCAAACAATTTGGTTACAAGCTTAGTGCTCTAGTAAAAGTAAGAGGAACAAAGGGATTTTTTGGACACTTTGTCTTACCTTCAGATATACAGAACTGATATTTAATGATCTAAAAAGAGGGGAAATAAAATAATGAAATAATCATAAGGAGTTCAAGAAATGTCAGAACAGGAAGGCCTCGAGTTACTCATTTTCTTTACAGATTTTCTCATTAGTAACCGAAAATGCAGTATCCTTTTATAAAATGGGTATTTTATGGCAAAGTAAAAATTACCTTAAAACCAACTTTGCAGCTAATAACCTGGACACAAAACTCATGATTGCAAGGCTCTCAGATTGCCAATTTAAAATTTTAAACTCCAAAAATGTAGTGAGCCTTAAAACTTTCCTATGATGGTGTACTTAGATTAAAGAATATATCTATCACAATTAGTCTAGATGAAGGAGTACCAATGTTTCCACACAGACTCTATACAGGGGTGGGAAGGTGATAAAATTCACTGTAAAATGCAGGGCCTGGGTGCTATATTAAAGCTGGTTGCCAAATCTTAATGCCAGGCATTGGCTCATGATGCCAAGAAACAGAATAAAGATTCAGAGGCAACTTTGCCCGGGCTCTCAGATATGTACACATAGTCTCTCTGACTAACGATAATTCTTAATGATGTACAAAAGGTCTGAATTTTTAGTCTTCATAGGTAAGGATACTGCATTTCAAGTAAGATTGTATAAAAGCAGTTCTTGACTCTACTTCTTACCTGTCTCTGAGGGCAAATGGTGGTAAGGTGCTGGACAGAAAACCTGAGCAGCAAAATCCTCAAATGTCGTAGGCTCTAGATGATGTTGAACAATTGTCTGCAGGTATCGCGCTCTCTCCTCATAACTAGTTTAGCCAAGAGTTAAGGATGAATTTATATCATGTACTGTAACTGCTAAATAACACTGCCTAGTAATTCAGAATTCTTTTTGCTACACATATATCATGTATTTCAGTGACTGTACACACTTTTGATTCTTTGCATACGATATAATCTGATTCACTGAAGTAATACTGACCTAAGATAAAATGATTAATGAAAATCTTATGGTTCAACCATCTTTTTTTCATGTCTGATGCAAAGCATTTTGAATTCTATTATTTTTTCAAAACAACAGTAACTTAAATACTCTCTTTTAAGTAACTGATTTGCCTGTCGTATGATCACAATTAAATATAAAAACATTAATGTTTTTAACAGGTATAGCATGAAAAATAATCTCAGCATTAACAAAATGAATGATTTTGCACTTCTCCATAACAAACTGCTTCCATAATTGCTAAACACAGATACACACAGCTAAGATAAATACAAAGTGAAATTTGAGCATTAGGAAAAACACCTCTTCAATTATGCCATTAAAACAAGCAAGAATATTTGTAAAGAATCTGCAGGACCCTTAAATACTGGCTAACAGGGTGTCGGCAGGGCACTGACAGCAAAACACTGTACTACTTCCTTTTCTCTGTGTTCTCTCCTCTCTAATATTATTGACAAGAGACCAGTATCTTGAAGTGTTGCTTTTGAAGAACCCTCTCCAGGCTTCTTGTTCCAGCAGCTCTGATTGTGCTGTTAGCACAGAAAGAGCGAGAAAAAGAGAGAATATTTCTGCTGTTCATGAAAGCAACTATGGAAATGGCTGTCAAAATGTAAAGCAGCAGGCAGCAACATACAATTATCAAGAAAAACTACCATGCTGGCTTCATGTCGTACAGTTCCCGAACTGAGAAATCAGTTAACCTTTTCTCTCACAACTTTCAAAGTCCTCCAGCTGGACTCAGTACACTGACTGAGGGAGACCTTCTCCAGTTATCTTAGAGAACCGTAAAATGATCAGAAATTTTCCCTGGCATTTATGCTTGTGCACATTTGTTTTTCCTAATTTATATGTACATCGATCATTTTCTCCTCGCATAGCTCTGTTTTCCTAGGAAAAAAACCCAACCAACCAACAAACAAATGACGATGCTGTGGAGGAATGCACTCAGAATCAGTTTCTTGATTTTTTTCTTTGCTGCTCTTTTTGGGAGAAGAGGGACAGTGAGGAAATGACCTTTCTGACTCAATTTCACCACCTGTGAAATGGGGATAATATTCATTTTACACACATTTTTTCAGCAATCCAAACATAAAACCCGCATGACAAGTGGAAAGTGTTTTTAATAACAAGTGCTAACATTTAAAATAAATAAAAATATTATTTTCATTTATAAGCAATAATATTCTCAGGTCCAAATTAAAGCTGGAAACAATACCCTTAATCTTAGCTTATAAAACTATGCTTCAACATATACAAAACTTATCCCACAAAAAACAACTTTTTGTAGTTTTCTGTACCATATCTATAGTAGGTTTTGCAGTATATCTGAATATGAAAAAACATATAGAGAATATATTATCTGAAAACAACTTCTAGTGAATAAAATGATCTTCATTTTCCTTAGACCACAGCTTGGTAACATAACTACAAAAGTGGGAAACCACTTTCCCTCCAAAATCTCTGTTCCGAATTCTTCCTGGATCCTGAGACAGCCGAACCTCAGCAGAAGTCTCAGTCTGCAGAAGCTATAACAGAAGCACTGGGACAAGAGAAAATATAAAAATCTCCCATTGTAATGGTTCTTAGGTGGGGGATAAACACAGTATTAAGCCTTAACAGAGGAGAGTAATATAGCACAGTTTTTAAGAGGCTGTGTATAAGTGGTAGAGGATGAAACTGATGGTTCAAGTCTAAGTAATACTACGTATCGCACAACTTGTTGAAAAGCACTTTTTCCATTGGGGGAGATTCACAGCTGCTGAATTTTCTGCAGTTAATAGAGTCCTTTGATTCACAGCAGTGCCCCTTGCACAAAAAATACTGGCCTTTGTGTATTACCAGAAACTAATTTTCTATTTGGCTGAAAAGGGAAAAATGGGGTTATTGCTTCTCCCTCCTACAGAGCTTTTCATTATGCCTGATGCACTCAACTTCTAAGCTCTTCTGAGAAAAAAAAATAACTGAAGAGGCAAGAGGTAGAAAAATGAGCTTGTTAGCACATTAGAAGTGAAGTATCTTGGTGGGCCCTAGAAATTCCCAGTGGTGTGTTAACTTATCACTCTATGCATGCTGGCACTGATAGTCTCCCAATTGATCACTCTCTTTTCGCACCAAAGGTGCTGCCAGGAAGCAAAGGCTGAAGGCCCACAGGAGAACAGGCTGCTATCAAAACAAGCTGTTTTTAAAAGTCTGCTTGAATGGGTAAAATGTTTCATGAAAAACTAGGGTGGAGACACCTACTTGCTTTTAAAATGCTCTACTTTCAGAGGTCTCTAAAGGAAACCTTTTAGTTCATCCTATTATATCCAAAGCTTATACACAAATAAGGCAAAAATGAAGGAAAGTTACTGTTTTGAACATGACAAGGACATTCCCATTCTCCAGTTTAGGTACCTATCCCCTAACCAAATACAGAAGTCTTGACACAGATGCTGACTGAGGGGGATAATGATATTTTCATTACACAGTGGAGAGGACATGCTTATATCAGTTCTAGAAGTCTAATTCAAATGCACACTTAGTACACCCAAAGAAAAGTAATTCAGCTAGCCAGGTTGCCGCCTGTCCTAACAACCCACAAAACCATCTGCAGCTTGTTAAAAACAGAAGCCTGCTTAAAAACAAAACAAAGCTCTGATGCGAATGCCAAGTCCAAAGCTTGCTGTATTCTGCACTAAGAAATGAAACATTCTCCACAGAACTCCTTTTGTGTATTAGACTGACTAGCTGAGATTGGGATACTTCTATCTTTCATTCGATTTGAGAACATTCCAGTATTTTAAAACTCCACATTTGTATGCTTTTGTGGCCAAGATAATCTAGTTCCATCCTGTATTTGAATGCAACTATCTGCAAGAGTGACCATAAACCCATGATAGTTAATTTCTACATTACTTCTAATAGGCTAGACATTTATTTCTTTAAAACACTGCTCTCTAGGGAAGAGTTATTAGCACCTACAAATTGAGTAGCACATACAAACTCAATGGCTAGTAATAATAGGGCAATGCAAACTGTATTCTTACTGCCTGGATGTTGCCACTGGCATCTGCAATTAAGATGGAATGGGAAGGATGCAGGGACAAACCAATGGAGAAAGACTCTTGCACAGAGAGTGACTAAACACTTAAAACAACAGCGTTGTGAGCTTTCTGCTTCTGAAGAAGGTGCTAGCTGCAACAAAACAGAATGGATAAAATGGTAATTATACGGGCACTCTCCCACATCTCTCAGCTAAAAACTTGAAGATACATAATCTGCAAAAAAGGGTAACAAAAAAAAATAATCTCATGACTTCATTATACTTTTTCAGAAGATACTGTTCTGAAAAATACAATCAGTACAAGAAAAAAATCAGGAATTGTACCTTTATAGGACACTTAGGTGGCAGTCACTGCAACTAAAACTTTATTTGCATTACAATCCCTTTTACTCATTCTCTAAATCTTCAACTACTGCTATAAATACTGAAAATACTGTACTTCCCATTATTCCTGTAAACAAGCAATTTTTTTGGACCTGGTGATTTGCACTTGGGAACAAGCACTAAAATCCTAGCTGTCATATCAACCACTTACGCTCAATCTGTCTGAAAAACACCTCATGTCTTCACCTAATAGCTCTATTTAGATTCCTGTGGCACAGTACAACCACATCCTGGAGATTCTTTTTACCTATTATAAGATAAATTATCTAGGCTCACTCTTCTCATCTGAGTTACTGCCATTCATACATACCTGGTCTAGTGAAAAGAGGTGTCTTGGGGGGCTTGGAACTAGAAGATCTTTAAGGTGCCTTCCAAACCAAACCACTATGTTTCTGTGATATGCTTTTCTCTGACCTCAGCAAATGAATTTTTATCCCTCCTTTTATCTGCTCAGAGCATTGCAGAGCCCACTTTCTGAACACACTGCTTAGGTGGAGTGTTCTCTTCAGATACTGCACCCCTTAGCGCAAATGCAGGCTACTTAACTCCATAGTCCATACCAATTTGATCAATTTTACCTAAACTGCTCTTGCCTCCAGTCAGTTGACACAGTCACTCTCACTCACCTTGACATTTTTTGACAGGTACTTTGGTACTTTTTTCCATGTGGCTTATGCCTAGCATCAGGTCTCCATAAGCATCCACAAAACAATCCCCCTGCAAATCCCCTCTATGTATTGCTATGATGTTTATCAAAAAAGAAACAAGGAAAATATCTTGGAAGACAAAAATCTGAAACAATTCTCTCACACTGCCATTTTATTTTTTTTTTTTTTATTCATGGTTTTGTCATTCTTCAGTTTGGTGAGGAAATGTCTTTGCTACATATTCCCACATCTCTAGTTCTTTAGTCTTTATTTTTCCTTTCCTGTAATTTTAACCATGTAGTCTCCACAAAATCCTGTATTTCCCATTGTTCAGCCTCTTCTGCTGTCTCCATCTTTCAAGTCCTTCTGTTGAATTCATCTCCTCATAGTAATTTCCAGACTTATTTTGTCATTCTTTCCATTTTTTTTATTTGCACCTCTCAGTTTTAGAACTGAATAAAATGCATTACAATAAATCTATCTAGTATTACGCAGTTGAATACTAGATGTATAATTACTACGTTACAGTTATCCAGGAAATACCGGCTCTAAAATGTCACTAACCTGAGGCTGAAAAAAAATGACAGCAGTTTCAACATGGAGTAAAATTTCCAATACTTTAATTAAGGATATGCCATTTCACAATGCTGTAATATCAATCTAATATCAGGGTATCTAAGTGCTAGATTCACAAAAGGGCTGGAGAGGAAATTCTAGTGCCTGCTCCAAAAACCATCTGATAACAAATGCTTCTTGAGCAGAGACTGGACTCCAGAGACTGTCTTCTCCCAGGAAAGTACCATAACCATTAGGCTATACAGATGAGTGTGTACTTTCCCTGTGATTCAGAGACCTTATTTGATGAAACGAAGAGCAATTTCAGCAGTGAACAGAGTGTGCCTGATTATAAAATGTCCTTGGTCCCAGTGGTTAGAACGGATTTGTAAGAGGCAGGAGATGTGGCCTCAAAATTGGAAACTACTCTCTCGTCTCCTGGCTGATTGATATAACTAGGGGGTTACCTCCTGTTGTGTTTGTGTGGGCTCTAATCCAGCGAGTGTACCTTCAAAACTCTTAAGCTTTGCTGCCTTGCAGGTCAGATGGGCAAAGAAATACCTACCTACGGTTGGATAAAGAGAGGCATGAACCAGGCATTTGGCTATTCAGGATACATCAAGGACTTAGCTCCTAGTGTATACTTAAGTGGGCAGATCTCCAGGGAATGTTGGCAGTGAAAGCTTTAGATACCTGTGAACACCAGGGGCACTCAAGACTAGTGAGGAACTTGTGTCAGATCAACAGAGTCGTTACATTCCTAAATGCTCTTAAGACTTTTGGAAAAAAATACAGAAAATGTTTTATCAAGACAGATTTCTTCAGCAGCTTCTGGAGGGAAGTACTATGCTGGGGAACCTACTCAATGACAGAAACTTAAAAAAGGGCTGACGAGATGCACAGTTCACCACTACACTAAAATGGTGATGGAATTATTTGTAATGGCAGATTAATAATTCATTTGTTCGACAAAATTTAAAAGGAATGTATTTGTGAAATACCTAAGTCATCAATGGCAGAAACTCTGTATTTTTCCAAAAGTCAAAAGAAAGTATTTATCACTTCAGATACTCAAAATAAAATGTTATGCCTTAGTTTCTGTTTTAGTAGATGACTTCAACATGATGTCTGGATGATTTAAAATGTATCAACATCACTATAGTTCAGGAAATACCCTGGAATTATAAAGTTTCAAGTTATAAGCTCAACAAAGCTGCAGACATTCCTACATGCCTAATGATGGGCAGGTGAAGTCCAGTAAACTGGTAATGTGACTTTTTTTGTTGTTGTTGATTTTTAGGAAAAAAACCCAAACAGAATTGTAACAAAAGAGTCGCTTTGTGAAAGGGAGTAAAAATGTGGGCTCTTCACTTGGTGTTTTTCCATCACTGTGTCTCTCATTCAGAACAAAAATTGAAATGAGACACTTTCATAAAGTTTTTGTTCATAAATCTTCCCTTCTGAACCTTATGCATTTTTATATATATACATATATATAAATATGTGTATATATGCATATGTGTGTAGTATATCACAATATAAGTGTATATTGGAATATGATCACAATAATGATAGGATGCAGCATCTGAGATTCTTTGATTCTGGTGCTAGGAAAAAAAAAGAGGTTTTGATGACTGCCTGGAAATACCTCTTAGAAAAAAGCCAGAGAATGCACTTCTAAATAGCAAGATGGACTTCTTCAGGTTGAATTACAGGCTACTGTCAGAAATACAGGTACAGCTGCATCCCTGGAAGTTCCAACTGTTAGCAAAATCATCTAAGAAGTCAATATATATTGATATGATTGTGGAGAGTATGACTTTGCCAGCCAGGTATTTGGAAAATAATTTAGACAAGCAGAAACCAAAGCACTGTTCCATCTTTAACTGGAAAATGAAAATCCTCCACTGAGAGATACCTGCTTGCAGGATCAATGGACACCTGCAAGAGTTTTTATAATTGCATGTATACATTATTTATATAAAAGAGATTAACAGTATTTTAAGGAAAGATGCATATGATGGCACCTTCTTGTTTACTACATTTGCCTCCTCAGCAAATTCAGAAGCCCACCTCTTCTTTTCTAGAAAAAAACCAAATGTGTAGTATTGTCAACATACAAAAATGCTCTTAGGATACTGAAGACCAAAGGAAATGAAGAAACAGTAAGGCACAATGAACAGAACTTGGTGGCAGGAGATTTCTTGCTCTCTGGCCTGAAAAGGTGTTCAAGCCCCACAGAATTAATTGCTACAGTTTGAGGTACTTAAAATTATGAAAGCATCAATTTTATTTGGCCATTTTTTCCTAGTAAATTACAATTCCTGACATCAGAATGTGAAAGGAGGATTGCCTCCCATAAAAAGATAAAGCACACAGGTTAGGACCAAGGTTTTATAGAAGCTGAAAGGAAAAATCAGCCATAGCAGAATTTGACTTCTAAAAGAAGATACGACAAAACCCACACATCACAGAAATGGAAGTTTTTTCTGGGAAATCTACTCTGAAAGAAGAGATTGTGCAGTGGTTGTCAAACCACCTGAACTCATACTGAGTCACAGCAATTTGTACTCTTTGTTGGCTCTTAGAGTTAAGGATGTAAGTCAGGCTGCTATCGATCCGGTGTTGGAAGCCCTGCAACTAGCTGCATTTTGTATGTAGGTGGGTGATGAGTATCAACTGTCCACACTGAGAGGAACAGTTAAAGTTCTCTTATATTCTGAAAAGTGACTCTGTAGAAGTGGCATCATGGTGTTCCCTATTTATTGCATTTCAGCGATTTCCACATCTAGTTTGCACAGTATACAAATAGAGATTTTTTTTTCCAGCTGCAACTTCTGTTTACTGAAGTCAACTTGGTATCTCAAAGTCAGCCTGGGTTCTTTTCTGTTTTTTAAATACTGCCAATACTCAAAATGGCATATAAATATTTTGCTCTGTGCATCTGTTTACACAGCTATGCTGTAAATGAAAGCAGCTTCTGCATATGCAATTGGAACTTAGCCATAACACTGATGATTCATAAAGCAGAATTCAGTTCATTCTCTTCATATCTGATGCAAGCTATTTAGATGAAAGAGAAGGAAAAAAAATTACTATGTTTGACACTACTAATAAGGTGAAAGAATAAGAATTTTATATTTTTCTAAGGTGATTTTTTTTCTCTACTGAAACCATATTTTCAATACTAGCAACAGCACTTTTGGAATAAAATGCAATAGTATATTTTCTTATTCATAAAACCAGAACATAAACTCAAAGGAATCAGTTATATTTTAAAATTAAACTTTATGTTGCATTTCATTGAAAACATTTTAAAACTGCAGAAGGGATTCAGTGTTAACTACCCAATATCACTAATTTTAGGAACTAATGTATATGACAATCTACTAATTAATGCAGTTATCTCATTAAAAAATGAAAATAAGTATAAAAACAAGTAACAAACTGACTGTAGAATTTAAACAAACATAAAATGTAATAGCTAACATCTTTAATAAAATTTTTTTTCAACACAAGTTGTAACTGCAAAAGGGCTTTCTGAGGTATATATATTTTTGAGGTACATATATTTCTTCTTCATGAAGAAATTACATTGACAAATCCATATAAATTAATCCCATCATTCCGGATCTTGCAATTTGTTTCAAATGCACAAGTTATATCATTCTTTAAATTAATATAATTAAGATTACTTTTCATTTTTTACACTACGAAAAAGTTCAATGAATCTGTGATAAATTAAAAGTTATCAGGCAAATGATAACACATACTTTTGCCATTTAGAGGCTTTTTTTCTTTAAGAGTACTAGTCTTGCAGCTAAAGGAGATTACTTCCAGTGTATCTAATCTATGGTTAAATGTCCTGCAAGGTAAGCATAGGCTAGATAAAGTTGCAGCCACTAGGTGTTTCCAAGTCAATCCTACTGCTTTCTGCCTAGTTTACTAACATATTATATATTGAAAAGGATTGACTTCATCCAAGTTCACATAAAAATCTTCGTTTTTACAGTGTAAGCACTTTCAAAATTGCTAAATTATGGCAAGAAACTCTAATTGCTGCTTACATTTTCACTGAAAAACCAAATAAACATTCTGCAACACTGTCAGTTCTAGGAAAATTCTTGATATATTGTTTATTTTTATGTTATTCCATCAGATCTTACAGCTACCCAAATTCTTCAGTGGTTTGTAACATCATCTAGGAAGGAAAAGCTGTGATTCATCAGCACAGACAGAGCTGGGCTTTAATCCATTCCTATAACCATATTGCCAAGTCTATATTGTTTACATTGCGTCTCAATTAAGAGACAGGCAGGACACCTGGTACTTCTTTATCTAAGTCCCACGGGCTGCCAGATGACTCAAAATCCATAACAGGTGCTAAGGCAGTGTGAGTGTAGCACCATTAACACAAGCGGGAATTGGATAAAATTTGGCCTATGCTTAACCACTTAAAACACTCAATTATGAAATGAAAAATGTAACCACTCTGCACCAAGCTCCTTTACAAAAGGCACTTACAAAGATATGCAGAATTAAAGTGCAAGTGTAATGGACTTAACATAAATTTTAAATTTTAGTATAAATATTCCTAATAAGAATAACCTATAAATTCCCCAGTTATATTAAAAAAAATTGGTTTTTTTAAGATAACCATATAAATATATGTACTTACTGAACTGAATAAATTCTAATTTTGATCATCTGTTTAGGCAGCAAAAATGACAAAACTGATGCTCAGATTTCTAGCAATTTCAAAATTAAGGGGGAAAAAAATCTGAATTAACAGTACTACTGAATTCTTAAACTCTGTAGAATGCAGATGTTATTTTATTTTAAGGACTTTGGCAAATGAAAGCATCTTACGAAAGGATTTAAAGACCAACAAGGTTCAAGTGAGAAACTATATGATAAAAGATACTCCCTTTGCACTGAAAAAGCCCACTGCAGATCTCTTTTCTGCACTTTTTCAGCTGACTGAACTAAGTATTAAGTTTAGACACCGACAGAAAACACTGCATGATAGAAAAAATGAGTATCAGAAATTTTACAGTGGACAATTACTTAAGAACTATCTGTATCTAAATGTGCAGTAATCCAATTAAGTTTCTATTTAATATTGTAATTATCAAGAACACAATATAGTGATTTTATTACCAGAGTAAGCAGTAACAAAGTACAGTAAACTGTCATTTAAGACAGTGTCATAGTATCTATGATAAGCAGCATATTGGCTTAAACTAATGCACTATATGCCTCTAGGGAATGACAGGCTCAGAGACTGGGTTTTAACATCAGAATCTATCCATTAATCTTGACTTAAATATAATCTACTCTGCAGTAAGAGGAAGAATGGGCATTCAATGAATTATCTGTTTGAAATATAGCAGGAGCATATTAACACAAATATATAGTAGAAAGTCTCTGTTTTGGTACCATTTATTGTGCATTGTTGGGTTTACAAATGCTGAACTGCATTGTAGCATCAAATTAAAAAGATAGTAAGAACAAATGACTGGTGTCATCCCAAGGACGAATACCTCAGCACAGTAACAGATTACTCATTAACTCTACTGACTGTGTGGTTAGAGGAAAATTACGGTATTTACAAATACCCCACTCATGTTTTACTAACAGGCTATGGAGGTGAAAACAAAACAGTGAAGGAAACAGTGCTGAAGCCCTTACACAGGCAGAATTCCTACTCCAACGTCCAGGGAGGATTTGTCTTACTAATGTATCCAAGACAATCGATGAACCTATAAGGTATGTTGTGCTAATTGTTTTGAAGCCCATTACAGCTGCCAGTGCTTCAGGCACTCTTTGGAGCAATGCTTCTGCCAGCAGCTAGCCCCGCTGGCATGCAGCCACTTACCTGGCAGTGCTGGCTTTGCAGGAGGCAGCAGGGGAGGCACAGGCACAGGCACAGCCAGGGGGCCACCGGGCTGAAGTTTATTAAAGGTGCTGCAAGGGTGCCAATGAGAGATGTTAAGGTGCTGTAGTCATCACTTCTGCCCACAGATAACATGAAATAGTACAGGCTGGGGGAACCGCAGCCCCACATACTAACTCCTGATTTTGGGAAAGGATTTATCCCTGCTGTCCCTCAGCGTTACATCAGTTTTAACTCAAGTAATTAAGGTTGATGAGTGTAAAAATAGAGAAGCAAAACTGGCTCTTCACTCCGTGGTTATAGGGAATGAATGTTTAAGCCCACTATTTTCATACATTCAAATATTTGAATTTCTACCTTAAATACTTTTTTTGCATATACAGACATATCAACTGATGAGGAAACAGTACAGCAAATGCCCTTTATGAAGACATCCCTACAGACTCTAAAACTACACAAATAAAAATTATTATTAATATTAAATATTGTCCAGTGAAAAGACTGCCCATATAGGTATGTATTAAATTGCAATTCTACACTACACAGTAACAAAGAAAACTTCTCTAATGAGAAGCTTTGCCATTAATTACAATCTGTATTGTAATAAGCTTGACAACTACTTTTCTTTTTTTCTTCTCTTTTTGAAGAGAGTATTTTCTCTTTACCCTGGGTTGCTGCAATTCTGGTATGAGATAATCTACTTATAAGTCATTTCAGAGGGCAGCAAAGTCGATTTTAAAAATTATTTTTAAAACTCAAAGACAGGCTTCTTCTATCTAAATGAAGAAAACAAATATTAATGGTCAGTTACTTCCCTCTTTCTTTATTTTGAAGGGTAATTAGTAAAGCAGCCCTTTCACTCTCCTCCCTAGTGCTGTCAAGCTGTTGAGAGCAGTTTGCAGCACTACAATGGTACTATTGTGAACACAGCCTGGGCTTCCTTCCCACAGAGAGTTAAATGGGCAGTTCCCGCTGCCCATGATTGGTGTCCAGTGAAACAATACTCAAGAGCCAGGTTTTATCAGCTCTGCGCCAAAGAAGAGAAGCCAGGGAACCCAAGCCTTCATATCATGCTGAACCATATGCCAACCCTGCTGGCCCCAAAGGTTTATCACTAAGAATCAGGATGCATCATGTCCCCTGTGAAATTTCACTTCACATACCTTCTGTGAAATGCATGGCTTTGCTGAAAACTGACCTTTTTCCACAATTGGCAAGAACAGATGGACGGCAACTATGGTTTGGCAAGCAGAAATGAAAAGATTTTCTAACAGCCTGCATTCTTCAGTGTTTGGGAGGAGAAGCATTCAGAAGGAGATAGATACATTTGTGACCCACAGATCTAGTCAGGTGCAGTTAATCAGCAATTAAACTATTTTCTCAACGGCCAGAAACTACACTGAGATTAATTTGATTGGCCAGGCCATGATTAGGACTCATGTCCTTCGGACTACCATATGGTAATTCCAATTACTGTAATACTAACTTTTAATCCTTGCTTTATGTTATTCTTTTTTTTTTCTATTAAGTATCTACATACATCCTTTTTGTTATAATTTCGACCTGTTTAATTAGTGAAGTACATTCCATTTCCTGCTAGATGTTTCCATATACTGAATGGTATTATATATAACCCCTTTTCTCAGTAACTGAAATACAGACCTATAAGAGAACAAAAGACAACCAGTGTGCTAGTTTCTATTAATCTCCTCATTTTTTTTGGTACCTATCATCTTCTAATCCCACTGTTGGCACTGGAAAGCATGCCCCAACTGTCTTGATTACCATATGCAGAATGATGCAGAAACAGTTTGCCAATATCTTATTCAACTCACTTGAAAACATCACTCTGTCTCACAGATATCACTGTTGGTTAGTTTTGCTTGTTACAAATAATCACCCACATTTCCCACCAATTTAAATACCAGAATCAACCATACACAATGGTATATACTTGTTTTTTATATACACACCTCTTTTAGTATTTTAACATACAAATCTTTCAAGTTGTTTGCAAGTCACTTCTGTTATTAGGGGTAAAATTATGACTAGGAAAGGATTAAACCAATAAACAACGCTGTCTTTTGCAACAGAAACATTTAAATTTTTAAATAGTTTAAAAACATTTCTATGTTTAAATCTTAGGAATGTCAGGAAAAACTGTTTAATCTTCCCTGATTCTATTCACAGACTTCTGAGAGCTATCAAAGAAATCTGCATGAATTTTAACACCTTAAGGGGCAAGAGTCTTAACATTTTAACAAAGGGCTTTTGTTACCCAAAATGTTTAATTAATTAAAAAGGTTAAGTAGGTATTAACAACAACCCTGTCATTTTGTGTTATGTACAAGGCAATCAATCTGCAAAAGATTAAACTAGTTTATCTTTTTCATTCCAGTTTAAGGAGTCCTAGCCTTCTCCCTGCAAATTTTTAAAAGAGGGGTGTATCCACATTTAAAACAGATTTGATAATGAAAGAATGATTGCTCTACTAACTTCCAGCTTACAACATACAAAAATTTCCTCTCCTAAAAAGACGCAGTAACAAAGAACTCCCCTCCCTCAAGCGATCTGTACTGACAGATTCAGAACTTCCTGAAGGCTGATAAAGCACTTCACTGCCTTTCACGGTATCCCATTGACATCCTTTTATTCTAAACCAGAATGACAGTGGCATAAACCTACACATATTTTATACAGAAATGAGTAGAATCAATATCTCCCTTCAGATGGGTAAACTCAATTTATGGAAGAATGTAGAAGTAAAAGAACCTAGAATATATTAATATTACAGAAAGATTTGAGCTTCCAGATCTGAGAGACTCAAATCTGTTGCCGAGTTGTCTGTTTACAACATCAACAGAGCACTCAGCCTTTTATAAATGCAATTATTAGCAGATAATTTTATTGCTAGAGTCAATCAGTTTTGTCTCATTTGGTATTTTGCTTTTTTACCGCTTTCAAGACAGTCTCATCCATTTCATTAGGGAAGAGTAACTAATAAAAAAAAGCCATACTTACTAGTTATAAAATAAATCATAGCTATTTTGTGATGACAACAACATTAATACCTTTTAACCCATGCGATTACACTATACCTCTTTAACAAGTGCTTCCAGCATCCTGGTTCATAGATAGCCTATAAGAAGAGGTAGAGACAGAAGAGCTACATGGGGTAAAGATGGCGGGTTCCGTGGGATTAGAAGCAGGAAATTACTGAAAAAAATACATTTACCTGAACATGTACAAATCCATAACTGCTGCTAAATCAAAGTATGTATGCGTGTTTTGCTAAAACGCTCAGACTATATATATGAAAATATACATTACAACACAGCCTTCAAGTCTGACACTTCAATTTACTCCTCATTAAAAATGCATGAAAACCAATTAAAATTATATGTATGTCAACATGAAAATGCAGTAAAACAAGTGGCTTGGTACACGTATCTGCAAGTATTTCTCCAGCAGTTACTTAAGTGTCTATATGATAAGAACTAGGGCAAGAGTTTAAAAACCCATCACAAATGTTGGTTCAATCAATTGTCTCTAGTGGCTAGAATCAAAGGCATTTAAAGTGATGCTTTGGAATTATTTTGTGCAAAACAATCCTGTTCTTTCAACAGGTAACTAATAAATGATGGCTGAGAACAGGCTTGCATTACCTCTGAGGTCCAACTGTTACTCAGAACACTGCCTACTTTTGCTCCCTGGTGTTGCATTTTAACTCTAATTGCATGATCAAGCCAATAAATTTGACTTGGGAGACAAAAAACCACTACAGAAGTATCTACCCTGACAAAATCAGAGGCTGCAAGAAAATGCACTTCAAACAGAAGTCAGACAAGATGAGACAAGTGAAGGAGAGGTATCAAGGCTTGAAAGACAGTCATTAATACTGACAGATTACTGTAATTCTGGCTGTCAAGGTGATCGATTTAAGCAGCATATGCCAATCAATACTCTCCTCATTTACTGAGCAGCATTAAATATATAGTTAGGTAAGATGTCCCTAAGACACGATTCAAACCATACTTAACAAACATAAATTGCACAATTTATGCTTTGGAATCTTAGCTGTTTTTTCATTTGGCCATTTTAACTGGGCAAACTTCAGTGTGATGTTATCCATACAAAAGTTACTTTAGATGATTCTATTCCACTGCATTGCCATCATGTATACACTTCCTTTATGTTTCAAACTGTACCAATTTTCTGTATTTCTGTGTATTAACACATAAATCTCAAATATAAGCATTCTAAAATGCAGCAGTTATTTAAGCACTGCTCATTTTGCTTTTTTTTTTGCATTAGTGGTTTGCCATTCTGATGTATGTTAGCCATCCATGGTTAAAAACAAACCAAATCTTTCTTGTATTTCTCCTGGAATTTTCCTTACAATAGTCTCTTATTGTTCAAATATACTTGTGACATCAAAGGAAAATACATTAACTTGATGTATTTGTTTAGGTGGAAAATCCTATAAATATAATAGCTATTACTGTCATTGCATACCTACTAGTAGTCACACACTCTCATGCATAAATGCGCAAATGCACGCAACTCTAAATAAAATTTTTCCCTTATATTTAAGTCTTTTTATAATGCAAAGAGAAACTGTTACACGATTCCTTGAAATGGAAATACCTGAACAGCCCATTAAAACAATCAGATACTTATAAATGCCTTGGAAATCTTCAGTTTTTCATGTTATATCATTGTATGCATGCATTTAATTAATCACATTTTGAATTGTTAAAAGATCAAGAATGCTGAGGAAACTTCAAGGGAAAAAAGAGGCTTATAAAAGGTGGAAGCAAGGACAGGCTGGCTGGGAAGAATACAGGGATGTTGTCTGGGAAGCTAGGGACCAGGTTAGGAAAGGTAAGGCCCAGTTAGAATTAAACTTGGCTAGGGATGTGAAAGATAACAGGAAGGGATTCTATAGGTACACTGCAAATAAAAGACAAGACTAGGAACAACATGGGCCCTCTCCAGAAGCTATCAGGAGAACTGGCTACCCTGGATTTGGAGAAGGCTCAGGTTCTTAATGACTTCTTTGCCTTGGTCTTCACTGGCAAAGGCTCTGACCACACCACCCAAGTCTTGGAAGGCGAATGCAGGGACTGTGAGAATGAAGACCCTAGGCCCACTGTAGGAGAGGATCTGGTTCGAGACCATCTTAAAAATCTGAACGTGCACAAGTCCATGGGACCTGATGAAATCCATCCGCAGATCCTGAAGGAGCTGGAGAATGAAGTTGCTAAGCCACTGGCCATCATTTTGAAAAATCATGGCAGTCAGGTGAAGTTCCCGACGACTGGAAAAAGGAAATATAACCCTCATTTTCAAGAAGGGGAAAATGGATAACCCAGGGAATTACAGACCAGTCAGTCTCACTTCTGTGCCTGGCAAAAACTTGGAGCAGATTCTCCTGGAAGGCATGCTAAGGCACATGAAAGACTACAAGGTGCTTGGTGACAGCCAGCATGGCTTCACCAAGGGGAAATCCTGCCTGAACAATTTGGTGGCCTTCTATGATGGGGCTATGAAACTGATGGACAGGGGCAGAGCAGCTGATGTCATCTACCTGGACTTGTACAAAGCATTTGACACTGTCCCACATGACATCCTTGTCTCTAAATTGGAGAGACATCAATTTGATGGGTGGACCACTTGGTGGATAAAGAACTGGCTGGATGGCCGCACGCAAAGAGCTGTGGTCTATGGCTCGATGTCCGGCTGGAGACCAGTAGCAAGTGGTGTCCCTCAGGGATCAGTGTTGGGACCAGTCTTGTCAACATCTTTGTCGGTGACATGGACAGTGGGCTTGAGAGCACCCTCAGCAAGTTTGCTGATGACACCAAGCTGTGTGGTTTGGTTGATACGCCGGAGGGAAGGGATGCCATCCAGAGGGACCTCAACACTCTTGTGAGGTGGGCTGATGCCAACCTTATGAAGTTTAACCATGCAAAGTACAAGGTCCTACACCTAGGTCGGAGCAATCCCAGGCACAGCTACAGGTTGGGCAGAGAAGATAATCAGAGCAGCCCTGTGGAGAAGTACTTGGGGGTGTTGGTTGATGAGAAAATGAACATGAGCCAGCTTCAGTGTGCGCTCACAGCCCAGAAAGCCAACCATATCACGGAGTGTGACCAGCAGGTCAAGGGAGGTGATCCTGCCCCTCTACTCTGCTCTTGTGAGACCTCACTTGGAGTATTGTGTGCAGTTCTGGTGTCCTCAACATAAAAAGGACATGGAACTGTTGGAACAAGTCCAGAGGAGGGCCACGAGGATGATCAGGGGACTGGAGCATCTCCCGTATGGAGACAGGCTGAGAAAGTTGGGGCTGTTCAGCCTGGAGAAGAGAAGGCTGCATGAAGACAGGACAAGGGGTAACGGGTTCAAACTTAAACAGGGGAAGTTTAGATTGGACATAAGGAAGAAACTCTTTACTGTAAGGGTGGTGAGGCACTGGAATGGGTTGCCCATGGAAGTTGTGAATGCTCCATCCCTGGCGGTGTTCTAGGCCAGGCTGGACAGAGCCTTGGGTGACATGGTTTAGTGTGAGGTGTCCATGCCCGGGGGGTTGGAACTAGATGATTTTAAGGTCCTTTCCAACCCTAACTATTCTATGATTCTATTCTAAGCAGAACTAGGACTTGGGAGAACAGCAAAACAGAGCAAATCAAAGTACAGGAAAGACTGAACATCACATTCTCTACCTTATGATTCCTGCTTGAACTTGGAAAACAATTTCTGTAGTGAAACAGTAGATTTTAGAAACAACTCTTATCTTCTTCTGTAAAAAACAGTGGGGGTCATATGATGAACTCATCCATGGCTCTCCCTTGAACTTATTTCAGATAAGGCTACAATGTTATAATTCAGCGATTGGAAAAATATTCACTGAAATTCTGAATTTTTCAATTATTTGTTGTAAAGGCATATGGAATAGTATCTAAAAAGTGTATAAATCATTATTTTAAATGTTCCTTCTCATCTGTGATGACAGACAAATCAGTAACAGGCATGTTAGAACATTATTAAATGTCTTGCATCAAAATTGTATTGCCAGAAATATAGCAGTTTGCTGAGAATCTTTGCATATAGCAGTTAAAAAAAAAAATCTAATCCAGAACATATTAGAAGAGCAACTATAACGGCATGCATTATTCCTTTCAGTATACCAAAATCAACTAGTGGCACTGTAAAAAATGAATTCATGATACACATTTATGGAGAGAGATCACTCCCTAAGCCTCTTCCATTTGATACAAAGTTATCACTAATGTTATCGCACATACCGATTGCTGTATTCATTTTTTTCTCAATGCATCTATAAGATAGAAAACTTAATGGACTAAGAGGAAGGGAAATTGGCATTGCCAAAATCAGTGCTTTTCAGCTTTAACTTCTAACTTCCAGTCTTAGTAAGAATCTCCAAAGTCTGCACAAATTCCAGTTTAAAAATGTAAATCAAAACAAATACTTTTAATTAAATGAAGCAAACGTGGTCAGAGAACCCGAAGAATACCCTTTGCTCACTACATATCATTATTTTTATATATCAGTATTATATCAATACTTTATTTTTAAAGATGAGCTTTCCAATGTCTGCAATTCTATCTTGAGGCAGATGATGGTTGAAGAGGCACAACCAACAGTGACACTACCAGTTCCAACAAAATCCTTTCTTGGGGCAGTTGAATATTACATCAAGCAAGAAAGCTTCTACTGATCTATGAATTTTTAATACAGAGTAAACTTTTAACAAACCACTCAAAGACATTATTTTGTTTATGAAGAAGTTACTGTCTTGTCAGATACGATATGGGGTTAATATCTTCCTTTTGTCTGGAAGACAACCAATAAAAAGGTTAGCTACATCAAGTACCAAATGCTTAGACACAGAGTGTCAAAAATTTTTCAATTTTGATAAAAAAAAAAATTATCCAATCATTTACATATATTTTCTGCAATATAACATTCTTTGGATGGAATTATTAAAATAGCAAGATATTTTTGCTATCTAAGTTCATCTGTTTCATATGACAAAAAAAAAAAAAAAGCCAAAAAAAAGGCCGGCCAATTCTTGGCATTAGGTCAAACACTTCATAGATGAATATAAATAACTGAAAATCATACTATGATGACTATGGATAAAACAGTCTTCTACATTCCATTAAAAAAAAATCAGATTTAAAAAATGCTAAATTGGATTTTTTACTCTGTGTCAGCTATATACTATGTACTATCATTTGTGAGGGAAATACTACATAAGACAGAAGCCATGGTGTCTGAACTGCACTATCTGAAGAGCAGATAGCTTGAAATAATTGCTAGCACTCCAAAATTTGTGTACAATGTGCAAAAAGTAACACTAGTTGTTTCACAATTGGAATTTCACTCCCATAGATTTTACAGTATTTTTCCAGTTCTGTTATAATAATTTTAACAATTTGGATCACTGGAGGTACTTACTAAACCAACTAAAGAACATTACTTTGGTGTACCTCTTGGCATCTGGCTAGCATCTGTTGTTTATTTAGGAAGTTCACATAAAACTTTATATGAAACCACTCTTTCTATTGTACAAAATATTTAGTATTGATCCATTTCCCGCACATGGTAGAATCTGAATTCAGAATGTAACAAAGTGCTTGCTCTGAGATGCAAGCCATGAATAAAACTATTCATATCAGGAATCTCAATGCAATCTAGTAAATAGAGTATTTAATAATTCCCTAAATATTGGTCTCCTGATTCTACATCATAGTGAAAATGACTGTATTTCGCATGTCACTTGCTGCTGCGTGCACATATGCTACCTGTTGGTGAGGGAGTACTAGTACAAGAAAGCCAGGTCGCCAAATGATAGTGAGGGAGTGCAGAATCCTCGAAGGGGGGAACTAAAGCAAATTCCAAACATCAGTGCAGAAACTGCACTCAAAATGGCAATTATTCTGTTCACAGAGCTGCAGCAACGAGTATATCAAGCATCAAGCAGGATACCTGCCATGCATGACTGATGTTGGTTGATAATTTAAAGAATTTTTTTCATCTTAAAGTACTACAATACAGAAACATAGTATTCTGAACAAATAATAAGACACAAAACAGATGAAACCTTTAAATATCATTAACACAATCAAATCTTTGAAGTGTTTGCTATCTAAGTTTGCTATCAGAGATGTCAAAATAATACCAGAAAGAGGATGGTGATTGACAGAATATGTCAATCTCAGAAAGCTACTTCAGCCTGTACAATATATGCTCAAAGTTGAGGCAGACTAAAAGGGAGATGAGTAGTATTTCCTGTATCCACGCAACCATTATTATACTATTCACACATACTACCCATTGCCGCATCATCATTAACAGACTAGTGCAAAACGGAAAAAGTTGCAATCAGGTTACATGAAGAGGACTGAATATCCCTGCTGATTACAAATGACAGCTGCCTTTTTTCAGTCAGATCTGCACTTAGAAAATGCACTAACTCAGAGGACAGGTGAACACTCCTTGGAAGCAGGAGGGTCAAACTCAGTGCTACTTTCTTCACATCCCATACACAAGCAGATCAACACAGTCCAATTAAGTGTTTACCTTGGTCCATCACCACAGAGATCTTCACTATGCCATTGTAAATATTCCTCAAAAATACATAAGCACATACCTATTGTATCATCAACTCGACACTGAGTCAAAAGGTGCTCACCAGGTATTACATAGCAGAGTGAATTGAACCACACACCTGCAGGCACTGAGACATCCATACACTGATGCTGGCTTTGAAACTAATTCTGTTGGTCTGCTATGGGAAAAGGAGATCTAACATAGAAGCATAGGGCTTTAAATGTGTTCTGTCTGACAGCAGTCTCAAGTACTCCTGTTTCCTCAAGAACCACGTTCAGCTGAATTTCTACTAACCATCATCAAAGTTCCTAATATAACTGGTATATTAGATACTCATAAGTAAACAAAAATTATTTTCAAGCAGATCACTTCATAATTCTCTTTCATTGACAAAATTATGGTCTTGGATGTGCAGGAAGTCTTGGTTGTCAGCTTTACTTACCCGGCTGGGTCTCTGCTTTTGGTATACCTTCCAAAAAAATAGCTTTTCTGTTCCTTTTATCCTCCCCTCTTTGAACATACTGTTTTCACCACTGTGAGCCCTCTTTTAATTTGCTCCAGCAACACTCAACACAAGGAAAGACCACCTTGAACAATGAGTCCTGTCTTCTGCGAAAGACAGTAAGTCTAGCAGGGTCTCAAGAAAAGCTATTTAACCACAGACCATCAAATACTCTTGCCCCCATGCCTTTCAGTCCACAACAAACTTAAAAGCCAGTAGTGAACTGCTACAGCCATAGCTAAAATATGCCAGAGGAAAAAAGTGGGAGACACTAAAGACAATCCTTGATGTCTTCAATTCCCTGCTATTGCAGGATCATAATTAGATTCAATTTTCAAATATTCCTAGTTAACAGACCATGTCCATGTTACAGGAAACACCCATGAGTCTTCGCCATTCTTGTTTGAGGGAAATTCCTTCGCCATTCTTGTTTGAGGGAAATTCCTTCCTGACCTCAAATCTGGACATGGGTTGAACACCAACAGCATGTCCATGACTTTTTTAATCAAGATCTTTTTAAACCACTGAGAGTTAGACCAAGCTTTGAAGTATAACATTTTTTTTGCTGTTCTCCACTGACAGCTGACTCCACTATAGCCTAATTCAAGCCAGGGAAGTTTGTAGATTTTTTTCTAATTTTATGCCAAGCAAACAGCTTTTAAAGAACTGCCCACACCCCCATTCTAATTTTTAAAGTATTAAACAAAGCACTCCAAGCCAGGTGGAAAAAGAATTCTACACACTACTTAACAAAGTCACCCTTTAACATCAGTGCCCAATCAACTGGTGCTTCATAAGCTTACAAAGTGATGGTGCAAAACATACCAACCAAATACTATCTCATCTTAAATACAGGTAACACTTTCCAGTTATCATGCTAACCATATTAGGGGACAAATTATCAACATGCTAACGGAGGCCATTAATTATATCATGAATTACATGCAGTGCTGTGATCCATATAAAAACCCCACAATTCAGAGAACTGAATTAAAAGTGCAATATACAGCTTTTAGGAACCAGCCAATTCCTAGACATTGACTTTGGAAGATATGTCCAAGGTATTTATTATAACGTCCATAGTCTGTAAAGAAGCTTAAACATACAAGTTTGTGGGTTTTTTTGGTACTGAAAGTTTGCTGTTTCCAAGTAAATTGTTTTCCAATTGCTCACCACTATACATCAATATAATGCTATAAGCCATCACTTTTCATGGTATAATGATGATAATACATTTTAAATTCTTTGATTAAGCCACTTGAGTAATGGCAAAAAGATCGGACCTTTCCAAACATAAAAATACAATGAATCAACATGTCATCTAAAGAAATGGCACAAACGTCATTTAATGTGATCACATCAAACACTATCCATCATTCATCTGTAAATCCACTTCATTATATCTAATACAACCTCCAAGTATTAACAATCAGCCTTAGAAAAAAACAGTCTTTAAGCAACAATCTATCACATGACAAATAAAAATATCTACAGCTTGGGTGGAAAGTAAGAATTGAATTTCTTTTGGATCAAAATTTAAACTTATTTTTCAGTTAGGAAATTGAAAAACAGTATGTTCTTTATTTAACTAACAGGTATATAACAGAACTGAACCTAAACAAGGGGAGAGGTAGAGGTGACTTGACTTACCTTATGTTTTTTAATTTCTGGTTGGTAAATCTATTCTTCCAAGAGCAGCCCTTTCAGAACATTACAATTTCAGTTCCCCTCCTCCCAAAAAGTGAGATAACTTTTGACATCTTTACAAAGACACTATCACTATTTTGACAACAATTCTGTATTCCGAGCTGAATAAAAAAACCCTGTATGATGAAAATGTAACAAATATCACATCTTGAAGGAAAGCAGCATTCATATCCTTCTTGGGACTAGACAATGAAACTAAATCATATTAATACTGGATAAATATTTAACATCTTTAAGTAAAGAAAGATTATTAACACTATGGCATTGCTATTTTAAAAAAAACTACTCACAAAATGGTCACAAAAATAATTTTGCTAAGAAAAAGTGATACGTACATGTTATAAAACATTACAAACAGGCAATTTTTCAGCACTGAATCTATTTTTCACTCAATTAAAAAAGATGGTCTTAATCTGAATACTCTTCTATAGGTTTAAGTTCCCTAAAGGCACCATCACCAGGGAAAAAAATAATAAAATTACCCTATATTAATCCAACAAATACATAAGATGACAGAAAACAAGAAAATCGTATCTTTAGAACTGCAAGGAAATGTATATGCCTTGGAAACCATTTGAGTGAAAGGATACAAGTTTTGGTATAATGGTATTAATGATTTCAATGCACGGCTTGCATTTATAGCTGTTGCACGAACCATAATAGGAAGAATTTTTCCATTCACAATAGCACCATCAAAGAGTGGACCAAAAAATGGAACCTGAACAAAAAATTAAGAAATTCAACATAAAGCAAGATCTTAGCTATAACAATTAGCAATCAACATTAACAATAGAGCACTCAAATATATCTTTTTTTCCCCTCCTCATTGCTAGATAATCAGACCAGTTATTGTGCTCCATGACAGACCTTTTCTCTTGTGGAAATATACAGCCATATAACTGCTTGATATCCTTGGTAACAGATAACACAGCATTTGAAGAAAATTAAGCAACCATTTGAATGCTATGTCTCATCAAAGCTAATTTCCAACATTTGCTGCCAAAATCCTAGGAACAGTCATACATACGATGTTTATGAGGTTGAAAGGCTAAATGACAATATTGTAGGTGGTAGTAAGCAAAAGGAATAATTACTCAAATTTTTAAGCAATATTTATCATGGTTTTAGATATAACATGCCTGTAAGGACCAACTCAATGTGCAACTGCCATACACAATTACTGGTGGACCGACCCTCACCTTCCATTTTCTTTTATTCTTCTATCTGTTCTTCTTCCTTTCTATGGTATCCATAGAAATGGATTGTAAGCCCTTTACAGGAGAAATCTGTGGTGAAAGTTCAGCCTCTTTGGACTCTAAGTGGAAGGCCTTATTTGTGAGATCAGTAGAAAACCCTGATGTTTATTACAGGTAGCACCCAAACAGTTTACAGAACAGATGGATCTTACGTTTTGGCAGGAATTTCTCTCTGATAAGCATAACTCTCTAATTAAAAAAAAACACAAAAGAAAGCAAAACAAAACCCCCTATTAAATATCTTAGTTTCCTGTATGTGTGAATAAAGTTCTGCAGTTGCTAGCATAAAGCATGTGAAGAAGAGCAAAGTTTGTGTATCAGGTCAGCAAAGGGAGCAGAGTGTACACTAAATATTCTTCCTGATCAGATAAAACCAATGCTGCAAAGGGATTTTAGATCCCAGTATTATTTTCTCCATCAGTCATTTAACATAGTTTTGAGAACACTAAAATCTGATAGAAGGCACATCTTCTTTCATATACAAGGACCTCTTCTTGGACTAACAACAATTCCTGATCTTAGTTTTCTTTCTTAACCTGCACACCTCTAATAATACAACTCTTTATATTTAAAGTAGCAAAAGAAATATTAAAACTATACATAACCAGCAATAACAAGACCATGTGCTGTGTATCATTTCATGCCTATTGTCAGATAAAGACCGTCATCCTATAGGGGAATCCTATTTCTGTTATACCTCATTTATTACTATTACTGCTTTTAGAAAGAATATTTGAAGTACAGAAATTTATGGCAAGTGGCTTCACACACAGAATGTATGCAGGTCAAACCCTCATGACTACTTTTAGTCAGTTAGTATTCGCTACCCTAAACCATTGTTTTAAGAACAGGGCCAGTATAGACATTTGAGGAACAGTCATTAGAAAAAGTGCTCATATGCCTAAGAGCTGAATGGCCTTGCTTTGCCTAATTAAACTCCAAATTTTTGTGTGGAGTCAAGGAGAAAGAAAACTAGCTTTCAGAAGAAAATATGACATGGAGGTGGATAAACTGGAGCAGGCTATTATTCAACCACCACAGTCACGTATCAAATTTGATAAAAAAGTTTGCCAAGTTTATCTTAACATTTAAATGATTATGCAGAATATTCTAGCTTTGTTTCCAGTTTATGATGTTAGCAGATATGCGTGACAGCATCAGGCCTTTACAATTTCAAGTTACTGGTTTTATTATGAATTGTGCTCTTCCTCTTCCTCCTACCACCACTGCAATTGTCAATGTTAAAGACACATCACCTTGTTGGATCTATGTATTACAGCAAAAACTCAGATTCTGAACAAAATTCAGTTGATACTAAATATAAAAATGAAACATGAAAGAAAAAGAACCAAAACCACCTTACCTCAGGCTTTTTCATGATCTGAATACTGAACATATGGTTTTTCATGGGATAGATAACTATAAGAACATCACCAAATTCTGTTGGAATTATTCCTCTTCTATAATCCCGAGTATGCTCTGACCAGACAATGTGCACTTCATCATTTCCTAAATGTCTTAGCTGGAAAAGTAGCAATAAAATCCCATCAGTTTGAATATATTCTACAGTCAAACAGCTATACTAAATGCTTGTACTTCAAAAGAACAAACCCACTAAAAAGAAATGAAGAAAAAATGAATAAAATAACCAATTTACACTATTAGTTCTCTTACAATTTCAATGACAGTATTAGTTCACAGTATTGGTCTGTGTTACAGATTTTTATACACTGGTGCTAGTGTCTATTTAAATTAACAGGTATGTCAATATCTGTTTTCTACTGAAAGCTAAAATTTTGTTGATATTATCCTAAAAAATGCAGAGTGATTCAATCTTATTTATTAGAATGCTTTCAAGATTGCCATCACAAACAGGCAGTAAATTACTGAATTATATATGAACTTTTAAAGTATATGAATGAATTTGTTTAAAAGCTGCGTATCCAAGCAGTCTTTAACTTCGTCACTTTAATCTCAAACTGACTACTACAAAAAAAACTCCAAAACTCCACCCTTGAAAAATCCCAAATAGTTTTTGACTTGGTTCATAATGGCCAAATGGATTTCTCAAAATGCATGCTGTACCCTCAGTTGTAATCCTATAACCAGATTAAGGAATATCTTGAACTCTTTGGAATTATCTGCACTAAAGCTGCAAAATGCTCCTTCTGCTAAACATTACCATCTGATAAACAAATGTTAACATCATGGAGAGAGGCTTTCCATATACTGATTGAACATATTCAGATTATTAAATCACAGTATCACACAGTATCACAGTATGTTAGAGATTGGAAGGGACCTCAAAAGATCATCTAGTCCAATCCCCCTGCCGGAGCAGGAACACCTAGGTGAGGTTACACAGGAATGCGTCCAGGCGGGCCTTGAATGTCTCCAGAGAAGGAGACTCCACAACCCCCCTGGGCGAATTAAATGTGAGTTTTGTTTCCAGTAAAGGCCATTTCTGAAAATTCAAGTTGGAATCACATTTTTTTCCTCCTTGTATATCACCAGTTATAGCTGACAGTTGTCTTTACCCACAGTTATCACTTTGTTTGCACAGCTTTAGATAGGTAGAATTTGTCAAACAATTGCCTTGATAGTATTCAAAGGACAGCACTGTGAACAGGTAACATGCAGACACTAACCTGAGCGCTTACAAGAAGTTATTGTATATAAAAAGGCTACAATTTTCTGAACTCATTTACAGAATGTGACTGCACTTTAAATAATAGCAAAACAAACATGCAGTCATGAGAAAAATGTCATTGCAAGTATTCACTTGTTTAGATTACAAAACCTCCTGGAATGCTATCTTTGTCTTATCTGAAAGCTTATACAGGTTGTCCAGGAGCAGATATAAACAAACAAACAAAAAACCAAACAAGAAACAGGAAAAAAAGAAGCTACCTCTTCTCTGCAAGCTTTAAATTGTGTAAGACAGAAAAAAAGGTGTTGGACTGGGCAAAGGACAGATAGCATCAATACCCTAAATCTCGTCTGATGCTCAACAAGTCATTTGTTTTGCCTGGACCAGATAATAGATACATCTAATCTACAATGATTGCAGCTCTTTCGAAGTGAGCTGTTCTTGCCTCTTTTGTAGATGGCTGAATTACTTTGAACAACACTTCGTTAGGGATGATCTTGTGCCAACCGTAAATGCAGCCCACAAAAGAATTGGTTAGAAGAACTTTCACTACACAGAGTTTTATTTGACTGGACTGGAACAAAACCAGGCAGCAACCTGAATGACTGATGTGCAATACGCAAACAGCAGCTGCAGAAACCTTGGATGACACCCAGCAATGACAAACATCATAAAAGACAACCAACGGTGGAATTGTTCTGAGGGCCTGAACCTTTCATACTTTCAGTGGTGAAGTGACAGTCAAACTATCTGTTTAATGTGACCAAGTTGCTGTCTCTCCTTTAGGTTTCAATGAGCAGAGGTTGATGAAGGTAGGACAGCTCTCCTGCAAGCAAAGCAAACATTTGGAGAATCCATCATTTACTGTACTTGTTACAACACAGGAGAGCCAGAGCCTGACCTCGTTCAGCTGGATTCTTCATGTCTTTGTACTGAATTGGAAGCATCCTAGAATTCATGTCCTGGACACAAGGGGGACAAAGATACGGAGCTACAACCACCTCTGCTTAGTAAAACCTAAAAGACCGACAACAACATGGTTTCCCAAGAAGTTGTGGTCTCAGTGTTATCTAACAGAATCATATTTGGTGCACACAGAATGGACAGATGCTAAGACTGAAATCTGTATCACTGGTTACTCAAAACTCACCACCAGTTGTGTAAACCACTACATCTTCACACTAACCCTAATCCTGACCTTGTCTTCTTAAATTTACAACTTTCTATGTGCCTACAGTAAGCAAAACAAAGTGCAAATCCTTATTAGAGATGTAAAGCACATCAGTAATATAAATAGTAAAAAGCTCTAAAATAATGTTATACTTCAAGTAACCTGTAATGCGCTATAGTTGAAACACCTGGAACTGTAGGTTACACACCAGTATTCCAAAATGCTAAATACTGCATAAATGCAGGTCAAACTGCTCTAGAGAGTTTATTATCTAAGTATAAGGCAAAACACGAACTGGAGAGAGACAAATGCAAAGGAACTGTAAAAAGGTGTTAAAGCTTAGAAGAATATCTTTTATGGCAGCATTCTTCAAGAATGAAAGTGTCAAGGCCAGAGAAAGGAAGATTCAGCAATCAAAGCAACAGTTTAGGATATAATGGGTTAATTTTAACTTTGTGTATGGAAAGGCTATGTTGCAAGAAACACTGGGTAGAAAAAAGAACAGTCTTAAGAACAAACAATGCAAGAATCCTGAAAGTGGGCCAAATTAAAGATGATTTCAGGCTATGGGTACAAGTGACAGGCACAATGGTCGTGTTATCCATGGTGATCCAGAAAGGTGGCAGTGAGAGAGATTAAGAGCTCTGCTTTAGCCATTTTAAACCTGAGCTGTCGGAAAGACTGCCCTGAGGAGATGTCAGAGACAAACAGATTTTTTTTAGGCTTTCTTTGAAACTCTACTCCATTAAAACAAATATATAAAAATGACCGACTGTTAGGTTACCTGAAATTTCAAATTTAACTCAAAATACTTTAAAATATTCTTGCTCTATAGCCATCACCATGTGTCAGCTCTCCTAATACATTTATGTTAACTGAATACAAAAGAAATGTGAAATAAATATAACCAGGAGGGATGATCAAATCTAATTTTGATACATTAGTGTCATATGCTGTACATGTTACAATAGCAGCCAGACTTAATACTAAGCTGCAGGCTATACTGAAATTTCCAAATGGCAGATTGTTCTAAGTGATACCAAGTATAATTGAAGTAATAAACGATAGTAAAAGCAAAGCGCGCTGTCAGGAAGAATTTAAGTATTTACTTTTTAAAATTAAATGAGTTAGGTTTGGAAAGGCAAGACAAGTGAAATAACGCAGGGCTCAATTTACAGAAAATTCCTTTTATTTATCTGTTACATTAACCCTTGAACTCTTGCCAAAATTACTGTAATTTCTAATACCTACTTACCTAAAGGAGGGAGAAAAAAGGCTATTACGTTTTCTTATGGTACAACAGCTAGCCCCAACTTTTTTTCTTCAAAATGAAAGTGTTTATTATAAAAAGAATGGAAGGAGCAGAAACATCTGAAGTAATGGCTTAATGCAGCTACTTTTGCCCATTAAATGTAAGCAGCACTGCTGTCTACAGCATATGTACCCTCTAGTTGAATTTATCACACAACTTTGTGTCTACAACTATGGTGTGTTTGTTTTGGGCTTCTTTTGGGTTGTTTGTTTGTTTGGTTGGTTTTTTGTTTGTTTGTTTGTTTTTTTTTTTTGTGGTTTGGTTTGTGTGTGTGTTGTGTTGTGTTTTGTTTTGTTTTGTTTCTACTTTTGTTTTTCTAAAGCAACACATTTACATAATTGTAACTCCAAATAAAGTTGTACTACTAATTTACATCTATAAACCTTCCAGTTCTAAATACCTGTTAATATCACAATTAAAAAAAAAAAAAAAGCTATAAATACTGGGAGCTATAAATCTTTTATGTGGTTAGGAAAATTATCACACATAACCTAGAATCATGAATTAGTATTCCAATAATTAACCACATTACTACTTTTTATTTACATATCTTGTGTGTAACATTCTCACCTACAACTCCTCCATCACTCCTTTATCAGGCTAAGGAAGGAAGCGCTAGCCAGGTGCTAAGCTGTAGAGGCACATACATGACTTTCTCATTCTGTGAACTGAGTCTTCACAGTTTCATTTAATCCTGATTATATTCTTTGCAAGTTTATTCTTGTAAAGGTAGTGTAACTACTTCTTACTCTGACATTCAATTCTAATAAAAAAAAAATGGATTGCATTATCAGCATTAAATTTGAATTTACTATTTGCAAATTAAATACCTATTTTATATACGTATTTCAATGCTATGTTCCTTTGCACATTCAGAACATTTTTATCTGCTCTCTGTGAATTCATGGCTTCTCTTGCTCTTGTTCGTATCTTCAGAAACAAATGCATATGAGGTATCCAAGACGCTTAAAAGTTTTATTGACTACTTTGTAAGACTGATGGAAAATAAGTTTAAAATTGGCTTAGCCTCCGAAACAGCAGAATCTTGATTTTGCACTGGCTCGACTGGCAGGAAGTTTTGTTTTAATTTAATTTAATTTCCATTTATAAGATGAACCTATCATGCACCTCTAGGCACATTTACAATGTAAAAAACAGCAGCAGTTCTAAGCCAACTACTGCAATTTTGCTTGGTTTTCTCCTATTGAATGAAACAGATAAAGAAAGCACAAGAAAGACCTGCAGAGATGCTCAAAACTCAAGTTTCTCTGGAGGTCACAAACAGTGCATGCACTCAGAACAATTCAACTGTAACACACACAGCTCTCAAATGATTTTCAGGTCCCCTATAACGTGTGAGAGCTGGACAGGATCTCAACACATTCCTTTTGCTCATGTGTTCAGTCTAAGCAGCACCGGTAGTTGTACCACTAGTAAAAGAATTAAGCCTGTTTTCCTATTCATGTCTCCCTGATACCATTTGCTGGTTTCTCCTAAGATGAAAACTTGAGTTCATGCTTTTCTCAAGTTTGGGATGATTTGCAATAGCCTCTCTCTCTGGTGCTGGTTCCTTAATGTAAAATGCTGCTTCTCATGCAGGTTTTACTTGTGGAGTAGGAGCACTAAGAATCTCTCTCACTCTATCTCCTTTACTTAGCCTGTCCTCATAAAACATACATGAAATGAACACCTTGAAACATGTCTCTTATTAATTTTGATTGAAATGGGGCAAAAGGTGTTAGGGAAGGGAGGACAGACATAAAAGAAGGCTCTCAAGCCTCCATTCATGGGGAAACCAGGCTTAAAAAGAACAAAAACCACACACAGAAGAACAGAAATAAAGTAGCTTCATTACACAGTCCATCAGGAGCTGAGCTACAGATATAATCCCAATCTTTTGATACAGTATGTATCCATATAGTATAGCATCCATGCAGACCTCAAATATTCCAAATTACTCACAAGTGACATTGAGGGTAAAGAAGGAGAGAAGCAGGCCTGGGGCAAGCTGGAACTGTTAAAAAGTCCAGCTGGTACCATTTTCACAAGCTAAATCAGAGGACGCCTGGACAGCACTGAGCCCTGCCTATCAGGAACAGCTATAGATGATGTAGATTCAAGGTGCTCCCAGAATCAGACATTAGATCTTGCCTGTGTTCTGCTGAAGTCCACAGCATTGCAAAGTATTTATCATTACTTAATTTTCACTGTGACCCATCTTCCCCCTTAACAACACTTCTTAATGCTCTCATTCAAACAGATTATAAACAAATATTTTAAGGATAATTACAAGCTGTGTTTTATAAAAAAAGTTCCTTTTAAAAATACAGAAGCCAATAAACCTAGAAGAATATATACACACATTGTTCTGTACTAGAACAATAGCAACAATCTTGTTTTTAAGTTAGTTATTTTTGCTGTAGAACCAATTTTATAAATCATTCTACTACCTAAGTATTATCCTGACTCTATTTCAGGAAATAAAAGAACAGAAAGGGCCCAGCACTATAGACATAGAAAAACACCCATTTTTTAAATAACACTCCCCCTCAAATAAACAAACAAACCACCAAACCAAACAACCTAAGATGCAACAGTGAGAAGTCAGAACTCGTAGTCAGTCTATACTAATAATGATATCAATAATATTTTTTTTTCAAGTTGAACACAGAGAACAAAAAAGTCATTAATAATTGAAGTTTGCCAGAGGCATGGCTATTTCTCTTTTTACTAACTGTCTACTGTCTAATTTAATTACAAGTATTAAGCTCCATGCTAAGGTCAACCAGCTTCAGTTCCTCCAATATTACACTTCAACCAGCGCTCATTAACGTGTCTACTGAACGGATTAGCACATCTGAAGATGTATGTACGCAGGACGGCGGACAGTCTAATGATAGCCAATTGCTCATTTATAATAGGACACATGTTCGAGACTGTAACTTACTATCACTAATGTGGAATTTATTAAATTCTAAAAAAAAAATACCAATACAGCAAACCATTTTTTCTTAATGCGTCTATGAGAGATCATATCACTTCTGAGCATCTGTGCCTGCTCCGAGACAAAACACCCTAAATACAATTAACATTGTTGAATTCTTTAAGTTTTAAACTTTTTTTAAAAGGTAAAATTATGTTAATAGCCATCATGTGGCTCCTGCGTGAATAAAAAGTCACCTTAGAAAGTACTCACCATATATAGTACTCACCATATATTTACTAATTGGCATTTAAAGTCTGGAAGTACTAAAAACATCACTCAGATGTAATGCTTTTTCTTCTGCACAGACCATTACCTCCCTGTAGTTTTCACCACCACACATGTGATCCTGACAACAGTTGCAATGATGGCAAAGATCACCAGTATCGCAAACTCAGAGATTAGTAGGTAAAAGTGTTTTATTATAATAAATAAATTATAAAATTATATTTTATGATTTTTCAGAAAAAGTTAGTTTTCTTTGACTCTTAATTTCTCTAGGATTATTATCAAAAGAAAACCTGTTATTCAGAATCACTTACCTTTTTTGTTAAAGAGTCATCTGAATCTGAAGGCATTCTTGTTGACACATGGAACATTACTTCTACTGTTGAGGTAGCAAAATATGGAGTGGTCAATCCAGTGCTTTTGTTTTTTTGCAGTCCTCCCATGAAGCCACAATGGTTTGTGAGATTTACCTAGAAATAAAGCACAGAAAGCATTATGAGAAGGAGAAAAAAAAAAAAATCAGGTGATAAATGCATTCTTTACACTTTAAAATATGCTTTCAACCATATTTTTTAAAGTGAAGTTACTTTTCACAACAGTACAGTTAGGTTTTTCTAGAACAGCTCAGACTTGCCAACTAGACTGGACATCCACTGCAGTGCAGTGGCATTCTATGTTCCACCGTCACCATGGATGCTGCTAGGAAGATGAGGTTAGAGAAAACAAAAGGTTGTGTAAATGAGTATTTACTGCATTATTCCCTGACCAGTTGCTTACCTGTGCTTTTTTAACTTCTTAAAATTCTCTGTTACTACATCAGCCTTGACCTAAGCTCTGAAAAAATCCTGAGAGGCAAAAATTTTACATCATCTTGTTATCTTCCATATGTTTTCTTGAGAAATATTGCTTCTTTGAATATGAAAAAAGAATACAGGAAACTAATTGATAATTCATAAATAAGTTTGTAAGTCTTAGTTCTATGGGAAATATTTTGACCCTGAAATAAATAAGCACACTTAATGTGCTATTTCACTTTTAAAACTGCCTAAGGAACGTTGAATCTCAGATGTGAATACATTTAATCTCTGCCCATATGTGATATATATCTGCTTTTCTATTAGTGAAGGATTCAGAATTTAATGCTAAGAGGTTAAAATACTAGATGTCTGTCCTGGTTTCAGCTGAGACAGAGTTAATTTTCTTCCTAGTACCTTGTGCAGTGCTGTGTTTTGGCTTCAGTCTGAGAATACTACTGATAACACACCAGTGTTTTAGTTGTTGCTCAACAGCACTTACCCTGATCAAGGACTTTTCACTGTCTCATGCTCTGCCTGTGAGGAGAGGAACAAGAAGCTGGCAGGAAGCAGAGACAGGACACCTGACCCAAACTAACCAAAGCGGTATTCCGTACCACAGCACATCCTGTCCAGTATAGAAACTGAGGGGAGCTGGCTGGGAAGGGCTGACTGCTGCTCGGGGATGGGCTGGGTATCAGTCAGCAGGTAGTGAGCAATTGCATTGTGCATCACTTGTGTTTCTTAGGTTTTATTCCTCTCTCTCTTTTCCCTATTCTTATTATTTATTAACATTATAATTATTATCTTTATTTCAATTAAACTGTTCTTGTCTTGAGCCACAGGTTTTACCCTTTTCTGATTCTCTTCCCCATCCCACTGTGGGTGAGGGGATGAAGGGAAGGGAAAGGAGAAATGAGCAAGTGGCTGTGTGGTACTTAGTTGCTGGCTGGGGTTAGACCATGACATTGAATATTAATTAATATTTGAATATTAATTCAAATTAGCAACACTTTATAGTAACACTTCATTAGTAACTATACCTAATAAAGGCTAAAGGAATTAACCCATGAAAGAAGGATAGTTGAAGACACTAATAGGTTGGAGTTTTTTTCTCCTGAAGAATCAGGAATGTGGAAGATAAGCATCTATGTTCATGACAGTCAGCAGACTTCTTGCAGTTTTTTCTCTGTTCCTATGGAAAATTCAGAACCATTATCCACACAGCTAATCTACATCTAAAGATTAAAATAAATAAATAAATGAATGAGTAAGATGTACACTCATGTGGACACTCCTGATGAATCCCAAGTCGCAAGAGGAACAAAAAACCTGCCGTTTCTGATGCAGCCAGCCAGGAGCAGAAGCGATTCCTAAACTTCTGTGTGACTGTGCCAAATTGAACTTCATAACAGAAGTTAATTCTGTGCAGTCAGAAAGAAAGGATGCTAAAAAAGGAAATCCTCGTAGGTGTATCAAACTAGTGACTAAAGAGCTGCAGGCCCATATAGATGATAGGGTACATCACTGTGTGAATAGTTACATGTCTGCAGTAGAAGGCAAGAAGAAGGGAGCATGACAGAAGCTCATCGTTTGTACTTTTTGGATTCCCAAATTTGAGCAAAGCTCAAACTTCAGTGGATGTAACACTTAACCAGCTTACAGAGAAATCAAGATGCCTCCTAAGTCTATGAAAGCCTAGTACAGGACTGCACATTAAAGAATCACCTCTGCCTGCACAAACTTTCTTAAATTCAAAGAACTTAAAATTAAATAGCTAGTTTTGCTAATGAAATTAAAACCAGAATTCTTCTCTACATCTTACTTGCAAACCAGTGTATTTCAGTACTTGTGAGTAATGCTGAAGAACCAAAGACTTACAATACCTAAAGGATCTGTAACTTTCTCTGTAAACAAACTTAGGATAAAAATGTTTTAATACCTCCCAGCCAAGACCAGCTACAAAATCCTCATAGGCTTGACTTCCGCCAGTATTCGTAAGAATGGAGTGTTTATCTTCTTGTCCCTCAGCAACATAAAACACTGCGATCTTGTGTGTCTCTCGGCTGTAAAATAGAGAACGATCACTGCATGACAGTGTCTTTACTAATATGAAACCAAAATATGTAAACAGTACGCACAGAGCACGGCTTTTAAAACACCAAAAAATACAGTGGATGTAAGGTACAACTATATGGCTTCTTTTTTAATACCTTCTACATTTCTACATTCCCAGTCCCATTCTAGTCCAGTCTTTTCTAGAGTCTAAAGTTTCGCTATACATGAACAGCATTTACCTCTTTTATCACTTCTAAGATATAGGATGGTACTGGCAATGCCAGTTGGGCATTCTGAAATGAACAAAACCTGTAAGATGGGAAGTATTGACACTGCACTGTCCATTAACAGTGCCTTGTGTATGCTGTGGCAAATGCATCTTATGCAACTGAACAAAGGATCTATTAGTACTATAGCAATGTCTTCTGTCAAGCTTGCTCTTGGACACTGGAGCAACCAAATGTGGTTTCTCACACTTCTAAAACCTCCACTGGATTTTATTTCAACTTTTACAAAAACAATTCAGTTTTTAATTCTGTGCTACAATGCCAACTAGAATTCCATGTCTTCAAACACTAAAAGCATTGGAAAACAGCTAAATAATTACCCAAAGCTTAAAATGCGGTGACTTCAATTTATCCAAGTTTTAAAACTATTCCAACATACGCATTCAAGTGTTCATAATTTTATTTGAAGTTTGTTCTGTCTCATGATATTCTACTTCTAGAGTTTTACTTTACAAATAATACCAATGTAACTTCAAGACAATACCAGTAACTACTACAGTGCAAAATACATGAATAATTTATTTAACTATTTTAAAAATCAGTTCAACTCTTACACCTGTGCAATTAGACCCATTTAAGTACAAGCAAACTGAAATAGGCAGCCATTAAAAGAATTTACCATTGTCTTGAGTCCAAATTTCTGAGTTCTCGAAGTAACTTTTCATTTTTCTTCAGGAGATGAAAGCTCCTTCTAAATAGAGAAATTTGTAACTATTATATCACCTGTTCACCAATGGATACAGAACAGTACAAGAATGATAAAAGAACATTTCCAGGTCCATTCAAGAACAATCAGCAAATGCTTTTGCCTTTTCAATAGTACTTTCTTATATAAAATATTAAGATATATTTTAAAAATATATACAAGCAATTTTTTTTTTTACTCCAGGAAATCCCCATTATAGTCCCAAGTACAACCTTTACTTCTTTCCACTTTCCTCTGTCAATCTGTTGGACCTAACTGCAATCAATCCCTTCTCTACAGAACATACAGAACTCCCTCTGACACATATAATAAGCTGCATGCTTTACTAGGCCATAATATATATGCTTACTGACAAAAGACACTTCCATAACCTACTGTCCTAGGGAGTTAGCACATTAAACACAGAGCTTTTGCTATTCTGAATTTCAGAAGACAGCAGAACATAAACTCCCTAGTCACCCTTCCAGCTGTAACAATTTAAAGAAAAACAAAACAATATGTTAGAGCAAGAAAGGCACTTTTAATTTCTTTTAAACTGTGCTTACGATGTTTCCCACAAAACACAGTAGAATGAGTTTAAAAGCAGTACTGTTCAAAACCAGACTGCCTTGAGCAATTAAAGACACAAATAAGGGTTATAAGACCAGAATTTTGTCCAATTCCAGTGATATGTCCAGTGACATACATTATTTTTGGTTTACTTCCCTTCATAGTATGAACATACAGAATTTGACAGCTAGGGCCAAAATAAAAAAATATTTCAGAAAGACCCCTGAATTCTAGGATGCTAATATTTGTGCATACCCTCATGTATATGCAGACATACACCTAACTACACCCCCCAAAAAATAATGTAAGCAGAGACTTTACTTTTGTAACTGAACATGGCTTGTCTCCTGTTGTTCTAAACAATACCCAAATATTGCCAAGACACTGTCCAGCAACACAACAGCTGAGAATATGACACTTTTCAGAGTCTCACTCTGGAACAGAAGGGTAATGATTTTCACAGTAACATACATGGGAAGAAAAGAAAGCAAAAAGATGCCTTCTTCACCCGTCGTAGTAACTCTTAGTACAGTTGGCGAAAGGATAATTAGAAAAGATATTACTCCTTTAATTCGCCTTCCAACACTGTTCTAAGGAAAGAATGTAAATGTCAATAAATGGCAATAAAGGCAACAGGTTCCTCCTTTCTGCCTCTCTAAACGACAGATTGAAATACAGAAGAAAACTGCCATTTTCCCCTTAGTTGCATACCCCCTCTCCTCTTTTATTCGGCTGGCCTGGAGTATTTTTGCCTTAACCTACTCCATGATCAACTATTACTACACGTTAAGAATAGCACAATTCCTTAAGAGAATTTTCTTGAATTGCAAGTCTTTTTTACCTTTTATCCCAAGAATTCATTCCCAATATACTCAGAAGTAATCTGCAGTAGTAAAATGCTGACTGGGGCTTTTGTGAGGTTGGCTCATCTTGCTCCATAGCCCTCATATTTAAGTCATTGAAATGCTTTTCAACAAACTCCCTCTCTTCTGTGTGCTGTTTCAGAATTGCATTAATGACATCGTTCTCCTGCTTCTCTGAGATGCAGACTGGCTGAGGAGCAGGAATGTTGAGTGAGACACCAGTTCTCTGTAAGCATTCAGGGCTTGTAACACCTAAATACTGCAGAAGTTCATCAAGGGCATCTTCTTCATCCCTAATTGTATCCCACGTTGGCACAGTGTCTCTAAATTTTGTTTTCACTTGGAGTGTAATTCCATCCCTTGCAGATACATCCTCCACATGCTCAAAAGATGAAAGAGCATCTTCTACTTTATCTTGTTGAGATAACGAAAGTGCAAAAGACGTTGATTGTGAAGATCCACATAAAGATGATGGTCCATACAGAATGGCTGAATCCCATGAGTATTTGCCAGACAGATCACGTACGATAATTCTAACATTTGAATTAGCAGATGCAAGTCCAGCAGACAGTCCTCCCCCAGGCATCTCATCTTCTGCTTGGATTTGTATGCAGGACACCAGGGATGTATTGTTTAACACAAAGAATTGAAGATTTGGGTTCTCAAAAAGTTCAGGAGAAAGCTCAGGACTTTCACTGTAGGGATTGTCGTTGTTTTCACACACTTGACTAGTTAGCATAGCAGGACCACCACTCATAGGATAGTGGCCTAAGTGGTTGACTAGATGTGTTATCACAGTACGAGCAGCAACAGAAATTAATCCTTGTTGCATGTGAGTTTTCACTGCGAGAGAAAGAACACAGGTTTTAAAAGGAGAGTTCAGAAAACAACACTGAGATTCACATATTTCTTTTGGTCTCCTCTTCTGCATGAATTTTAAACAGATGATGAGCACTGCAAGGTTAGTCCAACTCAGTAATGGAAAATATGTATTTTGATCAACACTGGTCTCATATAAATAGCATGAAAAATCATAAGATAGTTAAAGAAGCATCCTCGTTATTTTACAGCCTAGAATACCTCCTTTACCATAGCTTTTAAATCAGCATAGTTCTTATGAAATACGTGATTTCTTAATCTAGTGAAAATAAATCTTAAATTGCTGATGAAGTAGAGAACATAATTGTGTTGCAAGAAGTCCATTTTCAACTGCAATGGATTTTTATATTTATACACATCATTACATTGAGAAAAACAAAGGAACAAAGATGTACAAAGCCTCTAATCCATCTTAATTTCCCTGGGGAGCCCATAGCTGTAGGTTAGGTTGAGAATAATACTGGATGATTTTAAAGTACCAAATCAAAGACCAGGTTACCTATACTGAACACAATCTAACAGTAGCTAAATTTTCAAAAAGCAACTGCATTTTAAGAAGTTTCAGGCTGGAAAAACTTGGAGGGAGAAAGAGAAGTTAATCGTGCCTATCTTACTTGATATTCATCTTGTGAGATGCACTGGTATCTCAACATAGTGTTGCCACCTCCTTCTTTGTTGTGTACTTTCCATGTGCATGCAACATTATCTAAATTCACAGAAGTAATTTCTTAATGTTTATATCACACCCTTGCTAACCCAGTAATTCAATGGTTTTGGATTCTTCTATGAAATCCACTCTACGTTATCCATGAAGTAGAGAGGTGGTCAAACCGACTGTCAGTCAGGCTACCCTCAACTAGATCAGGGTATCCACTGAAGAACCCATACACAAAAGTATTACACTGTAGAATATCGCAGGTAGAAAACAAAAGAGGATTAACATGGCAAAGCACATATTTCTGCAGCCCTTCTCTTGTAACAGGACCCGGATGCCCCAAATTTGGGATTAATGAGGGAAAGATAAATCAAGATTGTATTCCTCAGGATTATATCATATATTTTAAACTATATTAAATGTTGCAAACTGCTGCAAACACTTCCCACTTCTTTCTCACCGAAAATCCATCAAACTAGAATGTTCTGAACCATGTTGTTTTTTCAGTCAGTATTTACTGAGAAAATACAACCTTTCGGACATGTAAGCATGGTATAACTATCTAATCTCCCTTTATATTGTGTATTTATACACAATAAAAACTCATGCTTAATAAGCAAACTTCTTTTTGCCATGTAAGGCATCTGAACTGGTTTATCTGGAAAAATAAAGGCAAATTTGTAACACATACTGACTGTCATGATAGATCTTTAGTTTTTGAAGCACAGGATGCGTTCTGCATCTGCAAAAACCAAACCATTTATATTTGCCTTTATTTTCCCCCACAAGGTTTGGGCAAAGCATGTAAGAGATGTTTGGGATTCTGGCTCTTCTCTACTTTTACGGAGCACTAGATCTGAACTACAAAAAGAGAATAATTTCATCTAGTTAACAGTTGGCTAAATTAATTAACTGGCAAAATCAAGTTCATTTTTACACTATTCCAAACTCAGATAAACTCAAATATTTTAATGAAAGAAGGTCTTGAAAATGAATATAAACAAATTCAATATTATATTTTTTTATTTATAACCACTTTGAGATTTAAAATTTACAAACACAAAAACATTCAGTGAAGCTGAATTAAATGTCCAGATATTGATAGTATACAGGAAATTAAGCTATAGTGCCATCTGCTGAAATGTAAGAAGGAACTGTAAGCAAGTTTATACAAGACAATGACAAACTAAGCTGGATGCTTGAAGAATAATTTATCAGTGCAGTACTAATGACCACCTGCACAATGCAGAGGCTGGCTCATCTTTGTCAGGGTATTTATGTTAAGCGTTTAGTGCTTGGCACTGCAACAGGTAAGCAAGGTAATACTCTTCTCAAGCTCCTAGGAGCAAAACCATGCGAGCTTCCCAGCTACCTGAAGTCTCATACTGCATAGGTTAAATGTCTTGCATTACGTTTCACTGAAAAACCTGAAGAAATGACAGGGACCTGTCAGCATATAAATTATTACTAGTTTCGTCACAATTTCGTCACAAACCCCAAACATCTCGAACCTGACCATGGCTGTATTGTGCCTGTGTGCATGAATTTACTCCCTTAGGAGTCTAAGGGACTTACAGAAGAGAAAGGTGACACAGTGATTCAAAGAGCAGAACACAAAATTTAAATTTGGAAGGTCCATTCCCAGTCCTACCACAGTTTTTCTCTGAAAATTTTGTTCTTGAATTAAACTTGAATGTAAAAGAATTGGGATATAAACCTGAATTAAACTAGAACGTAAAAGAATTGGGATATAAATCTGAATTAAACTAGAACGTAAAAGAATTGGGATATAAATCTGTTATTGCCTCTTTTATAATATGGGGAGAGAACTTCTCACTGACTTTTCTCTCAGAATACAGTATTGTGGATCTAAAATTGATACAGTAAACTTGAATCAGAAGTATTAAAAGGAGGAGACTGAAAAGTAAACTCTGATGTAACCTGTTATGTTGCAATAAAATTAAGCAACCTTGGATAATTTTTGCCACACAGCAGGTCAGATTTTGATGGTGTTTTCCTTTAGCAAAAGCCAAAACCAAATTCAACTCAAAAAAGCAAACCCAGTAATGCTTTTAGAAAATATGAGAAATTTAAATTCTCAACTTAAAGGACACATATTAATAATGTGTCCTCAGAAGCACATCTCCGCAGTCAGGAACAACTGGGCATTCAACATATTAGAACTCTTAAAATGAGTATCTAAACCTTGCTCTTTGTTTCTGGAGGGCAGATCAAAATATGCAATAATGCAAGTCATCACAGCCTTACCACAAACTCTACAAATGAAGTCATAGCATTACACATTGAAGCAGTCTAGCTGGCTGCTTTGCCAACTTGTCTTCCTGAGTGAACACATTTCTGCTCTCTTTACAGTGCTACAGTGGTTTGCTTGGTCAATGTATTTTATATGTGTACATGATTACTTAGCAATTTACCAGAAGCCTGTAATATTAGCTATTTTTCTTAGTCCCTGAAATTACCTCTTTTGTGGAAAGGCTGAAGGTCTATCACCACTCATTTATATCAGTGGCATGAATGGAGGATTCCTGAATTTCCTTAAGATCTGTTGTTAACTCTATAATTCAACTTTGGCTGAACAGTTTCGGAACTAGCTATGTAGCGGAAGGAAAAAGTAATGACTGAGGGTGGAATTTAATGCTACTCACCCTTTTAGCAATCTAAAGAATGATGCACACGTACAGACTGATTCACCTCAGAAGCCCTGGAGAAATGGGATGAATCACTCTCTGGAAACTCTTTGTCTATTACATTTAGAGGAAGCCTAAGAGAGTTCAGTTTAGCTTAGCTGCCTGTATTTACATTAGCTTAAGGAAGTCTCGCTCCTTTCTAAGCTTCAGGTAAAGAGAGATGCCGTTACAGAGAACCCACCTCTAGAATATCCCTCATGAAACACAAACTGTGCTAATCTTGATTCACCATGTATAAAGCGTTGGTTTTTTTTTAAGGATACTTTTTGTCTTCTTTCAGTGAAAACCTTAGTACTTTGTATTTTTACTTTTTTAAATAAAAGCAAAGACTAAACATCAGATGGGAAATACTTTTTCTTCAGAAATGGAAATAATCTTTCAAAAAATGAAAAATGAAACTTATCAATCTATACAAAAGAGTTTAATTTATATTTGAAGCAATATGACAAATGGGTGAAAACCCATTAAATCAATAACTGATAGACCACTGTATCTATGCAATGTAACTGCTAGCTTCCAATCACAACTATCTCTAACAAATCTGTGATCTATGAAGAACAGGTTTCAAAATGTTTTTGTCTGTAATTGCAAAAAAAAAAAAAAAAATCCCTACAATATTATTTCCTTATGGGTAGACTCTATTCAATAGTTTGATTTTGCTATGTATTAACGGTAGAAGATGTATAGCACTTCTTGTTAAATGTTATGTATTTTCATGTAACCAGCTTCTCTGTCAATACAAGGGCCACAAAACCCCCTCAAATTTTACTTTTTCCTAAATGTTTGCATTATTTAATATAAACAACAAAAAAGCTTTGAAGAGAGGTTCCATTGTAATTCTCCCTTATTTATGTTTATGGTCCTGTAACAACAAATGAAAGACCAGAAGCAGGTAAGCAGATCATGGCACAATGCAGTCTAAGTTAGTGTTTGCATATTTAAACTGCACAGCAATATAATGCTACACTACCTTTGGAGAAAGTGTATCTGCCAGTGTGACACTGAATCCACGCTAGTTAGGTGTGTGGTTAATTAGCACAGACAGCACTTACATGCCTGTACAGTAGGTAGAGAAGGCTGCTGTCAATACTAGCTAGAAGAAGAGCCCATTACCCTTCACATAGACATGCTCTGTGATTCTTTAGAAGTATAAAAGCACCACAGACTTGTCTTCAAGTTCTGATAATGCAAGAAAAGCTTCCTGGTTTAAACAAAACACTTTAATATAGGTAGCACAATTTCATAATTATTTTTTGTGAATCTTACACTGCAACCTGCCACTTTACCTGAAACCTACAGAAAGGAGGACATACACAATTTCACAGGCAATCCTAGCACTTGGAAAGTTACTGAAACAGAGAGGTGAACAAAATTCTCTCCATATCACCTGTTCCCAGGGGATTTAAGAAATCTTTGCCCTGCTGTTTATTGCAGGGCTTGCTCCAGCCTCTCAATAGATCCTGTCCCCACTACACAGCTGTATCTTTGAAAGTCCCGTATCTTTGTGGTCTCATACCACATCATACTGTGGCTAAGTGTCCATAAAACTTATGATGGATCTGACCTTGAACAATGGAAAGCATAACCGGGTATGTCAATCATATATATTAAACTGATCAAAAGCAGCCTGTCTTAAGAATTCTGGCTTTTCAGTACTTTTGGCTTTGCCTGTGACCTGAAGAAAGAATTTAGCAAACCCCACCCTGCCATTGAAGAACTTCCCTGATTTCCCTACAACTGCCATCCTGCCCATTGCCATTCCTTAAAAAAAAAAAAAAAAAAAAATCATTATAGTATTTTTACTCTACTAAAAGAGGTTGACCCACTGGCATACTGTTCTGCTGCTAGCTTGTACTAACAGACCCTTTGTCTTGATCGAGTCCCAGACTGGTTGTTATCCACTGGCTTTACTCCTCTCACTCCTCCAACAATGCCAGGAAGAACAGATGCTCTGTGATCAGTCAAGCACTGCCAATTTTATTCTCTGCCTGGCAATGCAGACTAAAAGCGCCAAGGTTGCAAGACCATGGTTGCATTATAATGCTTTAGTTTGCCAATTAAATTTCACGATCTGACTTACAATTCCAAAGCCCTGAAACTTTAAAAACATATGGGGCTTCCTTAATTTATTTGGAGAGATAAAAGGCCCAGCTGAAATTACTTGTATTTAGAAATTTAACAAGAAATCATGAAAGAACTGATCATGTACGGAAATGCAAAATGAAGATATCAATGCTAAGGTTTTTTGCAACTACATTCATTTAAAGAGAAATCTATTCAGGGTTGTCTTTTCAGATTGTCAGATTAAAAAAGCCACACAGCATTTGCTGCTAACCCATAATTACAGATTATTACAGAATACAAAAGATGCCAGGCATAAAAAGCTACTACAATTCACTACACTGTAATAGAACATGCAGTGAAAGTTAATTTTGGCAAATGCTTTAAATATTAGCTTTACATAATATGTATAGGTGAGACTGTAATTAGGACAGAATGAATCTTTCGAAGCCTCATTCATTCTGACCCAGCAGATGATTACTTTTTACTAATAAGACCACAGCCATTTGACAAAAAGCCAACTATAGTACCTTGCTTCATTCTTCAGTAAATTTAATAATTACAGCTCCTCCTGCCAATAGTTCTCAAATCAGACTTGTTCAATCCAATACTGAGCTTATTAGGGGACAGCTCTATGTTTAGAATTCTTTGGCCAAAAAAGTACTCGAGGATGATGAAGCATGCCTTAGACAAGGGCACAATGATTAGCCATTTTCTCTACATAAAAAACAGCACGTAGTCACTACAGACCGCAAAATCACCTGCTGTTAGCACACAGCTGCTACAAAGAGCTGCTGCATTTATCTGGTCCTTAATACCTTTAAGGAAGCCTAAATGGAACAACTTAATATGGAGGGAGAATAGCACTACACAGAGTTTCTGGTATCAATATTAATCTCATCTTTTTCAATTTTCTTCCCAATGTAGCCATTTGATATTGACTAGACACGCTGCATAATATATGCTACTCCTCTGCAGCTTAGATTCTTTATTTTTTTTTTTAAGTTGTGAAGAAAATGTTAATTTCTGGGGCTTTTAAGTTTCTAAGCAGACAATATTTTTTTTTTTTTTTTTAGGTAACTGTAGTTTTAGTGTAAATAGATCAACAACACATTATGATGGGCTATGACAATTCACAGAAAGCTTTCAATATTACAAGCTCAGAAAGTAAAAAGTCCAAAATATTCTTAGAGAAAATTAAGAAAAAATAAATTTATTTACTGAAAATAAAATGACAAGCAACATTTATCCACGTTGCAGTACTTAACACTTTTCAGAGACAGACGGAACACAGAAGAATCCATACCAAATCGATCTTTATGTTGTTCAGAAGAGACTTATTTCAGTTAATTGAACAATAATTGCTCAAAATTATGTTAGCTCATTCCATACTAATGGTTCTTACCTACTGTCTAGGTATAATTTAAAACTTATGCTTTAGACCAACACTTCAATACTAGAAACCAAGATAAAATCTTTTTGAAAGAAAATGTATTTAGGCAATTTGACAAACCTTCAGTGACTGGCTGAAGTTTAGAAGACCTCTCTGAGTCTGGAGAATGCAGTGGTTCTGGCTCCTTCAAACTTTCTAAATGCATAAAAGGATCATAATCCACACATGCCAAATCAGAAAGGCTTAAAGGAAAATATTTAGGGTTGCTAAAACACTGAGACCCATAGACACATCCATGCAGAACCTACAATAAAACCAGAATTTCATTACATTAACTACTGAAATTTCTACTTGATAGTTTTATAAGAAATGATTTTTTTTTTTTTTTTTAATTTTTAGTTGATTTGTTTTAAAAAATAGCTAGGCAGGACAAAATGTTTGAAAATTTTTGTTGCTTATTGTTTACAAAAACAAACCCTGGTCTGCAAAGAAAATTGTCAAGACAGCATCAACACTGAAATGGAATTTAACAATAAAGAAAGAAGAAATAAAAAATACAACAAATCACTAAGCTACCCTTATTTATAGATCTCCTATCTTATTTAATTATATATGCTAGGTCTAAGCTGCTGGAGGTTTTAATCCCCTTCCCTTGTGAAAAAAAAAAAAGAAAATGACAACCTATCTTTGTTCTGTGTCCCTAAAGACAGTAATTAAGTGCTTTTTACTTTGCTTATTGCTAAATAAAATTGCTTGGTATATAAAAGGTACACCTTCCTGTCTTAAATGTATAGCTGGTCTTCTACAACAAAAGCATCTGCTATTGATATGTCATGCAAAAATGAACTTGGTTAAACATCACAAAATGTAAACCAAAATCAACAATTCCAAATATACCAAAGATCAACCAGTTACAGTAAAATGTACAAGAACTAAGACAGCACTCCATATTTCAGTAGTAGAATCAAGGTCAGCTTACAGAAAACTTCTGTCTTCATTTTCATGAAAACAGACACTAACTCCATACACAGAAATCCTCATTTAGCAAGTTAAGAAACATGTACCTTATATATACAATTAAGAACGGATCTTTCAGTCTTATCATTTTCTGCTCCTGTAGCATGAAGAGGCTGCAGCAAGGTCTTTAATGGCAAAGCCATTATCCAGTCCAATAAGCACAGAAGTAAAGAAACCACCAACTGGAACAAAGACTTTCAATTAAAAATCAATTAAACCAGCACCTGCTACTTCACATTTATCACTGCATTTTACTTCTCTATTTTACTTTGGTTTTGCAATTTGGTAGAGTCATCATTATTCAGTAATGGCAGGTCACACTAGTTTAAAAGCCATTGTATCTTCAAAACCTACAGCACCAGTGAAAATTTGGCTACTGAGGTATGTAACAATAAACATCCAGATACAGTTTCTCATTGTGGTGAGTCTGTGAGCAGATATTATGCTGAGGAGAATATCCATGCTTTAAAAACTGATTTGCAGGGTGCTGTTTTCAGATTTCACAGGTACAAATTAAGGCTGATCTGCCATTCTGCATGCAAACCTCACTGTAAAGTGAATCAAGGATTATGCAAAACTGAACTATTTCAGCTGCATTTAGTGCTGTATAAAAACTCAAGAGTTTTCTTCACAACATGTCAATAATGCTATGCAGCACCAGGTATCATCTGAAAGAAATCCAACCGCTTTCTGTCTTGGAGGCTACTCAGTCAGCAAAAGAACCAACTCCCTCTAGGGGATGTTTTTAAAGACTGTAGAATAGAATTAGATTAAGAGACAAATACACACCAAATTATTAATAACTTACTGGTTTCAAATATTTTTTTTTAATTTTTAAAATTTAACTGTGGAAGAAACAATTCAGTGAATAGCTGCAAGAGTCTCTAAAGTATTTCCCAAGTTAAATAAAAGTCTTTCAGAGAAAATCCACTTTATTTAATAAATGACAAATAAACATCATACTCATTTCACATAATACAAGTTTGTCTCTCAGAAACACCATATAATAAGCCTAATCCTGAAGAGTTCTAAGTACTTTTTACATTAAACCAATTTTTAAGAAACCCATTAGGACTACTTTGTCAAACTAGGTAAGCAATTTTTTTTATGATATTTAACATACAACAATCAGCATTAGTTCATGGAAAATTTTTCCATTATGGGAAGCATCCTCAAGTGGAAAGCTGACTAGCCTGGCACAGCACTGTAGTCTACAACAGCCCCTTACTTCTTGCAAACAGATACGAGAGGCAAAACGGAGCTCTGGAGCCCAAAATGAGTAACAGATCAGCGCGAGCTCCCATGGGAATGTGTAGCCCAGAACATGAGAGCTGCCAGCGACAAACTGGACCAAAGTGCCCAAGTTTAAATGACCACTGAGTCCCACAGTCCCAGAGCAAAGCCAAATAATTCAAAAGAGACACAGCTCTCAGGAGGCAGAAAGTACTGCTGAGAGTATCAGGTAAAGAAAGAGCCTATCTTAGCTAAGGGACTCAGACCCATTGAAAATACAAAAAGGTAGCAATCATTCTGAAGGACTGCAACAATCAAATTCATCTGAAGATTATAGGCTGTCTTGCTCAAGAATGTACTTACAATGGAAAGCGCAAAAAATCATGACCTTATATGTGTTTTGAAATGTACTCTGAGTTGAGAAAATATTTTTACTGTAAGACAAGTTTGAAAAGTCTACATTACTATGCTTGTAAGTTTACAGAGGGTAAGGAAAAAGAAGACTAATTATTAAAAATAATAAATCTCAAGTAATTTTAAATGCATGTTTTCCCACAAATACTCCAGAAATTCACTAGCACAAACAATATAGCTGTAATTCTAGAACGACTATACTGTATTATACTTAGAAAGCTGAATCCTTGCTTTAAAACACAGCTTAGATTTCATAATAAAGTTATGTCGTACACCTTTGTAATTAAACTGACACACTAAAAAGAAATGAAAAATATTTACCCTCTTGTCCTGTTCATAAGAGGAAGCTTCCGTACTGGGCAGCAAATGTGTAATAGTTGCTATCAGAATCTGGGGAAAACACAGTGTGGTTTCTTTAAAAATATAATCAAAATATTCAAGTTTAAAATAGATTTTTAAGCAGGTAAACGTGACATAATACTAGATTGATGGTTAAATTCTGTAAAAGTTATTTTGAGGCAAATAACCATATTCCTTGCTGCTTTTTTTTCTTTTTAATACAACTCTTTTAATTGTGTTTCACAGAAGACCCTGAAGGAATACATTCTGCTTGTCTGATGTAGGTGCATTAAGGGCAATGAAATTATACAGCTATGACAAATATTCAGGCAGGAAGAAAACTTGATTCAACACACCTATAGGGTGCAGGATGTGGGTTTGTGTATGGGGCTATCTGAGCTCCAATAGTTCTTAGAACCACTAGAATTTGGAAACATCCTGCCTCTTGAGCAACGTGACTGCAGAGGAGCAGGGAAATGCTTGCTACACTTCTTAAGAAGCTTCCACACAATAAACTTTCCAGTTACCTGGGAGAGCTCTGTAATTTCTCTCTGATTCAGACTCACAGAGGCCATAACCTGCTTCCTTGTTATTTAAAGTGTATTCAAAATAATGATTTTTGATTTATACTGAAACTCTATAATGTACATGAAAAATACAATTGCAGATCCATATTTTAAGTAATTGCTTTCTCACTAAACTTAAATAAACATATTTGAAGATATTTAATATTAAAAAAAATCTGGGCTTTATTGGCAACATTCTCACGTAAATAATGACAGTTGTAGCTGAGAAAAAGTAAGTATGATATAGGCATTTTACATTTTAATATTGAAGCCAGCAAGCAATGTGATGTGAATCCCTGCTGTTAATATTAAGTAAGATTATGTTTATACTAATATAACATTTTGTGAAACAGACTTGTAAATATTCTCATATTTTAATTTCAGGGAACTACATTCTACTATTGCATTTAAAATAACAAAAATTTTCAAATTTTTAATTACTTACTTGAATAATCCTTACAGGTGAATCAGCTTGATACACTTGAAGTCTATGTACATAATGTATCAGCATGTTCAGCATACTGCAGGCAACTTGAGCTACTGTTTTATTAGGAAACTAGAAAAGACAACACGGCACAGTAACAATGACTACGTGATTTCACATAAAAGCACATCAGGTGGTAAGGTGCTAAGGAATTTCAGTGGCAGTTTTGTACCTATAGTTCCTTATGTTCCTGGAACATAAAGAACACAATGAAAGAGGAACAGAACTAAAATTTTATAAAATTTGAAAGCAATTACTTTAGTCATAAACAATGATAGCAGCTAGCATCAACAGTTTGGGACAGACTATCAGTGAGTGGCACACAATGAGAAAAAGGGGAGACGAGTCTCCTGATTTCAGTGCAATATCATAAAGCCAGGAAATAAAAAATTAAGTTCTTGTTACCTTCATAATTATTAACACATCACTGCAAAAAACCCACAAAAACCCAAGGAACCAATTCTGAAATCAAGAGATCTTTGTTGAGAACCAAGGGAGGTAAACAGCCACGTATCCAAGCATATAGTACTAACAGACTAACTGTTCTATGCTAGCAACTGGCATGCACAGCACTTGTCTGAATAGAAATGAATGCACCTTGGCTTCTGTGCTTAATTGCTGTTATTTTTAAAATGCAGAAGAAAGTTGCTGTGCTGGAGCCTGCCTTCAACAGTTAGTAAAACTGTTACTAACTACTAGTTACTGTGCTGGTCAAAGCAGAAGTGAATGCATCTGTACAATTAGTCCCCAGACTTGGAAGTGGATTTACACACTGCCCTACAATTCTAAGTGAGAAAGCAAAGAAAGGAAGAGGCAGAAATACACTTTCCTCAATTGTTAATGCACAGGATATGTAATTGAGGCTTCTTCCTTCATTGAACTTGCTTTGAAACATTAAGCTGTGACCCAAACAGCAAGCACAAAGTGAATTTTACAAGTGAATTTTACTCATCTAGGACATGAAAGTCTTGCACATCTGAGCTAATGACAAATTTGAGCTTGAGTAACAAACCAAGAAAAATTAAACTGAAAGTATAACAATTTGATTTCAGAACATGAGCTCAAATCCAGATTGCTGGAAATATCCTTACAAGCTTGCAGGAAAACCCCAGAGTCACTGGAGAAGACAAAAGGTGTGTACAAACCAGAGCAGCTTAACATGGAGTATCCAGATCACTGAATTTAAGACAAAATTACCTGAGAAAAAAAGCCTGGTGACTTTTCAGAGTCTTTGAATAATCAGCAGTTCACTACTTAAAAACAGGGAGCATTTTATTCCCTTTTTTTCTTTTAAAGAAGATAATTGGGCTCTAAAATGAAGAGGAGTGAATGATTTTTAGGGGTGGCTTATGCAAATTAGTTAACCCCTTTCTGTTCTCTGGTTGATTTTTTTTTTTAAGAGAGGGAAAAGTCAGTAGAGACACAAATTTCACTGAAAAGCTGAAGAGTATAAAGTAATGAATATGAATAAAGCTCAAATCTTGTGCACTCAAGTTTTCTTATTCATGGGAAGCGCACCAGGAAGGAAGTTTTGATCAAGAATATGGCAACTGACCCAAACAGATCAAACCCTTCATCTGCTTCAGAAACCCAGCATAGTCAATGTAACACATTTCAAAAGAATGCACGGACACTTTAGAACAGTTATAGAGCTGTGTGTCCTGGACAGACATTTTCCTCAACTCAAGCAGCACCACTGAGTTTATGCTGGATAGCAAAACAATTCACCCCTTCCTAGTCAGCTGATTTGTTCTGACTTCTTTTCCAAGAGCCTTCAGAGGCATCACAAAAATGGCTGTGTGACGCTACAAACATTTCACCTGCTGTCCTCTGTCTCTGGAAAATGCTGTATGTATAAAGCATAAGAATTCACTACTTTGATATTTTATATTTAGCAGTGTAATTGTAGACATAATTTTTAAAAGTTACTTGATGGGGGGAAAAAGAAGCAGCTTTCAATGAACTGGCACTCTACCTTGTACCTAATGCTCAGGGTTCTTCTCAGAAGGGTAGTCTTTCCACACTTCAGCTTTGCAAGGATCCATTGCTTTCTGGATGTTACGCTGGTAGTATAACTTTTTCCATACTTGCAGACAACCTATGTTTAGTACTTCTTCAACTAAGCCTGAACAACACAATTTTGTGATGTATCTGAAGCATTTCTGAGAGGAGCAGTCGTGAGATGCAGGGGCCTGGGTGGCTGGTTAGGATCCCTTGTGCTTAGACTTCAGCAGAGGTTAAAACAGATACAGCAGTATCGCCAAACTGCTGGGAGAAGCACTAGCGGCATTTAGAGCGAGCTGCTGGACTACAGTTCTGAATATGGTTCGGTATGTCAGAGATAGGCATATAGCTGCTGCTAACATTTCTATTCAATGTTATTTGCTCAATTGTACTTATGAGTAAGTTGGACCAGGTCTGTAGCTCCTTATCCATTCATTTCTCCTGAAAATAATAATCCACTCTGGGAGTTCAAATCTCCATCTAGTTGGAAACCAGGAGATTGCTTAGGTAACAAATTAGAGCTAATCTGTTCCTCTCATGATATATTTATGAACTCTTCTTTTCATGATTAAACTTGATTGTGAAAGGATATGACTGCTCTGAACAGGAGAAAAGCCAATATGCTCTGAATGCTTTTGACAACACAAAGCAAAGCAAAGTAGAAATATGAAGATCTTTGTCTTCTCATTCAAGAAGTAATTTATGTTTAATATAAATGAGATACAAGTAATTGGTTTAATAAATACATCAAAGAAAAATAGTAAAAATCACAATGAATGTCAGGATTAAAAATAGTTCAAACTCTGATAAATTGCAGAAGTAAGATAAAACCAGCATTTGCCTAATACCAAACTTGCACAAGAACTTGATAAAACACATCAGTTAAGGGATATTAAAATGCAAGGGAAAAACCCTGGAAGAGAGTATTAGTGAAGCTGCAAAGAATGAATGTGATTCCGCAAAACAGGAAATTGCAATTTAGAGTCTAATACTAAAAGCCCTGCAGCTACCCATTTTTAGACATAGACTCAAATCCTGCTTCACAGGATGTGATCAGCTGATTTGCTAAGATATTTTTCAGATTCCTGTTGCTGAAAAGAAAGAATAGTTAGTCCCCAGCATCTGACACAAGCCATGTACAACAGGTGTACACCCTGATTTTTATCAATGTGTACATACAGAAAGACTAGATTATTCATTTAATTTTGATGTAAACAAAGAGCATGTGGAAAGGTTCTGGAAACAAACTGGGAAACATTTAAAAAGTTGAAGATACTGTTCATGATCATGCAAGCTTGCAAAATGCAAGAAAATACGTATTTTTAATAATATTCTAATTATTATATAAAATATGAATAAATATGACGAAGATTTGTAAAAAGAAGGAAAACAAAAAAATTAAAGAAGGGTAAAGATCTCCTTAGACACAGTTCAGAAGTCCACCAGTTAAACTGAATTCAGTCTTTTGTAAGGATTGAAAATGAGACTGTGAAGTAAAGATGATAAAATGTGATCATGACTTGGAAAAGGCAAAGCATCTTTACACTTGAAGGCAATATATACCGTAAAAGTGTTAAGTCTCACCTTTAAAGAAACACAAATCACATTCAATGCTTCCTTGATCTGAGGATGATGCGATTCATGAACTAGCTCCTCACAGATCCAAATACCAAGGCTGCAAAGAGCAACACACCTGCAAAACAATGAAACAACATCGGAGAATAAATTATTAAGAAACATGCTACAAGAATATACAATTTTTATGATTCCTGATATGCCTTGCTGAAGTCTAACAGACATATTTTCAATATTTTAAAAAGAACTCCACAAAAACCTTTATAATGCTGTAACTTATTTAAAAATTAGCAAGTACCCTGTTGAAGGCATGGAAAAGATAGAGGAAGCACCCTTCTGAGCAACTGAAAAATCCAAGAGAACTCCTGCATCCCTATATGCTTTTTGGATTAAAAATACTACCTGAAATCAATCTATGGGAAATCCATATGTATTTTCTTAAGACAAGGTAAAAAAATGTGGTGGGATGTTCCTCCCCCCCAGCATGACAGTTTGCTCATATTTGTTTAGAACTTCTGAGACAGAGACAAGAGAAAGGAATGTTATTTGTAAATATGTATTTACATTTTTTTAGACTGACAATAGGGGATGTATGGGGGGGTAAATGAATGCTAGAGACATTACACATATTGTGATTATATAACTTCTGTTATTGTGTTTTCATTTAAAATCAGGAAACAGAAGGAAAGTATAAAGGTAAATGGATGAAATTTGTCCAGAAACGTTAAGGAGATAGCTTAAGCAATCTCCAAATTGTTCGTAATTATCTTCAAGAACACAGGCTGCAAAATATTTCATAAACAACTTCAAAATTCAAAATGCTCTAGATAAAATTGGAGAGCAATCCAAAATTGACAAGATGAAAGCTGGTCATGGGAACTGCAAAGCATTACATCTGGGAAGAAAAATCATACATAGAATCAAAACAGAAGTGGCTACAAAGCCTGTGATGTAAAAAAATAATTTTAAGGCTACTCAGAATCATGAAACTAATGACAGGTAGCAAAAATACATATTGGAATTAGTTCTATGTGATAGTGTAAATAAGATTGTCAAGACATCCTGTTTTGTACATTGGTACTGAAAGCTCAATTGCAAGACTGCCTCCATTACATTTTGATTAATGCAATTTAAGAATAAAGACAAACATAAGTGAGTCTAGGAGAAGAGCGACAAAAATAATAAACAACTTTGGGAAATACTGCATGTGGATGAAAAGTTGAAAGGTGCACTAAGTCTAGATCACAACTACGGAAGGACATGATAAGAAATCTTCTGACATGCAGTAAGTCACTGAAGAATTTAATTTTCAGTAGAAAAGATTTCTCCCGTATAGTGGTCATAAACCCAGCCTGACTGTAAAAATTAAGTAAGTATTGAAACAGTCCGTCTGAAATTTTTGTAACTCTTCTTTAAGAAAATTTTCAGGACCGTTTAGGCAAGCTGCCTTACTGCTAGGAATATTTTAAACACGCTCCAGCCTCAGGGGAGGAGAAACAATCTACACTTCTGCTACTTCCATTATATGTGTTTCAATCAATTTTGAACAAAATAAGAACATAGCATGGATTTCACAATAAATGTGGACAGTTTGTGTAAGCCGTCTCAGAAAATAAACCTTTATGATATAGAAGAAAAGACAAATCTGAGTTTGTGTTACTATTTAAGTTTTCACCATCTACTGAGAACCATTCCACATCTGATGACACACTGAGATGCAAAATATCCAGTAGTCTGTAAGGTTTCAACTAAGAACATCAGTTTTGTTATCATTATTCAGAGTAGTCACTGAAAAGCTGTGTAGTTATATGGCTACAATGTTGTTATTAAAGAATCACAGACTAACAGCACAAGCAGAAGAGACGAATACCGAGTTAGGCAACCTATCACTTCTTTTTCAGGCTTAGCAGCAGGAGAGGTATTTGATTAATACAGTTAATCTTTCCAGACAGAGATCCGAGTAGAACATATTTCAGATAACTGATTTCCCTGAAGCCCAGCTGGGTCAAGTATGTAATGAAACGCAAAACATTGAGCCTCTATGGAAGAGATAAGGAATAGAGATTTATAGCTTGGGTTAACAGTAACAGCACTCAGACTTGCTAGAGATATATAAAGCTATGTACCTAAATTTCAAGAAATCTAAGTTCTCTCCTAGGAAACTGCAAAGAGAAATTAAGCCTCTACTAGTGGCTGAGCCAACATGGCAAAAACATAATGCAGATCCTAAATATGACCTCTGACAGTAACCGAGGTGAACTCCATATTGCTGTGAAGCAGATGGTATGACAGAAGTTATTACCAAAAAAGACTGTGGATAAACTGCCAGTGAGGAGTGAGGCAATCAAGTTTCAGGAGCTGTGGGATCATTATTATCCCCACAATGAAGACATAAACCTTCTGTCTCCCAGATGAAGGAGAAGGGCACAGGTAACCCAAAGAGACATTGGGAATCTATTCCTTTTTTAGTCTTCATTTAATATTATTATTACACACTGCAGTCCAACTTTGCATTTTGAGGGCAGCACACCTCAGAAAGATTGGGCAGGCACATGTGCCTCTGCTCCTGTAAACACACCCCTCACAGCCATACAGGATATGGGGACATGCAGCATGTTCCCTTCCTGCTCCCAGCCACACTACCAGAACTGAAGATGCTAATACTGTGTGCTTCAGTGCCACAAGATCAGTATATTCTGAACCAACAGATTTCAACCACCTTTTTCAAAAGCAAAATGGAGAGTGTAATGCTTTTTAGAATTCAGTTTTGGAAAAGAAAATGAAAAATGAAATTAAAATTATCTCAGAACATTCCTTCCATTGAGAGATACTACCACCTAAAGCGAAGAACAGGCAAGTGAGCCGATGGAAACTGCTCTTGGTTTTTCAGCAAAACATTTTAAGGTTAAGTGAGCTGATCTTTCCAGTAACATTTTTCAGGCATACAGATCTAGTATTCTGCATTTGTCAAGTGACAATAAATTAGTTGAGCATGTATAAACACTCTACCCAAACATATAAGGCACACAGGAATGCTCTTCCTTGGTAGGTGTTTCAGATTCCTGTTTCAATCCTGTATGCAGGACTCTGTAACTGAAAGCCCCTGGGCATGGGTAAGGAGGAACAAAATCCTAAGCAAATTAAGAAATGCAAAAGAACACTGGTTCTATCCAGTAATTATCCTCTCTGAAGTTCTGTATTAGATGGAGACCCTTAGGTTTAAGCATCAGAGAACTCACTCCCAGTTTAATGCTTAACTCAGTATTTTCCGCTTCTTTGCCATACCTTGGATTATTTCTGATGTTCAAATTATATCATGTGGTGTATTCAAAAATAACCATACCTCTTTAATAAATAATCTTGTCCTTCATCAAAGTAAAAAAAAGACTCTCTAGCATGCAAAATCCCTGAACTGAACATCAGCGTAGGCTGAGAAAGCATACTGCTTATACCCTTACCCATATTTACAGCCTTTCTTATTAGTCACTATCAGAGAAAGAATACTAGGCTCGACCAGAATTTGTTCTGACAGGTGTATGTTCTTTTAATATCTCTGTTTACAAAAGAATTTGAATTCACGTGGTGGACCATACTTTTGACAGTGGTGAAGAAAACCTTGAATAAAAGACATAAAGTTTAAGTTCTCTAATATATCCACTTCAAAATGGTATAATAAAGAAAAGAAGCTACTGATTTAGAAGCTCTGTTTGCATGACATACCGTGCAGGACCAGATGGCTCCTCTCTTGCTGCACTTAACACAGTTTTAATTATGAGTTCCTAAAACAAAGAGGAAAATACGTATTGCTTTACTAAGAACTCCATCACATGAAGCATCTGAAAATTACAACTTTATTATAGTACACATAGGCATGTTGCTTAGCTGAGTCTCTAGGTTTGTGGTCAGATTGTTTATTTACCACTACTCCAAGCTTCTAGTCTGCCTCAGATGCTCATTATTGTGCTACCCACAAGAATACCTCACAGGTTATTGTTCTAATTTCTGCTGAATTATCCAATTCTTGTCAATGTATTTCCATAAAATATCAAGTGTAAACAAAACCAACAACTCCCTAAGGCTAACTTCTGTAAAAAGTGCTGAAGAACAGAAAGAATTTTCAAAATTATGTTGGATTAAAATGTCTTTGGAAGTGGCTGCAGAACACGTGACTACAGTGCCTTCAGAATGATGTCAAGAAGAATTTTGTCTCAACTGCAGTGAAATGTCCCTAAAGCTATAGGTGGCTCTCAATAAAGCTCAAGAAAAAGCCATTATACGATAGAAATGAGAAAGAAGGAATGCAAAATTAGTCTCCAAAAGGGAGCAAGGCATAAAGCAGCTTCCAAGCTATCATCTGCCTCTAAACTGAAACATAAGTTTGGAAACTTATGGGGAAAGCCTTTCTTAGACATAGCCATCATACCTGACACACATATAGCAATTAAACACAAAAACTGAGCTCTGCCCTCTGTTTTTGTCAGTACACTGACACACTACTCAACTCTGTATTATGATAGAGAAGATAACGTCTCCTTTAATCTTTGCTTTTTGCCTAAGAGAACATACTGATGTATAGAGGTTTTCTAAACCCAGCAAATTTTGCCAATTGTGAATTATCAATGGATTAAATATTTTGAACCTCTCAATCTCCTCATGTCAGTTGATCAAATCTGTGAGACCTGCACATCAGTGAGATAACTCATCATTTCCTTCTACAATCATACAGAAACACTTTATTATTAAGTTAATAGCAATTATAAATTATAAAATGTTTAGTACTATAAAGTTTGACAAGATTTTATGTGATCTTAAGCCTTAAAATCTATTTGAAATTACTTCTGGAAAAAAAATAGAATCTTCAAATTTTAGTTAGTACATCCTGTAAAAACATCATTATTAAACATATACCTGATAGCTGAATACTATTCAAATATTCTTAATATTCCTACCTTAACATCTGTAAACTGTGACACAGCAATGTCAGGAATGTTAGGGTGAAGAGCTGGCAGTTCATGATATAAATTGGGAAAACAGACTAGAGATCCTAAAAGAACTTGTGCTTCAACTCTTGGAGCCTAAAAGAAAAAAATGTGGGGAGAAATACGTATTCTTACTGCAATCAGGAGGCTGACTGACGTATCTAGCTGCTTTAAAAAAGAACAATGGCTAAAACTCCACACAGCTATCTCCTTTCTCTTTCTGCAAATTCTCTAGAGCTGAGGAAACCCAGACCACAGCTCCATGAGATTGCTACTCATGCACACTCCCTGGTCCCATTTGCCAAGATGGACAAAAGGACACAGAGAAATTGTCAGGACTACAGACAAATGACTGAGCTTCTAACTAGGCTTAGGTCTTACATTCTGCTAATTCATCAGCGTGCGGAAAACAGGAAGTGACGTGAGTCATTGCTGGACATGACAGGTAACAGTCCAAGATGTTGACAAAGGCTTCTGACAGTACTTTGAGAGAGGGTGGATTTTATTTGGTTAAAGTGGGAATGACATGAGAAACAGTCAAAACTCACAGACAATTGGTGAGGAGTATTGGGGAGCTTTGAGGGAGTATAGTCATGCAAGGCCAACAGCACCTAGGTAATCATATCAGTACTAAATGAGGCTGAAGTTGCCTGGATAGCAATATCAGACAAGTGTTCAAGCAGTGCTAACACTAGCAGATTTGAGTTCTCAAACACAACCAAAGTCATTACATAGCAGAGATATGGAGGAATAAATAAATTTTCAAAATAAAAGTACAGTCAGATGGATACTTATTTTAAAACATTTTAAAGCACAGATAAATGGCAGTCAATTCTGAGAACTCTGAAGTAAAAGACTGCTTCAACAGTAATTTTTGCATTCTTCACATATTTTCTGGAGAGGACTTGCCTGTGTAGTATTCTAGAATAAACCCCTGAGAGTGTGGGTATTTGCTAACCATTAAATTGAATTCTGGGGTCAAGTTAACATCCTAGTAAAGGAAAAATACTGCTAAATTTTCTCTAAATCCTTTCAACTCATACATAAATTAGAATTAACTGATAGATACTTACATTGAGAAAAGAAGAAGCTGCCACTCTTCCTGCTGCTACAATGAAATCCATAATGAGCATGGTGGCTCCAGGCAAACCAAGTGAAAAGAACTGAGGAGAACAGTGCTTGATGATTGTATTGACAATATCCTTGCAGAAGGAAAAGGAACAAAAGAAAAACAAGAGTATCAACAACAATGAATTAAAAAAAGGCAGCTAATTATTAAAGCTAGAAAGTAAGAATGCAAGAAAGCAAATGCATTGTGGCAATTAAGACACTCGTTACTGAGCAGAGTAGCATAAAAGGATAAATTCCTTAAGCATACTCATATTAATGTAAGCAAACTATGATATATATTAAATAGATCCATTTAAGCTTGAACAATATTGTACAAGGTCAGTACAAGGTCACATTTTATATTAATTTATATTTAGCTTTTAAAGTTATATAGATGATTAACCATTCATTTAAATATGTACAAAAGAAACATACAGACAGCCAGGTATCATACCTCCATGTTTAATCCTCTCCAAGTACCATCTGACTGTCACTTTAAAGAATGTATTACATTCTTCCATATATTGGTATGTAACCAAAATATAAAGAAAGAATCACAATAAAGTGTTATGTAACACCTCTGCTACATAGTTATCCAACACAGATTATGTTCTTGTAGACTTAGTGAGGAAGTTTTTAAAATTAATATACAAGATGCAATTTCTTAAGAACTATTAGAAAAAAGTATAAAATGTTTTAATTCTTAAAAAAATCCCAAATTCAGAGATAGGCAAAAAAAACCCCGTTTTCTCCTTCAAAGAGCAGTAATACCCAATAGAATGGCAGTATGTCATAGGAAGAGTCGCAATCCAACAAGAAAAGCAGTGTAAACTGGCTGTTAGAAGAGAAAAACTGGAGGTCCTATCCATAGCCATTTGTGGAATAATTTTAGACTAGGACTAGCTCTATTTTGCCCAGTTAATGAAAACAGGGTTGTCTGAATCTTTGATCTCCCTGAGCTTCTAACTGCTCCTCAAAGAAAATCACAAAACCAACTTTTTCATACTTCTGATGCAAGCCTTTAAGAGTGTTTAAGCCACACAGTATTTTCAGACTTGTTAATATTAAAAGCTGTGAAAAAGATCTACTCCCACTGATTAGATACACTCAGTATGCCTCACTTTGCTGCTTCCTGTACTTGCTGTATGAACCACTCCAATGTAGTTAGCACAATTTACTTTCCCACCAGCTAAACTGTTACATCAGGGAGCAAGTAAGAACTATAGACCTTAAGAATCTGCTTCCTCCTCTTTCTTGCACGCTTCAATCTGTAATATATGATCGGTAAAAAATGAAAAAGCATCTTCTCTGCCCTCATGTTTGCTTGAAATGGACTCAAAAAAAAATCCCATTTCTGATTATAACCAAAGACAATTTATCAAAGTTTACAAAAAGTATCAGTCACATAACTGTTTTCAAATCACTCAGTTGAAAATCCATTCAGCATTTCTGATAAAACCATTTTATTATTAGTTATAAAATTTGTATTAACCTGAATTTTGTAATTGAACTTACCTGATCAACATGAAGAAGTCCACAGTGCATTATATTGTAGAAATGAGTTAAAAAATCCCTGTTTGGAGAAACATCTTGTCTTCGCTTCATTGTCTTACAAATGAGTTTATAAGCGTGTAGCTTCCCTTGTTTGTATTTATCAGTCAGCATTGTTGCCTACAGTATTAAAATGATATTTATTATTAAAAAATAAAAAAATTACATCAAAAACTCCTCTATGTCTACAAGAACTTTTATTTCTGTTTCACTATTTAGTGCTCAAATTTACCTTGAACAGCCATGGTGTTAGAATTCTTAGTGGTGGAATTAAAACTGGTGGAGATGGTGAAGTTAGGTTATCTGTTGATATACCAAGATTGTCTCTTATCTGCAATTATTAAAAACACACAAACAAAAGATAAATATTTAAGGAACATATATAAGGTGTTGGGTTTTTTTCTTCTGAAAAATCCTGCCCTATAAGGTCAGGTTGGAGAAGAGGTTCAGTTCTTTCACCTTGGCCAGATTCTGCCATAGTTCACACAGGTAATCAAAAACCTGAGCATGAATCTCTGGATCCATGATGCTGTTGACATCTCCCAAAATTCCTAGCATTCGCCTCCACATCACAGTAGCAACATCTGCATGCCACCCTGTAAGTGTTCCCCCAGCCATCACACTGCAACATTCTGAGGGGAATTCACTAGTTTCTGTAATGGAAGAAAAAAGTATAGTGAGACCTACTTCTCCAGCAAATGTAACAGTTATATCACAACTTTCCTTGCATTGCTTTCTTAAAACCAAAAGGAATAAAAAGATCCGGCTTTCAGAGTAAGATATTTCATACCCATTCAGCCATCTCAACACTGGATTTAACAATATGTCAATTATCGAACTCTGCAGAGGAAGAATTCTCTTGTGTCATATAATCTTTCCATAAATAGCATCTAAGGTCACTACTGGAGACCTAGTATGGATTTGATGGACCTAGTAAGTTCACTCCATTTCTAACTGCTGCCTTACAGTCTTTGGAGACAATGAATGTCCAGAACTCCACTTGCCTGCTTCCATGTAAATTTACATTTCAAGTTTACATATTTCCTAATAAAACAGAAACACGATTTTCCTTAGAATCTATTAGAAATGTATTTTATTGCAAATTAAAGAGAAAGGCGAGAGTAAACTTGCCTCTGGCTGCTGTTCTTTAAGCAGTAAATTTGTATGATTGGAGAGGCAATATTCAGTAAGATAGCACCACAATCTAACCCTCACCTAGCTCTCTTTACACATCAGTGTTATGCGAATGAATGTTCTTTCTTGTGTGGAAGATGAAAATCTCATAGAATCATAGAACAGTTAGGGTTGGAAAGGACCTTAAGATCATCTAGTTCCAACCCCCCTGCCATGGGCAGGGACACCTCACACTAAACCATGTCACCCAAGGCTCTGTCCAACCTGGCCTTGAACATTGCCAGGGATGGAGCATTCACAACTTCCCTGGGCAACCCATTCCAGTGCCTCACCACCCTTACAGTAAAGAACTTCCTCCTTATATCCAATCTAAACTTCCCTTGTTTTAAGTTTTAACCCATTACCCCTTGTCCAAATCTAGTTTGTCCATACAAAGAAAACTCTGACAGATAATGATGCCTAAAGTCTACTCAGCTCACACTTAATTAGCTAAACAGCCACACAAAACTAGCTAACAAGCCACAGTTTTAAAGCAGCAGGCATCCCACATTTCCTTTCTGCCCCTCTCAGACAGATTTTCAAAACACCTCAGCAACAGAATTTGCTGAGATTTTAGAAAAATCTCACAGCTCCCACAGGCATACAAAGTCGAAATTAAACCTGAAGTCAGCCTAATCACATAGCTTCTTCTTTTGAAGATCTGGACCACTGTGGTAGAGACACTAATGGTTTCTAGGCTGTAGATATCAAAGTGCAAAGCAAAATGATGATATTTCTGCCCATCAGTAGGCTGCTTCAAGGAAAATGGTCTGAAATATAGATCAGATATTCTTCTTTTTCCATGAGACCAAATACAGGAGAAATGGGAACTCTGCATTTACAAAGTGAATGCAGTCTAGAATTCAATAGCTGACATAGTTGAAGGAATTATAAATTTGTTTAAATGTGAAAGGGAAATGAACAAAACTTCCAAGAAGAAATCATAACATTACTTTAAAATTACGTCTTATTATTTGTAAATCAATAATAAAACAGTCCATGGCAGGGCCACATACTAGGTTAAGCTGCTATAACTCTAAGCATCAAAAAGAACAATTATAAACGTGTGGACTATAAATCCACTGCTAATAATTCCAATGAAATGCAAGATAAAATGCAAAAGGTTTTTGTTTGCTTTTAAAGGAAATCACGGTAATGAAATATCTCTTAATAGTGCAGACAAAACACCCTTGTACAGGATTGTTTACAACTAATGTGATACTAGCTACTTCAGGGTATTGCATTCAAAAAGAAAGAAAGAACAGGTTTATGTTTTCTGTTCCAGATATTGCCTAGGTCATCTGGCGTCTGTAAAACAGAGTGGTGGAGCTTCTCATCCAGCTGCAGATCCTTCTGCTCAATATGATCTGCATGAAGAGTGGCAGGAGAGGGTGTCTGTGATCTGGATCCAAGAGCAGATTGGATTGGAGAAGCACTTTCAGAGCCTGCAAATGCAATTTTTAACAGTTACCTTAAAAGCCGTTTCTATTTTCTTGAGCTACTGAAATGTTGTCTAAACGCAGCATTAAAACTGAGCTACTTTTATGTATCAAATTGGGCCAAGAAAAGATAGAAAAACTATAAGCAGATCTCCCTGTGAATGGTGCTCCGAAAGAAAACAAGTAACATGCAGGACAGCTGAGAGATTAACATCAAAATCAGATACATAAATGGATTAACAGAGCTCTATTTTAGGTGCATATAATTTTAAATGTGTTTGTTCTGCAGCACTTTCAGTGCTCTGTACAGTCAAAATTCTCTTCACATTCCCTCACCTACTCTCCAGCAATTTAAGCAGAAATTTTCCCAGAACAACTGTTTTTCCAGGTTTATGGATGCATTCAAGTTAATTTATAAATAAAAGCTCAAACCAGTAACTAACAATCTTTGATGCTTATGTACCAATTGGCCTGAGAAAATCCATACAGAGGGGAAGTTCTGTATAGTGAGAAGAATGTTATTTCCTCTAAGACAGGAAAATACAGGTGTTTGAATGGCGGTGCTGCAAAGGCATTTTTCCATGATCACCACTGAGCAACCTCTCTAGGCAACTATTTGGTCTCCTTTACTGAGAGATCTGCAGAGAGGGAGTAGGTATTTGTATTTTACTTCTGCACTACACTGGTTTCGCTTCCTGAATTTGCTTAAAGAGGCGTATAAGAAGCTGGGTCTGGCCAGAACAGTCACATCACAGGAAACAAGAGAACAGATATTCAACACATACTTCCCCACACATCAGCATATGTTAAAATAGAAGAATTCAAACCTATTTATTTTTAGCTTTAGATAAACGTAACTGGGATCCAAAAATATTATATATGAAGCTCAGTATTAGAGAGAAACCGAACTTTAGGAACAGAATGAAAAAGTGAGTCTCCTAAAATAGTAATTTTCCCAATCACTGGCTGTGAAGTGCTCTTTCTTGGAAAGAGAACAAATTGTTTAAAAAACTTGACAGAAAATGTCAGTGTTATCAGAACAGAAATTGTGGTAAATAACCTTAATCGCTAAACTGCAAAGGTATCTATCTGCTTTAAATGGCACAGGCAATGAAGCTTTTGCCATCAATTTAAATCAACACCTCTATGCAGGAGACATTTGCACTACTGCTTCACACACAAACTACTGTTTCATGCAACAGGTAATGATACTCTCCTCTTGCTACCAACCACTTGTTTTTCACGTGCTTACAAAAATATTGTAAACTACACTTAGATGTTCAAAGAAATCCTTTCCTACTTCTCTTCCATTCTGCTCATTAAGCGGGGATGGATGAAAGCAGATCAAGAGAAAGAGTGAGAAAGACTGATACAGAGGAGAAAAAGTGAGGAAGAGTGGGATACAGAGGGAAAGAAAGGGAATGAGACGGAAAGAAAGAGTGAGGAGACCTTCATATGATGGAAAAGAATGGACAGAAATAATTACAGAAAATTTGCTGAACTTCAGGAGTCCTGTCAGAAGCACCAAGAGATACACCAGCATATGTGGATCCCAATTTGACTGAGACTATGTGGGTGCAACTTGTTCTAGGACTAGTAAACAACAATCAGTAGTAAACTCAATTGTGTGCTAAGAATATGAATAATGGCTATATACCAAGAAGAAATTTTCCTTCCAAAAACCTTCAAAGCAAAACTATTTAGAAACACATGGATTTCTGAGCAGCCAAACCACTGAAAACTCATTTTTTATGAGCATGTTTTGAAGCTGACTTTCTGCATGGATTTGCTGATGTCTAATACAGTGAATTCAAGTTGCAAGCCTCCCTGCCATGGGGCTCTGCATACATGCAATTTTCACTAGATAGCTGCCTATCTTTTATAAAACTTTGAAGAAAATAATGTCCTTCTGTTTTCTTATATGGGGTTTGTGTGCCTATATCTATATAGATATCTGATATCTATATATATATATAGATATCAGAAATTAGACAATGGACTCCAACATTGTTGGGAGCATGGAACAGTCAGAGAGAGACAGACAGTGTAATGGCACAATTCTTGCTTCTCCAGGAAACCCAGCTAAATGCATGTGACACACAAAAGCTGCCTCTCTAGAACAGTGGTCTAAACAACAAGAAGAGAGAGCCACAGAATTTCTCAATGGACAACTCAATCATTAACTGCAATCTTATTAATGCAATTACAGTGCAAACTTAGACAAAAACACCAAACAGTAATGAAATTATTAACACATAAAAACAACCAGAAAAAGAACATATTTTCTGCAAGGACTTTCAACAAGCACAGAACAAAGAGAAAATGAAGAGAACAAAAGTCAAGCTGAACATTGCTGAACAAGCCAAACAGCAATGTACAAGAAAGCTAACACTGCTTTCGGCACAAAGGCAATTTTAGAAAGTGAAATTGTGGCCAGGGAAGGAAAGATGTCTTCGAATATCTCTGAAAATGCAGAATTTGATTTCTCACAGAGAAGATGACACTGTATGTAAGTATAAGCTTTCACAGGTAAATAGGTACTTGTTCCCAGGGTAGCAACAGGAATGGTAGTGCATACCAGTTATGGAACAAGGAGTATGAACATCTTTACTTCTCATTTACAAATTCTGGCAAGAGATTGTTCTTCCAAATACTCCTCAGAGAGGAAGGTTCTCTCTTTCAGAAAGAAAGCCCATTCAATTTGGGTAAACTGCATCTCTTGGTGGATGTTAACCTAATTGTTATTCCCTCTTTCTCAAGAAACAGTTGGAAAGTAAACTGGTGGAGGCTCAAGCTCATCAACTGAGACTGTAAAACACTGCTTCCAAACAGGTTTACTTTTTCATGAAATCAACAGCGAAAGTAATAAAAAAAAAAAAAAGAATGAATTTTTAAGTTACACAAATGGAAACTGATCTTACATGGCACAATAAGTAACATTTTGCATATTAAAAGTTCCTCTCAGTTACACAACAGACAACGTATAGAGAGGTTAAGACATACATATATAGAAGAATCCCATGACACTTCAGCGTGACACACCGATTTAAAAGAGCACTTTCAAAGCCTTCCAAGGAAAAAACTCTTGCCAAAAATTAGCCATTTGACTACCAGGAATAGGACACTTGTAAGAGACCTGGTATAAGTTATGTGGTAAGAGTTTTCTCCCTAGTAATTGTATAGATTTTCTCATGAAAAATTTAAAATACATTTAACATCAAGCCAGGGATCATATGGGTAACTAAGTCAGACAAAGGTTTTCCACTTATGTTACTTCATACATTACTTTTCAATAGCAATCAAAAAATAATTGAATCCAAGAATCATCTTATATAGAATACAGATTCATTGCAGAAGCTGGAACTTGCATTCTTCAGGGTAGGTGGAAAATATCTGAAATAAATGCTTTTTTAGAAGTTTTTTTTTTAACTGCTTTACCAGTAATAGTTGCAGCTTCAGCAGACAATGGTTGCTGATTGAGACTACTTGTTTCCGAATCTATGTGGAGTGTAGTTAGACTGGCCACTTCTTGCTCCTCGGCACTCTGTTGCTGTCCTGAAATTGCATTGACGTCAATGGAAGCTGGTGTCCCTGCCTCAGCGCCAAAGCTGAAATCTGAAGGAGGAAAGCACTGTATTAACTGACAACCTAAAAATATCATTAATATAAAAAAACAAAAGCCCAGGACCTCCAAATTCCTCCATGGAAAACATGTATATGCATCTCCTATGTTGCTAACACACTGTTGCAAATTTACATAAAATGTAACAATAAAAAATAATTTACTATTATGAATATTCTCGCTTCTGTCACGAAACTGTGACTGTACTTTTGGAGAAGACATTCCTATTGCATGTCCTGTTTTTCCTAAATACTGCCTTCAATAGTAACAGCGTGACTTGTGCAAAGCCCTGGACTTGTGCAAAGCGTTCGACACTGTCCCACATGACATCCTTGTCTCTAAATTGGAGAGACATCAATTTGATGGGTGGACCACTCGGTGGATAAAGAACTGGCTGGATGGCCACACGCAAAGAGTTGTGGTCAATGGCTTGATGTCCGGCTGGAGACCAGTAACGTGTGGTGTCCCTCAGGGATCGGTGTTGGGACCGGTCTTGTTCAACATCTTTGTCGGTGACATGGAGAGTGGGATTGAGTGCACCCTCAGCAAGTTTGCCAATGACACCAAGCTGTGTGGTTCGGTTGATATGCCGGAGGGAAGAGATGCCATCCAGAGGGACCTCGACACGCTTGTGAGGTGGGCAGATGCCAACCTTATGAAGTTTAAACACGACAAGTGCAAGGTCCTACACCTGGGTCGGAGCAAACCCAGGCACAGCTACAGGTTGGGCAGAGAAGAGATTCAGAGCAGCCCTGCTGAGGACTTGGGGGTTTTGGTCAATGAGAAAATGAACATGAGCTGGCAGTGTGCGCTCACAGCCCAGAAAGCCAACCGTATCCTGGGCTGCATCAAAAGAAGCATGACAAGCAGGTCAAGGAGGTGATCCTGCACTTCTACTCTGCTCTTGTGAGACCTCACTTGGAGCACTGTGTGCAGTTCTGGTGTCCTCAACATAAAAAGGACATGGAACTGTTGGAACAAGTCCAGAGGAGGGCCACGAGGATGATCAGGGGACTGGAGCACCTCCCGTATGAAGATAGGCTGAGAAAGTTGGGGCTCTTCAGCCTGGAGAAGAGAAGGCTGTGTGGAGACCTCATAGCAGCCTTCCAGTATCTGAAGGGGGCGTACAAGGATGCTGGGTATGGACTCTTCATCAGGGACTGTAGTGACAGGACAAGGGGTAATGGGTTCAAACAGGGGAAGTTTAGATTGGATATAAGGAAGAAATTCTTTACTGTAAGAAATTCTTTACTGTACTGGTGAGGCACTGGAATGGGTTGTCCAGGGAGGTTGTGAATGTTCCAGCCTTGGCGGTGTTCAAGGCCAGGTTGGATGAGGCCTTGGGTGGCATGGTTTAGTGTGAGGTGTCCCTGCCCATGGCAGGGGGGTTGGAACTAGATGATCTCAAGGTCCTTTCCAACCCTAACTATTCTATGATTCTAAGTACACCCACAGGAGAATAAAGTGAGAATAATGGAAAAATACATTAAGGAATTTACTTCCAAAACCTATAAGCTGGAAGAAATATCCAAGTTGGTTGGTAAAATGCTAACTTCAAACTAAAAATATAATGGCAAATGATATTCTAACAAATGTTTTTTTCAACACTAAATTAAAAACGTCATGGTGAAACTTTGGTTTAAATACGATCATTAAGTTGCATAACATCTACATACCTAAAACTGTAATTTCTTCAATAAATTCTACCACGTAAACATCATTTCTGTCTTACACAACACAGAAAGTCATAATCCCTGGCAACCATAATGATCCTTTCTGTTGAACAAGGGTGCAAATGTATAAATGAAACAAATAAAAAACATTATGTTATTATGCAAAACATACTGATTTTACCGTGATATTGCACTTAATATCTTGATTAATCTATAGCTACAGAAAGACTGCTGTAAAAATATTAGAAAACGTTCAAGTTTTACTTAAATGTTTTCAGAAGAATTAAAATAACTTCCAAAATAAGTAACTTTTCATTTTTATATTTTGTGCAAAACAGACAGATACACTCCAGGGAGAAGACAATATTGTTGTAACTTCTGTTCACTGTTGTTCTGCTTTTTTGTACAGTAGTATATTCCAGTGCTGATTCATATAGTATACTAAAACCACAGTAGCCTCTCTCAAGGACTCTGCTTGCTCCATTAACTTGTTAATGATTTCAATGGGAAATCAAAATAAGCTCTCCTTACAGAAAACTGCTGCTATACAACTTGACCAAAAAAAAAGCAGAAATAAAAAAAAAAAATTTTTTTTTTTTTTTTTTTTTAAAAAGAGAAAGCAAGCAAGCAATAAGAAATGTTATACTAATTTTGGAAAAATATACTTGCTTTCAAATTTGCGTCCATCATACTGGAAGGCGCTGAAGGAGTCAGAGTGGCTGTCTGAACTGATGAGGTCACTGCTGCCCGCGCTGGCAGGTGACGTCCATTCAGAAGGCACGCCTGGGTCGTCTATAGGACGCATTTGGTTCTGTTTGTTCAATATATCAGGAAGGTCTTTAGGAACTTCCAGGCTGCCAGGACTGCTTCCTCTTCTTGTCACATTCTAAACAATAAAAAGACATAAGTTACCTTATGATCTTGGATGGGTTGTTTTATATAAAACGGAAAAAGCAATCCCACATTTGCAAAGGTCAGAACGTAACATACAGTTTAAAAGTACCTAAACCAGAAATTGTCATCATACTATATACATAGCCAAGACTTTCCAAAATCCCAGACAGGCAGCAGCAAGTGAAGAACATGTGCAGTCCCAGAATTTCATAAATACAGATTTTATTTGCAGAATGAATTTTTGGGCACATACCTTAAAAGGCTAGGGTTCAGACTAGCAAGTGCCACACATGTATTAGGGAAGACTTGAGAGAAAAATAGTAAAAAGTATATTACCTTCAGATTATGCCTAAATCACTAAAGAAAACTTGTTAGCCTTGGTTCCAGACACAAGCAGAAAAAATCGTAAAGGAATTTTGTGTTTTCTGGCCTACAGACTACCACGCTATGAGCAAAAACTTAATGTACACCACAAGCAAATGAATTTACTAATTCATGCATTAATTTTCTTATGATTAAGCCAAAATGTTGGTATTGACTTGGACACCAAAGACGGCATATAGCAGAAATAAGGCACTTAGATTTGCTCCTGTAAAAGTCAGGTGGTGTTCTATTTGGTGTCTCTTTAAGGCATTTTATTTTTTTTTTACAGATAGGTTTGCTTCAGACGGAAGGGAGATAAAAGTAGAAAAGACGTCTTATGAAAAATAATAATGTCCTTTTACACTGTGCCCAGTTGCTTCTGTATTCTTTTACCACCCTACTACTAATTAGAGATCTACTCAAACTGACAAGCTTTTCATGATACGTCTTAGCATTTAATAGATATACCAACCTAAAATTAATCTTACTAAGCTGGCACTCTGTTTTAAGAAAATATATCTATTTGTGTGCTAGATTACAAAATCAGTGGCAGTTTAGAAGTATTTATTCAAACTTATCTTGGCTGGTTTTTGTCAAGTTGAATGAGACTATCCACCTGACAGTAACTTCTGCACAGCTTCCACAATGAAGATTGAATAGATACGAAACTACAAACAGCTTAAAATGGCATGAATCTAGGTCAAAGGCAAGGAAAAGCTAAGTGATAGTCTTAATTCCTTCTGATTCATAAATCCAGAGAAATACATTTTAGTGAACTTACTTATAACGTCACTGATGAGTTCACACATAATATGCAGATTTACATACTGAAATGTAGGAAGTTTAGAGGCTTACCAGTGCACTACCACTGCGGAGTCTTTCAGCTATAAATTCATCCATGAGATCAGGAACATTTGTATTATTATTGCCAATGTCACTATCAATAGGGTGCAGCTTTTGACTCATGTCTTCTCTATTAGCTAAAAGCAAATGAACAACTGTAAATAGTAAAGAACACATGGAAACATTTCCAAAACAAAAGATAACAAATGAAAAAACCTGCTAATTAACAGAAATAAAAAAATAAAAATGGCCAAACATGCATTTTAAGAATTTCCCTATTTTAAAGCAGATTCTACTTTAAGAATTAGTACAGCTTCTTCTTCCCACTAAGCAGGGGTTAGTCAATTTCCAGGACCACCTCTAAGAGCAAGAAGCTTACAGGTAAGCACTACTCAAAGTTGTTAATGCTTGCTTTAAGGATACAGCATATATTCTTCCTCCATATCATAAGTAACAAATCCTAAAAATTTTATTAGATTCCTACAGGCTCCTTCATTGCATTCCTGATGAAAAACAATGTGGCCAAAAATGTAAAGTAGGCTGCAATATGTATGAATGACAAATGTCAATATGGCACTGTATACAGTTAGTATAAATAGTGCAAAGAAAATGTTATATAATAAAATCACATGCTAGTTCATGGAACAAAAATTCAAATTCTGGATGGTCAATGGTTATGAGCAATTCATGAAGTTCACTCATTTACCAGTGTCACATTTTCAATATAACTATACAGTTCATATACAACTGGGGCTGTTACACCTGACTTCATGATCTTCACCTTTAAATTCTTCGAGTTATTTCAGCTTATGTTTACTCTGTAAGAATTTTTCCCTCATTGTCATTTTCATGAGACCACAGCATAACTTATTCTAATAATGAGGCTCTGTTAAATGTTACAGATTTCAAATAAAAGGTACTTCTAAAATTAGTGCTTTCTAGATACCTCTTTTTTCAGAAGTCTATATTCTGCAGAGAAGCAAATAACTCTTTTGAGACTCATGACAGTCACGTTCTTCTGGTGCTATGCTTATAAAGACTGCCCTCAGGTGGCATTAACATCTTGATGCAGGATGCATTACAGAATCCTTTGTTAATCATGCCAGCATAACAATGGAGAAAAAAAAGAAAACCTACATTACTGCTGAAAGTTATTTTATTGTTCATTTAAGGTTTTGTGAACTAAGACAATGGATACTAGAGTACCAGCCTTCTTTTTTGATCAGTCCACAGAGGTCTCATAGTCAGCAGGAGAAAGACTATTATCATGAGACCTTCATGAACACCCATGATTCCAAGAAAAAAGAAAGCAATGAAAGATGTTGCCAAGATGTAACTGCATCAAATTTGAAGAATTAATATAGAAAGGTCTAGAGCACGTTTTTAAAAAGACCCAAACAAAAAACTTTATGATTGGACTCAAGAGAACTGTCACAATCCAATCATTCCAGTAACAGGAGATTTTTGTTTCAGACTATTTTTTGAAAGTTATCTAAACTGACCTCCAAATATAAATTTGAGGGGCTTTTTTGGTTTGGAGGAGGAAAAGGAGGAAGAGGAGGAGGAAGAAGAAAACACATTAAATGAACCAGAAATATAATTAGTTCAACCTAGCTGGTTGAGCCAGGTCCTTCTGACAAACTACACTCAGAGCGGAAAAGCACATTCGGATAAAATACACATTTGCCAATCATTCAGTAGGCTGAATTTTAAGGCTCTGCATGGCATATGAAAATTCAAAACTCTAACAGCTTAATCCTTTATTAGGTCATTTACTGTCTCTTCCTCTTCCCTAACCTGATGGTCTTCAGCAGCAAAGAGGTTCAACTAAATATCTTGAAAAGGAAAATTAGTAATTTAAAGTATGTAACAGTAACTTTATGCTGGGAGAAAAATCAGCTGGCTGTAGGCGCATGCATAACCAAACAGGGAAAGCAGTGATCATCCCAAAGCCTTTTGATTGCTTATCAGAGCTTGCTTCAGTTGCATTAAGCCAAACTGGTGCTGCCTTTCTCCTTTTGCGCTCTGCACACTTGTTAGTGCTCACCTGCAGCTTTCCTTCCAAAATAGCCCATTACATGACTGTACAGATCCCTCAGTGGAGCCTCTGCTGGCATTCTGTTCTGCCTCTGTGGGGAAACATTTGCCTTCGGCTTCGAAAGAGCATGTACGACAGTTTTATAAACACCACCTAGGGAGCCCTGCTGTTGTGCTGACTCCTGACCTGATGCTCTAAAGGTGCTACGATTATGGAACTGGTTAACTGCAATACCTTCTTTTTGCAACATGGCTGCTTGAGCTTCTGTAGATTCCTTAATTTGCTTGCTGCCAGCTGAAGCAGCACTGATTGCATCTAGAGGTCTATATATTCCAGGTCTAACCAGCTCCGTGACAGATGATGAGCTAGTGCTTGCACTGGTACTGCTGTTGCTGCTGCTATTACCACTACTACTGAAGCCACCAAGCTTACGAAGTCTTGCTTTCCAAGCAGCCTCTTTGCTCTCAAGAGGATTGTAAAATTGAATTGATTCTGTAGATGGCCTAAAAGTAACATGAACACTATTTCTTTTTTTAGTCGTTATTTTCATTATTTTGGCCCTATGAGTTACAGTTTCAGATATACTTCTTTTAGTCGGCGATAGTTTGCTTGGGCCTGTGATGTGAGGCATTTGAGGGTTAACTTGTGTTTTAGGAAGAATTTTCTTTGCATGCATGACACGTGAGTTGGTTACTTTTTCATTAAATTGGGCACTTTTATGCTTCTCAGCTACTGCTGCTTCCACAACTAAATCTACATCAGCTTCAGTGGCTGCTTGCCTGTACAGGTATCTCTTCCCTTCTTTGCTGCTAGGACTGCTTGGCCCACGATCAACCATGCTTTCATATTGTTTATCAACATTTAATTGTCTGGCTTTATCAAGCACTTGGTTTCTTGTAAAAATGTCTACTTGAGTAGGTGTGATAGTACTTATAAAACCACTTTGGTTTTGTTCTAAGTGCAGCTCTGTGTTATCGGCTCTTTCTGTAACAGTGATGCTATTCGTCCATTGACCAGTCTGATCTCTATGTTCTAATCCATCCAGTGGTAATCTATCATTCCTATTTATTGATGTATCAACTTCATGAGCAGAAGCCTCACATTTATCTATCTCAAAGTTACCGCAAAGTTCTTCTTTAAGATATTCTCTCAGAGAGGAAAGGAGGTCATCTTCACCTTCAAGGTCAACATATTGGCTTTGTTCAAAGGCTGTGTTTGCAAATTCTACCGGCCCTATTAAATGACAAAGATGGTCATAAATGCTATCCCCAACTTCCAAGGAGGACTCTCTGCTATTTGTATCAGTGGTATGGCTTTCAGTGGATCTATGCATTGAAGAGGTCTCAGTGGAACTCTGTAAGCTTGGAGCGTGATGGGATGAATTGTCAATGACAGGAACTGCACCTTTGGCTCGTTCAACTGTGAATGGTTCCAGGATGTCAGAGGTGCTGCTGCTTCGCGGCAATGGCTGTTCCTCATTTAAAGCACCAAAAACTTCACTTGGAGCATCCTCACTCTGTGAAAAATGCCTGACTCGAGGTGGACGTGGAAGAATTTGAGCATCATCAATGTCTGTAGGAAAAAAGTATATGTAATATGCACTAAAATTTACAGAGACAGTATTTATTTACCACTACATCCTAATTAAGTGACTTTAAAAGCCAGCAAAATCCAGAGCCTTGTTTTCATAAGTACAACAAAAATACTTTTTCCAGTACTAGAGTGTTAAAACCACACGCACATAATATCCAGAAGAGAATGTAATATAAATGAGTTAGACCATCAGAACACAGTTTTAAATGTTAACATGCATGAGAACAAACAGTGAGACCATGGAGCATTTGGAAATACAGTTAAAGCTAGGGCTGTGCCAATAAGTTCAATAATTCAACCAATATTTTTCCAGCTAGATTATTCAGAAAATAGTCACCTGGAATACAAATTAGCTTAACAGTAGTACCCTGCATGGAATTTACATCTTCAGAATAATACACAACTCCAAAGAGAAATTAGTTTTCTGGAAAATCATTGTCTATTGAAGTAATAAACTATTACTTTTTTAGAATTTGTATGAATATATAAATTACTGAAATATCACAAAGAATACTATCATATTATTATGAATAGTATGGCATATGAAATATAGAGTATACCTAAAGTTTGTAAATGACAGGGAAGGGCTGGTCCTGTACAGAACAGATGACTATACATAATGGATAATTTAAATATACACCCTTCTTCCCTAGAAGGATGTTTTGTCTTTCATCTTCAAAATACAAACCTAAATATTTAATGGAGGCTTACCTCCCCCTATTCTTCCAGTTTTACTCAAGCAAATATGACATTTACAAGAACTACCAAATTAAGGACTGTGCTACTGAAAAACATCCTGCAGCATCACAACAGTTAACATTAGAGTAAAACCACTTTTGTTTAGGAAGAGACCAGAACATTTGTTATGATCCTTTAAATTAGCTACTTTGTCTCTGTTGAGACTGCCAATGTACAAATCAGTACAAATCATAGTTAACTGTAATGAAAACTGCAGTTCCAACATGGACCCCTAGGAATTGTACAGAGGTATTTTCAGACCTCTTCACATCATCCAGCAAAATAAACCTTCTCACCCTTTTTCAGATCTCCTGGTATGTTCTAGAAACACTACATACTATCAGATCCTCAGCGTAGGCAAGACTAAGTATCTCTTACAGACAATTCGACTAACTGCAAGAACTCACGTTATGCCTTGCAGTCTTTTTATGGGATAGGCACTTGAAGAGTTAGGTAAGAACAGCTTTCTCAATTTTTTGTTGGTTTTTTTTTTGATAGAATCCTTTATCGCCCAGATTTGGTTTTTACTACCTACCACTTAAAAAGTTGTAGATGTGCTTTTAAGGCTAGGAAAAACAATAAAGAGCTTAAATGACCGGCAACAAGCTACTTCCCACAGTAACCAGACTTACCTTGTTTTCCTATGGAGAAGGTTTATCTTCAGGACCACACTGGTGAATTTACTTAAAATAAAATTTAAGCCCCTTTCCCTCCCCTAAATCTGTTACTGCCAGAAAAAAAGAAACTATGTTGAATTAATTTAAAACTATTTCACATCATTACTTCACGGATCTCTATACCTATTTCAGTAGTACTTAATAATGATAATCTGAAGTCACCTTAAAAACCTGTTTTAAAGTGCTCAGACTTTTCTGAGAATGTTAGAGGTAAAGATGAATTTCCTAATATTCCTTCTGAGCAAAGCATATAAACTGAAGGCATGAGATATATCTGTACTTGAGTAAATGTATGTGTTGGAAGAAAATAAAAACTGGTATTTCCATGCTTAATATTTCAGAGAAGTTAAAATTTGAAAACTAAAAGTTTGACCTGATTCTAAGTTTACTGAGCTGTAAAGAAGCTGTTACACAGGAAACAGAGAGGTCCACATTGGAAAAAGAGAGTAGACATCCAAGCTATTTCAGAAAATAAGTATGAACTGAAGCATCATAACATGGCAGCTTATTATCCTCTGCCTCTCTCTTCAGCTTTGACAAACAACAAATTTGTCATCGTTGTTCTTGTTTAACTTGCAGCTAATTACATGAATTAACATCCTCTGAAACGAAAGGTCTCTCTGTAGTCAGAACTTGCAAACTCTCTATTGACTTAGGCAGAGATTTACACAGGTTATATTTATATAGTCTCAAAACTATTTCTTACAGCCACAAAGGAAGAACCATAGGATTCAGTCAAAAATATGCATGATGACATTACATATGAGATTAATATGTGTAACGATACACTGATCTCATCTTGACCCCTCAGTATGCATCATTCACACCTTTTATAAATGCAACTTTTCTAAAGCAGCATTCTGAGGACTGCAAACTGTGCACACATGCAGTGATGATGATTTTCTAGGATGTTAAAAATTCCTGGATGGAGAACTTCAAATGCACGCCAAGCAGCTCCACATATTGAAATAAATTCAGCTAGATTTATTTCAATGTTGATCCAGTATTAATTTTAGGTGCTCATGTATGCATGACTAGCACATACAGGTACACATTTTCAAACAAAAGTGTACTGTTTGTGCCAACAGAGATTTCTTTTGTGCACAACGGAGGAAGACATTAAGGAAATTAAAAATATACTGCTATTGGAGTATCAGCACTTAAAATACAGACAATATTTAAAAACCCAAACTAACAGCTCCTTCAAAACCAGGGCTCACCCTTGCACACAGGTATACAGTCAAATTGGGACATCATCTATTCCTCAGGAGTTTTCACTAACTACACTGCAATTGTGTGCCAGAAGGCTGTTTATCTGACACACTGCACATACTTAGGAGAAACACTGACCTGGTTCATAATATGTTAGAGTGGTGAAGATACTGAAATTGGTAGCTGTAGTCAGTATCACCCAATCACAACTTTCCCTGAAGCAACTTTACTTTCCCTTTTTCTGCTAGAAAGCAGAAAGAAAAGGTAGGTTTTCAGCATCAATTGGAAGACAGATACACTAAATCAGAAACTGATGGAAAGACACATTCTGCCAAGACAGCATGAGTGCAAGCGGAAGATTCCATATAACACTGGGACTGGATTTTATGTCACCATAGAAAGTAAGTTCAGAAAGTTGAGAAAAAAATAACAGTTTGCTTCCCAGCTTTCATTTTGATTGTTTTATAAGACGACATTCATTCTATGAGTTTTTGAGATTAAAAGAATAATTACAGCCATACTGGTATTACAATTATGATTTCTTTTATATTTAATCTTAGTGATTACTTAAGTGATTAAAGAGCAAGGTGATAAATGCGTAACACTTTTCATATAAATATAATACTTATAATACTTATACATATAATACTTCTTTTCATACTTTAAATTCCAATGGATAAGGAAAAACCTCCCACCTGCAATTCATTAGTCTGTCACTGTGGCCCACTGCTTCCAGGAAACTTGCCTACATCTCACCAACACTTTTTTCCACAAGTGGTCCTGTACCTGACAGTCCTCAGCAGTTCCAGGAATGAATGTTTACTTTGCTAGTTACCCCATAAATGTGTAAGACTGTATTTCCTATGATTCTAACATGGAAATGCAGCATAATTTGGAAATATGAAGGAATAACAATCTTAGGAAAAGCATCCTCTCTATGGTAAGAGATGACTAGACGTCTGTATTGAGCTTCTGCAATAACTTTTGTTAACCTACTGTCTGCTCTTCAAGCAGAAACATTATGTCTCAATAAATAACAGTGGGGTGTTCTTCCTTACTCTTGAAAATTAATATACTGTACTGAACATAAGGTAAAGGTTTTGGCATAAATGCTTTCTTTTGGACTACCTGTCAAGATTCCTCAGTGAGTCAATCTTTCAATGAGGAGTTTCATAGCTAAAAGTAGCTAAATACTACAATTTAAGATTAGGGTTTTCTATTCTTTTGAAATACTTGACATATCCTCTCTTTCAAGCTGTGCTGGATCTGAAAGTCAGTTTGGATAACAGGATATTCATATCATCGTGAAATAAAAGTAAGGGCTCTCACAGCTAGCTAAACATTATTCATTACCTAAAAATGCTTATAGTAGAGCATGTTATTTGGGAAGTAAATTGTTTCTACATCTGGACACAGAAGGCTTTCACAAAAGAATCTATTTATCACAACAAGAAAAGGCAAGGAAACCAATAAAACTCCACATTTTAAAGAGAAAAGAGAGAAAGAGAGCGCACACAATAAAAAATGCAGAAAATTAGAAAAGCAAAGTGTATTCTGATTGGGCAGACAGATTTTCCTTTACTCGCTAGTTCCCCATTAACAGCTTACTTCGCTTCACTAGAGCTTTTTCATTTCCTGGCAGTGTTCAAGATTCTTAGGCACAACATGAAGCTGTTTCAACACCAATCTGTTTGAGAAGACACCAAAACCAGGAAGCACCTAGCACTTCTTTTAATGTTGTAAGTCCAAAGGTCTGTAAAATTATTTCACTTTCAAGAATTACAGTGGTTGAGCAGTTTATGCATTGGATGAGTATCAACAGAAAGGATAACAGCATGAGGTCTGGGACACATTAGAAGAAAGATGCAAGCCAGGACTTTTCAGAAACATGGATGATAAAATCGACTGCAAAAGCACTTTTGCCTTCTTTAAGACAGGATAAAAAGTATCAGTGACTATATAACAAAACAATAGTTCACTGTGAAAGCTCATTACCTTCTACAGGTGCCCCTGAGATTTCCATTCTTATCAAAAAACCCATCTTCTAAATTAATTTATATCTCAGAAGATATACCCTTTGTGCTCACACATTTATGAATTTATAATAATAGAATAATATTTTTAGAATAATAATCTCTTATTCTTCATTTCTGGTGTCAAAATTTGCATCCAAATACTTTAAAATTTTTCACTGTGAAAGTCTGGTCTCCCTAGAGCGGGTTCTTCAGACTTTCCTAATTCTCCATTTATGTTTTTGATTGAATACTAAGGCAACAAGTTTCTGTTTCACAACAAGACTTAATTTTGGCACATAACAAAATACATTTATGAAAATACAGTTCTTAGTACTTTTTGTAACAAAGGCAGAAAAGAAAAAAACACCAAAACAAACAAAACACCAAAACTACCATTAAAAAACCCACTGCCATTACGTCCTTACATTTGTACACAGTTTTGACTAGATATATACAGTCCTTCCACTACGGTTTTGTTTTCACTCACTGAGACAAAGGCATAATATGATTGTCAGCCTCACATAATACTCATTTACACCTATGTAATAGCTGGAGCACAGGAAAATAATAACTCCAACTGTAAACTTTCATGCATACGTTTTTAAAATCTGTGCTAATTCTAATTGTTGAACCTATCTGTTCAAAGAAAACTATCCAAAGAAAGCTACCGTAAAACTTTTGGCCCACCGTGCTGCTGGACCAAACAATGTCGAGAAAAGCAACAACCCTGTGAAAAATGGATCTGTTGAAAAACACCACCAAAACACAGCATTTGAGAATTCCAAACTGTATAGATTATTAAATGTTTTTATAAATAAATGAAAAAAGGCACATGGTATCATATAATACACTTTACAGTATACTTCAGACATCCTTTTTTCATGGGTGCTAAAGTATATCATTATCATGGTTGCCGACACACCTATGACACTGAATTCAAAAATTTACATAGAAAGATGTAAAAGGCAAGTCAAAGTAAAATTATGTTCTTCCTTTTCCTCCCTCCCTTACTACAAATAAAAATGAGTTGTACTTTCTGGTATACAGATGCTATATTACTGCTTACCAATTAATTGAAAAAGCAAGAGATTTCTTCAATTTTCACTTTCATGATAGTAAACATTGGCACAGCACTAACTTCTAACAGTTCCAGAATGAATTGCAAAATAGCATGGTATTTTACATATCAAAATATTCATTCTTAATCTCTTCCCCTCTCCCCCCATCCCCCAAGTATTCTTACTCTGAAAAATTTAATGATTTAGCAGAATTTGAAAGCAGAAGGTTTAAAAAAGTGATAAAGGGGGTGCAGAAATTAGCAGAGGTGGCACTACCTGAAAGCTCATCAGAAAGGGGAGTGAGAACAATATCAGGCAAGAAGGGTTTGGAAGTATGGATCAGAACAGGAGCACTTTTAGCACTGCGTATATAGGCCGATGGCAGAGCACATTCACCAATGGATCGGCTTCTCATGGCTTTAAAAAGGAAAAGAAAGAAGTGGGGAAGGAAAAAAGAAGAGTGACTATAATGAAAGGCTTGTGTCACAGAAAAAGCAGCAACAGAGAAAACAAAGATAAAAAGGAAGAAAATTCAAAAATTAAAACATTTCAGCACGGCAGATATTGGCAGGGCTGTAAGAAAGAAAAAAAATCAGTGGACACATAAGACATTTTGAGTTTTTAACTTTTATGTAAAGCAGCAACAATGCCTTTATTATGACGATTACAGAGATTTTGCATTCAAAATCAAGAAACTAATTAACAAGTTTTTTCCCATTGCATCAGGGGTTGAAAAATCAAGGTTAAAGTCACTCCACAAACACTCAGAACTTGGAATTTTTTTTACCAGAAAAAGTAACTTACGCTACATCTGCATTTTTTCTAGTTTCCTTTGGTTTACTCCTGAAAAAGCATCTCTGAATTTTACACATACCCATACTCTTGAATTCATGATTCTCCAAAACAGATTCAAAATCATAAGGAGAAAATGACCAGTTCTGTGTGGAGAAATCTGCAATACAACTTGTTATAGTTCCACATTAAAAATGAAGTGACTCAAGTGAAACGGTTTGACAACGAAAAGCACTAAATTGTTTCTTATCCACCAGGTCTGGCTATTAGTCGATACTGCACAAATCTTGCTAAACTGATCCTAATTTACATTTTCATATCTCACATCCTGCCGAGAGCCCTACAGAATGGAAAACTTATGTAAGAATCATGGCATCAGGATCAGGGTTATATCTGCAGCTTTTCTAATAAATTTTAAATGAATCTTTATAATATTTATTTTACTTTGTTAAAGGAAGACATAGCAAGAACTGATACTGCATTCAATCTCAAAGTACACTTGAAGTTCTTCAAAAAGCAATATTCATCGCTTCAATCAGCTTCCTTTTCAAACTGTTGCAAATTTGATACCTTGTTTTAAAATAGTTACTGATAAAGTTCTTTTAAGGAAATTTCAGTGCATCTTACCTAAATAATGTCAGTGCAATATTTAATCAGTTTCTGAACTTTTCTATATATACTTTCAAAACAACATGAAATATGGACTTAAAATTTCAGTGCTCCTGGTCTGTATGAGAATCAGAAGTACATGAATGAAGTGCAGTGGAAGTTGAGCACATCACACTTCTAAATCAGGTTAAAGCATTGTCCCTAACAGCAACATGCAGATAACTTGTGTAGGTCAACGTACACAGGGCAGAAAACACACTTGACAAATGCAGCACAATTTAAATGCAGTCTTAACATCAGTTTGAGAAAACAATTCAGAAGGACAGACGTTTTAAGACTGAAGCAATTTTCAATTAAACTTAGTTTATAAGACAGAAAACAATTTTTTTTTTTAAGGCAATTATGTGTATTGCTTTAACATCTCTGTTTAAGAGATACAATAATATAATTCAGGATACAGTGATAGATGCATTACATTCATCATTGCGCCATCTTAAAATGAATTTAGGTAAGAGAAAAACTAACATGCTACATAGTAAATCTTAAGGGTCTTTCACAAGCTAAATGATTCTACGATTCTAAATAAAGCAAGCTTTTGAGATTCGATACTGTGCGGATTACAAACCTTAACCTAAAGTGTCGCTTGTAATTTGACTGGATCTTTTCCAACATATTACATTAACAGTAGCAAGGGGGGTGGGGGCAGAGCAACCAATTTACAAATTAGAAGGTGGAAATTTTACAGAAATTTTTGAAGGAAAAATTGCAGTGTATTATTATTGAAAAATTATGTAAAAGGAAAATGTTATCTCAATAAATTATTATCTTAAATAAGACGCGACACATTCAGTTAAGGACTCAAGTAGAGGCACACTTAATACCAGAATGTGGACTAAATATTTGACAGTTTATAACCTTCCACTGTTGTCTATAGGCAAAGGCAGAACAATAGATCAGTAAATTCTTTCTGATCCAATATTTTTATAGCACCAGAATCTGTTGCCTAAGCCACAAATTCTGTATCTAGCCCTACAGAAGATTTTTCAACCCATATGCGCATAATTTTTAAAGGCCCTTTTTCAAAATTTACTTTACATAAGTTCAGGCTAAAAATGTACACACTGCATATCAGAAAAGCTGTGATTTTCATTTGAGTAACACACACATACACACATATTTGGTGCAGCAATAAATGTGTACTGGCATGAGGATGGCTCAAAAAATATAGGTGCACAGATGTACACAATATGTGTACAACAAAATAGATGGAAAAGAAACCCCAGCTTCTTCTTACCATAAAACATTCAACATGCATATCCCCCCTATTCAGATATAAAAGAATGTATTACTCATGATCAAAGGAAATATACTACATATCAGATACCATGCAACATATCTGAGGTCTAACACCAGAATTAGCTGTGGAGCTAAGGTTAAACTAAAGGAGAAAGTCTGCCCAGCAAAATGCTCTATAGAAAATTTTACTTATTGTGACTATAAACTACTATTTTTATTATGTGACCCTTTAATAACTGGCACAGATTAAGAAGCATCCAAACAGCTTCTAGCAGACCTGAGAGACAATAACAAGCAACTGTTTGCAGACAATGAAGAGGTATGTTTTTGTAACATATTCTTCAGAAAAATTTGTAAAAAATGGAGGAGTTTGGGATTCTGACTCTGGCAACTCTTTTGGGGCTTTTCATCTTTTAAAATTGTCCTACTAACACTGTGATGCTTGTCCGCAGATGGTATTCTAAAAATATGAATAGAGCTGAAATTTTAACTGGTTACAGTACTACAAACTTGGCTTATTAATATCAAATATGTAAGATAATTGGAGGAAAGGAACAAAACCATGGAAGCTGAAATACAATGAAACTAAAATCAGATTAGTTTGCTGCTAACGAGGTCAATATACAGCTTGATTAGGATAAATTTCAGTCATTTTAGGGCTAACATCATGTAAATAGCCATTTTTCAAATAGCAGCAAAACAAAACCATTAATAAATTGACCAAACTACATAACCTTCTGACAGAATGTCTGAAATATTAACAATTTGGGAAGAAGAAATTTTAACATGAGCTTTACCTTGTTAAGGCAATTGAGATTTAAAACAAAAACACTGAAACAGTTAATCACAGACTATCTACAGAGAAACAGAAATTACATTTAAAGTATCTGTGATCCATAAAGAAAACTAATCAAAGTGGTTTCAGCATGAGATACAGCAAAAGCTGTGTAGCATCTGAATGCATGAAAAAGACAGGAAATTTTTGAGCAGTAACTTTAATTTTCTCACGTCTATACTGCTTATAGGATAATTAACCCTCCCACACCAACAAAAGCCTCATGAGAAAACGAATTTTTTAAATGGAGAATGTTGAAGAATATTCAAGTAAAAACCTCTGCGACGTGAAAAAATTTAACTGTAAATAGTTTTGGAAAAAAAAAAAAAATGAAACAATGTTTATTTCTGAAAAGTTAACACAATTATATATTTAACTGCCAATACGCATCTCCAGTTTTTAAAACTGTGTCAGAATGCACCTGCTTCCAAGAAATATCAGTGAAGCGACAACACGCAATGACCAAAGCCACTACAGTTACAGAAATAGTAAAATACCAAGACATATTCCTTAAAAGGTTCTTCTTTTAATAAAAATAGAAAAATCAGCTTAACTTTCCTTCACATAAGGAACAGCACTGGGATTAGCAAGATGAGACAAACAGACTAAAGAAATTTGTAGTCCAGTTCCTGTTAAGATATTCTAAGCAAATCATACGAACATAAATTGAGCCTTGAGCAATCCACCTAAAGCACTGTTTAGCATCACTCATTTCTAACACACCAAAGAGTATCTGCAAGTAATGAAGTTGAGAAATAGGTGACTTCAGAAATGGACAACTGCATGCATTTCTGTCAATCTTTCATTAATGCTTTTATAAAGATTCAGGGTATAGTAAAAGACAACACACTTTATAAACTACGCAGACATATACACATTTCTCACACTTTTCTTTGCACAGCTGAAAAATACTCAACCTATTTTGGGCACAGTCCATGAAAACATGCTCTTAAAAAGCCTTCTATTACCCACCTATCCATACCACTGATCAAACCATTCCAGCTGTTTCTTTTCCATATACATACAACAGTATTATTTTTCTAGTCCAGCTTAAGTATTTGATCAAACTCATTAAAAATTAATATATCAATTGTATTACTTTAATTTGCAGTTACTATAATTCTAGTAACCGCAGTTATTTGGCTACCCTAAAAGCAAGTAAGTCTGCCAAAGTTACACATTTAACTTGTAGAGATAACATACTTTTGTGGAAAGAAGTTACTCACTTTGCTACAAAAGTCAGTCATCAATTCCTTACCCTTTCTCAAATGCCACTTATATCAGGTTTTACAGATACGTACCCACTGTTTTCTGACGAACTATGCTCCTTGCCTTTTCTGTTCCTGGAGAGCCAGTGGTTGTAGCACTGCGCTGTCTCATTGGTGCTTGTCCAGGCTGATCACGGCTCCAGCCTCTAGAAAAGGACTTATCAACAGAAGATTTTGGGAATTCATGCCCAACTCCTGCAAAAAAAGATTTGCAAATCTATTCACTTCTATTCTGGCATTGTCAGATATTTGTAGTTAAGTTCTGAAAAGTTTTAAAGCTGGACAGAATAAATTCTCTTATCAAAGCAAGTATGATTTCAAATCTATACAGCTCATTACTGGTTTTTAAATATATAAACCCACTAGCCAGTATTAACACTGAGAAATAGCCAAACTTTTTCATAAGTGTTGGTGCTATTAGACTATTGTGATTTCCTTTTCTGACCAGTCAAGTGCAAAACCACATAAAAACTGGGTTTATAAAGGTTGTAGCCTGACAAGAAACGTAGCTATAGAAATTTTCCCTTGCTGTACTTGTTAGACACGACACACAAAATCATACGTTATAGACCGTTAATACTGTGGTTTTCTTCTAAATGATTTTGTGACATTTGAGGAACATGAAATAAAGATGATAAAATGAAATGCAAAAGCAAACGAAATGGGAGAACAATGCTCTTTGGAAATTCACAAAAAATGCTATACTAAGATTAAGAAAAGATGGAACAAATTCACATTTTACATTTATACTGAAGTAAATAAAGCTCATAAAAGGAAGTATCAAAAAAACCTGTATGTAAAAAAGAAAGTGAACTAAAGAATATGTGCATTGCATTTCCTTATCCACACTGAAATCATATAATCCAAAATTATATTTGATAAACAATTACAAATATTGAAAATGCATATTCTTGGAAAGTTAGCCTGAGTACAACCTGTTTATTATTATTAGCAAACTGACAGGGACAAAGAAATTTGGCATAATTTGTATTATATTTGTTACTTCCAAAGCTGGATTCAACTCTGCCACTCACATTTAACAACAGAGGCTTTCTCTGGAACTCTTATTACTAAAGACTAACAAACTCATGTCATGTGGCCCTGTATGGGTGATATGGCAGATTCGAAATGTTTTTTAAGCCTACATTCAAGTAACTATACACATTCTTATCCAACATCAGACTTTAAACAAAACAAACAAACCCCAAAAACCCAACAACAAAAAACCCTCACCCAAAAAAAAAAAAACACAACCTGTGTCTTTTGCGAGAAAAATAATCAAGCTGTATAGTAGGAAAACAAAGATGAATGGTCTGGAACAACCTCTCAGGGTCAACTACAGAGAAATGTATTTTTGTCCGGTTGTCACACACCAGAAGAACGAAAGTGTGAATAATGCCTCTGCCCAAGATAAGCAAAAACAAGAACACCCTCTTTAAGAGGGAATCCACATTGATTACTCCACACTGACAAACCCAAGGACACCAATAGGAAGTCTCTTCCCTGTGGTTTAACTGGAAAACCACATCAATCAGAATACAGAGGGATAAACAGTAAACTAAAACTTTTTTCCCCATCTTGCTCAGCCTAAATCTAATCCTGCCTCTCACCATTACATCTCAAAGCACTTTTTAAAGGAGATCAGTGTCATTACCCATTTTTCACAAAAGTGGAAAAAAAGTCAGAGGTGATTGTCAATGGTTCCATGCAGAAAGTCAGTCTTTGATCTGGGAAGAGAATCCAGGTTTTGCAACTCTCAATCCAGCACCTCCTGTCCTTTACCAATTCCAGAACTGTACCATTACAAGCAAGAAGCCACCTCCTCTCCCCATATCATGTCCTGCAGAGTATTTTCTGCATAGTTTGGGAATCAATTTAAAAACTGGTAGCATTTACATGGATTTTTAACAGTATCCTTTTCTCTTAAATAATCCAACAAGGTCACTTAAGCAAAACCTGTCTTCACCATGGTTTAGTGATGAACTGGCATCCAAACAAAACTATGCTCACTTTACACTTCATCTTGGATTTCAGGATCAATATTCCAGTGATGATTGCAACAGCCACTTGCTAACTAATTTTTACCAGATGTGTAACCTTTGTTATTTTCAAGAAGCTATGATTGGGACTCAACTATTTAATTGCTCTGACACAATAAGAAAGGCATAACCTACTACAGTGTAACATTTCAGGTTAAACTCAACACTTTTTTTTTTTTTCTTTTGAAAAATTACATTCCATACGTGGCTACTTGCAGGACTGACTCTTAAAGTGAGAGTTTTGTGGTGGTTCTAAAAAGCACCTTTATTATAAGGCAACTGGGTTATTTCAGGTAATGCCTATTTAGGTATACTAAAAACACTAGACCAAAATCATGCTGTATCCGACATCTTATTACTCCAGCCGAAATTGAACTGATGTGTATACAGTGTTGTCTTACCTTTGCCTTTGTGTTTTTTCTGCTTCTGCTCACTTAATTTATCCAACGGCAGGTCACTGAGGTCCAGACTGTACAAGTTTCTAGCTAATACTTTAGTTAGTGTCTCCATAGTCAGGGACCACTCAGTGGCCAGCTCTTCCCAATATGTCAGTGATGACATTACAGAGAGCAAGTCATCCCAAAGTTCTCGAGAGATGTACACATTTAGATTCGCTTTGATCCAAGCTACTATAAGAGTCTAAAAGAATAAAGTGAGAAAAGTTGGGTTCTGAACATAAGATGTCATCATTCAACTGTTACTGCTTAAAGCTTCCAACTGCCATAGAAATTTCTGTGTAATCCTGACATTCGTTTCATCACCAGTACACTCAAACTTTTCATGAATTATCAAATGTTATGTTAAAATGGGTTTTTGACTTAGATACAGAAACAACGGACTCATGAAAGATCTTTCACTGTCTTACAAGTTTTGCCTAAGTTTTGAAATACTGTCCTCAATTAGTTCTCATCACATTCATATCTTGTGTATCCTTTTTTTTTTTTTTTTTATCTACTGAAGAATCTGGATACTTTACAGATTCTATATACAGAGAAGCCACCACAACAGCACACTGCACCTATAAACTCTGAAAGTATCCGCTACAGCTTACTGTAAGGAATAACAAAATCAGTTTGTTTTGCATGGATGGCACAGAAGATTTTGTGTTGACTTGAGCCAACTTTGCAATGGAAGCAGGCTAAAACTGCACACATCGACAGTTATCCCAACTCAACTAAAGGACAGCAATTTTTTAGTTTCACAGTACCCCAAAACCTGTTGTTGTAGTGTCATTACATATAGGACAGAAAGTAATAAATGTAGCCAGCTCTTTAACCCACACCATTCACATTATCTGGGTAACGTAATCAATGACTTAAGATGACAAACCAGCCAACAGTAGTTGTTGCATCTAATCTCTTAGTCAAAATTAAGCTGAATTAATTAGAGGGAATTTATGTTTAATTGCCTGGAAAAGAGGTCCTGCAAGTCTTCCAGCTAAAGTGGAGTTTTTCCTTCCTTGGTACTGCAAGAAAGTTTGGGGTGGTATTTTCAGCACAGATTCAGTAACCCTGAGCAGCACAAGTAGCATCTGTTCCCTACAAAACATTAAAAAAAAAACCATAGAGCTAGCATTTTGTTATACTTCTGTTTATACCAGTATACTTTTGAAGATAACAACCAAGCTTGATTTGCTCAAATACATTCCAAACAGGGCACAGTGATCATAAACAGCCTAACTTGGTTCTTGCAGAAGAAATTGCTCCAATCTTCTCTTCACACTTGAGAGAGAGAAATCCCTATCACTCTCTGACACCTTCTACCAGGTCACTCAAGCACTATCACCTTCAACAGCCTGAAGTTACACACAAAGTTGTAACTGTATTTCCAGTCTGAATTTACTTTTTTTTTCCCCTCCCTCCCCTGGTATGAATGACATCTTTTGCCAATATTACATCATCATTAATATGCTTCATTTATTATTTTGTGTGGCACAATCTTTGCCATCACAGTCTAGAGTCACTTCTTTACAGTGATGTGAAACTGGGGAATACTAATCTAGTGGAATCTGTTTTCTATTATTACTCCCAATTTCCTAGTGGTTGGCCTTGAACTGACTCCTTATTTCTTCACAAGAAGAAACAAGTTCATGTTATGTGTAATTCCAGCTCTATTTACCCAGAGTTCAGGAAATACTAGTTACAGACTGAAAGCAAGTCAAATTAAAATGGAATAAATCAGCCAGTTGAAATCCTCTTGCTACTGCTTCCTTGCAATGGAGAATGGTGGCAATATACTACCTCATTAGAAACAGCTATTTAAAGGAGTCAGGAAAATAACAGACAGGAACTTGACAGTGGGGTCCTCTTGTACCTGCTAGGCACCCTAAGCACTGGAAAGGAGCAAAACAGTATGCTGTCTCCTTTATGCAATTACAGATCAACAGCAAGTCAAATCTGATTATAATTCTTACCCATGCTTATCTGAAAATTTTTTGTTTACTTTTAAATAAGGCTGTGAAGCTTTACCTGTTTGCATATTTTTAGCACTTTGACAGATGAGCAAAATGCCCTGGAAAAAAGTAATCAGTAGCTCCTTAATAGTAGCTGTATATCCTAGCTTACTTCCTTTTTTCACTGAGTGCTAAGCTGCCTCAAATTAACTAGGTGCTTACTAATGGCTTTAACAGAGCAGATAACCTCTTCCCCTGTATTATGTTGTCTGTGATGTTAAAGTCCATTTATTTACTGATTTACAGAAACCAGTTCACATAATCAATACCACTCTACTGTGTTTAATACCAAGTAAATTTTCACATGTATCTTGTGATCTGATAATCTAAGATAAAAGCATTAGCATTTTACCATGTCTTCTTGTCCATCGACACTTGGACTACCATGTGACGGTAGATATTAAGAATGCGTTTACACATATCAGTGTGTTCATCCAGCAGAGCTTTTATTTCATTTGCAGGTTCAAGAAAGAATATATTTGAAGAATTTATTATAAAAACCTGTAAGTAGAAAAGAGTGGATGTTATGAGCTTGAAATACATTTGTGTTTTCAGCAATTCCATTGCTATTAACTAGGAAGAGCAAATCTATGATTTACAGAAAAGACTGCATATGCAATCAGAAGTAAATACGGCAATATAAGTTAGCTTGATATGATGATAAAGCATTAGTACGATGGATTTTTTCCCAATTTTTTTCTACAAACCATATTTGCATATTTTTTCTTTCATAGGCAGATGGTACAAACTACTCAATACAATTATTTTAATACAATGGACAAAAAAGGCCCAGTAAAGAAGTCCACTGCACAAAAGTTCCACCTGGAAGCCAGAAACCAACTAATGTAATATATACTAAACTACTTGAAATAGTCCTGGCACAAAGCATGTGCTTTAGCATAAGAAGGCCTGTATTTTTCTGGGAAACTAAAGCATTCATCCCACTATGATCAGTAAGGCTTACCAAAAGTAGGAAACAGGAAACCTTCCAAAAAGCAGCTGACTTCAGTCGACAGTGAATTAAGGCTTTCAGAATGAAAATAATAAAAACAAAGTAGGCAAGGACACTGTGTAGGAGTTACAGGAGCTACTACTGAAGTGTTGTTATATTTTTATGTAAGTTTAGGAAGCATCTGAATCACAGTGAACCTCAGATCTTAAATTACTGTATTTGTCTCTTAATGCACACCAACAGGAAATCATTGGTTCTGCAGCTGTAATTTCCCTCTACTAAGAGCTTTGAATTTTAATAATTAAAAACCAACAGTATGCAGTTTTACATTCACTCGCCTCAACTAATGAACCTACCCCACTCTAAGTACCTAAATATGTTGTCTATACAAGAATCAAAAGGGAAGAAAACTAAAGACAAAAGTCTTGGATTTCTGATTCACAGAAAAAGTCAAATGTGGTTCCAGGTCAGGAAACCTCTCAAAATCAGATAAGTTACTCGCTTAGAATGATGTCTTGACCCCATCTCAGGCTAAAGAAGGTATCTAGTGGTCAAACGAACCTTTGCCTAAAAAAGTTCAACATGGAAAATCTCTCAGACATTCTCAGATGTGTAACCATTAGTGATACATTGCAAACAGATTAAGATGCTTTTCACTGTTTCTCTTCTCAGAAAAACTTCATATTCTTAAATAATCATTGTATGCAAAGATTATGAAACTTAAATTATTGTAATATAGTTGAATTTACAGGTAATTTCAGTTACAAAGTTTATTTCTATATATAACAATCTACAGCACAATAGGAAACCCTATTGAGGAAATCACCCAACCTGTGGTAGAAATGAGTTCTAATTAGTGTTATCACCCATAGTAAAAGCGCACACGGTGGAGTGGCAAACACACATGTCTATTTCATCTTGTTTAGAATCAATTTTCTTCTGGATAAAAGAATATTACAGAGGCTAGTCATATATGCACCTATATGTATGTATATGCATGCACATACATAAAATGGACACATATCACCTTAAAAGCATTTCAAAGACCCTCAAATTATACATACTTGATTTACTAGATCAACTTCAGTGAATCATTTTGCTGAACATTTGAAATTAACACAATTTCTGCCCTGCCGAATTTCCTAGAAACAATTAGAAAACTTCTGTTAGGGAGCTTCTGCAACTCTCCCATTCCTTAAGCGTACCAGTGGAGGGCTGTGGTGTCTGCTCAAATTATTTAAGCACCTGCATGCTCATTCAATCTGTAATTCAGAAAAAGATGAGAAAATATCCCTGATCACCTTATCATTCAGATTAAGAGGTTCAGATATTTTGTGTGAGGTGAGTGATAGCTTAAAAGAAAAAAATCTTCCTAGCACTCTCATTAAATACTTAATTAGAATAATTGCAAGATGTGGCACTCAAATGAGAACTGGTTTTTCTATAATGTGATAGAGAGCAAAATGCATGTCCTGATGCAAAATTAAAAGATTTTTTACTGTGCTATCCAACACTTGTGTATACACTGTCCTACTTAAGGTCAATAAGGATACAGTGAACCACAGTAATTATTCCAACATTATTTATCATGATTATTTTATATTTAAGAAGTATTTTTGGAATTTAGAGATGCTTTGAAGGAGTATGGGATTGAACTGCATTATATTATACTCTTTATGTGCTGCTAACAAGAGCATTATTATTATGATGAAAATATCAAGTCTATTTCATACCTGCAATACTGACTGCACTCCAGCTCGTACATTTTGCTCTTCCGTATCAATTTCAGACATTTTATGCAAAGTATCTTCATAACAGCCATTTCTTGCCCAGTTTGAGTTTCTACCATGACTGGAGTTCATGCCTTTTTCCTGAAAAATATTATTTTTAAAAAATCACATAGATTTGTAGAGAGATATTTTGTTTTTACATGGAAGGAAAAAGGATATAATAGATACTAAATAATAAACAATGGTAGATGTTTAAGATGCATCTTAAAGACACAACTATATTTTAAGAAGTTTGCAGCAATTATTTTAAAGTATTCAGAGGAAATAATTACTATTTTCCTCATCCTTTTATTTGTCTATGACTTACACATGGCTGAAGGTTGGCATATCGTATAATCCACATCTTGAGAACAGTTCATAAAACTATATGAAATTTAAATTGAACTAGCCACATTTTAAATCTACAGACAATGGATCAAAGTGGTACCCCATTCACTGTTTAATTAGCATTGACTTTCCCCAGTAGATGGTCTGACATCAAATGAAACCACAAAAAGGAATCTGGAGAGGGACTTTTTACAAACGTATTTAGTGACAGGACAAGGGGGAATGGCTTTAAACTGAAAGAGGGAAGATTTAGATTACTATGAAAAAATTCTTCATTGGAGGATGGTAAGGCACTGGCACAGGTTGCCCAGAGAAGCTGTGGATGCCCCATCCCTGGAAGTGTTCAAGGCCAGGTTGGATGGGGCTTTGAGCAACCTGGTCTAGTGGAAGGTGTCCCTGCCCATGGCAAGGGATTAGAACAAGATGATCTTTAAGAACCCTTCCAACCCAAACCATTCCATGATTCTACTCTGTCTAGCTGCAAATCAGAAAGATGCACATACATTAACCAACCAATATTAACCAATATTTTACCTCTTCTCTTTCTTTTGCTTTCTCTGATGAACTGTGATCAACAATATTTTCATCACAACCTACAGTTGTGCACTGCATTATTTCTTCAGGTTCTTTCATAAATAAAGGCTTATCCTCTTGCTGAATCCATTCCTGATACACTTTTACCACTTTCCTCATTGCAGCTGCTTCACATATTGGCAACAGAAATGCCTGCAAGTAGAAAAAGAAACAAACAAAAACCCAATTGCAATACTTGACATCAAGTTGGGCTCTATAACATACGGTTTCTAAGGGATGGGGAAGAGGGGGAAATGCAGCCACTGCAGGATATTTACAGATAAATGACTCCTAAACCTAATTGTTTGCTCACTGAAAACTGTAAACTGAAATCATGAAAAAAGTTCTACAAAGAAAAGTCAAGCAAGTACTTAAAAAAACTTCACTGCCAAAGAAAGAGATATGAGAACCCATATAGGCATATCTAGTCCAACACCTAGACTGCTGAAATTAAGATCAAACATTCATCAAAAGTATGCAAAATGAATGAGCAGAAGTTTCTATTGCAACATCTTCTATTCAGACAATTTGGAAGATTGGAGTTAATTCTAAATTACTAAAAAATTTCAAGTGACACACACTACTGGTAGACATCTATCTTATTTTTAGTTAAATAAGATTTTGCAAAACACTATCCTTAAAACAAATGCCTCCCTGAAAAGACTTCAGAACTCCCGTTTCAAACAATAGTGCATTTGAGTCAGCGTGATGGCTGATCACTGCCCTCTTCAGGACGTTTTCTGTATCTGCTGTGCTGGCAACTAGTCACAGATCAAAAACTTTTAACATTAGTCAGGTTTTAACTAACTTAAAATACATTTACCAAAGACTGAGATGCCCTAATTGTATTTAGAAAAGAACAGATTAAACTACACCAACACATAGTTTTATGGAGTCCATGGTGTGAATGTTAAAAACTCATTGCCCACGTCTTTAGGAGTGCTCACTTGACACAAGCAGTGTGTTCTCTCTCTGGAAATAGACATTTCGTACCAGTATTACACTAAAAATCGTTGTGTATTACAGAATTCAACTGACAAGTTCATCAGTCACACACTACAGCTCATCATTAGAAAAGACAGGCCCGGCAGGTGGGGAGGGGGAGTTGCTATTTATGTTAGGGATAGGCTGGAGAGTATGGGACTCTGTCTGGAGACAGGTGAGCAGTCGACAGAGAGTTTGTGGGGCACGGAAAAGATATACAGCTGCTCCCAAAACAACTCTTTAACAGCTGCAGACTCCCACAGAAGGCTTATTTTAATATGCTTGGTTGAGAGTTCTAACAGCTATGGGGTTGATGTATGAAAACATCAAACATTCCTGTCTATGGGGAACTGTAAAGTCCAAGTTAAATGTTGTCGAACTGCTTATTACAGAAATAAAATAAGAAAAATCAGAAACTGCAGATATTCTACACAGAAAACATTTCAGAATTTTAAGTTTTCAATACTTAAAACACTCAAGGCAAGATGACAGAAAAAAACTGCACATTTATATAACGTTCTGCTTAATAAACGCTCTTGAAAAAAAACAATGACATAATGATCATTTATAATATAATAAAGATTCCTGCATTCTAAAAATGGTTCTTTACCTGTCGAAAAATCTCAGTTAGAAAATTAACATTGCTTCTTTTAGCAGAAAAGACTTTTCGGACAATTTCAATATCAGTTAAATGCTCTTCGTCAATACTGCAGAGGCTGGAAGAACTTGGTTCTCTCTCTGTTAAAGTACTTGTATTAGAATGAGATTGTTCTGGCTCTGCATTTCTATCCTGCTTATCAGTACTGTCATTTTTGCTGTCCTCCCGTGAAGCCATGCTAGCAGCTGCTCTCTGGAAAAAAACAAGAATATTCCATAGCTCATGTTTAGTGCAACCATTAACTTGTAAAAAGTGTACTGTACAGGTTATACAACAGTATAATTTAAAACAGTACAAAGGATTCAGAAAAAAATAAAAAAACCCCACAAAACCAAAAGAGGATTCAGTGTATTTCAAAGCTTCTTACAGCTATGTGATTAAAAGTAAAATAGCAGAATATGAAAAAAAAAACCCAACCAAAACCCCATAGTGAGTCTTTCTAAAGTGAATTCACAAGCATAAAATTTGCTTAGAAATTCCTTTTTTTAATTCTTCATTAGCTATAATTTTCAGGAGTGCAGGCTGCTGACATAATAATTAAGGCAAAAAACCAAAACTTTTTTTATATATTTGGTTTTACCTGAATATTCTTTGGCACATTTTCACCTTCCATCCCAGGAATATGAGGTCCTGTATGAGGTTTTGGCTCAAGCCAGAAAGACACCAACCATCGAATGACAATAACACGAGCCTTAATAAAAGGTTCTTTTGTGCAATACACCGCCTCATTGATTTCAGCATCTTTCTTAACCATTACGTAGTGTGGCTTTGGTCTCATTTGTGGTATATCTGTCAGGAAACATATCATCTTAAAAACAACTGCAGAAAGCAAGCTCTACACAAAAAAGAAATCCTAAAATCATAACCAATACATGTGAACATTCAGAGGCACTGTTTTTTCTATTCACTATTGTACAACTCATTCTAAGGTGTGCCAAAATGGACACAGAGAAAATTTCAAGACTAGACTATAAGACTTCAAAAGGCTGTAACTGTCTCCTGGAGGGAGACAATACTGTTGGTCCGAGAGACAGCAACTTGTTTTTGCTATGCAAAACCTTCAGTTTTTTATCTGAAAGTGATTTCTATAGCCTTACATCTTTGCTTGCACTTTTTTCTAAACAAGTGAACACATTTAATTGTTTTGAGCTTGTTTTAAGCTACATGCTATACCAAAAATTTAAAGATAAAACTAATAAAGATAAAGCAAACTCACTACTCCACACTTGCACCTAAAAACTACAAAGGGGTTCTAAGTAGCAAAATAACTGTTAATTAGACAAGAATATGGCCTACACAAGAAAACTATCTTCATGCAGAATTACGATATTGTCAAATGTCTTCATTTTTAAGATGTGCTTAGAGTTGTTTAAGTTACTAAGTAACAATGCATGTGAGTGATATCATTTTACAGCCTTTTAAGAGTCCTATATGTCATATCCCTTACTACCAAACTTCCTGGGAAAAGCAGATACAGTTCAGAGGCAAGTGATCACTGCATTTCCTAACGCATCCCTAGAAAGATCTCTATGGTGGTCTACAGCAATTCACAATAAAGCAATATAATTAGCAATAAGGGTCATCAGTTATTACTGATACAGATCCCAACATCTAATCATGGCTATAATGGGAAAGCTTTAATTCCAAACTGTATTTTAACAGTAAACGCAATAAGCACAGTCTCTTCTGGCCCTGCAACAGGTGAAAGATGCAGAAAAAGATGAAAGAACAGCAAAGATGACTAGAAAGATGAAACAGATGAATAGAAAGATTAAATAGATGAACAGAGATGAATAGAATAGATGACTAGAAAGACAAATAGAAAGACAAACAGAAGACGTTCTGCTCCAAAGCCACCACATGAGTCTGGCAGCTTCATCTAGTCCCACATCTGCACTAGCTAATTTTCCCAGAGTTTACTGCCAAAGCAAAGGCACATTCATCTTCCTATGACTTCGCTGAAAGATGATTCTGTGGTCGTAACTTCTGTATACTGGCTTGCAGCGAGTATCATGAACAATGCCCAGTGATGTGCCAACTGGCAGGCACTGTGGTTATTTGGGGTCTATAGCCTAGAATTCTATTTTCTCATCAGGCATTCTACATGATGGCTCAGAACCATTTAGTTCTTCTGGTTCTCTACTGTGCTAGTGACAAAGATGCCGACAGTGTCATCAGTATTCCTGAATCTGCTTCAGAAAAAGTGACAGTCTTCAATAACTCAACAAGGTTGGAATTTACAAGCAAAGTAAACCCATAACAAAGATGGAGCAGGGAGGGCAAGAGGAAAGAGCATTTCATATGTGCTGGGTTTTTTAAACATATGGACTGTTCTTTTAAATTGTGCATAATGCATATTGCTGCATAGACAAATATCAACAGCCCAGTTCAATCCAGCCATGCAACAACCAACTCGATACTGCAAAATGTCATTTCTGCAATACCAATCATCAGTCTGAAGTACTTTCAGATGGGAACGACATTTCTCTGGGAGTGGCATGCCAAGTCTATTTCTAGTTCTAGAAGGGCAAGTATGAGATCTGCTCTGATAGAAGAAGTAGATGAGAATTTGTCTGAGAACCAATTCTAACACATGCTGTAAGAACACACCTTGCTGGTGGTGTTCCAGTATCATTACTTTCATCTGGTGACAGCAACCTTCTCTCCCCTCAAAAAACAAGCAAACAAACAAAACAACAAAAACCCCCAAAAAACAAACAAAATAACCAAAACCCAACCAGCCAACCAAACCAAACCGATCGAACAGAAAATAGAAATATGGTCCTATCCAGATCTGAGTAAGAGATACATTCCATGGTTTTACAGGCCAGAAGGCAGTTTAAAGATACTAATGGCAGGAGTCAAAGAAGATGCAAAGTAGTTGAGTTGAAGAACATAAAGTTGTTCTTTGACTATATTTTACTAATGCAAGGCTGAGAGTTGCTTAGTTGTTTTAAGAAATCCAGCATAACTTCTGGCACATTATGGTCTCATACTTCAGGAGAAACAAATCTGTACAGAAGCAAAGAAATATTCGGCTACTATCTAGGCAACTGACTTATGACAGCCTTTTTCAGGCATTTGAAGTGAACACTGCCTACCTGCCAGACTGCTGGAAAGGTTTCCTTGTTAACATTACAAATAAACAATACAAAAATCCAGCACTAGCATTGAGGATATCGAAGCTGGTGTATCTCAGTGTCACCTCAACAGCCACAGACAAAAGTAGTGATAAACTCATCATGATGTTGCTAAACTGAGGAGTATTTCCATAACAGACTTTAAAGTTACATCCACTATTTTTAATGGAAGCATTATTTTAAGAGGAAAAAAACTACATGACTCTTGCATATAATCCACCTAAGTAATAGATGCACAGAATACTCTATTTAGTATTTATTACATTTTTAGTATTTATTACAAAGACTTTATTTACCACAAATAAAAACCAGTACACTGTTTGCATTCTGTGGAAAGCAGCAGGTTAGTAAGAAAATTTATGTATCTTAAACAGAAGCATATATAACAGCATAATCAGTTTAAAAAAGGAAGCAAATGTCTGGTAGTGCAGTATTTAAAGATGCAAAAATCAGTTTCCTCTGGTATCTATTAGCATTCAGCAGGGCATGAAGCCTGCAACACTGGCACTATTTTCAAAAGGACAACACATCCAGTAGACATGTAGTTAAAACATCTTTGCAGCACACTGTCTCCTGTAGTTTCACGATACTCTCTCAGAATATCCTCTTTTTCTAGTTCCTCTCAGCTATATTATTTGGTGCAGCTGATTCTCAAATGTATCCTCCCTCCTTCAGTCATTTCTTGTACTTTCACATTTCTGTCCATCTTGGAAGTAGCTGTCAAGGCTCCAGACAAGGATGCTGACACAAAACCAAAGCAAAAAGGCTTATTAGATTAACTCAAGTAGTGCAGGAAGAAATATTTCCTTCCCCCAACTTTCAATTTTTCCTTTCTTTTTTGTTTTGGGTCTTTCCTCATCTCCCGCCCCCTCCCCTCTAGGAACTTGATGTAAGCTGGTGCCAAAAATGGCAGGAAGCTGTAAGGTGGAAGACATACGCAGGGTAGAAAATGAAAAGGCTAGCAAGAAGTTATAAAGGTGGACACTTGTAGTTTTGACCATGCTTACTTTGTAAGATAATAAAGGGTTCAGAAAGAATGAAGTGCTGCAGAGAACAGTGGGACTGCTCACTATGTTTCCCAGTAAAAGAAGGAGCCCATCTAAATGCCTTGGAAATGGCACAAAGGCACATTATTATGATGAAAGAAACAATGCCCTTGGAATCTTATTGTCAGATCCATAGTTCTTACTAAACAGTTTCTAAAGACTGTATTACAGGATTCTAAACAGATGTTAACAGACATTTAAAACAAACAAACAAAGCCCCAAACTACTCTCTCATGGGCTCTTCTAAGCCTGTAATACTCAAGCCAGAATTTGGAGGAAGCACAAAACGGGTGCTTGTTACTGTAACTAATATACTTATCTAAAAATCTGGCTTCACAGAAAGAAAAACTCAATCGAATAGACTATCTGCAGTAAAGCCCTGTATCAATGCTTGCTTACTAAAACTACTGTTTTGATTTGTACCTCATGACAACCCCTAAATTAAACATTACACCAGTAGCATAAGAAGCTGGTTTTAGTAGCAGGCTCAGTGCCCAAATGTGCTCTGTTTTCTGCATAAATGCTGTCAATTTTGTTCAGAACAGGCACAGAATTATTCACAAGTAGGGTGGGAAGATGCATGCCAGAGAAGAACTTCTTAGAGGAGAAAAGGCTGTTCCACTTACCAGTGTTTCTGTTGTTTTCATTACTGTATTCTTCCCAAAATTTTTGTTGCTGACTTTGCAGTTATTGATAATAGTTTTGGATATCTGTGCCCATTTCTTCTTTTTGCTTCCCACTGTCCTTTTCATTACTAAGGCCTTGAAAGCTTCTTGTTTACAGTTCACAGAAAAGAGAGATGACTACATGAACTATGGAAGACTCAGTCAAGATCTTCATGGGAAGAGAAAATATCATTTCCACATTTCTTGTTCAAAGATGTCAAGCAGCAGTAGGTTTGCTCTCTCAGCATCACTTATCATCATCCCTCTTGTACCTATTTTATCACTGAACTTCTTCAGCATCTTCACACAACTCTCGTTCTGCTGTTGCTTATGGCTAGACTTACACCGTTTCTTCTCCCCTAGATGAGACAGTCCACTGCTTGTCTTTCCCAGGAGAACAGGGATTTTTAAACATCCATCTCTGATGGAAGTCACATCCAAATACATGTACATGGCCTGGCAGAATCTAAGACCTTTTCAATAAGCTTCCATGACAGCTTGGTTTTAGGATATGAAATTGTGTCTGGAGATCACTACTAACCCTTGAGATACCACATAAACACGTAAGAGGCGCTGTGAGGTGTCTGTGTTATTCAACTAATGAAACAGCAGCTTAAAGCTTATGTATGTGGTACTGCTTTGCAAACAAGAGTCTTGAACTCTATTATCTTACAACCAACATGTGCATGGGTACTTGCAAATCTAAGCTACTAAAAATCAAGATTTGCAAACAATGTTCTAGTTTAGAATAGGCTAAAAGCCTCTGAGCAAAACTTTAGCTAGGTTCTCTTAGAAAGCACCTAAAATTCTGCTCTCTATATGGAAAGGTATATTCTAGCACCATCAGCTTCAACGATTCTGTTAAACCCTAACTTCCTCTTCCTACTCACTACTTCCTTTCCTCTTCACAAAATACAGTTGACACAAAAAACATAACTAACTTTGCCCTGGCCAAACTATGAGCAAGCACCATATGATCCAAACACTATGATTCTATACAGATAAAGCCAACAGCTCCCAAACAACGGCACACTAACACCTTTTATCTCAGCAGCGGTAGTTTCTCCTCAGAGCACAACTTAAATTGACAATGGAGGTCATGTTAAAGAACTGTTTTACAAGACCATACCTGAATCAGGTTAATATATCTAGACTGACCCTGAACAAAGGGTCAGGTGCCTTCACAGAGAACTGAAAACCATGAAGAGGAACCATAATATTTTCTTTCATTAGAAATACTTTTGGAGAACGTTCTTTATGGGCAAAGTGACCCAAGCAAAAAAATGCTTTGCTATGCACTCTACTACAGAAAATGTAATGACTTTATCAGCTGTGTTAACACTTACCAAGTATAGGGTTGTACAAGCTGGTCTCCTTACAGATGTTAGGGAAAATAGAAGGTAAGTAGTATTTCTTAAAATTTGAGAATAAAAATGAAAATCCCTTCTCCTGGTTTTCCTTGTTCTTCCATTCTAAACTCTTAACCTTAAAAAAAAAAATAAATAAAAAAGACTGGATAAAGTAAATATCTAGAAGTAGAAGAGAAAGATGACTGATGAAATGTTTTCAGTTATTTCTTTGGGCAAAATAATGCATTTTAATAAACACTTTAAGAAAGATGGAACAGAAACTAGCTATGAAATGTCAATGAAACAACGATAGTTCTTTTCTAAAATGTTGCTTCAAAATGAACTTGAACACATCAAATAACAAAATCAACAGAAATACATCTGCTTTTACGGCCATCTTGCCAAGCCGTCTTGCTTTCAGGCAGAAATTTCCCCTTAGTTTGAAAAGCAAAGTCCCTGACCACCACAAAACCCATGAGTGAACAGTTTATACTTCCACTGTTGAAGGCAAGAAGGGCAGGGACAGCGAGTTGAAAAAGGGAAGAGAGCTGGAATTAGCACTGCTGGAAGTGACCGGCAATTCTTTCCATGCTGCAATTTCACGCAAAAACGTGTGTGGTAAACAAACCTACGAGCCTTCACACAGAACACAAATAAAAGATATTCTAGGATTTACTTATTACAAAGGACACTTAAGGGACAGGAAGGGATAGGAATGTTTATAACATTTTCATACAAGACGTTTACTAGTAGCACTGCAAATCTGTAATAGACAAACAGGTGTTGGTTATTTCATATTTCTTTGCTTGAAAGCTACAGACCATACCTGAATTACTATGTATTTCAAAAGTGCTTCTAAGAAATAGCTTGTTAAATCTTCTTGTCCTTTATCTCCTGATTGTGGAGGAACAAGTGGAGTGATTTCCTCTATAGTCACTTGAGCTATTTAATAATAAAAAAAAGTACATCTAACATTTAGATCATTTGTTCTCATGCACAAGTATCTACCAAGTTATGAAAGTATAAATACACTGGGGTAAGTAGAGACAATTACAGGAAAAACAATCCACCCATAGATTAATGAAAATTATGAAAATTTAGCTAATAAACCACCACAGAAGTGATTTTTATATATATAAAACCACAGCCCTATATACCCTGGGAATCCACCTGCCAAGACATTTTTTCCAGAAGGCATAATCCACTTCTTTTGGAATTATGCAAACAATAGCTTAACATTTGTGTTACACAAATGCCAAATTTTTATCTGCATCTCTCACGATTTTCTTCATTCAGCAGCTGATCACTTACATTTGTGTAAAGTTTTACTAGCTCTCTCCTTCCTTCACCTCTACAGTGAAGCTACTTCAAAGTTTACTCTTCTGTCGCTCCTCTAGTTAGATGTTTGCATTTCAGTCTTTGCATGCTGCATTTCTACACTGCCTACATTGCCTTTAATTTGTTCCTCCTTTCCCTCAGTAGAGATATAAGCAAGATAACTCCATAACAGGGCTTAAATTATGTAGCAAACTTATCTGCAGAGCTATCCTGCCACAGAATTCATCAATAAATTGAATTATCAGTCAAGGAGACACTGCTTGTTTCTAAAAGCAATACTTGTACCAGCTCTAAAACACTGGGTGGAGATGGAAAATAAGTAACACTTAATGTTCAGAGGAAAAAAGTGGTTATCTTCTTATTCACATTTATGTGAATGCACAGTTTGCACTTATGACCCCACATATAATGAAACACATTAATAAATGAGTTTAAAATCCTACTAAATGGATTTAGAAGGCAAGAAACTCCCCAAAGTAATCAGCACCTGATACTTACTGCTAGAGTGAATGGTCAGAGGAAAAACTGTCCTAAGAACCATCTTAATAGCAAAATCATCCTCACTCTATTGAATGACCTTCACATTAAAAAACCCTTAAGATCTAGAAAGTATAAAAAGCTTATTTCAGAAGCTCAAGCCTTTCCACTAATGCAGACCTTTATGACCTCAGGTTTTTCAATTTACAAGGTCTAATTCTTTTGGAAGATTCCAAGCAACCACAAGAATACCAAAGCTTTAATTGCCTGGTCATAAACAGACGCAGTCGGAAGATCAACCATTTGGCTTTACTTACAGCCCTAACAACCTCTTGAAGATCATATGAGGTAAACTGCTTTGCATAGCTTGCTCCCTAGAGCACAGCCAAAGCCAGTGCGCAATTGTTCAACACAAGTGGAATCTGCCTGTGCAAGTTTGCAGTAGATTTAGCATCTGCTTGTAGCCCTCAAAAAAATAACATAAAATTGGTCATTAACCAATTCAAACACGTTATGTGTTAAGCTACTATACCATACCTTAAACAAAAAACCCAAAAATACAAAAAAACCCAAAAAAACCACAAAAAACCACAAAAACCCCAACAAAACAAAACAAAAAACCCCACAACCCCAAAAAACCCCAAACACAAAAAAAAAACCCAACAACAACAAAAGACAAAGCTACTCTTGGAAGAAGACCTGATAAACTGCCAAGAAACTCATTAACAGCTCCACATAACCTCGATAAGTACATACATACATTAGTTCTCTGTTACTGCAACTTGACTTTTCTGTGCTAAGAATTACATACAGAATTGAGAAATATAACCAAATTACTTACTTTCTTGAACATTAAGTGGGGGGTTAATGAGATTTTCTAGTGTTCGGGGGCCATATTCAGACTGTGGTGATGAAAATCCAGGAATCAAGCAAGAAAACATCCACAATTGTTCTTTACTACAGTTATTCTGAAGTGCTTGCAGCCACAAAAGAAAGAGACGCACACCCTCTCGACGTATCTTAAAAGGAAATAAAATGGAACAAGTTAACTTGTCCCAGAATACACAAAAGCATTTCCAAGAAGAGGAAAGAGGAAAAAACCCAACGCAAGTCTATAGTCACTTGCTTGACTACAGGACTGCAAGATGCTATGTCAATTTTCCAGAAAATACAACTGTCACAAATTTTCTAAATGTGTTTGTAAATCAATAACAGAGTGAAGTTTTTGCAGCAGCAGAACCCATTCCACCCTCTTACATTCCTTCTTTAAGGTCGTGACGTCCTAGAGCAGTCCCCTCCTCACTCTCACACTGGAGAATTTCAGCACCAGCCAAGACTGCATGTTTACAGGGGAGCAGCATGATTGTTTGCTGCAGTACCAAAATTATGGTTTTTAATGCCTTCTGCTGAGGTTCTTGATGACTTTTTTGCCTCAGTCTTCACTGGCAAATGCTCTGACCACACCACCCAAATCTTGGAAGGCAGACACGGACTGTGAGAATGAAGACCTTGAGTTCACTGTAGGAGAGGATCTGGCTCGAGACCATCTCAAAAACCTGAATGTATATAAGCCCATGGGACCTGACGGAATCCATCCGCAGATCCTGAAAGAGCTGGAGAATGAAGTTGATAAGCCATTGGCCATCATATTTGAAAGATCATGGCAGTCAGGTGAAGTTCCCAACAACTAGAAAAAGGGAAATATAACCCCCATTTTCAAGAAAGGGAAAATGGATGACCCAGGAAATTACAGACCAGTCAGTCTCACCTCCGTGCCTGGCAAAAACTTGGAGCAGATTCTCCTGGAAGGCATGCTAAGGCACATGAAAAACAAGGAGGTGGTTGGTGACAGCCAGCATGGCTTCACTAAGGGGAAATCCTGCCTGAACAATTTGGTGGCCTTCTATGATGGGGCTACGAAACTGATGGACAGGAGTAGAGCAGCTGACATCATCTACCTGGACTTGTGCAAAGCGTTCAACACTGTCCCACATGACATCCTTGTCTCTAAATTGGAGAGGCATCAATTTGATGTGTGGACCACTCGGTGGATAAAGAACTGGCTGGATGGCCACACGCAAAGAGTTGTGGTCAATGGCTCGATGTCCAGCTAGAGACCAGTAACGAGTGGTGTCCCTCAGGGGTCGGTGTTGGGACCGGTCTTGTTCAACATCTTTGTCGGTGACATGGACAGTGGGATTGAGTGCGCCTTCAGCAAGTTTGTTGATGACACCAAGCTGTGTGGTTCGGTTGATACGCCAGAGGGAAGGGATGCCATCCAGAGGGACCTCAACACGCTTGTGAGGTGGGCTGATGCCAACCTTATGAAGTTTAAACATGTCAAGTGCAAGGTCCTACCCCTGGGTCAGAGCAATCCCAGGCACAGCTACAGGTTGGGCAGAGAAGAGATTCAGAGCAGCCCTGCAGAGAAGGACTTGGGGGTGTAGGTCGATGAAAAAATGAACATGAGCCAGCTTCAGTGTGCGCTCACAGCCCAGAAAGCCAACCGTATCCTGGGCTGCATCAAAAGGAGCGTGACCAGCAGGTCGAAGGAGGTGATCCTGCCCTTTTACTCTGCTCTCATGAGACCTTACTTGGAGCACTGTGTGCAGTTCTGGTGTCCTCAACATAAAAAGGACATGGAACTGTTGGAACAAGTCCAGAGGAGGGCCACGAGGATGATCAGGGGACTGGAGCATCTCCCGTATGAAGATAGGGTGAGAAAGTTGGGGCTGTTCAGCCTGGAGAAGAGAAGGCTGTGTGGAGACCTCATAGCTGCCTTCCAGTATCTGAAGGGGGCCTACAACGATGCTGGGGATGGACTATTCATCAGGGACTGTAGTGACAGGACAAAGGGTAATGGGTTCAAACTTAAACAGGGTAAGTTTAGATTGGATATAAGGAGGAAGTTCTTTACTGTAAGGGAGGTGAGGCACTGGAATGGGCTGCCCAGGGAAGTCGTGAATGCTCCATCCCTGGCAGTGTTCAAGGCCCGGTTGGACAGAGCCTTGGGTGACATGGTTTAGTGTGAGGTGTCTCTGCCCATGGCAGGGGAGTTGGAACTAGATGATCTTAAGGTCCTTTCCAACCCTAACTATTCTATGATTCTATATGTTACATTTGGGTGGCTTTTGTCTCACAGTCAACTGTTATTACACTACCCACCAATAGGCCTCTTTGGCATAGATAATCCTCTACTGCCAAGACAGCCTGAGCCCCAAGACCAGTTTCCCTGCCCCAACAATGAATGGCTAAGGCTTACTTCTGCTTTAACGCAATATCGTCCAAACCATTTGCACACATTCCTAACTTAGCTACTCTACGAAAAACACGTTACTACTATGAGTAGTCCTACCAAGTTATAGTTGATGATCTGAAGTCATTCTTTCATGACACACAAGTCATGATCTGGTTCTCATTCCTTTGCTTTTACTATAAAAATTCACCCTTATGTTCTTATTTTTATTTGCAGGTACTTTTGACAAAAACAGTACGCAACATTTTCCAATACCTTTAATGAATTTCCAGTGTGAAGAAGCTTCTTTAAAATCAACCCTAAAAAGAAGGGAAAAAAAATAATACACATATTTGTTTGTTTGGTATTTTTTGTTTATTACTATGTCAGAGTTCTCGGTCAGACTTGATAGTAACTTTTAAACAAGTCCTTGGCAATCTCCAGTTTAATCTTGGTGAACTCGATATCCTCAGGCAACTCTCTCGATGCCAGAAGGAAAAAAAAAGATCACCTTTCATAGCCTCCTCCTAACCCATAACATCTTTCTTTAAGAACTTTTGGGGATGTGTACCTTATAAGCAAACGATCCTCAAGTCATTAATATGCATATCATCAGCACTGCCCATTTACAAATACAAACCTCATGCCGATTTTGCAATTACTACGAGAAGAAAAAAAATTGGGTTTTGTTTGGGCTCCCCCCCCCCAGGCTTGCAAGAGTTAAGACCATAATCGTTGTTCTATCACTTATAAAGTAAAGGACATGAGTAGCACTAACTACTAATGAAAAAATAAGATTTTTTAAAAGAGAGGAGAAGAAAGAGAAGAGGAAAAAAGAAGGAGGGGAGGGGCAAAGGGAAATAAACTTACCAATACTATGGAATTGCCATCTCTGATGAATCCTTTCTGGAAGAAGTTGCAAAATTTTCTACGAAAAACAGAACCCAAGGATCCATGTTGCAGATGTCACTCTCAGAAGATCAACGAGCACTCTCACAAAGGCCACAGATCAGAAACTGTGGTTAACTTAGAAGATTTCCACAGTTCTCTCCTAGGAAGCATTACTGCCCTTTCAAGATAACCCATTCCTAAAGCTGAGAAGTCCAAAGGACTGTCTGGCAAGTCTTGCATTGAAGACTTCTGATGTTACTGCAGTTTTATCTGGCCCCACTGCCTTTCTGCTGGATACTGCTGCTTGTAGTAAAGGGAATGGAACGGAATGAGTATCTGCCTCAGCTGCTCTGGTTCACAACAGGTTGTATTAGGTTATCCTGTCTAAAGACAGATGCTTAAGCTAGCATGCTTAGCTGTCAACTTGCCTCTAGCACAAGCAAACATTTGCTTCAGCCTTTTCAACAGAGGGGTAATGAGCTACAGCAAAACAACAAAGAACAGACATGGGGCTATAAGGATCTAACTAACACTTCCCAAGTTAGACTGGATAATGATAATCTTCAGATGGTAAGAAACAGAGCTCTGTCAGTGACAGACGCAGTTAAAAATCTATTATGTAGCACTTCAGTGTTTATGCTACAGGAATTGACAATTTGCAAATAACCTGATTTCCCAAATGAAATTCTGACTGTGGTCCTCCAACAACCTGTGCAACTGCTTCCAAAGCACAGGTCACCTAGTTGCCCTTTAGGCAGGAACTAGTGAACAAACAAACTAGCTCTCTTCAGATTCAGAATACAAGTTCAAAAAGGACTTTGTATTCAACCATGTGCTAAGCATTCATCAGCTTTCAATTTTACATATTTTTTAAAAATCACAATCCCTGTTCTATAACTAGAAGCTTCCATCAAAAGGAAAGGAAAATTTTACATTCTAAGCTATTTCTAAACTATAATCTCTGCTCAGAAATGTTTCAATATCATTAGTTTCTAATTAATCTTAATTAAGATATGCTTTTGGTAAGGTTATTGTGAAAAGCTATTTTCAAATAATAAATCCTTTTAAAATAAAAGGGATCCATAAAACTAATTCTGCAGTAGTAAAATGAGAAAAATCAGTGATAACATACATTCAAAAGGTCAAAAAGATCACGACTAATCAGAGATCGTCTTTGTGTGAATTTCAAAGCATGTAATACACGGGAAACACCACCACCAAAAAGGAATGAACTATGTGCAGATGCAGAAAACATTTTTTTCCAGTTAAGACATCTTCGTGCAAAACTGAAAGTCAAATTCTTTTTCTTCTCACACAAAGCATATACATTCAATTCAAAGCAAAAGGAAAAAGAAATGCAGTTAAATGTAAAGTGTATTTCAAGCAACTGTAGGATAGGTATATTGTTACTATCTAACAGGATTTCATTCCAAGCAAAAAACCTCATACAGGAAGAATCAAGTCATCTTACCTCAAAAATAAAAAGAATAGAATCTAATTCTTCTCTTTGAGACTTGTGACCTAGATGCAATGAAAAAAAATCAATAAGGATACAATTTAATTAACAAAAAAAAGTGTAAAGAGAAAAGATCCTTAGACATGTGAAACAAAAACATGCATTTCTACAACCACCATTTTGCATTCCTTCTGCAAATAAAAAAAGTTTCATAGTTATGGTTTATAACAGTTACAGTTTGTATCATTTTCCACTATGGCGTCAACAGCTGCTAGAGATTATGTTACACAGCATCTTACAAGGCAAAACTTCTGCAGAACTTAACACCTTAAGAATCTTTGCTTTGTAAAAAGGCAAAACAGTCATCAGAAAATCAACACACTCTGCTCACCTCGACTGTACCCACCTCAAATTGCTCTGCCTTTATTTGCAGAGTTGGTGCTAACACGTATTTCTGCACAGCTAATGTTGCCATTTGTGACCACAGACACACAGAGCTTTATTTATAACACCGTGCTTTGCTTCATAACAAAAACACAAGCATCAAAACAAAAAATGTTCTACTTGAAATACCTACCTTTTTGTTTAAGACCAACTTCAATAGTCACAAAGTTTTCAAAGAAGACATAATATATATGTGAGAAATGTAGGTCGAAAAACTGTTTGAGATCAATTGATTCTGCATTCTCTGAAAAACAGAACATAAGGTTGTTTTTATTTCTTTCAAATATTCAGTCAGCCACTGCATAGCATTATCTTGTAGAAAGAATTGAAGATATTTTTTTAAAAAAATATTATTGGTAAAGAAGTTCTTAAAGTTTTCATTTTTTTAAATTGAAGCTAATGAAATTCAAGATGATATACCAGAAGTGTCTAGTGAATTTTAAAACAGGAAGCAGCATCTTCTTGCACAGTCATTGTTTGCAAAACCCAGTCATGAACCAGGATTCCATAAGGACTAGCACTGTACAGATGAATGATAACTGCTAATTTAATAGAAATAAAGCTAATGATGCTGCCCAAACTCTGTAACAGAAAGACCATCACTATCCTCAATTGTAATTACTAGACACAACCAAGTTTACTTCAGAAAGTGGGAGAAGGATGATAAGCACGGACCATATCTACCCTGTAAAGAAAGAGGTTGGGAAGAAGCAAACAGCAGCACTGGACTCCCACTACTGCCTCCTTACTCCCTCCAAGCTCCAATAAGCGCTTTCATTTCCCATCTGGCCCAGCTGCCAGCGCTCCTTTGATCATCTGTCTCAGGAGATCAGAGGCTGGGACCTCAGGGACACCCTGAGATGGAAACATCATCGTGAGTGTAGAGAGATGTGCTTTCTTGCATAGCCCAGGCAGGTTACCAGACTCTCTTCCCACAACCCCCTAGATGTTTTTGTGCAAATTCTCAGTTCAAGAAATACACAACAACTCATCAATTTTAAATTAATCATTTTAAACAACCAATTCTTTCAAGCCTTAGTAAACACTGACCCGAAAGACACTCCTTGTTCTGTTATTGGCTAAGTAAGACTAGAGAAACCCTTTTTAGAATTACACCCATCTTCATCATCTCATGTGACTGGACATACAACTGGTACAGTATAAAGTGCAGAAACAATCAATTGAAAGTATGGCCAAAAGCATGGCATATTTTAATTTCTATTTTATTGTGTAGCTCTAGAAAACTTTCAACTCCATTTTGCCACAAATCTTGCTATAAAAGTTTCCAATACATGTTAAATTTTCACAGTATCACAGCATTCTGCTAATGTCTTGCATAACTAGTGTGGTGAAGCTAGAGTGCTCTTGAGCAAGACAGTAAATACAGCATTAACAGCTAAGATCAACTCTCAAAGTAAGGCAGCTTAGCTAGCAATAAACTTTGTGGTCCAGAGTGGCATGTGTATGACCATCTGCAGAACTGCAAAACTGGAAGCTTTGCAGAAATTGCTACAGCAGTAACAGATGAGCAGCTGAACTGCTCAAGTTTACAGTGAAATATTGAAGCAAGGACAACAAAAAACAATGCCACTTCATGCAAACTAGACCACTACATTCAGGCGGTCAGGACAAGTGCACAAGAAAGAGCTATGACTATAACACAGGCACAACCATTATAACCACTTCCACTCATGGGCAAAACCCTAAGTGAGCTCTAGACTATGGACAAGAAAATACAGCAGGAAGCAAATCAGAAGGCTTTGAGATCAGAGGATTAAAAGTATAAAGAAAGCAATGATAGAGACTTCTGGGAGAAAAGAGGGTGGCAGAAGATAATCCTTTATTCCATGTATTTGACTGCTTTATTGGAATTGCTCACGGAAAGCAGTGGAATGGTTCATTGGATGCAAAGGAACAGAAAACACTGGTTCCAAATACTACAGGGATGGAAAGCAGTTAAACAGAACCTCTATCCATCAACACACAGGAATACTGCATTTTTGCAGGTGCATTAAATGTTTCGTTTCCTGGAACAGGCCCTCATTCTGTTCCCAGACATAGGTCAACTCTGAAACAGACAAACAAAAAACCCAAACCAAATGCACTCTTTGAAGACTCAGTCTTCACACAACAGTAATTTTTGGAGACACTATTCTTAGGTTCTTCAGGTGACAAACTAAAGGCTTGCCTACATAACCAGCTGAACAGTGATTCGGATTTTACCACATAATTACTCTGTGACTCTTGCATACATACAACTGGCTCTGCGGTAAAGCATTCTGCCTTTCTCACCTCATGAAAGGCTCAAAGGAGCATTGCTAGGCCTGTATTATTACCATCAATACCCAATTAACACTAAAAGCATACTTTAACTTCAGAAAACAGCTATAGCTTGGATGAGAAGAATGACAGTAAAAATTCCTTGACCTTGCAACTTTTCTATCAAATGCCTTTCACCCTGATTTCTTCTTAAGATCACACCTGGCACCATAATCAAAACCAAGTTTTTGGAATTCAAACCAAACAGTTAACAACAACAAAATTTGTGCAATAAATTCTATCTCTTCAGATGAAAGAAAATAAAACCATTACATTCTAATGGGAATTTTGTCCTGTCATTACCTGAAAATAACACTTAAAAACTCCAAGAAACAAAACCCAAACAAACAAAAAAAACAACAAACAAGAAATTCCACACAAACTATTTCTATTAATACTGAAAAACACTTTCCTTCTGAGGGAGGAAAAACACACTTGTATATCTGGCAGGTTTGCCACCTACAGCAAAAAGTAGCATTTGCTCATGACTGAAGGACACCTACAGTGATTCAGGTCTAGGTATTTGGAACCCTGTGTTGGTCAAGAAATTCGGAACCCATTAGGTATACCCTGGACCAAGAATTATGGCAAGAAGGTGGAAAAAAAAGCAGATACAGCACAGAAATAACAATGTAGACCTTAGAATAGTTTGATCTGGCAATAAGCAACTCTGGCCACCTGCATACATCACTCCATTTCACAGCTACTGTTACGCTGAATACAAACCACAGGACTAACAAATGCATGGAGAGTCTACTGCTCTCATTGATTACTTTAACATTGAAACTTCCAGCTATATGCTGCTATAACAGCTTTCTTCATTAATGAAAGGTCCAATTATTTCCCCCCAATGAAAACTGTCTCTTGAAACACTCAGTTCACCTTTGTCCTCATGATCAGCTAAAGATACAGCTCTTAAATTCTCTCATCTTAAGCCATTTTCTCTAACATTGTCACTGCCTTTTCTCTGTGTGCTCTCCCAAAGTATCATGAACACTGCACACAGAGGTAAAAATCATTTCCTGTGCAAGGAGCATATGCATGTCCATTTCAAACAGCCTTGAACTGGGAATTTGCAGGAAGTTGCTTGTCTGTTTTAGCTACTTAATCTTTAGAGCCCTTTTAAGAACAGAGAGACATATCCTTGCTTTTACATGAAGTGGGATTACACAGAAACAGGCTTTCCCCCCTAAGAGTGCTTTTTTCTTTTTTTTTTTTTAAATTTAAACAAAAGAACTTTGTATTCTCCTACCACAGATTCATGTAACTAACACAAACTAATGTATTCCTCCTGTTCTTTGTACTTATGCCCAGAATGGGAGGAAGAAAGGATTTTGAAACAGATCAGGCATCATATAAAATAGTTAGAAAGGTTTTTCAGAATGGGAGAGAGAAAAATGGGACATCACTGTATTCCAACAATGAAAAAATAAGGCTTCCACTGTGCAAAGCACATTTCCAGTACATTAAAATTCATATTTTTTATGTCCTCTGTCAAGGCCAGGTTGAACAGAGCCTTGGGCAACATGGTCTAGTTTGAGGTGTCTCTGCCCATGGCAGGTGGGTTGGAACTAGATGATCCTAAGGTCCTTTCCAATCCAAACCATTCTATGATTCTATGATTTCCAGCATCATTTATGGAAGCTGTTAGCCAAGAAAATGCAGCTCTCTTTATGCTTCACAAAAGCAAGAAACATGGATCTTTGCTGATTTTTCCTTAGTAACTTTCGTGCCAATATTTGAGTTAAAAATCTGATCTCTGCATTAACTCTGGGTGTTCAGTGTTGTCTTTTGACTTTTTTTGCAAGGAGAAAGTTATACATTTAAGCACACAAAAACACTGTGCAGCTTCTCTGTCCTTTTCTTGCTACCACAAAACTTTCCTAAAAGTAGCTTCATTTTTTTCCTATGTTCAGCATTAAGAAGGTAAGTTACCTTTTTTGGTCTAAGTTTTAGCAGTCACATTCATCTTATGGATTTCTGTTCTATTCTGATGCACAAAACACAACCAAACTAAAAATGGAAGACTACTTATCTAAACTATTTGTATGACCTTCATTTCAAGAGCATTCAAGTACCAAATAACTGGAATTCATATTTCCATTAAACCACTGAAATTTATAAGTTCCACTATTCCCTACCTTACAGACTGGAACTACAGCAAAGAAGGACTAAATTAAAAATAAAACCAGCAATCAAATAAAAAAAGCCCTCTACCTCTTTACCAACTTCTGAGCTTTCACATGACTGCACTTTAAGGAACTTGCTTTCCTACATTTTCAAGTGGCCAACTCTTTTCTTAGGAACTCTGTGATGGTTAATTGTTCAAGACTTCCTAAAAGGTTCCATTCTTCTCAAGTGTCTCAGAAAGCAATTAAAAACTTAAGTGCCCACAATGATCATTTCAGGAAGGGAAGATTCTAGGCCAGATTTTTCTTACAGAAAATTTGTTCTGCCACAAAACTCTGGTGACAGTAAACCCAAGCTCCAATGCTTTTATTGTGGTTCAGTTAGCAGCACATCACTTTTTAAGCAGGAATAATAAACATTGACAATAGTATTTCCATAAACATGTAACTATAGTACACATTAGAAGAAAGATACTATTTACATACCACATCAGAGTTAGAATTACAATGAAAGAGCACCACCCCCGAGAGCTTAAAAAATTGTCAGATGTAAAACATGAACCAGAAAAAGCCACACAGATCACTACCCATAAGGGATCAGCTAAGCCAGATTCTGTAAAGCTTACAAGTTTACTCATTGAACACACCAATCCTCTGTAGGAAGAGGATCTCAACTTGTAAGTTACAATTGTAACTTATATATAGTTAGTCTTCCCTGTTTGGTTTTTTCCCTACATATTACCTTACAAATTATTATAAACTAATCCACAACACCTGTTACATAATTATAATGAGTTGAGTTAGAAAGGGAAATGCATCTATGCTACTTAGATGATTACCTGCTGTATGAAATGAAAATATTACAAAGCAGGTACTCGTACTTTCTGCAGAGGACAGAACTTTAAAGGTAAACAATCAAAATTCTGAAATTAGAACACCACCACCACTACCCCCTACCCCCCCCCCAGATCTTAGATATCGATTAACTTTTCTGAAGAGAACATAAACATTCACCAGTTCATGCGAAGCATCACAGAAATTTACTACAGCATTCAGCAGAATAGTCATCATCATTACAAATAAAGTTGTAGTTAATTTTACAAATGACTTTAAGCATTTCAGAATTTAATAACATATTTATACATAAAATTTTAACAGCACATAGTATAAAAAATACAACAACAAAAAAACCATTATCCTGTCTCATTGGAGACTTACTGGCTTTTATGTCACTTTCCCTTATCCTTTCCCAAAAATAAAATACCAGTGACAACTGCAGCAAACAATGGCTTGGAAAATGGCCAGATTTCTAGGTCTATTTCTGTAAAGCAGACTTTCTGTAAAGCCCACTACAGACTGAAGTGTTCAACATCAACTCCCATAACAAACTGGTGCCATTAGAAAGCAAGAAGTTTCTAAGCGCACTCAATTTTCGCTAACACAATCAAAATGGCCAACAGAACTTACTAATTCTTAATTCTCCAAGCTGAAACAAAAAAAAAAAAAAAAAAAAAAAACCACAAACCCAACAACAACAACAACAAAAATGGCTGCTTTGCAAAAAACAGCACAGAGAGGTTCAGTTATATGCAGACAGCATGCCATTTAGAAAGGTTATGTGGAAAAACTCCGGAACTAACGGCTTTGCCATGGTTAACAGACTCAAAGTGAGAAAGACCCAATGATAACAAACCACAACACTTAACTGGTAAGCTACAAATGCAGATCTATTAAACAACAGCTTCACATTAGCTCTTACTGTTCCAGATCACTAACAGCTATTTAGCAAAAACAATTTTTCTTTTTTATAAAGGTAATTTTGTCAAAGAAAATATTCTTGAGGTTTTTTGGTACTGAAAAGGAAACACACTTCAAGACATCTTTTAATGGACTTCTATTTTGCATCAGACAAGTCTGAAGTCCCGATCACCACCAGCTTTTAGATACAAACATGCAAAGGGGAGAAGGGAAATTCTGAATGAATAAGCAGGTTTACAGCACTAATGAGCATCACCTACACAATCTGTTACAGATGACCAGCACTCCATAAGAATGAGCAGAAGCAGCTAACATCCCTCCAAATTAATTCTTTTAGATTGCTTGCAGACTCCAGTCTACGCTAGTAAACTTGTAAGAAACACTTCCATAACAGCTCACCCATGTTCCAGAACTTAACCTTTTTTTCTAAGTAAGTTCAAACAGTTCTGTAGTGACATACTTATTTTCCTCCGGACTGCCATCAGCTAACCCCTTTCCTTCAAATCCAAGCACTCAGAGCCTGGGACTTTGATCCAACTCCATCCCTTACCCTGGCAAGCCAGCAGCACTGGCCGCTGCTGCTCTCTGCAAGTTGAGTGTAACTTTAGCAAAAATCCAAAAGCAAAGAAATTCTTCCCCTGTGCTCCTGGCTAAAAGGGAACAGAATGCATTCGGGGTTAAGTCAAAACGGAACATCAAGTATAACTTTTTAAACCGCATAAAACCCATGGCCAAATCCATGAATTACAAGTGACATGTCCTCTGCCATTAGAATTACCAGAAAAAGAAAAAAGTAAAAAAATGTACAAGTCTTGCCAAAAATAATACAGCTTTACACATGCACAGAAACTTCTGGAATGGTTATCTCCAAAGAAAATTCCAGGCAACTAGCTTTGCTATAGCTTCTCACTTACCTCTCGCCTTCATGACTATAAAACATTTTTCATTTATTATAGTATATAAGTGGTATTATAATGAATTATGATTGTGGTTTAAGCCCAGCTGGTAACTCAGAACCATGCAGACACTTGCTCACTCCCTCTTTTAGCCCCTACCCCAGGTGGGATGGGGAGGAGAACTGAAGGAACATAAACCCCACAGGTTGAGATAAGAACAGTCCAGTAATAAAGTATAATATAAAACTAATAATAATAATTATAAGGGAAATAACAAGGGGAGAGCATATAAAACTAAAAAAGGAACAGGAAAGAAACAATAAACACAAGTGATGCACAATACAATTGCTCACCACCTGCCAACCAGGACCTAGCCCAACCCAAGCAGCAATCAGACCCTCCCACCCAACTCCCCCCAGTTTATATACTGGTATGACATGCTGTGGTATGGAATACCCCTTTGGCTAGTTTGGGTCAGGTGTCCTGTCTCTGCTTCCTCCTGGCTTCTTGTGCCTCTCCTCACTGGCACAGCATGAGAAACTAAAAGGTCCTTGATCAGACTAAGTGCTGCCCAACAACAACTATAACATTTTGTGTTACCAGCACTGTTCTCAGACTGAAGCCAAACACTGCACCAGCTACTAGGAAAGAGAAAAAAATAACTTACAGCTGAAACCAAGATAGTGATGTTGATGATGTGAAACACCAATGAATGCCATCCAGCTGAAGCATTAGGGCTGACTGCCAGTAAAATAGATCTTTTAAATTAAAATCCCTTTAGACAAATGCAATCTCTGTTTAAGTACCTTGTTTAATACTAAACAATGTATAAGAATGGATGTCCAATACAGCCTGTTTCATTCCATCCAGAATAGCTTGATTTTCCCTTTCAGAGATTGCTCACATCATCCGTCAAACACTAACCACCCACCAAGAACAACAAAACAAAATAATAATTAAAATAAATCCCACACTTCAAATACTCTGTCCTCTTAGCATTACATTTTACAAGCATTTGTTCCAGAGATAAAAGTGGTGTATTTTTAAGATAAATAATAAAAGTTTATGAAAACCAGTATATTTTTTTCCTTTACTCTGCATTAACAGATTACAAACCTGTAACTCCTACTTTGTAACAAAATGAAGGAAAGAAGAAAAATTCTGAAGAATTCAGCCCTTAAAGTAAATCTTAAACCACGTATACTCATTTGAACTGCTTGCACACAGCAAGATTACACAAAATCATTAAATATTTAAGGAGTTTAGCTTTTTTATTTTTAATATACATATTTACAAATTCTGACTGAAACCACAGATTCAACAAGCAGCAGCAACATATTTGATATCAAACCTAGAACAAAACAAGAAGTCAATATTATTAAGGTACAACATTACAAAAGAGTCACATATCTAGCTGCCTTATTTACAGAGTACTCAAAGCAACTGCTTTAACACAGGGAGAAATCAAGCATGATTTGATGCCTGAAGGATTACTAGAACAAACTTTTATAAGCTACCATTTTAAAACCATAGAATTTTCATTTGATGTTGAAGTCTGATTAAACAATGCAACACTGATTATAAGAATAATGGAATATTATTTCCATGTTATTTACTCTTAAGGATCCCAAAAATTGCAATTAGCTGCTAATTCACTGGGAATTGCTAAAACATATATTCTTCCGGAAAATGACAGGCTTCGTTCAACAGGCAATACCTAATTCCATAAAGTACACTGTGTGCCTCCACTTCCATCTGCTAGAAAAGCCCCAGTGATCACACCTGCACTAACTGCAGCTGGCAGCCTTCCTTATAGCACAAGGGCCTTACTTCTGACAACGCTGTGCCACTGCCATATAGAAACTGCAACGGAATTCCATTCAGTGCTGCTGCTCAAGGTTAACATGCTGTAACCACTGCAGCAGCTCACAGTAAACAAAAATGTTACAGCCTTTCCAGAATATAGAAAAAAAAGACAGAACATTCTGATTTAAAAAAAAAAAATAAATAAATAAATAAAATAAAAAAAAAATCACATACTGACCAAGATAGCATCAGGGAACTGTATGAGACTTCCCAGACCTAAGAAAGAGGGGAAAGAAAAAAAAAAGAGGGCAATGGAGGGGATGGGGAGGGAGGGGAGAATAGGGGGGTGATGCTGTCTGGGGGTGTAAATTCTTCCCTATGGGAAGAAACTAATAATCACAGAATGGTTTGGGTTGGAAGTGACCTTAAAGATCATGTCGTTCCAACCCCACTGTCATGGGTAGGGACGCCTCCCACTAGACCTGGTTGCTCAAAGCCCTGTCCAACCTGGCCTTGAACACTGCCAGGGACGGGGCATCAGCAACTTCTGTGGGCAATCTGTGCCAGTGTCTCACCACCATCCTAGTAAAGAATTTTTTCCTAATATTCCTCAGAAGTCTCAAATCTCTTAAAGCAGATAGTTCCAGCTGTTTCAAGACAAATATTGCACCAGGAAAACAATGAAAAGGAGATTATTTTCACTCACAGAGAGCTATGTCCCAGGATATGAGACATCAATCTCTTTCCCATTTTTCTTACGATTTCTTAGCAGTAATAATATTTATTACTATTTTGAGGTTTCTTAAAGGCTTTAGCCTCTATTAAAACTAACTTATGCCTGTGACATGCATAAATTGTTCATGTATTATATTGACACTGACAAATAATTTAGTCAATTCATGAATTGACACCTGAATTTCACTGAGTTTTCCTTGGTTCCTGAATTATGAAAAAGGCTGAATAAAACCATACTGAAGCAGAGCAGAGAACCAGCCACAGATGGGACGCAAATGAAGTGGCGAAGAACAGTTATCTACAAGAGTTTCACCAAAAAAGAAAAGAAAAAAAAAAAAGCAAACAAAACCAAACCCAACAAACAAACAAACAAAACAACAACAAATACATTTCCCCTGCTATGTCTACAACTCATAGTCTAGCACTCAGGAGCTTCCCAAGCCAAAAATCTTTTACTGTAACTTTAAATTTGGTGGGCCTTAGCAAATTTTTTCCTAGTTTTTTTCATATATGTTTACATATTTTTCCCTATCTGCCCCTACAGAAAGGGATTCCAAAGCTCCCAATGTCTTTTCACATTAAAGTTTTTCTTTCATCCGAGTCATTCCCATCTCCAAATCCTCCATACACTGACTACAGCAATAAGACTACTAAAATGACAGTGGTGTTTGGTGTAATGGTACAGCACTGTTTTATGAAGACCACAAAATTTTCTATATTTCTTATGCAGATTAATTTGCATTTTTTACTAAATTTAAACTGAGTTGTCACCAACAACAAGATACTTTTTCCTGAAGTGATACAACTCACCGCATTCTAAGTTATCTTGTAAAATGCATTTAAATAATTCCATCTAATGTACACTAATTTCTTAAAAATATATGTAACTTGCCTTTGTGCTGTCCTTTCACTTAACCTTCATACTAGATTCTCTAGAATTGTTAGGTCTTTTCTGGTCTTTACTAAAAATCACATTACACTATCTTAAATATTTTTAGATGATGCCTGACCTGCACCATTACCTTGCAGTATCCAACTGTTAGTATTTTACTGTAATGAATATTTTTGATTTCTCCTGTTTGGTTAATAGGCAATCAGCAGTCTATAATTCACAAGCACCCATCTGTTTTTATAACTATTCATTATTTTAGCTTATGGAGAACTGCTGCTTTGGATGCAACTAGAAAACCAACTAGTACTCCCTTTCCTTCCCTAAAGTGTTAACCATGAATCCAAGGTCACATTTCAGTTTATCATTGCTGAATCAGAGACTAAAAGGTACAGAAAAACAAAAAAGAAAAATCAACTCTGTTCTAATACACCTTGCAGGCATATTGAAAGGATTTTAAGTTAGGAACAAAAGAAAATTCTCTCCTTCTCTTGGATGTGAAGCAGCAGAGAATTCTCTTCTGGATAGTCTTTTAGCCTCTGATATGCAGGGTCTAAGAGCAGTAAACAAGACAAATTGGGTTTCATCCAAAAAGATCATGAACAGAGCTAAACTGAAATTTCCTCTCTTCTCCCCTCAGTCTGTTGGCAATAGCTATTGTGGTTCCCCTGAGCATATGGAAACATGACAATTACTATGCTGGGGAGTTGTCACTGAAGAAACGAAGATATGCGGCACTATGCTGCTCAAGCTGCAGGATAGTGCCTGCATGTGAAGCCACCTGATCACAGAAGACAGATTTCAAATAATCTGCTATATACTTTCCTTGAACTACTGTAGGAATACTTAAGAGAAATATCCTAGGCCCCTCTCAAAGGCCTTGGTTTTGTACCTCATGCATCTAAGAATATCTGCATAATGCCGAAATCTTGTAGATGCATTCAAGACAGACAAGCCAAATTGTACTGTTGCACCCTTCGCTACTTACAGTGTCACACACTATATTCTCTCAACCTTGGAGAAAGGGTATGTGGGAGCTGTGTTACAACAGGCAAGATATACGCATGTGCAGGGCGGAAGAGGCAATGGCTATCACGTGAAAACATGCCCCAACAGATTTATTCTGTCCTACAGCCAGTAAGCAGAAACCTTAGCTAAGCATGTCTGCTTGACACAGAACTCACAGCTTGCACCTTACAGAATGCACCCAAGTATTAACAAAGATGAAGAAAAACCTTGTAAATAAAAGACCAGCAACAGGAATATCAAACTTAGAAAAGATTAGATTAAAATCACAGACTGGCTTGCAGACTAAAGCAGAACTAGGAACATTCAACATGCTTTAGCTTGGAAACCTAAATTCAGAGAGGTACTTAGTTTCTAATGCTCTTTCCTCTTAAGTTTCAGCTGTTAAAATAGCTAAAAATAAATGTAAATCCACACAAAGCAAGCCACAACTGGCTCAGTACAGCTAGTTAAGATGGCTGGTAACATTCTGAGTGAGGCAAGAGGTTACATCGCACTACTGAAGCATCTTGAATAGCAAGCTACCCAACTATTCTCCATTTCAAAAGTCTAAGTAATTATTATGTTGCAGAAAATAAGACATGCAGCAGCAGATGCTGCCATACAGGAATACCTGTTCCTTCAAACACGAATACAAAAGAAAAAAGGGAGCAATAACAATTTTCCTTTGAAAAGAAAGAATCCAGCTTTGGAGGACAAGGACAAGGTACTTAAATACCTCCGGACTGTAGGCAGAACTCAAAATAATCCATCCAGTACTCTGTACTAAATACAGAATGTCTCTGCCTTTGATCAAGCCCCGCTCATATGCTGATAAAGTTTTAGAAGCAACACATGCACTGACAAAATTGAAGGGCCCAAAAGACACTCCAGAGCAAACTTCTTTTTTCAGCGACAGCTTGATGACAGTAACTTAGATTTTTACAAACATTTGCAACTAACAGCTATTGTGGAATGGTTAACTTTGAGGGTTTTCTTTTACACTTTTTTCATTAGGCAATCATTCCATATAACCACAATTTTTTATTCACTGGTCAGGTTAAACAGCTGTTCACATGGAACTCCAGCAGTACTTAAGCGTGTACGTTAACTTCTTGACCAACTGGCAAAACAGAAGTGTTCTTAGACTAACTGTATGAAAGCTCGTCTACATCTACTCTAGTGAGCACTTGTTGTAGCTCTTACCTTGAAAACATACACAAACGTAAGCTGTAAGCATTCAGAGGAATTTGATTAGGGAGTCGCAAACACTATTAACGCTCACCAGCCACTTCTGTTTAAGCGTACCAACTTAGCAGCATTCATGTAGCTAAAAAGAATAATTCGTGGGGAAAGCACGCCAGCTTTTCAACTCCATCCACAGCTGGCAGATGAACTCCACCTTCAAATTCAACGCCAACGTGAGTGTCTCAGCGCAACAGCGGGGAGCATCAGAGGCCTCCCTCGCTGAACCCGACCGCTCCTGCGACCCCTGGCACACAGCTGAAGCCTCACAACTGCCACCGCCCCACGATGCCCGGCCGCCGGGTGTGGTCCCTCGCCGGAGCAAAGCCCTGAACCCGCCTCCCGCCCCAGCGCCGAGCCGGTCCCTCCAAGTCTCCGGTCTTTCCAGCGGCAGGACTCGGGACCAGCGGCCGCACGGCCCCCTCTGACCCGCTCGCTCTGTCCCTCCCTCCCGGCCGCCTCACCGATGAGGACGCGCAGGTGCTTGAGGCGAGTGAGCGGGTCCTTGCGGGTGTCCAGCACCTTCTGCGTGGATTTCCGCACGTCCCCGTGCGGCTTCTTGGAGAACATCCCGCCGGGCCCGGGTTTGGCCCCGGCGCCGCGCTCCAGAGGCGGGCAGCGGCCTCCGGATCCGCCCGCTCCGGGGCAGCGCCGCCTCCTCCTGCGTCCGACTGAGATGCGGCGCGGCGAGGCGCGGCGCGGAGCCAACTCCCCACGGTGCCGGGGGGGACGGGGGGCCGGGCCGGGCCTGGGCTCCCCCTTCCTCTTTCCCCCACTTTCCTCTTGCTGCTTCACGACAGCCGTCAGGTGCGACCCTAGGCGTCCCTATGGCAACCGCACCGTGACGTCACGGCCTGCGCTCCCCTGCGCACCTCCGAGGCGCGGCGGGCGGGGCTCCGCCACTCTGCCTCCCAGGAGCCAGGCGCCGCCGGAGCCCAAGGTGCCCCTGCTAGAGATGGGAGAAGGCTGAGAGGCAGGGCGCGCAGGGGCTCGCGGCGGTTCTGTCTGCGCAGCTCGGCAACAGCGACTGGTGCAGGAAGTGTACCTCAGCTGTTACAAGTCAAATGTCAAGTTTTCCCATTATATAGCTACTCCGGGCTATACAAAGGCACCGAAGTGTAGCGAAGTGAGGGGCGAATCTCCTGAGAAATAAGGAAATAAAATCTAGGTGGGACCGTGTCCACCAAGGCAGTGACTCCAAACCTTTACTCAATCCTCAGTTGTGCAACCAGCAAAGATGTGTCTCATAGTTCCTCTTTGCACACTGGTCCTCAAGAGTGCTGCAACATCTTGCCTCCAGCTGCTGCCCACAGTTGCTTCTTCCCGGCTTTGCTGCCTACGTCTTTGAATGCAGTGCCGGCATTGAGGCACAACTATCAGGTATGGCTGGATCTAGCACAACAGTCTGGAGCATCCTTGTTCCTTGTGCGTGCCGTGGGATGGTCATGTCCATGCTGCTTCTGCAGCAAAGCCAGAAACGGGTTCAAAAGCCCTAATTTGTACAGATCCCAGACATGACCTTGTCAGCAAGCCCCACAACAGCAGCCAAGGAAATGCACAAGGTCCAACATAACCTCTGCAGCTGAGAGCTGAATTAGTAATATTGAAAAAGCCCAAAGTTTATCCTAAAAGCCTGGCATTGGTTTACAATCACTGACTTTGCGAACTAGACAATTCTTGGACTTTTCAACAGACATCTGTTGTATCATTTAAGATACATGAATTCCTGTGTCTCTCTGCTTGGATGTTTTCAAACAGTCCCTGGTGCTTGGTTTTGCACTGATGAAGCCCAAATTCCCTGAGCTAAGAGCATTGTTACAACAGCTGGAGTTTTTAATATTAGCAATATTTAACTATTTGAGATGTTCTAAAATCGTAAGAGTTCTCAACATTTACATGCCTGTTACATAAATAACATAGCCTGAGTATTTAAAGGCATGACCAATAACAGTTAATGTTCTAAGCATAAGGGCAGTGTGATTTAGTCAGCAGGGAATCAGTGAGGGAGCCAGCATCATCTGCCTACCTTTAACTCAAGACAAAGCTTAAAAATAATAGGTTAAGACAGCACCAAAACATTAAATGATAGGAGGTGGTAGTGTTAACCAAGGTAATAATGGCTTCTACAGAGAATCATTTCGTGCAGAGCACACTAGGCAGGAAGGGCACGTTCTGTGCGCAGCGAAAGCTGTGATCTTGCAAAGGCTTGACTTCAAAGCATGTGCCTCCGATGCCTTTGCTTATGCATGAAGGACATGGCTAGAAAATAGCAGGATTAGTTGGGGGGGGTTGGGTTCTGCTGCATTCCAGGCAGCGAGTACTGTACCCAGTTCTTTGTGTTTCCGCTTCACAGAAAGAACTTTTCAAACATTTTTGTCCAGCTGTGAGGGGACCCTCATAGGTAAATTTAACTGAACTTTTAAAGGAGTAGTGTAGACAATTAAGCACTGCAGAACTTCTTTCCCCTTCTTTTAGCTCTCTACAGGGCCCCATCAGACATTCAAAGTAGTGGGGACATCTGGGTCACATTCATACCATCAGTAAACTTCTCACAATTCATCTAGGATTTAAAATTTCCAAAGAATTCAGCTGCTACCAAGTACTTGAAAAATCATGAGGGGTTTGGTTTTGTTTTGTTTTTTTAATTTTTTTGGTCTCTTGAAGAGAGCACAAACCCTTCAGTTCTAGCCTGGTTCAATAGTTCACATTTCAAATGGGTGGATTATGTTTTGGATTTTTGCATCCACTCCTAGAAATACAAGTTTCTGGAACTCCAACTTTACTAGTATTTACACCACATTATGGTACATGATTAAAAAAGAGTTAAAATTACTCAGAATTTCACTAAGTATTTCCCTTTTTTCAGGTAGCTAGCATGCGTCTTAAAACTGATCCCTTAGAGGTGCATGGTTATATTCCACAAAGAGCTATTTGCCTGTAAGGTCCTCCAAGAGAAAACAATACATTTGAAAGAATTTTTAAAAAGCATTCCACTGCTTCTCATCTCTTCCTGTTTAGCTCAACAGCTGATCCCTGTCAGGCTTTTCTCTAAGTACTCCTATTCCTACTTTTCTATACTAGCCTCCACAGTTTCCTTCCTATGTTGGTTGTCTCACTTTTGAGAAAGCAGCCTCTCTGAATTGCACCCTGGGCATTAGAATGGTGTGTTGTAATCCTCTGGGTATATGGCTTTTCCTGTTTTGGAACCATTCTGAATAACAAACTTTTAGTTAACTTAATTGGCAAGTATTTAGTTTGAGAGAAAGACCCCCAAAACCTAGATACTTAAGCTTTGAATAGTCAAACACAGGGTTCTGTACGGTTTAGTTCTGTAGTGTAACATATTGATACTGGAGATGTTTGCTACTTTGACCTAAGCAGTCAAATATCAGCATCCTGTAAGATATTTCTAATATGAGAATAATGGAACAGCTAGCTGTTCTTTGACAAAATCCTTTTCCTGTGCAAAAAAAGCACAAAATCCCACTTCATTTACACAACCCCATATCTCACAGATGAGATGTGGAATCTATATGCTTCTGTAATTAAGGGAAAGAACTGTTCATGAGTTTATACTCTCCTGAACAATCAATTCTTGCTTTATTGCTTTTTTTGTTAAGCAATGTGTCACCATTAATACCTTTGTGTGAACATCTGGTACAAAGTTAGAACACTGCAGTTTTTCCAACCACTACAGATCCCAAGATTGAATAATTTTTTCCACGAGTTGCAGAATTAATGAAACCATATTTCCTCTGCATTTGTACTCTAGCCACTGAATGCCATGAGTCACCTCCTTCTACAACCATAAACCTTCTTTGTTTTAGTCCTTCCCTACCTATTTGAGATGAGCAAGAGGCTGGACTGTAGTTAATTCTTAACTGTGTATACAGGTTGGTGAGCTGACTGCTGTCCCTTGGAAAGGTAAAAGATAAGTTGGCCTTCTATGATGGGGCTACGAAACTGATGGACAGGGGCAGAGCAGTTGACATCATCTACCTGGACTTGTGCAAAGCGTTCGACACTGTCCCACATGACATCCTTGTCTCTAAATTGGAGAGACATCAATTTGATGGGTGGACCACTCGGTGGATAAAGAACTGGCTGGATGGCCGCACGCAAAGAGTTGTGGTCAATGGCTTGATGTCCGGCTGGAGATCAGTAACAAGTGGTGTCCCTCAGGGATCGGTGTTGGGACCGGTCTTGTTCAACATCTTTGTCGGTGACATGGACAGTGGGATTGAGTGCACCCTCAGCAAGTTTGCCGATGACACCAAGCTGTGTGGTTCGGTTGATATGCTGGAGGGAAGGGATGCCATCCAGAGGGACCTCGACACGCTTGTGAGGTGGGCTGATGCCAACCTTATGAAGTTTAAACATGACAAGTACAAGGTCCTACACCTGGGTCGGAGCAATCCCAGGCACAGCTACAGGCTGGGCAGAGAAGAGATTCAGAGCAGCCCTGCAGAGAAGGACTTGGGGGTGTTGGTCGATGAGAAAATGAACATGAGCCGGCTTCAGTGTGCGCTCGCAGCCCAGAAAGCCAACCATATCCTGGGCTGCATCAAGAGGAGCATGACCAGCAGGTCAAAGGAGGTGATCCTGCCCCTCTACTCTGCTCTCGTGAGACCTTACTTGGAGCACTGTGTGCAGTTCTGGTGTCCTCAACATAAAAAGGACATGGAACTGTTGGAACAAGTCCAGAGGAGGCCCACAAGGATGATCAGGACTCTGGAGCACCTCCTGTATGAAGAGAGGCTGAGAAAGTTGGGGCTGTTCAGCCTGGAGAAGAGAAGGCTGTGTGGAGACCTCATAGCAGCCTTCCAGTATCTGAAGGGGGCCTACAAGGATGCTGGGTATGGACTCTTCATCAGGGACTGTAGTGACAGGACAAGGGGTAACGGGTTCAAACTTAAACAGGGTAAGTTTAGATTGGATATAAGGAAGAAATTCTTTACTGAGAGGGTGGTGAGGTACTGGAATGGGTTGTCCAGGGACGTTGTGAGTGCTCCATCCTTGGTGGTGTTCAAGGCCAGGTTCGATGAGGCCTTGGGTGACATGGTTTAGTGTGAGGTGTCCCTGCCCATGGCAAGGGGGTTGGAACTAGATGATCTTAAGGTCGTTTCCAACCCTAACTATTCTATGATTCTAAGTTACATGTTTTTCTCTGTGGGACATTAACAGTGGTTCTTTGTTCCAGATACCATGCAGAAACTTGGTATATTTAACACTAGTGCTGTCATGTAAAATCAGATCTGAATTAGACAGTGGATTCAAGAGTAGCAGTTAGAGTGCAAGCAGAAAAAAAAAAACAAACACCAAACCCCAAACAACAAACCACAAATCCAAACTAACCCCACAACCAGTACCTAAACTTGTTTTCTTATCACACTAGGACTATGTCAGCCAAGCTCAAAGAAGAGAAGGGATATATGGCATACCATGATGAGGAACTCTCATACATGAGAAAGTTATTTTCAAATGACGCAACCAATACCAATTCCTATCCAGTGGTGCCAGAGAATTTAGATTTTTGCTGTGCAAAGTCACCTCCAGCTCACAATGTCTGAATTCTAATGTAAGCACTAGCACTCATATCTGATATGAAAGATGCTTTGAAATGTGAGTAAATAGCAGCAGTTACAACTTTTTTTTTTTCCCCTGAAAGTACTCAAACTCAAGCACTGAGAGGTTTTCTTTTTCTTTCCCAACTTATGAAATAGTTTTGTAATATTGACAAATCCACAAAAGAACTCCTAGAAAAGCCCAGCAGAAATTCTGAATGTCTGCCAGCCTCTTGAGGAGAGCCAATTTTGCACAGATTATTTCCTTTTCCTATTTCCCTTATCTCTCCCCTTATCTCACCTTCAGGAGTAAGCAGTCTTTTAGAAATAAATCATAGCACTTTGAGTTGATTTAGATTAGCAGTTTTAAGCAGCATTTGCAGCACATACCAGATTATCTTGCCTAGATAATATACAAGCTAAGGTAGGAACATGATCCAGTAGCCTTCAAACATGGCTATCTTACACAACGTGACTGCTACTTTAACTTGCTGCTGACCTTGTTCTGCAGGGGAAATAGTCTTTTTGCCTTCCTGTGACCCACTTCCCAGTGTTACTTTCAAGAGCACCAAGTAGGTTATTTCTTTTGTGATACTGGATAAAAAATATTTCAAGTGACATAATTTCGTTTGCCAGAGCTCACAAACACCTCAGTACTACCACTTCTTTCTTAACCTGCACTACAGGTGAGGCACAAGAACTAACTAAAACCTCCCATGTTGCATCTTCCAGATAAATGTTGCTCATGATTCTTCTTTCATCATTAATAACGCATACTGATAGACCTGGCTGATATGTTGATGTCCTCTTTGAAGGACCTCACCCCCCATAATCAAACTTGTGATGATGAGTCCAAGACAAACTACATCTTCAAACTGAGAAAAACTGGTAATGACAAAATATTTCAAGCTCTTTAAGATGTAGAGCATTAAACTGGGTCAAACACAGTAAAAGCTCTTTCATCCATGCTTCTCCTTCAAGGTTTCATCTATCCCTGTATCCTGTTGACTCACATGATGTATCTTTGGCCTTTTTAAAATTTTCTTGTCAGAAATATACAGTTACTGTGCAGTTAATGCAGCAAAAGCTGGCAATCAGGTTGATAATCAGAAAGCTAGTAATTGCTTTTTGGATTCTGGAATGATACAGGTTTCCACTCAGTGTCTCCATTCAACAAAGTAGGTGTCAACAAAGTAGGTGTATAATTACAGCTCTACTTCTTAGCTCTTCCTGAAGATGTCTGGTCTAACAGCCACCATGCCTGTGCTAGGTTCCACTCTTCTGTGTGCTTCACAGATATGATTCAATAGCTAGATTCAGATTATTAAGTGCCCAGATTAAGTCCTAGGAAGCTGGTGCCTGCCTTTCCAAGATGCCTACTTCCCCGCTCCCCCCCCCCCCCCCAGCTACAAATAGAATAGAAGCATGTGAAATTGTGTATTACTAAAAAAAAATATGGCTCAATTCCCTACCCTGGTTGCTGCTTTCCACTGTGGCATGGGAACTTTGATTTCCTTCTGGGGTTTATTTTTAGCTCCCTTAGAACTATTTCCAACTGTTTGGATAGGAAATTACAATCAGGCCAAGGGTTTCCTGGTTTTCTGCCATTCCTTCCCCTGCAACTGTTTTCCAGTAGTTTTTTTATAATCTTTTTATCTGGCTTCTCCAAACTGCAACGCTTGATTTCAGGATTGTTTGACATTTTTTTATTTCTGGTTCCTATTTTTTAAATCCCTATGAATGTCTTAAGAGGAATTTCAGATCCAGTTTGTGAAAATCATTGGTTTTCTTTGAGGACGTGTCCAGCTTTTGGTTCAGGCCTTCTCCTAACCCCTCTCAGCTGTCTGAGTATCAGTCATCACTACTAACTCTTTTGCCACAGTAGCTCAAATGAATACTGGCTTAAAAAACAGTTCCTCGGTAACCGCCTCGGTAAGTGTTTGAAACGGTATGAATCAGCACTCGGCCAGATCCCGGGTTCCCGCAAGTTGTTTCTAAGCAGAGAAGAACCTGGGGCCCAGGCCCGTTGCCGTTGCTCTGTTAAATAACCGGAGACTAAACAAGCCCGAGCCCGGCTCCCTCGGCAGCGGCGAGGAAGGTCCAGGCCCTGCGTGTTCCCGGGGCTCCCGCTGCCCCCTGGCGGCGGCGGCGCACACGGCCCCGCGCCCCTCCCACTGCAAGCGCGGCCACCTTCCTTGTCTTCCCGCGGCACTGCCGTGCTCCACTGGGAGTGGGAGACCCCGAGGGAAGAGGAGGCGGGAGAAGGGAATGCGTCTTCGGCAACCGCAGCTGCCTGCTAGTGCGGGGGCTCGGAAAGGAGCCGGTCCCGTGTGCGCTGTGGGTCTCGGAAATTACAGGTGTTACTTATCATGTGCTTAAAATTATAACAGTTGTGGTGGGTGTGGAGAAAGCATGCCAAGTTCTGCTAGTCCTCAGTTCACTACAAAGCTAGAGACATCAGCAACAGGGATGGAGTTTACCCTGTGAAGGATGGAAGGTTGTTAATTTTGTCTTATATTTCTGTTCTTGAAGAAGAGGTGGGACACCTGTGCACACTCCTCTTGGTGGAGATACAGGGAGATTAGTTGTATCGGGTATACAGAGATGTGGGAGAAAAGAAGTAACTAACATACAGTGATGGTTGTGATGGGTGAGGTGGGTAGCAATTGCCATAGAGGTGGAAGTCTGTGATGAAGCTCAGAATCATTAACTGCTTCACAACATAACTTGCATAACAAACATTCTTCCAGGCTGCAGAGGATGAGTAGATCTGGATCTCTCAACATGAAGAACTGCTACTGCCAGGTAAATACTGCCTTCACTTCACTGGAGCAGCACATCACATCCCACAGGGGGACACAGAGTTTGTGCGCAGGTGGGACAGCCTTCGTGTCCGTTTAGTCTCTCCTCGTATCTACTGGGAGTGGCTGCTGTCAGCTTTAGGGGCCCAGATCTGATTTAATTTAAAGCATATCCCAGAAACCGGGGAAGAAGCAGGTTCTGGGGGGGAGGTCGCTACCCGCAGGGCCCTCTGGAGCCCGGGGAAAGGCCGGTGGGCGGTGGCGAGCAGCGACAGACAGCTTGCCAGGATGCAAACCCCCTGGGCAGCAGCATTGGTGCCGGGGTGCAAGATCTCTACAGGCCCGCTTGGGCCACCTGTGCGAGATGTGGGCAGGGCTTCTAGCCCTGTCTGATCGTGATGCAGCCACTCAGTGCGGGGCAGCCCCATGAGCGGTCGGGAAGGGGGATTCACAAAGCCCCCGCTCCCCCCCGGCCCCTCACAAGAGCAGCTCTTCCTTCGCTCCCGCGTGCCTGTCGACGAACGACAACTCCCAGGATACCCCGCGCGCCGGCTAACGTAGCCTGTTGGTGGGGCTCGGCCAATGGGAGCGCGCGTAGGCCACGCAGGCGGGGAGGGGTGGGGCAGCAGGGGTTGGCGGCGGTGGAGCGGCGGCGGGAAGGGCTGTCGTAGGGCTCGGCGGCGGTAGGGACGATGCCGGTCCATTCCCGGGAGAAGAAGGAAACCAACCACGATGAGATGGAGGTGGACTACGGGGAGAACGAGGGCAGCAGCTCGGAAGAGGAGGAGACCGAGAGCTCGTCCGTGTCCGAGGAGGGGGACAGCTCAGGTGCTGCTGCCGCCCTCAGGGGATAGGGGGGAGCCGCGGCGGTTCCTTCAGCACCCAGCGTGTTGTCCCGGGAGAGAGATTTGTTCCGCCCCGCCCGGGTCCTGTGGCTGCCGGTGCTCACCCCTGCCGTGACCCCGCCCCCTTGCCGCTCTGGCCCGGCCCAGCCTCTCCCCGGCTCCGCTGGCTGGAGGGCGGGGAAGTGACGGGGCACAAGGGCATGGCAGCCCCACTTTGCCATAAGCTACTGGCTCTGGAGTCGGCTGGTACCCGGCCTTGGCGGGCCGGCCCGTGGTGCTCCCTATAGGTGCTGTGGGTTGTGCCTTGCTGGGCTTGGGAACATGGCCTGGGGAGGGTGAGGGGGACTCGCTAAGGTCTGCACTAACAGGCTTGGCATATATGCACACATCTGTGTGAGTGCATGCAACAAAATACGGGGGGTATATAAATATATGTATATATATGTATTTAATCATATGCAAAACCGGGAATTTCGATTAGGCGTTTTGAGGCCTGTCTTTGAGGGGGCATTGGAACCCCTGTCAGTACCGTTGGCCTCTTTTGCTAAGCATTTCAGCCTCTGCTCTGTTGAAGGTCCCTTTCTTTTTCCATAGCTTCCTTGGGACCATAGATTGTGAATTAGTAGATGAAATCCAGCTTTAAAAGGATTACTTTTTCTGTGGGCAGTATCCACTGTGTTAGAAGGTGGTTATTATCTATTAAAACTTCTCCTGTAATTACAAGGGGTAAATTATAAAGTGGAAACATGCTGATCATCAGATGCATACACTGCTGTTCTGGCATCACTGGGGCTTCATAAGTATGTAGGCTCCATTAGCAGGATAGCAGTCACTGGAAGGGCTAGCTGAGGAACAGCTGTGTTCAGTGCTAGCTGTGGTCCTGGCGTGTATTTCTGGCAGCTGAAGTGGTATAGAGTGGTCTTCTGGGATCCCGTCCCATGCCTGTACTAGCACATTGTCTAGCTTGGCACAGTGGAAGGAATGGGACACCATGAACTAGACAAATTAGGCAGCTGTGAAATTATATTTTTACATATGTTGGCTTGTGATTGATATATCTGTTTATGTTAGTCCTCAATATACAGCTAATTCTTCATTTCTGTTGTTAAATCCTATGGCTTTTAGATTCACACTGACTGATGCAGTTCAGGGAAAGCCCTGGTATGGTTGTTCCATGTGGTCTCATGGAGCTTGCCCTTGTCTGGGCTGTGCATGGACTAACAAGGTGCTGGGAACCCTACAGATGTGGTAGAAAGATCCAAGCTGACTCTGCAGAAGTAGAGTGAAAACTCTAGTAGTGATGGGAAAGTGAGACTGCTGTGCTGGGAGAGAGTGTAGTCATTCCCTTTGACCTTGATTTAATACTCATTCCTCACAAGAGTTGATCCCCAGTAGAGGCCTTTGTTAATCTATAAATCCAAGTGATCTGCCTGTGTTTTATACAGAGCTTCCCCTGCTTCTCTGCCATCCCACCATGGCTTGAGCTGGCCAGTATGACTGAGTGAGCCCCATTTTATAAGTTAGGCTGCTGGTCAGTGGCTGTCTATCTGAATCAAATGGCCACTGTCCTGTCTCTCATCCTTACCCATCCGTTCTGGTACACTATGCTTTCCTGTCCACTTTTTTGCATGGTCTTCAATGTTTGTTGGGCCTTTGCATGTAAACTGTCTGAACAATAACCCATGAAAAAGGTAGCTAACTTACAAAAGCATGCTTCCGTTCTTTTACTATCAGAATTGTACATAGACTAAAAAGGGAATATTATATTTTGGATAAGAAATTAAGAGGCAGTTTTCAAGAAGCTGTAATATACAAAGTTTGTTACATCTTTTGAGGGAAAGCAGAGAGTGTAAATATATAAGTTTATTTGGCAGTAGGTGGGTGATACACAGGATTATGAAAGACTCCTTGATGAGGTCCAGGAGCAGCATTGCAGCTATAAGCACTACTTACGAAGCCCATCTTAGCCTTCCAGTTTGTACTGTAGGTAGATGCTGTCTGGGAATGCCCTTTCTTCATCTCTTATTCTACCTAATCTGTATGTCTAAAAAAAAAAAAAAAAGTAATTTTCTTCATGAGAAAGGGAGAAAAGGATGTAAACTTTTCTTATTCTCTAGCTCCCTGGCTCTGGTGGAGAGAATTGTTTCTGCTAGTTCCAGCTTTGAAGTTTGCTCTTTTTTCAAAACTTGCCTTTGCTTCTGCTTGCAGTTGTGTTAATTGATATTTTAAAAGAAAACTTTGAAGTCTACATGTCCTCAAAGACGCTTTGGTTGATTCTTTTTTTTTTTTAATTGAAGGCAAATAATTCTGTTGTCTTGCTCCTGTTTTGTTTTCTTCTGGGATTAGGTCATGGAAGGAGGAATTGCGTTTTAAGTGAGTGTAGTCTGTGAATGTTTCTTTAAAACAATACAAGAAGCTCTCCAGATAATTTCTATTGCATTGCACAGATAAACGCTTTTAAGGAGCACTTAAAAAGCAATGATTACAGGAAATGAGGTGCTTGTCTCAGTGTCTTGACAAATATGAACATGCTCCATGGAAGCAGGTTGCTCCTAGGAATATAAGATGATTAGCATTGCAAGAAATAAGTCCTTATTAAAATTATAATAAGAAAAAAAGATTTTGAAGTATTTTTGTTGTTAAATTTGTCATTTGCTTTGCTTGCATTCAGCATTTTTTTTTTTGCTATTTTGTTTTTCTTCCAGTAGATGTCTAAGAATACAGAAGGTGCAGTTAGAAGAAGTATAACTTGCCCTTGAGAGCTGGCACTATTTCTGTCCTTGTTTTTTTATGTTATGTATTTAATTTTTTTTTTTTTTTTTTTTTTAATTGACCAGGATACAGAATAGCATATTGGGGATGAATAAAACCCCACAAGTTATGCCCACTATCCCAGATGAGAATTTGGCCTTTTTTTATATAGGCCACAACTTATTAAAAAAAGCTGGTTTAAGCACTGTTATATTTTTAAGTACTGTGGGTTGTTTCTTTTTTTTTTTTTCTTTAAACCAGGCTGCCTAGTTACTGAGTTGGACTGCTTGAATATGGTAGGAAAAGAATTACTGTGGCTTTTAAGGTATTTAAAAATACTCTAAATACTTTCAGGATGGGCTTATGAACAAGTGTTTTAGTATATAACGATGTACATTTTTCAAATACTTGATCGTAAAACCCTTTACTTGTTCAGTATTGCATATTACCCAATCTGTATGTCATTTAAAGCCATGAAGAAGGAGTTTCATAACTGGGGAGTTAAAGATATTTCAGGAGTCTGAAAATCTTCATCATTTTATGAATCTTACTGAAGGCAGGATAAGGGTGAAACAGTTGAAGAGTTACTTAGCATGCGAATTGCCATGCAGTATGAATAATAGACAGAATGTAGACTTCTAGGCGGAAGTCAAAGACTTTTGAGTGTATATGTAGTTGAGGGGAGGTTGGACAGAGCTTGGAGTTATTTCACTGTCTACAAGAGAGTCAGCTGTGTCCTTAGATACCAATGCATTATAGTTTCTTTGCAGTGCAAGTTTAAAATGTAAGATGCAGTCCTCTTCCTTTCCAACAGTGGGTGTTGTACAGATCCTCAGCCAGGGTTACAGTTCTTAGAACATACTTAGAACCGAAAGCATAGCTGAACTTATCTGAAATGCGTATTTGAGCAGTAGAACTATTGGTATCCCAGTGCTGCTTCTTCTTTGGCTTTATAGGGAGGTGCCTTCAAATTTTAAAGAAGCTTTATTTTTATAGCACATAAATGCTTTAGGCAGCTCTTTGAGTAATATGACTACTGCCACATTCCTTAAATCTGTTTGAGTTAAAAGTTGCCCAATCAGTTTTGGCTTGAGTATTGCATCAGATGGCCAAATAAAACTGCTCTTTAATCTGATTTTCAGCCTTATTCTGGGATTCAGGATCTGCCTTACTTTTGAGAACAGAATTTTAAAATAGAACGGTATCTCTCAACAGCCGGATACTCCCTCCCCCCCGTGTGCTAAGCATTCAGCTTTTGGAGGTCTGCCTATAAATTTTCTCTCTCTGCTTTCAAGTAATTCAAGATACATCATGTTTTAAAACTTTGTATGCACTCTTTTTTTTGCTTGTACTATCTATAACAGACTGCAGTAGGTCTTTGATTTGGACTTGTAAGTAGCATTGTAGTACAGATGAATACTGCTCCACTACCTGCTAGTTTTCATATTCAGGCAGAGAGGGCTGGTGTAGTTTTTAGTCTTAAAAACTTGCGATGGTTTCAGAAAGAAGCTATGTGCAGAAAACTTCATACATTGAGAGGTCTGAATGGAAGATCTGACTTAATCAGATCCTCTGAAGCAGCTACACTGGCCCTGAAGCTACTCCTTTCACTTTTGCAAATTGCCATACTCTTCTGCAGAACAGTAAGGGTGAAGACTTGCATGCTGCTTTCTGTAGTTGATGTAAGAGACAGAGTAAAGGAGTTAAATGTGTGCTGGAAAAATGTGGGTACAGAAGAAGCAAAAGGTTCAGAGTTTTTTATGGTCTAGAAGAGTGAGTCCAGGCTGTCTCTGCTTGGTTCAGGATCCTACTTTGCCTTTCTGTCAGGAGTTAGGACTTGATGACAGAGTAACTGCTTAGATGGATACGGCCTCCTTAGGGCAGTGCCTTCTCTCAAACACCTGGCCTGTTAGCACTAGTTCAGCTCCAGTTCCTGGCTTCATCCTGCCTGTCCTTTCTTCGGCATGTCTTCTGCTACTGCTTGATAATTGGTCAGTTGTACCATAACTGTTGAGAGCTAATTCCTGGAGATAAGGCTGCTATAAGGCAGTTTCAGGACATCTCTAACTTCTGAATGTGGCTTAACAAGGCCTTTTGTTTGTTTTGTTGTGATTGGGGTTTTTTTATTATTGTTTTTTATTTTTTTTAATTGTCATTCTGGGAAGGGTGGGAAAGTGTCAGGAATTTTGTGGCTTATTTTTTCTGTTTTCTGGTGTAAGAAAAGGCTGGGAAGGTAACAACTGGTGTTTAATAACATCGGATGACTCCGTGGCAAGTGGGGCAAAATTTCTGGCCAAAAAGTGGGATACTTTACAGTTGTGTTCACTAGGTAAATTAAGAAAGAAATCAGGAATATAAATTAAAGCAAAACCTGTGGGAAGAGTTTAATGTCAGTTACTCTTGTTTCATAACAGCGTATAGAATAAAATTTCTGCAAAATTCCGGGCTTTGCAGGTTAAGAAGTGTTTCATTAGAAATGCAGTAATTTTAAATGGTCATTAAGGTGAACTATGGATATTTCTACATTAATATTTTGGCTTCAAAGAAGTCTCTGAATTGAACAGGATGAAACGTGCTTTCAAAACCAAGTGTTACTTTTTTATTTAATGCATATTAGTAAAACAAATGCTTGAATTTTATATGGAATTTTTAACATTCAACTGTGCAGGCTTTCCAGGGATTGCTTTTGCTCACACTAACTCAGGATACACTTGAATTTTCAGTGGTGGCTAATAGCTGTCCGTGCTTAATGGCACCTTTCCTCTGGTGTGATGTGCAAGGTTTAGTTTTTCTGTTTCATGCATTCTTAGGTACACTTTATATTATCAGTTATGAAATTTACCCTCTTGAAGCCTTACCATGATATTGTTTCCTGTTTTGAGGAAGAAAAATTGCTGTTTATGGAGTTTCTTCTAGAATTAGATCCGAGTTTCTTCCTTTGTAGTTTATATGGCAAATAATTTCTCATATTGTGCTATAAGATAATATAATGGATAATCTGTTCATAGCTGAAATTCAGGCTTGCTTCAGATTAACTAGAAACAAAATACCCAGTTTATTTGGTTATGCATTACATTGTTCAAACCAAATTATCTTTCTTTTATTTGTAGAAATGGATGATGAGGACTGTGAAAGGAGGAGGATGGAGTGTTTAGATGAAATGTCCAATCTTGAAAAGCAATTTACAGACCTTAAAGATCAGTAAGTATTTTAATGTTGTAAGTGCCTTGTTTGAGGATCCATTCCATAAGAATATTGTGTGCAGCTGGTGTTTCTTGTCTTTCATGTATGTGGATGCTACTTCTGGAGAAGAATAAGGATTGGGAATTCTGAAATTATTTACAGGCAGTCGCTCTAGAGTGCTTTTACATATTGCTGTAAGAATGGTTTTGAAGTAGTTTTGCTGTGAAGGGCTAGTGTGGGTATATTACATCCAAGTCCTTAGCAGAAACAATGAATTGTAATTTTCAGGAAATTTGTGGTGTTTTTCAATGTATCTATTTATTAACTCAAGATCTTTCTCATCCTATTATATGTGTGGGACAGATGTAAGTACTGTCTCTGCTAAATGAGAAATTAAATTGTTATTTTTCAGAGTATTGCAGCAGTTTTTATAGTTGGTACCAATGAAAATTTCTTGTGTCTACTGCTACCCAGATACCTATAATAATAAAAAAAAAGAAAATAGTGTTAACTCTCTCTGTAGTGTGTCTGCCATAATACCTACATCAGCAGTAAAGACCTAGTAAGTATTAATAGTAATAATTAATATTTATTCAAAAGTGAATCTCATTTGTATTAGAGCCAGTTTTTTGTATGTATTTTAAGTTGTTTGTTTTTTTTTTTCCCCCACATGCCCAGACAAGCTAGATACGTCTGTTCTGATTTAAATTGGTGGAAACTTGGCAACTAGCTTAATCGAGTGCCTGACAAAGTGACAGTTTGAGGAGACCTTTTCTATTCTTTGGCTTATATTGAAAATCAAGTCAGTTGTCACTGTTTCAGGTATTTGTTTATATTGTGAGATCTTTCTGCTGCAGAACTGAGACATACAACTTGCTGTGCCTAACAGGACACTGTGAGGCCCACCTAATTGGTGCTGGAAAGAATTGCCCAGCAAGCAATTTCTTGCTGCAGTGTTTAGGGAATACTGTCTTGCTTTTCTTTCTTGGGCTGAGCAAGAAGCAAGCTGGCAAATGGAGCCAGCTGATGAGTATTGGAACCAGTTGATACTGACTGGATTGGCATTTGGATATCCTCCAGCTTTTGAGTTCAGCTCTACTCTTCCATCTTTTGGACAGCTTGGATGACTGAAAACAGGTTGTGGAAACAAACTTTTAAGGAGTGAATATGAAGGAAGGTGATCTTAGGAGGAAGGAAAAAAGTATTTCAGGGGGGTTAGGGGTTGTGAATGGTGTTCGGGAGTTGGTAAGGCTGTGGTATATGAGGAAGAAGGCCTTGTGGAGACACTGGTTAATGAGAGATTGGTGTGGTTTTAGGGGCTGGAAAAACTGTGATGGTGGGATTACTAGGAAAGGAGCATTAGACTGATGGAACAAAGCGTATAGGAAGGAGCAGATGTGAGTAGGGAAGTGATAAAGTTGGAAAAGAAGAAAAAGATGCATGAACAGTGGGATGTTTAGACACAGCCAGTAGCAGAGATGAATTGATTGCATGTACCTCCTTTTCCTTTTCAGAGAAACTGAATTTAGATGCTATGAGATAAATAGCATTTACAGTGGCTGATAGAAGTTAAGCAAATCAGTGTTTGAAAGTACTGGATAAACAGTTTTATTCCATCAGCTGCTGCATGGTACCAAAGACTGCTCACTCTGATGTAGCTTGAACTTGGTGCTGTGTAATCAGATGTCAGTGACCCACTCAGTCATGTGCTGTGCAGCCATGCTTATGCTCTAGCTAAATAATTCTGCTGTAGCTCTCTATATGCTAGCAGTTGTGTGCTCATCAAGGATTGAGCCCATCAGGCTGGGTTTTGATCAGCTGCAGGCTTTGTCAGTTGACTGCAGGACAGATTGCGTGTGTAATACTTGGTTTGCAGGTAAGGAGGGGAGTGACCACTGACAATTGCTAGGTTAGGTACACAGGCTTGAGCTATGGAGTTGTCATCAAAGTAAGGTGATGAGCAGTAAAGCAGCATCCCTGTCCCAAAGACATCTGTTACATCTGTGTAAACAGATACAACAAAAATATGTTTATCTGTGTAAACAAGCAACACCTGATGTGCTCTTTAACCTGTGCAACAGAGTTTGTACATGTTTGCCTTAATTTTACAGATTTTGATTGTTGAGTGCAAGGTTAAAAATGAGAACAGGGAAAGCTGGTTATATTGACGACTCTACTGTTCAACACTATATTGTATTGCACTGTTTGCAGCTGATAACTTACCAGTTACAAAGGCCAGAGTTTTATTGTGATTGAAATACTTGTAATTGATATTACATTAAATTCTTTAAAATGGAAACAGATTTTTCATTGTTTACTGGTAAATATTTTAAACACACTTCCTTTGGCAGGAATGGAAGATATAAGCTACAAATTATCCTGTGATATTTGTGATAATATGCAATATGTGGATTTTCACAGGAGGTGAAAGGAGGGTTGCTTCAGTAAGAGCCTGCCTCTCTTTTCTCTTGGCTTATGATAGGGTGGGAGCAGATGTGTGAACATGAAAGCAAATGGGTGTTTCTATCCACCAAATGTCTTTCTCTCCCGTGATGTAAGCCGTATTGTTCTCATGTATTGTAGCACCCTTTCCTGTCCTCTTCCATGTTGATTCACCTCCTACTCCATCTTAATCCTATTAACAGTTGTGTGATTTTATTTTTTTTTTTTCCTTCTTCCTTAGAGATGGAATATTTCTTCTAGGCTGTGTTTGCTTTCAAATGAAATAAATACTTTTTTTTGGTGGGGTTTTTTTTGTTCATTTTTTCTTTGTATTATTTTAAGGCTTTACAAAGAAAGGTTAAGCCAAGTGGATGCAAAGCTACAAGAGGTCATAGCTGGAAAAGCACCTGAATATTTAGAACCATTGGCAGCTTTACAAGAAAATATGCAAATCCGAACTAAGGTGGCAGGTAAGGCATGTAAAATGAGTATTGCTGTTTCTACAAGTACAAACTTGCTATGCATTTTGAGGTCAATCTTTTTTTCTTTAGAATTGTTAAAGAGTGCATTTTAAAATTAGAAATACTGTCGGATAGTTTAAAATGTATCCTGTGTAAAAATATTTTTTAATTCAAAATGAATAGGTTGCTTACCTGTTTGCACAAGTTGCCTGATAACATCACACTAAAAATGTCTTTTTTTTTTTTTTAATGTTTCATTTAATGGCTGTCTGTGTAGTAACCACAAAATTACTGAATTAAAACCACTAATTTTTTATTAGTCAGAAGATTTGGAATCAAGTCTGCACACTGGCTACTGTTGAAATGAGGAGATATGTAGGTGCTATCTCGTGAAGTTCTTGCCAGATCATCTTAGCTGATAATGTGTTTTCTGCTCTTCTAGTCTGTCTCTTCTACTGCTACTATCCTCCTGTTCCATCTGGGGAGGGAGCAGGACTTTTATCCGTAGCAGCTTTTATCTAAGCTGCTTTTTAATTATTAAAACTAATACTTAGATAGGCTTTTATGCTTACAGAAGAAGCAGGCTAAAACTTTTATCTTTTTCTGGGATACAGCCGTATTATCGTGTGGAATGGTAGTATTGTAGGAAGACTAAGTTCTGTTCTTCCCTACTGTAAATTCTTTTCATGGTATAGCTCAACTTCTTTAGGAGTAATTCAGCGGTCTAAGGGTTACCTAACACAGGCTGTTAGAAAGCCAAAAAGCAGACATTTTAATCTCTTTAGCCAGGGAAACTATGTTAGTGTCTTTTCTAAGAAATTCAGCAGAAATATGGTGCAGGCAAACTGGAAAATGGCAAGCTTGCTTTCATTTTTAATAATGCTAGTGCTGCTTCAGTGCTATTCAGTTTGTCTTCCTTGGTACTTTTGACATCAGGCTATGAAGAGAATTTGAAATCTTTTGACCAATTGCATTTCTCTCCATCCTGGTGGTCATCACTTTTCCATAGCTGGTGACCCAGAATGTCTTGGGTTTTAAGTTCTTAACCCAAATTTACTTGACTAGTCCTAAGTAGCCCATTTGGGCTTTGTAGGAAGTTTACACGTGAACTTGCAGAAGATTTGATGTAAAAGCAACCTTAATCCATGCTTTTGATTTTCAGTTTTAAATGTGTCTGCTTTCATTAGGTGGGGATGGATAGGCAGCATGTTACAGGTTCTCCTGATTTGTCTTCAGCAGCGCTGAAGATCAATGTTCCAATGTAAAAAGAGTCCCGCATAAAAACTACGAACTTGCCTTGAAGTTGAGACTGGAAATCAGGATTGTTTGGGTTCCCCCCCTCCCCACCCTTTTTTTCCTCAACTGAATGAGATTGATAAAATTATTCCAGGGAAAGCAAGAAAATGCAGAACAGGCTTATTTGCTCTTGCTGTTTGAAAGCCTTGGCAGAAGTGGGTGGGAGTAAGGGTAATCCCTGAGTATCTGAGAAAGGGATGGGGGGAAAAAAATGCTGAAGTATGATTAGCTGAACTAGGGATATAATTGCATCTGTGTTAGAAAGGGTACTTGTGTTTGTCTGCTATCTAAGACACTGAGCCCTATTCACACAAAATGTGGATCCCAACTGTTCCAGGAAGTTGGGAATAGAGCTGTTTCTTCTAGAAGTATTCATATTTATACTCCTCAATTCCAGGGAAATAAGCCATGATTATAAATGGGTAGACCTAGATATGGCAGTCAGCCATAAATATTAACCACCTCCCCTAAACAAACCAACCCCAACCAAACCCAAAAATCCCAACCAACCAAACAGGATAACGTCCTGATGTAAGAAAAGAATGTTTTGAATTGTAGATCAAAAGCGACTTCACAGCAGAAAGATGATTGACATAATACTTTGAGGTTTATTTTTCAGAGCTGTTGTTGGTAACAGAATTATTCCTCTTGTACTGTATTAAATTATAGTTAGATGAATTCTAAGTGAAGTTGTTCTTTGGAGTTCTTTATTTGCTGGACAGCACTAATGTATGTGCAAACTTAACTCCTCAAGATGGTAATCTGGAACAATTTTAAGTATTTTATGTGAATGCCTTGACTGTATTAAATCAAGTTCTATCTATGCTTGCCAGATACTAAATTTCAGATTACCTTTCAGATTTTTTTTTTCGGCTGCCTGTTTAGTAGACACATTTTCAGAAATGTGTAAGAAATGGTCCCAATACTCAAAAGCAGTATCCTTTGTATTGCAAGGTGGCTACTTCAAAGAATAGGACAGTGTCTTGTTAATTGATGTAATTTATTAAGGTCATGCATTATGAAGTAAGCCTTATTCTAAATATTAATTTGTAAAAGCTTGTTTTTTTAATTCAGTTTTCTAGCTATTTAAAAACCTCAAAACATTATTTAAAACTCTAATTAGAAATTAAAAGAGGCCATTTGGTACTTTGATTTGAAAATTTGATTTGGTAATGGATTTGAAAACTGAGGATATCCAGGATAATTTGAGCATAAATATGAAATTGACCCATTTCGCAAAGTTAACATGACTGCTGGTTTAATTTGTTGACAAATGGGAAAAGTTAAAATAGCATTTATTTTTCCTCAGATCTTTGGAATTAAGGGATTACTTGTTCTTATGTTTACTCTGTAAAGCAGCCAGCCACTGTAAGTGCCTAATATAATAGATCTGTATTTTCTAGTATGTACATGTTTTGGGACTTGCAGGCAGTCTTAAAAGAGATTTCTAAAATCATACACTAGCTGAAGAAAGTCATATTGCTGTAATTTGTCTGATTACAGGTATCTATAGAGAGCTTTGTCTGGAATCTGTGAAGAACAAGTATGAATGTGAAATTCAAGCCTCTCGACAGCACTGTGAGGTTGTGCCAGCTATTTGACATTGATAGCTAATTTCATCTAACTTTATGGTGTCATGCTTTCCTAGTTCAGTGCATGCTTTTATTATTGCTGTTATTTGCTATTTGAATGCAGTTGCCTTGTGAAATTTAAGCCTACCTAAGAGGTTATTCAAAGCTTATAAAAATTGGCTTTATATTACTTTGGCTTTACATGTAAGTATAACTAAGTTTTCTTATTTTTCATTAACAAGTTCTTATTAATAGATTACCACATGATTTCTTTTACCTTTGTTATAAAAAGATTACTAAGAACAGTAACTAAAATATCTGACCTAGTTTTAGCCAAAAGAACCTTACATTTTAGTAACAATGACAACTAAAATAATAATAATGATACTACTAATAATAAGAATAATAGAAATGTCTTTTTTAGATGCCTTAGCTGGTGGTGGAGTTGTCATTTCACAAGCAGTTACAGGAAAAATGTATCTTTCCTTGAATATAAACATTCCTGTTTAAGTATCCAAATATACTGGATATCATAGTAAAAATACTCATGTCCAATGCTGTAATATACCTGCTTAGGTAGTGAGCCCCACTGCAGTTGCTTAAAGGTGTTTTCTTTGGAGTGGTTCCTGAAGTCCACGGCTCCTTCTATGCCAATAAAGCACACACTTTAAAAAAAAAAAAAAAAAAAAAAAAAAAAAAAAAAAATCTGTATTCTTGATGCTGTGGGAAAGAGCAAGGTATAATAAGGACTACTCGTTACTGACTGTCTTTGCTTCTGGGAATACTCTGTAATTACAGAGTAATTACAGTAATTACAGAATCCTGTAAGACTTACAGGGTTTCTCATCTGTGATTGAATGATTTGCTTTGGCTATATATTATTTCTCCTTAAGGTGGTCTTTCTACCTTGTTTTGCTATTACGTTTCTACTGAGAAACCTTCAGAATTCAAATACTCATCATGCAGTAAGGTCTTTAAAGTCAGCAGTGCTGCTTATTCCACTGGAATATGACCATTCAGCAGGAGGGCCTCTGATGCCTTAACAGCTTTTCACACCTTATTTGTCTCAAGAGCTTGAAGCAAAACACAAGCACTATTTAATTTTAAAATGGAATTTTATCATGTTCTCAGAACAGATAACACTCATTTGGCATTTCAGGTGTACGTAAGAGGCTTTTGCCTTTTCAATTCTACTGGGAATTATTTTTTTTTTTTTTTAATAAGGGTTTGAAATATATTTGAAAGGAGGTCTTTGGAATTTAATATGTTGTAACTTGCAGGGAATAGTAAACATGACAGCCATTTAGTAGAACAGGGTTCTTTGTCTATTCCTCAGCTGCTTTGCTTCACTCCAGCATACTAGCTTGAACACTGGTAAAGGTTAAGTTTCTGTTAGTGTGCTGTGCTATGGGCAGGAGCAGTTGAGGTGCAGAGTTCTGCTGACTTGGCTTTAGGGGGCTGCAGCTTCTGGCAGGGACATGGTAACAAATAGCTAGATGCAGCAACTTGTGCTGCTTAAACTGTTTTTTGTTTTTTATTTTTCCGGGGGGCATATCCAAGCCCTCTGTTTTCCAGAGTTGTTAAATATGTTGCTTAGTGATAATGAACTTTAAAATGTAACAATTAGCTGTATTTCCTAATCGTGCTTTAGGAGATGTGCAAGCTTATGAATGAACAGTAAATTTAGAGGCCTGGAACTCGGCTTAGTTCCAAGTTACTGGTTTAGAGAGTGTAGTGTTTCTTGATGCTGCCTTTGAAGGGGTAACTGGTCTAAATAGATACTGTGTTAATTTTTGTATCCTATGCGATGGACTGTAATGAAGAGCAGTTTACTACAAAGTTGATTTTTCTAGTTCAGAAACACAAAAGAGATGGAAGATGGCGTGGATAGCATCAAATGCTGTAGAAAGTTCACATCAGTCTGTTGTTTTGTTTGTGTCTAAAAAGTACTAATGGTACAGCTAACACTGAAGGCATTATGTTAATCTATTTGGATCAGAAATTGCTTTTTAAAAGGACGAACCAGCTAATTTTTCCAAAGCAGTGCTTTAAAAGTGTTTCTCACAGCTTTAGGTTAGATGGTTTTGCTTTGACAACTATAAATATTTTATGAGCTCAAATTCTTCTGTGGGAAAGTGTTTTTCAGATCTATGAAAATAGTTAAAAATACATGGTAACAGATGATAATTCTGTATAAATTACTGCAGATTTATTAAAATTGGAGGCAGCTGAATAAAAAGCTTTCCATGAAAAACATTATGTTTTCTGATTTGTAATGAAGGATGGCATAGAGGTCATTACAGTTATTCGTTGTGAAAAAATCTTTGCTATCCACAAGGAAAATACTGTATTTGTGTCAAAATGCAAACAGTTATTCTGGCGATCTAGCTGCATGCTTTTATCCACTTAGTTATTCTTGGTACTGATATTCAATAACTATATTTACGCTTATGCTAAGGGAATGTGCTGTCTTTAATGTGGTAGGGTGTCATGCTAAGAAAGTGGATAGAGGGAGATGTCATGCTTTATGGCTTCCAAAAAAATTTCACCTAAAGCTACTCTTGCCTTCCTTCCGCTGAGGCTTTAAATTGTTGTCATATCTTTAGATGATAGTAATGTAAAAATGTGTAACTTATTTCTCTTTTAGAGTGAAAAGCTTCTGTTGTATGATACTGTACAAAGTGAACTAGAAGAAAAGATTAGAAGACTTGAAGAAGACAGGCATAGCATTGACATTACCTCAGGTGGATAGAAATTCAAAGTTTTTGGGGTGGTTTTTTTGTTTGCCTGTTTGGTGTCACTATTTTTTTTTCTTAATCTTCTGGTAGCTACTGATTAATGGACTGTACACATAGAATGTCTGGTGAATTTCAGGTTATCCAGCAGGATGCTATTCAGCTGTAAACTTTGGGCAGAGGTTGAATTTAAGCTAAAACCAAACTTTGATCTAGTAATTGTCAGTTTTCCTTGTGTGTTTTGAGAGTATTAATGTATGAGTATGTACTTATGTAAGACTTTCACTTCGTTCAGAAACAGCATCTCACCAGAAAAATGTTATTTGTCATTTTTTGACAATTTCTCTGCTGTTAAAAGAGCTAAACTTTTAACATGTTCTTATGTCTCTTCAGAATTATGGAATGATGAGCTACAGTCCAGGAAGAAAAGGAAGGATCCATTTAGTCCAGATAAGAAGAAACCTGTTGTTGTATCAGATATCCTTTTACTGAAATCGTTGTTCTTTCTAGTAGCATTTATAGCTAGTCTTACTATATATGTCATAAACAACAAGTTGAAGTGATAATGCATTCTCAAAATCTGTTTTTGTGCGGCAGCTGTTATTCAGGTTAGGGAAGTCATGTTGACTCATCCCATTACAAAAATTGAAATCAAAATTCTCTTATCTAACTACTAGTTTAACATAAAGAACATTTCTAAAAGTTGATTTTTTTCTAATTCTTCAAAAAAATAGAGCTGCAAGGCAAAATCATAAAAAAAATTAGGCATTATGTTTGCAAAGTATAACTTGACTTGTGTAATTTCTCCTGACTTGTGTAACTTTGCTTCTTATTCTGATATACCTTTGTCTCAATTTATTACTTCTTAACAATTCCATAAACTACAGAAACTCTTTAAGCAAAAGTTTAAAATTCAAAGAATTGAGCTGATAAGAGGGATTGTTTGAGGGCTTGGGGTTCCTGTAGAGAGTATAGTATTTAAGAATTGTGCATTGATGACTTCATAGCTGTTGACAAGCAAACTTTTTAAGGTATAACAACTAAGAGACAGTATCATCTTTCTCCACAGAAAGAAGGAGATGCCTTTTCAAACTTGTGTATTCTTTCTACTCCTACCCCCAGCCCAACATTTTTATAGGGTAGAAATGTGGTGGCTTGGAAGTTGCCAGAATTGTGGAGACTTCCTAGGAAAGACCAGGCTGGATGGGGCTTTGAGCAACCCAGTCTAGTGGAAGGTGTCCCTGCTGGCCCATGGCAGGGGAGTTGGAACAAGATGATCTTAAGGTCCTTTCCAAACCATTCTGTGATTCTAAATAGTGACATTTTATAGTATAAAGGCCATTTTTTATTGCTAACCTGCTGCAAAAAATCACGCTGCTTTCACAAGCTTTCATATCAGGAGAAGGTGGGAAGGAAGAAGTTTCTGGAAAAAAAAAACCCCAAAACCCTCCTTTGAGGATGTTCAGTTTACTGGAACATATACCAGATGGATGATTTGTCCTAGTGGTGACAGTTCTTCCATAGGATACATCATAAATTCAGTTTAGTAGAGATGGTTTTTAGCTAGTGCTCAAAAGCCAGGTGGTATTAATCAATGTACCTACAAGTGGCTTCTTTAGTTTCTTAACTCCTAGCAATTTGAATGCCAGGTTGTGTGAAAGTATTATTTTCTTTAGCCCTCAGCCATCCTTGTCTTTGGGTTGTCCATACAAATAGCATTCAGATTCTGTGAGTTATGAGCTACCTTGCTATTTTAGAATACATTCCAATCAGAAAATGCTAACATAGTATTAGGTCTAAAACCCCAGCAATTTCAGGCAATTAATAAAGTTGAAAATCCTTTCAGTTGTGAAGTAAATTAATTTTCTTTTTGCTTATGATTTTAAAATAGTTGTGAACTTGTCACTTTCTACAGGTCTGTCTATAATCCTAGGAATTTTACGTTTTTTAATTTATACTACTTTATGTTTAGAGGGAAACAAATTTGAAAATGGCTAAAGATCCGTAAAATTTCAAATGGAATGTGAGTTAAAGCTCCTTTATCCCATTTTAGAAGATTTAGTTTTTAAACGTTCCTAACACTTTTTTCTAAACTTATTTTTAAGAGATGAAATGGGGAGAAATGAAGAAAAAACTTAATACTGTTGTAATGAAATAGCAGTGCTATATGGAGTTTTGTTTTGCAGTTTGCATATTGTTCTAATACACAGTTTTTACAGTTGATGGTTCAAGGGAGGGGCTTTGCCTTTCTACTTCCTATGTTCTTTTTCTTGGGTTTTTTTTTTTTTTTTTTTTTTTTTGTATTGTTATTCAGAGATGTGGTGCTGTCTGTGCTTTTCTCTCAGAAAAATATGATGCAGAGTACTGTAAAAATAATTTTATTAAAGCTGATACTAGTGTAGATGCTGATTTTCAGTGGTCTATTGAAATTACGTATTTTTTAACTGTAATTTGTAGTATTGCAAATGGAATGATTTTTGGAACTGTTAGGGATGAAATGGTTTTATCACAACTGTTATTTTATCCTCTTCTTGAACTCTAGTAGTCTGAATATCTACATACTATTAATTATCTCAGTTTTTAAAGTGTACTTCTAGCTTGCATAATTCAAAGATGCATTTATTTTTGCTTCACATAGGTATTCTTTGCTTGGAAGATTGGCATTACAGAGCTAGCTGTTACTATCTTTCTACAAACATTTTAGTATTTTTATTATTGCTGTTGAAAAGAGTTTTCCCTAACTTCTCCACGACCCTATATAGTTTATATGTTACAAGACCTTGATATTCTTGAAGACTGGACGACAATAAGGAAGGTGAGATTAAAGGATGAATGCCAAAGGTTTTGTTTGGGTTTTTGTCCAGTCCTTTTGCCTTGTAAAAGTATGTAAATGTATTTCTTACATGATCAAAATTCTAAATAGGTTTTTATTTCTTCAGTAGTCAGCTAATCATTCCACTCGTTTTACACTTGTACATATTTTGTTAACAAGAAGTAAAATGTGATGCCTTTGTGAAAGATTTCTGGCTTTTCTCTTTGTATCATGTCAGACGAGTAGACACAAACCAGCTTTTCCTCAGTTTGTTTCCTGTAATGTAACGTGATTTTTAAACAGTAGTGAATCCCAGAATTTACTGGGTATTTTGCCTTTTCTGGAAATAATTAAAAACAAGCAAAAGCAAACAACCCCAGAAAACTTTGGGTGTTTTTTTTAAAACCTACTTTAATACTATGTGATCTACGAGTTCACATGAGAGAACAGAGAATGAGCTTGTATACCGTATAAATCAGAAGACTAGATTGATCATATAGCATTTTGTTTTTTAGAATGAGTAAATGTCATTTTGTATTTTCTTGACAGAATTTCAAAACAGAAATGGAGGGTTTAATTTATAAAACGTCTTGAGTGATTTGAACTCAAAACTTACATAAGAAAGTGATTCTTTTTCACCCTCAAAATTCTGTTTTATTTAGTTATGGAGTCACCACTGAACACATATCTATTTTAGATTTGTTCCAGTTTTGGGTTTTGCATGTAAAAGCAAGTATCCTGAGCTAACACCACTCATAACTTCAAAGTCAAAGCTGGTAATTTAGTTAAAAAAGAATACGCTTGCTGACTAACTTAATTTTTATTTTTGTTTCAAGGCAATGGCTACACTGGGGCCACACAGAGTAAAGCCAGAACGTAAGTAAACATTGATTTCACAAGACAGAACTTGCTGTGTGTAACGGTGTAAACTGCATCTAGGCAGATCATACTTATTTTAGCCCTGGTGTAGTGATGGAGGATGGGGTGAAGAAGCTGAAAGATCTGGCTTTTGTCTTTCCCCTCTCTTGTGTGCTGATGCTTGTAGCTTGATTGCTGATGATTGTGTTGATGCCTGAATTCTAGAAAATTTGCAACAAAAATATAGACTTCCTCAAGTGGGTTTTACCAGTTAATGTCAGCTAGCTACGCCAGTGTTTATGCACAAGATGAGGCAGGAAACTGAGAGCACCTGCACCTTAGGAATGCGTTGTGAAGGATGTTCACATTCACTGCAAGCTACAACCCTGAAAAAGTACAGCTATGGGAAAGGAGTTGAGAAGCACATGAATACTAGGTAAAATCAAATTCTTGGAGGTGGTGAGTAAGGAGGAAAAGGGAGAGGAAGCAAACAGATGATGTATTTCTTTAGTGGTGCATTACTACTCGCATGCTGTGGTAATGTGCTGCTAAAGAGGTTTCAGGTTCTGACATTTGAAGTAATCTTTATATTGCATTATTCGATTTGTGAAAATTCGTAGATCTGAAGGTTGTAGGAAAGATAGCTTCTATTTGAAAATGGAAATATAACTTATCTGACTGGAAATAGAAAAGTATCTTGCTTCCAATTTTTGTGCATTCTTGCAGTTCCTTTTGATCATGGAAAACGTGTATTCTATGTAAATAACTTGATGAAAGTATATTTAAACAACTAACTGACTTCTGCCAAGTCAATATTAAATTACTTTTATTGATCATTTTAGCACCTGTCAAATTAGAAAAGCACCTACACAGTGCTAGATCTGAAGAAGGAAGACTGTATTATGATGGAGAGTGGTATGGACGTGGACAGACAATATGCATTGATAAGAAAGATGAATGCCCTACAAGGTAAAGATTACTCAAGGTTGTGCAGCTCTGTACGTTCATGTTAAGCAGTAGATAGGATGATGGCATTGAAGAATAAGACTAATTAGGAAATACTGTCACCTCAGTAACATTTATTCACCTTGGAAGACAGTGACTATCACAGAAGTTGTGTGCTGAACTTCTGAGAGGCTAGTAAGGGTTGGAATTAACTGAAGGTCATGTTTGTTAAAGTTAGGATCTCGCTAACAATTTAAGCTCCTCCTGGTTTCTGAATAGCCTTTAAGTAAGTTTTTTGAGTATCTTGGGATTTTGTTGCTTTGAAAATTTGATCTGCTGGCACACCAAAAATACTTGATTATAAAAAAACACTTTATACCATTAAAGATAGTTTTTTTTCAGTTGGTTAATGATGTGAAAGAAAAGAGTTGGAACTTTTTAAATGGGAATTCCTTCTCTTAAGGAAGATTCTACAGGGGAGCAATCTAAATATTACAGTGAAAATTTGGCTGAATGTTTTAGATATTTAAATGTATTTTCTCTGTATGGATAATATTTGCAAATTCTAAAAAGTTAGTCTATTTAAAACAATATTTAAAATTAAATTTATATCTTACCTTTTACTGAATGAGGCAAGTGAATCTAAGCAAAGTGTTGATTAAATATGTACAGCTACCCAGGAACTTCATATAGAGGTAAACTATATATATATTATATATAGTAAACTACTGTAAAGCTGGCTTTTTCTTTTCTTCCCCATGTATGGTAAAGGGGAATGGATTTTGGTGATTTTTGGTGTTCGTTCAGGGTTGAACCATGAAGGTATTTTAGTAAACTATGTATTCTTTCTGAAATAAAAAAAAAAATCTGAGTTGGTTTAGCAGAACATAGCAGTTACACTGGGACAGAGAAAGATCTCAGTATCCAGTGTCTGACAAAAGCCAAAACCTGACACTTAACAGGGCAAGCACACAGTGGAACTTTCCCAGCCTTTTCAAGATTTCAGCAACTTTTAAGGCTGAATTGTTTCCTGGAGGGAGTTTTGTCACACTCATTATTTAATTGATCTTTCTTCCATTAACTGTTTTAATCTTTGATTTTGAGCCTTTGTCATCAATTGTAGTTGAATTTTTCTTTTTTTTTTCTTCCTAGGGGTTATGGGGAGGGCGTTGTGTTTGCTATTTGTGTGAAGGTTTGCCACAAGGGGCATAAAAGCATGGTTCATTTAAGAATGATTCAGTAAATCAGATTTTGACTTTCTCTTGGTATAATGACTAACAGTTGAATACTTTATCTGCTTTAAATCTTAGGCTTCCATTTGTTTAACTTTTTTTCTGAATACTTTGTATTCAGTGTAATTTCTGGGTGTGTTTTCCAACAGATCTGTTTTTTACCATGGGTCGTCTATTGTGTTTTCTATGGGTGACTGTTGTTCTTTTAAAATATTTGTACATATTAAGGGTTTAAATAGATGGCTGAAAAATTAGCTGCCTTCACTAAAGACACATGCAGTTACCAAAGAATTCTGTTAGAGCTATCCTTACAATGGAGCCAATATATTTTTGGTCTAGCATTTATAAGTAATGCATATTTTCATTTACTGTGTGGAAACACAGCTGCAGTTTTGAGGTTATTTATCAGCTTAGAAGTTTTATAAATTCTTCTTGTTTTTCTTCCCCTGACCCTTCTTCCTTCATTTTCTGTAGTGCCATAATTACAACAATTAACCATGATGAAGTTTGGTTTAAAAGACCAGATGGAAGCAAGTCCAAGCTGTATATTTCTCAACTACAGAAAGGAAAATACTCAATAAAGCATAACCACAACTGACCGTTGGTAATCTATGAAACAAGTGGTATTGCCATGCTTGATGTGCCATGGGGTGAAAGTTGTATTTAACAGTGTTTTGTATTCCTTATAAATTTACAGCAGTATCTGATGTGTATTTGTAGTGCTGTATGTAGACTTCATATGGACGGGCTTCAGAAACCTGAGGATGGTAAATCATGTCGACAAACATTTTACCTCTAAATTGGGTCCAGTGCCTAAGATATGAAGTATGCTCAAGTATATAATAGCTCAGAACTTCTCATCTTTGTAAAATAAAAAAATAAAATGCAGATTTAAAAAAAAAAAAAGACTTTTTTTTTTCCCCGTTGGTGACCAGTTGGTGTGATAAAAATGATAACTGTAATTACCAGCAACTCGCTTTGTTTTCAGTGAACATGTCATGCTTCTCTTGAGGATGTAAATTTAGCCTGTTCAGCTGTTGCTTTTGAATAGATTGTAACATGAATAAGCATTCTTTTATCCAAAGCAGACTGATTTATTAAAATTATTGCCCACCACAGCTCTGCTAGGACTGGCTGTGTTATATTTTGTAAGGTTTACTGTATTGCTTGTAATGGGACAAAGCCAATATTTGGAGCTACATTTTTTGAGGAGCATTTTTCTGATTTATGACTCTATTCTATAGTAAACAAGTTGTTGGTAAATTTTTTTTTTCTTTCCCAGATTTCCAGCAAAATTTACGTGTGAAGTAGACAGTGTTGCTCCAAATCTGTATTGTACGTAGCCCCTAAAGAATGACATGTAAATACTGTTGCATGCTCTGCTTGTTTGGTCCACAGTTGGATGAAATACTATGAGTCTTTTTTTCAAAAGGAAAGCATTTCCCCAGAAATCATATGTGGGATAATTTATACAGACTTCGCCACCAACCACCATTTTCTGAATTTCTTTACCTTGCTTCATCTTACTGTACACCAGAATTATTTTATGCAGCTTAGAAAGCTGAATTTCTCTTAAATCTTACAGTTTAAGTCACAGTGAAAAGTCCTGAATCCTTGATATTAATGTGATGTGTTTGGAGCATCTAGATTGACAGAAGGGATTGCCGAAGAATTATTAATGCTTTGGTTATGTGCACTTTAATCTCCACTTTTGATGACATTACTTGGAGAAAGAAAGCATCCATTTGCTTTAAATGATCACAGCAAATAAGTATTTTTATTGTAACATATGAATGTTCTATTCCTATATTAATTATCTCTTCTAGTGCAGGATGGTAACTACTTTCCAAATGCCAAATCAATTTCTGCTGAGTGATGCTTTTCTACAGTTGTATGACATTATTAATCAAATGTACATAAAGTATTAATTGACATGTTGGCTTTTAACGATATAAACTGTATGTATACAGTGGTTTGATAAACTTTTTGTAATAAAATATTCTTATTTTTTAACTTGGTATGTAAATAAATAATCTGTGGTAGTGGATATCTCTTATGTTGTTTTGCTTTTTGGTTTTCTATTCTTGTTGGAATTGCTGATACACAAAGTACTAAAGGGAAATCTATTTACACTTTCAGAAGGCCTAAATCTTTTTAAAAATCTTCGACTTGCGCTTCTTTTCTTTTGAAATTTGAGAGTTTGAGTGTATAGATTGTGTGTTTTCACAATTTTTTTCTTTAATATTTTATGTAAGCACTATTCTGTGCTTTTATAAGTGTAAGTACTGTTAAAAACCTCATGGCTATCGATGTGCTTGAAATCGTATGTTTCCGTGGTTAACCCCTTTCTTCTTTCCTGTATTCTGCACCTCTCTAGCTGCAATTGATTATTTCTAACGCTGTTTCTAATCTGATCTCCTTTGGTGCAGAACTTTGTACAGCCCTGTAGTTTGGACTGATGCTTGGTGTATGTGTCTTCTTTATTCAGAGAAAATATAATTTGTATCAATATGATAGGTATTAAGTGTAGCAGTATGGTTAAAGGAGGAAACAACTGGGATCTACCTGTTCCATTACCGGAAGTCCAAGAAACTGAGCTATGGCTTTCTTTTTTACATGTAATCACTTCTGTGCATGCGGTTGGAAAAGTGAGTTTGGTCTTTTGGTTTTGTTTTTTGGTTTTGTTTTTTAATTGGTTAATTGTTTCATGCCTAGAAAAATTGTTTTTGGAACTTGCTCTATATCTTTTCAATATTTGAACAGTTAATGTGGTTCGCTTCCTACATCATAAAATGTAAGAAGTGTCTTCAACAGATTTTAGTCCTTTGAAGTACAGATGTTGTTAGCCTGTTGTCTATTGTTTTCTTTTACACTGCTACCATAAAGCTTTCCCAGCCTTGATATCGTCATTTTAACCTACAAGTAGGAATAAGATCTAAAAGGAAAAAGATATTTGGCATACGGTTTATTCCTTGAGATATAATAAGTGAAAAGGGAAGTAAATGAAGAGTGATGGGTACCAAGTGACAAAAAATAATGTTCGGTACATGTATAGAAAAGGCTTCTGTATCAACAGTTATGTTTCAGAGAAGATGCAGTTTGGGTTTTTTTTGCAAATCACACAAAGCAAGCTGATACGTTCCCATAATGAAGTATCTGGTATACTTAGTTGAAATGCAATTAATTTAACCTGCAGTACTTGATGTATAAATATCATGTGGAATTTAGCATTAAGTTTCTTGTAGCAAGCAGCTCTTTAAAGTTTCCAAATACACTTTGGTTTTGGCATTCTGTCACACTCTGTTTTTATTAAAACCATTAAAGTTGGCTATTTATAGTCCATGGAACATCTTGGTTTATATTTGTAAGCCAAGGCCTGTGTAGCTAGCTCACCACCCCCATCAAGTGGCAAGTGATGATGAAGTACTAAAATTTTCACTTGTTTTGGAAACCTATGCTGTCTTCCACAAACAGGTTCAGTTTGTTCTGGGAGGGTATTTTTGTTTGGTTTGTTTTTTGTTTTTTTGTTTTTGTTTTTTTTTTTCCTTGGAGTGGAAAGAAAAAGAGTAGATTTTGTCTTTTTAGCCAAGAAAAGGACGTCCTGGTACTGCTCCCGGTCTCTTGGAGAAATTCTTTAATTATTACTGTAGGAAGAGCTGCTTTTTTTTTTTTTTTTTTTTTTTTTTTGGCCTGTTTTGAGGACAAGGGTGAGATGTAGGGAGAAAACAAAGCATTCAGTAGGTATCACATTTAAATATCTAAATATTGAGGGCTTTTATGCGTATCAGGTTTGTTGGAGCCTTTTCCTTGTGGTAGCTAAATGGGACATGCTTTCTTGTGTTGCTGCACAACCACAGCAGTGAAAGGGTGTTTGCTGTCCAAGCAAGTGTTCAAGTAAGCTCTGTTTTCAGGCACATGATTGTTCCTAAAGAAGTTCTTTACAAGGCTTTTCTTGGGAAGGGGCATGGTTATGTTGGAATTAAGACCAAGTAGCCTTGGTATTTCACTTCTGGTACCTAAGGTACCACAGAGTTCTGACAGCCAGGATGCTGTGGATGATATATACTTCTGGATAGCACGGTAGTAGCCCTTCCAGGTAGCGCTTTAGTGTTTCTGCAGGGTATGTATAGGTCAGCTGCGCAGTACACCTGCAGTAAGTCAGCATGGGATTTGCAGTCAACTATTTAATCAAAAGCACAGCATGTGTTTAGTAAGCCTGATATTTCCTGGAAATGCCAGCCTACCTGTAGTTGCATGGCATTGTGTATGCTTTTATTTCTCTGTACGAAAAATCTGGTCTTGATGGAATGGATGTGACTTCTGACATTTAAGACTCATTCCTGTTTTTTCTGTAACTGCCAGGCTGCAAAAGTGAAAAGTGATGTGCTGAGCTGATTCTTGTCTCTGTGTGCTGGCTCCCATAGACCTCCTTTCTAGAAATCTAACTTTCCCAGACTTTGTAAGATGAGTTTGAATGATGCAACTGAGCTGAGAGATTCACTAGCAGGCAGAGGAGCTGAGGTTAGGTGTTGAATGCAATGTTAAAAGGGAGAAATTCCTATTCCAGAATGATGAAATGTGCGTCAAACACCAGTGTTTGTTGGTTGGTTGTTTTTTTTTTAATGGTGAGATGAATAACATACCCTGGTTACCCTTGGCACTGACAGAGGCAGTTTCTGATAGGAAAAAGTACTGTATTAATTTGTAAATAAGGATTGTTTCACATGGCAAGTGGGTTCAAATAAAGGTGTTGTAGGTAAGCTTGGCATTTCCAAGCTTTGAAAGTATCAATATTATTCTTTTGGTATGATTTGTGTATGAAAGAATATGAATGTATAAAACTCAAGCCATTTAGTAAGGCACTAATCTCCAAATTCTCCTGAAAGTGTTTTCAGATGTTTTAACTACATACATAGTTTTTACTGCAAAAAAAAAGTTGAGTTGCTAGGTTTTTTTGAAGATCTGGGTTATGTTTTTGAAGATAATGATTTCTTTGTGTTCTAAGTGTTTAAGAGGTGGTTAGCAGCAGTAGGTCTTGTATCCTTTTTTTTTTTTTTTTTTTTTTAGCATATCAGTTCAGCAGAAGGATGTTCAGATATCACCAGTCTCTGTGAATAGAAGCAAGCTGGAACAGGGCAACAAATGAAAATTAGCTTCATTGTTTCTTTGAACAGGGCAACATTAGTGGATCCTCCTTTTTCTATAAGCAAAATCAATAAAAAAAAATCTATAAACAAAATCAATAATTAAAAATAAAATAAATATTAAAAAATTATTTTAAAATATTTAAAATATTTTTAAAATTTAATATTTAAAAATATTAAAAAATATTAAAATAAATATTAAAAATAAATAAATAAATATATAAAAAATCAAAAAAATCTATAAACAAAATCAATCTGGCTGGAATAGGATATTAAATCTGCCTTCACTCCATGCACGTGGGCTGTGAGTGGGGGTACCCTTGCTCCTGTGCCCTGGAGACCCACGTTGCTGAAAGCCTGCAGATGGCACTCAGTTTATGCTGAAGTTACTTGATTGTGGTTTTAGAATTTTTTTGTCTAGATCCTGTTAGGTTGTTGTTTTTTGGTTTTTTTTCTTGGCTTATTTTAGTTGTAGCGCAACTACAACTAGTTTTAATCCTAATGCATACTAATTAAAGGATATTTGGAAAGAACAGATAGTACCTGGAGTTCTAAAGAAGGATTATCTTTTGCTACTGTATAGTGAAAGAAAATTGCTAGGTAAAGGCTTAGGAAGAAACAGAAATGGATTAGATGCTTTCTAGTTGCTATAGAAACAAAATATGTAATTAATCAAAATGAAATATATTACAACTCTTACACTGATGAAAGCACTTAGTAAAGGTTGGACAATGAGTGAGTGTGTTTCATATTGCAACACCAAACTGAGAAATAAACAGAGGTTCAGGTTTATTTTTCTAATGCAATTTTCCCCTACTGCATTTTTTTTTTGTGCTTGGTTAACCAAAAGCAAAAATATGTATTTCCTAAGGTGGAAAAAAAAGGGATGTCGATAATAATAAGTAATATGGTGAGGACTTGCACCACCAGAAATTAATAACTATTATGTGATACTAATGATGAAATGAATACAAACCTTAAGTACATGCTTTTTGGAGAGAAAAAACACCCACCTGATTTTATTAGTATGAACTGTTTAATTACACTTTAACTTTTAACAGACCACGTCAGTGTTTCTTATTCTATAGAAGTATATTAACAGTTTCATACCCTTGCTTCATAGCTAATAAATACAATTTCATAACGAAAAATGTGTGTCGAGAGATTTCTTTAATCAGAGAGTAAGCGCTGCGGATTTAGGACGCCTTTCAAATGAGCTAGCAGTTAGTGCCAGCTGCCAGGAGAGGGCACTTTGAGGTTTCTCATGAAATGCTATTTATTTCCAAAGTTTAACTTGAGTTCTCAGAATTTTCTTTCTTTCTTGTATCATAAATTTTCCCTGTTTAAAGTTCAGAAATGTAGCAGTGATTGATACTTCTCTTTGTTAGCTGAACTCTGAAGGTGACCACATTCTGCTATTTCTGAGTTGAGGATGCACATTTCCATGGAAGGCTCCCTTATTTAAAACATGTCTCAATGTGTGGCTGTGGGAGATGGATGGAAATTGGTTAGCTTTTGTACTTTACACCACTACTGCCCCCCCCAAAATAGTTATATATTTATAAATTACCTGGAAAGTTACAAGTTAAGATTTCATCAAAAGAGTAAAAGATGTGTCAGGGAGTATAACAGTTTGATCTCTACAGTGCTTCTTTTATGTATTCTGAAATACCAAGGATGACCATAGAATATTACAACATCTCCCATTTCTTTGACTGAAATAAGCTGGGATGCTCACACTGGCTGATGCTCACACTGGCTAATGCTCACACTGACATCATGAGGCATGGAGGGGTTTGTACAAGTAAATACAGTGCTAATTATTAATCAAAATGAGACTGGGGCTAGATGTGAGAGACACCGAAGTACCCGGCCACAGGCCCAAAACCTTGGGGAACCAGAGCTGAAGGTCCTGTGCTGTCACAGGTTATTTCAAGCCTCTTGTGGGCAGGACCCAGAGCAGTAGTTATGCAGGTGAATCTGCTCTTAAGCACAGTGCAGTCGCTGCCTCGCTAAGTTGTCTGAACAGTGATGGTGCTCTAGAAACAAGAAATCAAGTGCAAGTCTGATGCCAGAAATGATGTGGGTTTTGTTTGAGTTTTTTTGTTCCCTAACTCCGATACTCTTTGTTCCTTACCTCTATTGCCAGCCTTTCTGGAAGCTGGAGGCAGCCTGCAGAAAGCATAGGCTGCTGTCTAGTGGAAAATGCAGTTGTTTGGTATGGAAAAGATGTACATGGTAACTGTGTACTAATGTGTGCCCAATAGCTGTTAATGATAACAAAAGCAACAACTTCAGTAATCTGTGAAAGCACCAGTTTCTGAGGTATGGTGCTGATGCTGATATGGTGATGATGGTGCAGGTCTGGGATATGCAGCTTCACCTCTTCAGTTCCTGTCCAGACATGGATGCCTGTTTGAGTTGGGGATGTTGTAGCCACGTGCAGGTGATGACTTTGTGTGCTTGCTCTTGAATCAAAATCCTGCAAGGCATTGCTGCTTGGGCCCTAAATGCCACTGAGTGTTTGGCTTTCATCTCTGCATATGTCTGTTTGGGACTGGTTTGTCAGGTCATTTAGTTGTGGGAACCCAGAACCTAACAAAAATACTTAGTTATGTTACACAGAGGTATTTGGAGCCCAACACAATAAACAACTTATTGTGCATTGAAGACTATGAAGTGGGATCCAGTTTTTAGTCAGACAAAGAATATTATGTTGGAATGGTTATTGCATTGAAGTATGTGAGTAACTTGAGTGAGACAAAGTCTGTGCATGCTACGTAACCGATAGCTAACCATTTTTTTAATTATTATTTTATTTTTTACCGTTTTAACAGCAGGAATCAAATCACAAATGAACTTTAGAAACGTTTCACTTCTGTTTCAAGAACTCATAACTGAGCTCTTGACTTAAAACTGAAACTCAGCCCCTGTGGAAAAAGTTGTAAGATGCTGTGATAAAATGTACTATTAATTGCAAAACATGATTACTAAATTCTTGTATTTGTCCAGGTTCTTGCATTCTCCAATTGTGTGGTCTTGCTGCTTGCGTGACTGGACTATTTATTATATCTCTAAATAGAAAGCAAAGGAAAGCTTTTTGGGATGAAATGCATTTTTGATATTTTTTTATTTCTTTCTTCCAGTGTTTCCCTTTAAATAGTTTGAAATGCATATAAATATTCCTAATAACTAGGCAGTAGCCAGCCAATTCCAACTTGCCTACAAATGAACCATTTTTAATCAGGCTTCGTCTGAATTGGGCTCTCATAAAAATTTCACGCACAATTGGGAAAAAGTTGTTACTCATTTTAAGAAATGCTCTTTCTTTGTGGCTTTTTGTTTGGTTTGGTTTTGTGTTTGTTTTTTTTTTTTTTTATGCTTTTTCTTTTTTTTTTCCTTTCCCTTTTTAGGGTATAAATAGTCTGGTATTGTTCAGAATAGTACAGAATAAAAATGTTTCCCTGGTCACATAGGATTCAGGATGTGGGTTGCTTTATTATTGTGCTTTATAATACAAGAAAGATTTTTTTGCTACAGAAGGCTAATCATATTCTGATCATATTTTATTTTATGACGGAGGTGATCACAGCAAGGGTTATCTCCTGAAACTCAGCATCAGGCTAATCTCATTGTCTCCTGTTTTAACTTTGGAAACACACCCAACCAGACTGTTGTTACTCATCACGTTTTGTAGTGGTAATAATTTGGAAAAACTTTTCAGCATCATCAGCTTTTGGGATTTGGCATCCCTCCCTTGGAAGGAGCAATTCTAGCACAGATGGACAGCCACTTTCCTGGCCTGGTGGTTACAACTCTTCAGCTAGGACCTGGCAACAAGGGCACTTCTGATGCTTTGAAGACAAGAGGTGGAGATCATGTAGCTGGTGGAAGAGGAGCAAGAATGACCTTAAGCCTCAACCTTCAGGTTTCCCCCTGCCTCCTTCCACAGGGAACAGCAATGTAAACCATTCCCTCCCACCCACAAGATCTCACACACTGTGTAATAAAGTGCTTTCTCTGAAATCACTTGCTGCTTTGTCAGATGTAATTAAAGCTGATGAAGTTCAGAATTTGTTAGAGTGAAAACTGATAGACAAACAAGTGGTATAGTTGAATAAGTACTCTAGAGATACAGAATCTGCTTGTGTGGGTGTGCAAGTGCTGGAGGATCAGGCTTCTGGTGTTTAGAGAACAAGACGAATTACCTGCAATTTGTCCAGTCTTGTATTTAGAACCTCTGTACTGCTGTAGTGCTAAAGCTACTCTGAATCTGTTAGTGATAATATTCTCTCCATGCTGGTAGGTACAGGTGTGAACTATAGTATCAGTGGAAACTGCTGTTGACTTTGCATAACATATAGCTTGTCTTCTAATGGTTTTCATAAGATACATTTAGGAAAGCTGTGGGATTTTTTTTCTTAGTGGTCTGCAATTTTTAAACAAAAATACTTACCCGTTTTATACATGTGAACAGAAAATGGGGAGTGATGTGACCAGCTGTAAAACGTTGCAAGGTTCACTTTTCTGTGAATTCAGGGCTGGGTACTGGCACCTAGAGTGCAGAGTCCTTCTGGCATCACCATGGCTAAAGGACTGCGTTTCCTTCTCTGATGTATTACTCAGTTAAATCAAATCCTCTTTGCGGTTTGACACTGGGTTGTGGATGCTGGGACTGGTACATTGAGAGAAATGCAAGTGAACTCTTAAGTGCTCAGTGCCTGCTTAAATGCTCCTCAGAGGACAGCCTAAGTCATCAGAACTAAGGATTTCAGAGGAAGCCATGAGTGTGCACTTTTAAGAGCTGCATAGTAAGTAGGGTTGAATTCCGCTGCAAGATCCTTGATTTTCTGGAATGATGGAAGTTTCACAGCAGCTTCTCTTGAATAAACAAAATTGTACTGAAAGTGAAAACACAAACGCAATTGGTACATTAGCATTTGTGTATTTTCCTCTAAAAACAATTTGTCAGTCTTAATTTGTGTGCAGTGAATACTCACTTTTAGCAGCTTTTATCTGCCGTTAATTTGTTAATATACACGTACTGCAGTCCAAACCCGCAAATGTTGTGATTTTTTTTGGAATAAATGTGCGTGTGGACTTATGGTATTTTGAGTGCAAATGGATATTTGGTTATTTGGTTAATATAAGATCATCTGGTGTTCTCATTGCAATGTCCTTGCAGCTGCAGACAATACCAAAAAATACTTGACCAGTGAAAGTGTGTGCAATCTTTTTACTGTACTGTTGTTATACATAACCAATAAATGCTTACTAGCATTTATTAGTAAATCCTTAGATGCTCAGCATAGTTTAACAGCAGTATTTTAAAGGAAGCTTCAAGTGTAGTGCACTGTGAGTAGGCGGGAATGCTAATAAATGCATCCGTGTGTGAGATTCACTCCACTACTGTCACCAGGTTTTCCTGGATTTTTATATAAAGAAACTGTGAATTTGTCCTTTGTATATTCGTCACAAATATAAAAAACACATTCTGTTTTCAGAACCGAAGCTTCAGAAAGACCACCAAAGGGAAGTTCCCTTTGGGTTTCGGTAAAAGTTGGTGATGACTTCTGACGTGTAATGATCTATGTCTATGCATATTGTTTTATGGTATAGTAGGCTTTTCTTTTTCCTAACAGCAGAAAGTTTTTTGAGTACTAAACTAAAACTAAAACTAGAACAAACAAACAAACAAAACCAAACTTCCCTTTCTCTTTTCCCCTCAGGAAACCAAAACAACACCACCAACACCAGCTTTTTGTAGTGGTGTTCCAACGTCTTCATCTTTTGGTCTTGGCTCTTCACAGTTGCCAGTTTCAGCCTGGCTACCTGGGGTATTTACAGGGTGGCTGTAGGTGTCACCTCAAGTCCATGTAAGTGTACTTAGAATCATAGAATAGTTAGGGTTGACAAGGACCTTAAGATGGGCAGGGACGCCTCACACTAAACCATGTCACCCAAGGCTCTGTCCAACCTGGCCTTGAGCACTGCCAGGATGGAGCATTCACAACCTCCCTGGGCAACCCATTCCAGTGCCTCACCACCCTCTCAGTAAAGAATTTCTTCCTTATATCCAATCTAAACTTCCCCTGTTTACGTTTTAACCCATTACCCCTTGTTCTGTCACTACAGTCCCTAATGAATAGTCCCTCCCCAGCATCCTTGTACGCCCCCTTCAGATACTGGAAGGCTGCTATGAGGTCTCCACGCAGCCTTCTCTTCTCCAGGCTGAACAGCCCCAACTTTCTCAGCCTGTCTTCACACGGGAGGTGCTCCAGTCCCCTGATCCTCCTCGTGGCCCTCCTCTGGACTTGTTCCAACAGTTCCATGTCCTTTTTATGTTGAGGACACCAGAACTGCACACAATACTCCAAGTGAGGTCTCACGAGAGCAGAGTAGAAGGGCAGGATCACCTCCTTCGACCTGCTGGTCGCGCTCCTCTTGATGCAGCCCAGGATACAGTTAGCTTTCTGGGCTGCGAGCGCACACTGAAGCCGGCTCATGTTCATTTTCTCATTGACCAAGTCCTTCTCAGCAGGGCTGCTCTGAATCTCTTCTCTGCCCAACCTGTAGCTGTGCCTGGGATTGCTCCGACCCAGATGTAGGACCTTGCACTTGTCGTGTTTAAACTTCATAAGGTTGGCATCAGCCCACCTCACAAGCATGTCGAGGTCCCTCTGGATGGCATCCCTTCCCTCTGGCGTATCAACCGAACCACACAGCTTGGTGTCATCGGCAAACTTGCTGAGGGCGCACTCAATCCCACTGTCCATGTCACTGACAAGGATGTTAAACAAAAATGCACTTGTGGTACATAAAAATAAAGCATGGAAAAAAATAATTGTAGTGTTCCTTCCTGTGTATCTCCATTTCCCTATGCTACTCTTCTTCCTTGAATTATGTGTGCCCTAAAGCCAGCTGTTGATGTTGCCAGTTAAAGCCAGTTTAAGTGGCACTTTAACTTCTCCATGTGCATTTGGTTTTGATGGTTGGTTTTGTTTGGGTTTTGTCCACTTGGGTACTCATTGCATGAGACTCCGGCACCTTGCTTTAGCTGAAATTTCAATACGTAAGCATGTGTAAATAGATGGAATGATGACAATTTTAATGAGCTTATGAGTAGCAGCAGTGTTTCCTTTTTGTTAGATAAGAATTATTCTTACTGAAAAAAAAAGGAGTCAAATGTTGCAAATGTGCTTATGCATATCTTTTTAAAGTAAACTTGGGCTGTTAGACTGAGCAAAACCCTGTCATGTCTACCTGATCCTCCCCTTGAACATCAGATTTTGAAGTCATCTGTTTTCTTTGCAGGAAAGTGGACCTTGAAGATGACAGTGCCTGGGAATTCTACTTATTTTCCAGCAATTGAGAAATTAACTCTAGGCTTTGCCCTTGCCCAGGAATCAAGTGCTGAGGAGCAGGGTGATGCTGATGAACTCAAATGCCCAATTGCCTCTTGGAGCCGAAGTAGGAGAGTATAAAAGCTTCTAGGGCTGGAAATGAGACTTCTTCATGAAGGGATGTTTTTTTTTCTCTGCCATTTGTGTCATGGAAACGTTTTCTATTTGATTTCTCTTTATAAAAAGATACTTCGCTGTTAGAGCTGTATGCTCTAAAGCTTTGAGCAGAATTACTACTTGCAGAAAAATCATCCTTGATTGTTACATGAGCTGATGCACTTATTTACAGTTAACATGTCTCTCATCTTGAGCTGCTATGAGCTTATGAAAACCAATTAAAACCAATACCATTCTTACATAATAGAGTTCTTGCAATATACTGCACTTAGTATGGTAAGATTTAAGAAGCATATTTGAATCAATTAATCCTAGAACTCTGGTAATATTCCAAAGAAACATATGCATCATAAAGCTCTGTATGCATTGATCTCTTACTCTTGGACACATGCTTTTCCTTTTTATGCCTGTTTTATTTTAATAGCCAGTGCACGTGCTGTTGCTCAGCTACAAAACACTTGAAAAAGTTGTGTGACACAGGTATTCTGCCAGATGACTTTTTGCTGTGATTTGTTTCTTGGATGCTGTGTTTCCATTTAATACTTTTCTACACGTTTGTAATACAGTAGTTGCATTTTTCTATGAAGGGCAACTAATGTACTAATCAGCTAAGCCCAGAGCAGTAATTAGTCTGGGAGTGATCAAAGGGTGCCCTTTTAAATCCCAGCAACTTGAGGGGGTGAGCAAAACCAATGATCTTTCTTTTGCCTTGGTCTCCCATTCATTTTCACTCGTTTGACGCAGAGCAGCTGCTTTCCTGCCAATCCAGTGCCCTGCTTGAAAAAAATCCATTTGGATGTCACAAATGCAATTTCAATGGGCTTAGGAAAACAACTACTCTTTAACTTAACCTTTCTCTTCTGCAAGGGACTCATGGGAAGAAGAAATTCTTTGAGCAATGGTGTCTTTAAAACCCGTAAGAACACATCACAGGGGGAAATGTTATCTGAAGACAGTGAGGTGTGATTTAGTCTGATTCTTTCCCAAGGGACAGACACAGAGGTGTCATTTGAAGGGGGTGGGGGAAAAGCAGTGAATGACAGCCAGAAACTGATGAGAAGTTGCAGAGCTGGAATGGTAGTATTAACAGCCCACCATTAGTATTGTCAGCAGATAGACTTCTTCCTTAACGCACCCTGCTGACCTAGATGATCTCTTGAAGTCTATTTCAGACCTGGCGTTTTTATGATTTCATGACAATACCTCAGTATTCTGCTAGTACTCCAAGTCCTGTTCCCTCTTCTTTCTCTGCCCTAGCTTGTCAAGTGGCTAGGGCAAAAAAAAAGAGAGATGTTTCATTCAAGTTCCTTGCTCTTAAAAGCAGAGACTACCACTGCACTCTGCAAGAAAAGAGAAGATAGGAGCATGTTTGTGTTCCTGTCCAGAGCAGATGGAGCGTGAGGTGGAATTAAAGGAGATCCTTACAGAGCAAGACGGAAAATGAAACACCACCACCCCACCACACCTTGCCAAGCGCTACACAAGGAAATGATGGAGGAAATTTTACACACTGGAGGGCAAGATGGCATACAAGTTGCAGAATGCCTTAGGATGAAGGGGAATAAGAGAAAAACAGCATCATACTGCAAAAAGCATGCCATGGCCATAGAGTTTCCTTCCCTTGACTAGTTGGTTGTCTCTTTGCCTGCCTGGTGAATGCTATTTTTATAGTCCCTTGCACGGGAGTGGGAAAAAGGAGGGTGGGAAGGTTTCCCTAAGGGTTTAGTCAGGGTCCTGAGCTACTACATACAGAGGTCTGAATTTTGATCCCTGTGGCCTTCTGTTTGGTTTTATGTGAACAGTTGGTAGATTATAGCAGCAGTGAAAGTTTCTCCCCTTGCCTGGCTATAAACTGGGCCGATGATTTACCAACTAAGGCAAACTGGCTGTGCTTGCTTTCTTCTAGCACTGGTGGAAGACCTGATATCCACTCCCAGATTTGATTCTTGCGGAACAGAGTAGCTGGAGTCAAATACTTCTGTCCGTGATAGTTTGCACTGGAACTACATCCCAAATATACTAACAGTTCTCAGTTGCCTAAATACATGGAAACCCGAGACATCTTTCCCAGAGATTTGCCACTATTCATAAGTGTGTACATTTTCGGATGCATTTTTTGTGAATGCTAGAGATCTGGGTACATTTTTTCCTACAAGTTATCCATAGGCACTCATTTGCAAGAGGTTTTTTGTTGTTATTCATGCCTTTGCATTACAGAATGGTCGAAAGAGTGCTCAGCCCTGATTTGACTGGAGAGCTGCCCTGGTCTGTGCTGATGTGAGAACTGTATCTTCCTCCAAGTATACAACAAACCTGTATCTCCTGCAGTGCCAGAAACTTCTGCTCTCCAGACGCTGTAAAGTTGGAGATAACTGATTTACAGTTGGTAGGTTTTTTCTTTTTTTCTGTTTTTTTTTCTTTTCTTTTTTTCTCCCTGCTCCTCACCCTTCTGCTCTTTGAATGCAGATGTAGTAAAACCAGATTATTGCATTGTCAAACGCCCATAACAAGTGGGCTAATTGTGAATCCTTATGGCATGCCGACTGCCTGCAAATAGAACCAAATGGAAACGATCTCTGTTACCTCAAATGTTCTAACGTAGGCTGTTTTAGTGGGGATAGTAGTTACAATTTTCAACACATGAGCAATCTCTTTGAGTTTAATTTGAAATTATCAGACAATTATAAAGATGTTTGAATCAGGTAGCCGTAATTCAACATTCTTAACATGATATGAAGGCTTTTAAAAACATGTCTCTAAATAAAAAGAAGCCCATTTGCATTAAAGAATGGGAACATTTTCTCTTACTGCTTTTGTTCTGATCTCTTTTGAAGTGACAATGTCTGAGATCTATGTAAAGCTCAAGTGTTGAGTATGATTATAGGAGCGACATGATATTAAGTGGTTGACCTGCCTATTATAGAATTTGTAAGGCACAGAACTTTTTATTACACAGTGATAAATATTACACTATGGAGAACTAAAGCTGCTACTTCCTATTTGAAATGGAGCAATTTTTAAGCCAGCTGTGATATGTTAAACACAGATATTCTTTGTTTTTTCATTAGAGAGAAATAAATCCTGATTTTTTTTTTTCCCATCTGTTCATGGTACCAACCAGTATTTCAGAAAATGATCCTGTTCTATATTTGGATATATTAAAAACATATGAAAAAGCCTAAAAAAAAATTGTTTTAGCCAAAGACTGCTTTAGTTAAATGACTTATTCCTCTGAGTGTAAACAGGCATGTCTGTTAAGCATGTTTGTAGGGGTGAGGCCTTATGCGTGTGACCTTTCAGTTCTCACTACATGTTCTGTTACCAGATAACATAGTCAGAAGACCTGGATGAAATAGAAGCAATCAACATTGTAAATCCTAACGTTTTGAAAGGCAAGTAAAAGCCACTGCTTGCAATTTTTAGGGAGATTTTTTTTTTTTTTTTAAATAATAATAATTCTGAATATAAATGTTCTCCTGTAGAACACTTCGACATGTACTTTAAGACCAAAAGAGCCATTGTGCCAGCTGGGCACTGAAGCCTGCTGCTCATTCCTCTGGGAGAGGCAGCAGGTTTCTCATTTGCCGGCCAAGTAGGGCAGCAACATGAAAGAGCAACTTCCAGATGTGGAGAATTTGAGACATGGGAAGGAGAGGCCAGCTGTGAAATTACTGCAGTTTGTGTTTTAGCGCACATTTATAAAGGCATCGAAGACTAAGTCATACAAAGCAGCAGGAGTTTCTTTCCCGCTTCATGATTTTAAAGTTCCATGGAGATCTGCTGAGCCTTTACAGTCACAGGCATACAGAGTAAAATAAAGAGGAAATAATGAAAAGCAGGTGATTCTGTGCTAACTAAAAGCAGTTTTCTTTGGGGCAAATTAGTCTGAAAAAGTTTCTCCTGGTGTTATTCTGGTAGAATCTCTGAGGATATGCTTTTGGAATTGTATAGCAGCATTTGAGGTCAAAGCATGGAAAAAAAATCATATTGTTTTTTCTGAATAACAAATCTCTGACAAGCTCTAACTATAGTGAAAGTTATTCCAAAGTGTGTAATGAAGATGAACACAGCTTAGGGGGTTCCTGAAGTCTGCGGGTTGCACCTTTTAGACAAGACTTATGTTAAAACTTCTGTAACTTTTGTATTCTGGATGTGACATGGAAACAAGTAGTAACAATTAATAAACAATTGGGTAGTAGGGAACATATTTATTTTATCAGGATATCCTTTGTGTTTTCTTCCATCTTTCAAAAGTACAGAGAAAGAAAACAGACATGCATAAAGTTTCATGGAAAGGGTCATGGAAAACCTGATGTAAATGGATAGATATCTATAAAGGGCTCATTTATTTCTTATAATAATATCCCTGTAGTTTTATACAATTTAAAACAAGACCTCTCTTTTCAATTGCCTTTATTAATAATCTTATATCCCACAGTGAGGTTAATTTAATGATTGTTTGAAAATATTACTACTCTGTATCAATTTTTTATGTTATCAGCCTCAATTTGTAATAGGTTAATTATGTATGAGTGAAGAACCCATTGATAAATAATGCAAATCATATTCAGACCATTAAACATAGAAGTAAACTAAAATCTTAGTTCAGTGTCTGTGTTGATGTAATGAATTCTGTACATAATGGATTTGAAGAAAAAGTTAGCAGCTTGGGAAAAAAGTCCACCTTCTGGCACTAAATCTGTGTACCAGCCCACATGATGGCAATGGGTAAAAGAAAACACCTGTATATCATTAATCTTAGCTGTCTTTATCAATTCTTTTATTATAGTGGCTTTCGTTTGCATTGAAGAGGAGGAATGCGAAATCTGTTGCTTTTGCGGGACTGATTATTGCCTAGTTCATGTTTCTGGCTCACAATTTCTCACCTGTCTGTATGAAGTGGAAGGTGTCCCCTGCTGGTAAGCAGGGAATTCAAACAAGAGCCAAAGTCCAAGTAAGAGGGTTTATTTTTCTTCAAGGTTGGACTGCTAGTGAATTTTACCTTTTGCCTTTGTAGTGCTGTGCTCAGTTCTCTCCCTAAAATCATCTGGGAATTGTATTTAATCCATTCCCTGCAGCATAAAGACCTAGAACATTGGTGCAGCTTATTCTGCTTCTTTGGGTGAGTTGTCAGTCATGAGGTTTGATTTCAGGTTAGTTACAGAGTTCAAGAAAGCTTTCTGGTGACTGGTCTGCATCCATGACCTGTAGCCTGTAGTTGTGGGAACACTTTTGGAAGGAATTCTATCTCAGCCCCCTTAAGTGCTGGAATTTCCCTCGGCAGGGCAATTTTCTTTAGTGGTTTTTGTTTTCTCCCCTTCTGTTTCATATGAACAATTTGAAAATGAATGCAAGTATACAGGCCTAACAGAGAAAGGTGTCTGCCTTGTTCAGATGTAATGTATTTTGTGGAGATAGTTACTTCCTTTCCGCTGCACATTAGCCACCTACTATGAGCACAGTAATGGGAATCCATTGCTAATCCAAGTTATGAGTTGTTAATTAGAGCAGAAACTGTGGTGGTTCTTTGCCTCTGATGTGCTTTGCAAATTCGCTTTGTATAGATGTTGCATTCAGAATTGTTAAGAGCCCTGTTTTTATTGTGCCCTGAGGTTTTTTTCCCAAAACATTAGAAGTGAACATTGTAGTCCAGTGAGAAGAAAAGACGTTAATGTTAATAGTGGATGTGAGTTCAACCATATTTTCATTTAATTTCCTTTTTGAAATAAATAAAAATAAATTACTGTGCCCTCTAAGAATTAATGAAATGGTGTAATAATGTGTCCTGTACTGTTGTGAATGCTGAAAGAGCTTCCTTTCTTGCTCACAAGGTCCATTCATGCAGCTAAGAGAAAGTAAAAGAAATTATTTATGTGTACCTTAAAAACTAAGTTTTCTTCTTCCCACAAAATGAGACTTTAACATTGGCTACAGTTGATGTGAATAGTAAAAGAAAAGGGACAAAAAAAGTCCTTTGGAGCTTGGTTCAAGGGGGTCTGACACACTACAAGAGATCCACATGACATCTGCACATTTTTCTGTAGGTTGGCGCTGGAAAGAGGATAGAATTACCAGGAAATGTTGCCTTGTGATTTCTGTATTGAAGTGGCTGCATCTGTGCCACCTGTTGATGACATGATTGGAGCATTAGTTCTTGCTCTGCCTTAGCACTATTGATAACTCTGCTTAACATCGCCACAGGGGATGCTTTGTTGGAGGCTGCAGTCACTTTGCCTGAGCAATGGTGTACATTGGCTCTGCCATTCAACCTTTTTTTCTGACATTAGTGCATTTGAATGGGCCACCAGTGAAGCCATTCAGGGAGCCCGTGCAGCAGGGCTCCTGGGTGGGCCGGCTGAGCTGTGGCCTGGTAATGGACCCCGGCCACCGCCCAGGGAGCTCCATCAACTCTGTGACCAAAGGCAAGTGAGACAAGGATGTCCCCTGCAAAATGTGCAGTGCTGGACAAAGGCGGACAGGGACCGAGCAAGCCTGTTCAAGGGGCCTGCTGCTCCTCTGCCCCGCACCCATCACCTGGGCATGGGGACGCAGTCCCCATTACCACTCCAAAGGCTTAGCTGAGCTCCAGCTCTATTCACAGCAGGGTTTGCATTCCCTTACAATTGGTACACTTCTATTGCTGCAGACTGCTTATAAACGTACATGTAACCCTCTTGTATACTATTCACCTATATACACATTGGTATGTACATGAAATGTCAGTGGCAGCTGTGTGAATTAAGTGCAGAGTTGAAGCTCTCTCATCTGACTACTTGTGCCTATTATTTTGGTAAAGGTAGCAATCTTTTTCAAATTTTGACCAAAGATTGGTGAGTTCACGACAGAAAGTGGCAGACATTGTGTTGTGTCACTCTCCCGAATAACTAATATGTTCAACAATAAAATCCTCTTCTGTTTAAAGAGGATTTTCATTGCATCTCACTGCTGGTTACAAAATATTTGTTTCAGTTTTTTTCTTTTGCTTCTGACTTACACCTGCTGGAACTAACAGCTGCTGTTTGCAGTCATTAAAACTGCTGCTTTAAGTCAGTTGGACTCCAGGTAGTGAGAGCTTTTCTGCTCACACTTAAGCAAAAGAGGCCAGGGGGGGAGTTGTCAGCTCTGAGCTCTTTACTAGGCTACAGTTACGATGCACTGATTTGGATTGGTGGCTTGAAAGCCATTGGCTGGCTTGGAATATGGATAATATTCAAGACTAAAGAACAAAAGAGGCCAGGGGGGGAGTTGTCAGCTCTGAGCTCTTTACTAGGCTACAGTTATGATGCACTGATTTGGATTGGTGGCTTGAAAGCCATTGGCTGGCTTGGAATATGGATAATATTCAAGACTACCCCTGTCCTTGATTCTCTCTCTGCTCTCCCTGAAGTTCTTTGGGCAAGATATCATGGTTTTCCACGAAGGTTAGCAGAAGAACTGTGAGAAACATCCTGAACTCCAAGCAAAGGTTGTGAGATCATTTGTTAAATTTGTTCATTTAATGAACTGAAGGGAGTACACCTCTGTTACTTATTTGTGTGGATCTTTGCTTTCAACCTTGTGAAAATATTCCTCCAAAATTTGTATGGGTGATAAATGTCCCTGCAGCGAGGGAACAATGTATGTGTGACTTTGTATTTCCTGCACCTCATTCCTCACTTACTTCAGAAAACCGCCTTGGGACTGAGCTATCTGGTTCCCAGAAAATGTGGGCTTGCTTTGTAATCAATCTCTCACAGAGCTAACCCTGCCTTGTCCAGATCATGTCTCCTGTCTTCAAGATGCGTGTGGGTTTTCTGCAGCAGAAAGCAGTATGCCAAGCTCTCAGCTTCTTGTAAATAGCAAGTTTCCAGTTTGATCAAAGGTGAAGGACAGAAGGGAAATTACTAATTTTCTTCCGTTTACATTCTATACCTTACAGCAAATATCCTCTACCAGGATTTTTGCTTAGTTTTGTGTTTTTACCAAAATTAAGACAAACTGGACCTAACCTCAGAGGCCTTGAGGAGAAAACGAGATATGTGGATGTAGAGGTGGGAAGGGGATGCTAAAGCAGTAAGAATTAGTTGAAAAATACTGTGGGCATCTCAACACTACACTTTATTAATTTTGAATGGACTGTGGTTTCAGGAATGTGAAACATACAGTTGAAATCAACAATATGAGCTGAAAATTATGTGTAAAGATGTGAAGCACAAAGATGTCCTTTGGGAGTGCTCGGGTTGGTTAAAAAGATGAGGGGAAAAGGAGACCAAAATAAAGAACGAGTGGGAGTAAGGTAAGGCAGAGGAACAGATCTGAGACTGATTTGCTTGGAAAAGATTAGAGAGATCTAGGGAAAACCCAAGTACATGTAGAGTGGCCTGTTTCTTTAATGATAAAACTTTTTCCTACATTACACAACCATTCATGACTTTGGATACATTTTATTGTCATCAAAGTTGTGATATTTTGCTGCTTTTTCAGTAACCAAACTCAGCATCTAGAGAGGCTTGGAAAGAATAAGTGGGAAGCCTTCTCACTTTGATATATTCTGATGGCTGCTAAGCAGATAAAGTAAAATGCAGTCAAATCTCTCATGTTATTTTCTTAAATGCAAACGTAGAGAAGCTATACGTGGGGACATGATCCTGTATGAGTGAACAGTATATATCCAGGTTATTTTTATGACTGCAGATAAACTGGAAACTTCAGATGCAGAATAGCCAAAAATCATAAAACATTGCACCTACCTATTGCCTTTAGAATCAGATTTCAGCTGCATCAGTAAATAAAATCATTAGTTTCCCTCACATGGCTACTAAAGCCTACAACAGCTCAGAAGTAAGTCTGGGCTTTGGGCGAAGCGAGAACATGAAATTTTTCTGCTAATACTAAAAAAGAGAGTTGAGAGAAGCAACCAATGCAGTCTCTAGGGGGCAGCACACTACCACCTCCTGTGCCTGGCTGTACCAGACACTTCGCACATCACCTGAGAAGAAAAATTGCTTCTATTGCTAAGTCTTCAGAAAACTTGGGTTCCATTTCATAAGGCTTCCTACACTACGTACCTTGCATTTATTTCTATGCACTGATTATAAGACTATGTTACTTAAAATCTTGTGACTTTGCAAATATTACCAGTTTTGTGCGTGCTCAGCAATATCAGTTTAATTCTCCTGCTATGCACTTGTCTTCGTGGTTACAATCTGGTATAAAATTTCATAATATCACCTTGATAAAAAATTATTCTGATCATTTTTCCCTCACTTCGTGCCAGATTGCTTCCATCACTGTAAATGGTCCTGGCACACGGGAAAGCAGTCCTTTATAAAGGATGTTCTTTTCTTGCTTCTAGCCAAGTGGTTTCTGTATTGGGTGTTATGGGATCTTTTGTGCACACCTTTCTAGAATCTCAGTGGAGCAGCTTGCCTGCTTGACACTCCATGTACCTAGTTAGAATCAAATGGGTCTATGGCATTCTCAGTATATATTTGTTCCTATGGTGTTACGAGTAACCTAGAACTGTGTGATGAATAAGGGAGAATCCAGGGGCTAATTTAAGTCAGATTTTTTTTTGTTATTAACTGTCTTCAAACATGTGCTATAACTGAAAACGACCACGGGGGCAGAGAAAAGAATTTCTCTTAATCTTTCAATATGTTCTATGGTAAAACATCCTGCTATAAAGTAGTAAACAGCACTCTCTTTATAGCTAGCAGATGGTTCTTCAGTTAATAGTTGTGGTTCTTAAAGCTGAAGATGAACACATGTGAGTGCCCTCTTTGATTAATAATTCATGTGCTCAATAGGATAGTTTTTTTTTCAGGAGAAAGTTCCAAGAGAAATGAAAAACTTTGCAAATCCCAACAGAATTTAATGAACTGGTTTTAGGTGAGTATAAATTTTAAGGTGTTAGGGAGCATTCACAGGAAGAGCAAGGAGAAAACTCCTGAATCTATCTGTAATTGGTAACCAAGACTCCTACTAAAAATGCATAAACCTACATTCAGATCTCCTTGTTGTCTGATTTAGGCAAGAGGCTGCAACCCAGGTCTCCTGTGCCCCAGTAGAATACTATAACAAGCAGGTCAAAAATTGTGTGCTTTGGAGTAGAAACCTATGCCCTGCTTGAGTTTTTGTGTGTGTTACTAAATATCTTAAATACCTATTGGGCATAGAAGAGACACTGACAGTTCAGTCACAATTTTGGGAGACCTATGTTTCAGTTCTTGGATATCGAATTATTTGGATTTTTTAATATGAAGAAAGGTGCCTCCAGTTGGAATGACTGGAGCATCAGATGGGTTCTTTGGGGGCTTCTTTGAGGGACTGCTTTTGTGAAACAGGTAGGTCTTTATTCTGAAGTTTTGCTCTGAATTGCATAGGAAGAGGCTGAATCCTGAGTGCAACTGTCCTCATCATTGCTGGAGCAATACCTCTGTCTCCTTTTCAGGTTTCTGGAACATTCTGAATTGTTTGCTTTAATCCAAAACATGCACACAAATTTTAAAGCGTGTGCCAGTACAAAGTGATACGTATACAAATAAAGGCTTGATTTTTCAAACTGGTACTGAATGAACTGTTTGCTCACTCTTACTAGCAACTATAAACATTATAGTTTATAACTATAAACTGTAACAGTATAGCTAAACTATATAACAAAAATAACCCAAGAAAAATGGAAGAGAAAATGCGGAAACTTGATTCATCATTTCTAGACTGAGAGGGATACTGTGAACTTCCTTGGGATGTTAGAAAGCTTTGATGGCTTTTGTAAGCTTCCGAAGGGCACACCGCTTATTAATTGCTGTTGTCAGAAAGTAAGAAAGATGAGAGAGAAATGTAAGAAACCATCACTGTGAACAAATGGAAGACAATAAATCTCTGCATAGCATTTTATTAAAACTCTGGAGGTCTGGAGAACAGCATCTAATTTAGGTGAACAATGTGACATGCTGGAATAAGGCCTTAATATTTCTGTCCATCCTTTCTACAAGCTCAAACAATGCTCAAGAAGTTATTTTACGATGGATAATCTGGAAAACAGACAATAGCTCATGTTAACTAACAGTTAAGATACAGAGACTACTTGTGCCACCAGCTAAGATACCTTCTGCATAATACTTAGCCATTCTGCTAGTCAGTACCGCATATTTCAGGAGTGCCCAGGTCCCCATACTTACTCGTCAAATCTGTTATTTTCAGTAGAGAAATCTTTATCTTTAAACTTCTGATCATCTTCCTCCCTGGCTTCCTGAACACATTATTGTGTCCCTCTTGTCCATAATAAGTTCTTCTGAGTCATCTTCCACATCAATTGCAAAATTGTTTCCAAGGTTAACACTTGGATGCTGGAAATTGCCCAATACAATTTTATTAAAGTATTGGCATGTACAGCTCAGCTGTTGAATATTGCTGCCTAGAGCCATGCTTACCCTACCATTTTTATATGAAACACAGAAGAAAGTGTCTAGAATATGTATCTTCAGCATAACTGTTTAATATGCTGTACTAAACCAAACATGGATTTCTGTTTCGTACAAAAGGAAAAGTCCTTTTTTGGTATATGAAAGCTGCAGAGATTTTTGTCAGAAAATGTGATGGACTCCATTATTCTTTTCTTTAAAAGATTGCATTTCCATATGAAAATGAATTTGAAAAGAATTAAAAATTGGGTCATAGAAAAAGTTTCTGTATTTTTTGTTTTGCTGTGAATCACTGTAAGACTATCCCTTCTGCTGTGAGGTCAAAAAAAAACCCAAAAAATGAAGTGTGGTTTTTAAAGTGGATTTTGTCTGGGAGTACAAGTGCTAAAATCCCCCATCATTTAAGAGCCCTTTTTCAGTTGCGGAAATTTTCTGTTTCTCCTGGCCTGCTGTAGCATCTATTATTGTTCTTTTAAGAACAAATTCTCTAAAGGCTATGTTAAAACTATAAGTTTCAATATAGCTCTACAGAACAGCTGCAGGTCTCTTAACTTGGCCTCAACAACCATATTTGCCTAATCAGAATCTCATGATTATTATCTCGTGTTATTCCAGGCCAGTATGTGAGGCTCTTGAATAGGAAAGGGGAAAAAAAAGAAAAAAGGCACATAACGATACCCCAGATATCCTCATATATTTGGAATTATTTCAAGTGTGACTTACCCTAATTTTCCAAGGGTTTATAAAGCCTGATTTTTAGAATGGTTACAATTCAGCCTTGTAATGGTTTTACCCCAAGTCATTGCTAAATGCGTCTTAACTTCAGCTCAATCTTCCTGTAGCTTTTGTTTGACAGTAAGCGCTGATCTCTGTTTCAGAGGAAGGTTCAATGCATGTAGATTTACTTAGAATTTGCAACATGAAATCCTCTGTTTAAACACAACAATGAAGTGGGGACTAACATGATACAAATAAGCCTTTTACAAATCTAGGCCATGACATCTTTCTGTTGCTCTGAACAAATCTTGAGTACAGAACTGTTTTTATCTAGAGGTAATTTTAACACATGTGGTCTATGGTTATAAATGAAGACTTCATCTTTAAGAGCATGTTGAGAGCGAACTTAGCATTTTGGGAGCAGACATACAGTAAAGAAGATGTTTGTAGAACATGTCAGTGAAAAGAAGGATGTATAAAGGGTGGAAAGCCAGACTAACAGCATAAGGAAAGCAGGAAAATAGGGCTAGAGAGGGTTTGGCAAGAGGGACAGGCAGCAATCAGTATTGCAGGTAATTTGGGTAGGTAGGTATCTCCCAGGGAAAAAGTTTATGATGCCAGGTTCAGACACAGTGGAAATCAGCGCAAGCAGGGTAAACCAAAAGTAGTAATCTTGGTTAAAGTAGGAAGGCAAAAAACAAACTTGTTACTGATTTAGCAGCTTTTCAAACACTAAATACCAATACACATGAAACAAAAATCCTTCTGCATGATAAACCGCCATTAATGGCAAATATTTTTGCAAAGAAACCCACAAACTGCTGCTTTGTGTAACCCAGAAATGCTGGATTTACTGGCAGCCTGCAAGTAGAGAGAGCCCCAGAAAACGAGCATAAGTAGTTCAGACATGTAAGCGTGGTAGTTGCAAGGTTTTTCCAACGTGAGATTTTGCTAACCTGGCTAGTTTGGGTTCCAGCTTGCCTCTAGCTCACAGTAGCACCATGGCCCAGATCTGAGATGTGCAAGTCATCGAAAGTCTTGTATTTAGTATTGCCCACTTTGTATCAGACAAAGAGCTTTATTTTAAGCAGGGTGTTGGTTGCCTTCCCTGCCATGCTGACATGTCCCCTTCTGAGAAGCCATAACAATGGGTGCTGCCAGAAGCCCTGGTACCCAACAGCACTCCTGTGAGAGGCATCTGACAGAGGAAACCGTCAGCAAAAGGTAAGCCTAGTGTGCCCACAGCTTTGAGCTCCTGGAAAGGTGTGCTAAAACAGTTGGGGGGGGTCTAGAAGGAACTGGTGCTTCATGTTTCAGTGGAGAGGTAAGAGTGTCTTTGCGTCAGGTATCAACCCATGCCTGAATTCAGAATTGCCAATCAGTCATAACCAACATAAAGCCAAAATCTAGGCTCCACTGCAGGCTTCAGATGAGCTTCCAATAGGAGGCATAAGAAGAATTTTGCTTTGGGTGTCCCTGGCCCTAGCTCAACAGCACACCTACGTGCAGCATGGCTGAGTCAGCACTCCTGGCTCATCAGTATCACACATGTCATTTGCCCCGCAGCAAGAAGAAATGCCTCAAAAAAAGGCCATGACATCAAATGCCATAAAGGCAAACAGGATTTACAGGCAGCTTGGCTTTTGGCTTCTGCCATACCCATATTGGCAGTTCCTGCCACACTCACAGGCATGAGGAGAGCTACATGAACCTGACTGGGGGAGAGCAACAGGTCCTCCTGTCACTCCTGCTATCTTATAGGCAGTGAAGTCGTAGCCTAAAGACTCCTTCAGCAGACCATTTTTAGACTGGGGGACAGGTTTACACAGTACTCTTGCAGGTGTACAGCAAGGAGCTTCTAGCAAGCTTTGTGGCGCTGTCATCATGTAAGAAAAGAAAGTTAATATATTTTATTCACAAAATGTCCTGTGGTGGTTTGGAGAATGTTGACATTTGGAGTTGATGTTGTGGCACGCTTTATCTTCACTCTAGACTTTTGTTTGTGGTAATATTTCCTCCGGGAGGAAAAAAAGTGAGGTGCCAAAGCTCCTTTGGGACAAAGACCGTGGGTGAATTTGGCATGCCACTGCCTCACTGTGCTGCGCAGGACTGCCATGAAAGGTGGGGTGGCAGAGCAGCACCAGCAGACCACATCCTCGGGAGGAGCATGAGGTCAGGAGCACTTGGATGAGAACAGGGTCAGGAACATTGCTAGGTACACTACCAGGGCCTGTTGTGAGGGATTGATATGTGGTTATTCTTGTCCTTCTTTTCCAGTTAAAGAGAGTCTGTTTAACCCCATATGTCCCACCGCTTGATTGAGAGTGGAGGTGGATTGTCCAGAACCCAAATGGTTCAAGTCAGGATGATAGCTGATGGACTCTTTCCTCAGTCGCACTCTGTCCCTCCAGTTGTTTCAGTAACTGTTCATGGGTTTGTAAATGTAGTGAGATTTGGAACTAAAGAAGACCTTTTGAGTGGGATGACAGGACACCTCCTGCCTGGCCCCCGCAGCCTTGCACCAGTGAAGCTGTGAGGCAGGAGTGGGCTGAGGTGAGCCTGCAAGGCGCAGCTCCATGTGGCACCACTGCTGTGAGTCCAGCGGTGGCCTTCGGTGGCCTTCATGTGCCAGGTTACTGTGGGAAGGAGAGCAAACACTTTTTTTAGTGTTTGATTGATTTAGGATTTGAACTTGGCCCCTGTGGCTGCCAGGCAGTGGTGCCAGAAGGATTACACGGGAAACTGCCTCACTCCATTGAAACACCTCCTGAAATAGCTTTGGTCCTCCTGTCAGCACACTAAATATCTGCTGTAAACCCAGCACAGGAGGGATTTGTTTCACCTGCATTACACTCAGAGGGTGAAAAAGTCTGGATTTCCTCTCTGATTTACTGCTCTGCAGTAGTGACAGAAGATGTTTTGCTTATGCTACCCTCTTTGATCTGTTCTGAGTAATTTGGTGCTGCTTGCTGAATCACCAGTATAAAATTCTTTTTTTATGAGTAGAACCCTAAATTTTTCTGTCTAACTCTTTATTTGATTTAACTTGTTGAACTGTTATTGAATTTGCACTATGTAAACATCTATCTGTGGGACTCAAATCTGACAGAAGAGAAATCAATTAGGGTAGGAACAAAAACCATACTTGAGTATTCTTGAAGGACACTCAAATTTATTTAATATCCATTGTGGGCAGGGAAGCCTCTATAAAGTGACTGTTCCCTGACATTGGGAGTGTATTTACCATTAAATCATAATTGGAATAAGAGATTGCATTTTATTACCCAGAACTGTTAAAATGTAGAAAGGTTTTATTTCTGCCACAGGTCAGAAAGGTGTTAAGAGTAGGTTATGCATATTTGAACATTTATATCTTGAAAACAGTAGATAATGAGTATATTTTAAATACTTTTTTCTGAATAACAGATTGATGCCAAACACTATTATATTAGGTTCATCTGTATTCACAAAAGGGCTGTATGTTTACTTGAAGCTTTGAATTTGCATGGCATATATCCTATGCAGTCATATAGAAGAAATATTTCCATTTTAGAATTCAACTTTTATAACCTTTGGCAACATGTAGTATCAATGGCTCTTTGTTGTTTAAAAAAAGTAAAACTGTAAGCTATCCACAAGGATATGCAGGGCATTGCTATAGCAACACAGCCTCCCTTCCAGCACCAAGGGAGAAGTCATGAATAAAAGATAGGGTTCTAAAGACAACAAAATAGAAAAGGTTGTTTCAACCCTTCTAATACCTGACATTTGCAGTTATTTTGCTAAATGCAAACTGAAAAAAAAAAAAAAAATGTTGGGAAAGGGCATGCCTTTGCTGTAAGTATGCCTTTATTTATTGGGAATGTTTCCAAGCAGATACACACTTTTTACATTTATCAGTTTAGAGAAGCAGAATAGAAATCAATAGCGGAAGCTGATAGCATGCCGTTTCTGAAAATGTAAAATAATCTTACGTATCTATCTGACAAAACAAAACAAAAAACCCACCAGTGGATGCTTGCTGCCCGAATTAACATAATGAAAATATAATGCTGGAAAAACACCACCCATTTTCTCGTTTATACATGAAGTAAAATAAAAAAAGAAATTGTCCAGAAAAGGAAAGATTCTCAACCTCAACGGATAAGTGTTTTCCTTCAGCTGTATAGAAATTATAATGAAAGTAAAGCTCAGTCTCATTTTCCTCTGTGCCCTACTCCGCTTTCCAGTCCTTAGTAGTTTTGGTGGAAAGGTCTTAATTAATGAATTAACTGTGAGGCATAAGAACAGCAGTATGGTTTGAAAGGTTCTTTTTAAAAATGCATGTTGTTACTGCATTTGAATTCTGATTACATCCAGGGAGGACTGCAAGACCATTTCCTGGCTACAGTCTTGCTTATTAAAAGATTGTTTCTAAAAACACTATTGCTTTAGAAACAAATGTAGTACTCATAAAGCACTGTCTTTGAAAAGTAGAGGAACATGTATTTCATTTTTTATTTCATTTACTCATTGAAATAATTTGCTGTGAGAATCTGCACTTGAATTTATTCTATTTAAAATTATAACATCGTGATAGCTGATTCTAGGTTATGCTGTCAAATTTTCATTCAGTAACTGTAAATGTGATGTAGGAAGCTGTGTGAATTGGTAGTAGTGTTAAGGCCTCTTCGTCTGTCAGTCCTGTAGTTTGGCTTCAAAGCAGGGAAATTCACTTCCTTCAGGTCTTAAGTTTTTTTTATTTGAGGATACACTTTGCTTGTAATTAGATACTTGCCTCCAAGTACAAGTGCACTTGGAGGTGAACAAGTATGGAGAAAGGCTGTCGAACAACATTGCTCCTCACTGTTAGCTAAAAAATTGGCAATAATGATTTTTTTCTTTTTCTTCTTTGTTTTTTCCCCCTTATTCCAGTCCAGTCACTTTCCTGCACTTTGAGGTACAGCAAGCAGATGAGATCTTATCCTCCAGAATCCTGAGAAATGCTTTTTAGCAATTTTGCAGCATTTAAATGCGGTGTGAATTGTATTTGGGCTTGCCAAAAAAAAAAAACCTTTTTCAGGGAGCTTGTTACTTTGGCAAGATAAATCTCCTTTTGTGTCTATGCTGCTGCAGAGCTGCTGGTCATTGCCATTTCTCAAAATCACCTTTATTCTGCCTGGTAGTTCCGCAGTGTGTCACCCATGTTGGCAGTGAAAGCCTTCCCTTAGGAAAACTCATGACTATTTCACAGCCCTGGACGAAAAAGGGCTGAAGTTATTCTTGAAGACTTGTAGCTTAGTGGTGATGAGCAATGGTGTTGAGCTTTTCAGGTGGGGTTTGGATTGGCAGGGCTCTCATTAGTGTCTTCTGTTGTTATGCTAGTAATACAGTGATCAGAGTGATGAGTGGTGCTGCTTGGATCATACGTTAGACAACTGCCAATAAGCAGCCTTCTCTAGAACAGACACCTTGTCTGAAATCCCATTGACTTTTATTTCCTACAGTTTTGACATTTACTGACTCTGGTCACTGATTGGGGTTTTGTTTCTTCTATCAGTGACAGCAGGAAACAGATAACATGAGCAAAATTCAGTTCTCTGTCTCCCTCCAAAATTCTGGTTTGGTGCAAGAGACTTGCTTTAAGGCAAACTGGAATGGAAAAGAGATATATCTGTATTTAATAATTTTGGATATATTCAGCCAATAAATTTGTTTGAGATTAGACATCTCAGGACATTTTATATTCTCATAAAGCTTCTAAAAGATGTTTTTCCTCAAAGAAGTATCTCACCATCTTCTATCACAGAGGACCTTCATTTACACTATTGAAATTTTTCTAAATGACAAGAGAAACGTCCCGTCCAAATCTGTTCAGCAATACTGTTGTGTGACAGTATTACCCTGGAAGATGAAGGAAAGAGAAAAATATCACTGGCAGGGCTGGGGGAGGAATTAAAATCTACAGTTGTTAGCATATTATTCTAATCAGCAAAATTGTACCACTGTCAGAAACAGTTAGTAGCATGATCCTATGCCAGTTGTTAAGGGTATTTTAATAACCTTTCTAATGTAATTTCATAATGATTCCTTTTTCTGGTCCTTCAGGTGATGGGCATGTTCAGACAAAGAGCAATCATTTCACCTTCTGTTTACCACTTTGAGCAATGGCTTTATAAAAGGAAGAAATCTGCCCAAGGAGGGTATCCACATTTGTCCTTCAAGTCTCTAGCAACCAATCTTGTTGTGGCATTTGCTGTTTAGGATTTAGTTATGACTTTGTTTATGAAGGCTACAATTCTAGTAACAAAATAACAGTCCTATTATTACTATATTTTTGTGGATGCATTGGATGGCTCAATTTAATAGCAAATGACAACAACGAAGTGATTCCCAGAAGAATTCATTTTGAAGAAAAGAAACATTTTTGTCTAAATGTAGGCAAATCCAGTTTCTCAAGCTTTTGCATTTCTGGAGAACAGGACTTATTAAGTCCTTTACAGATTAAGGCAGAATTTTTTCGCAAGTACCTCTTGGTAGAACAATTGGCAGAGTATGATTGAGAAGGCTTCATTAATGCCTTGCTAGCACTCCTTTAAAAAAACCTCCTCTCCTCATCAATACATTTTTATATAATTGAAGATTAAACATATTTAAACTGTACAAAATGCAGCAAACACCTGTTAGTTTCTCTGACTAGATGTATATTCGGCAATAAAAACTTTCATTCTAATGTTTATAGCTAGATATCTTTTCAGAGCTCCTCAGGTACACATCCCACTGATTACACTGTGAGATAATTACACACCAGAGTAATACGGCAGAGTGTTGTCCTTGAAAACCTCATGATGTTGGCAAGAAAAAGAGTGCAAGCGATAGATAGTTACCTGGAGAACTTATCTGGCTTCTGTCTCAACTGGAACCTGGGTCTGTATTTGTAAAATGAGCATTGTGTTTTCAAGCATTTCTCTGATCCTAAGGTGGCTTAATATTCATCATAGGACATATTTTTATAAATGTCTCCAAGAATTCCATGAAACCACAAACAAAGTTCAGTGGTGAAATTGTAAAATAGGGTTTGCAAGATAAACAGGGTTTCCTCTCTTCCCTCATGGCCCCATGTTTCCCTGGTTGCTGTGCATGACAACTGCCTCTGTTATAGATGAGTGGTCCAGCATGGCAGAGATGGGAGGAGAAAAAAGACACTCACTTTTATTTCATTGTTTGACAACACGCTATTGAACAGAACAAATGTAAAACCAGATAAACCAGCACAGTGAGATATCTACTCTTTTCTCTGAACTGCAAGTAGGCATACAGGTCTCTAAGCCAGTAGGCTTTCTATTCTTATTTTTAGACCATGCCGTGGCAACACTGCACTTGGATATAATGGGCACTGAGGTACCAGGAGAAAAAAAAGCATTTATACCCTGAGTACCCTTTTATGAGAGCAATAGGCATAAATTAGCTGAGGTTGTTTTAGACAGAGGCTATGTCCCAGGCAGCACCGCTATTTGAATGCAGTGCAAGAAATCAAGAGGTGAAGGAAAGAGGAGGGAAGTCAGGTAGATGCATAGAAGAATGTACATGGAAATGAAGGAAGAGGAAATGGAATCTAGAAATTAAAGGAAAAAATCAATAGGACAAGGTGCGGAGGGAAGGAGAAAAAATGTATTAATTTTTGAAAGGGCATATGAAAAATGAAATATTTTGTTATATTTAGTTTGTTGCAAAAATATATTTACATGTAGTTGAAATTCTTTTCAATATTGTCTGTGCATAGATTTGTGAATGCTTACCTATGCCTTAATTGTCTAAATCTGATTTCTCTATAGTTCTCGCACAAGGTGCAGTATTTTATTATATTTTAAATGTATTTGAAAGAAAAATATTGCTTATCCAGAGAAAAGGGGTATTTGGTTGCAATCCATGTAATTACAGGATGGAAAGTTCCTCTTGGAATGGCACTGCCATTCTTCAGTTCCTATCCTTTAAATTTCAGGCAGTCCTGGAAATTGTTGCTGGTTTCATACTGACTTAAGAAAGTAAAAGCCCTGAACATAGTCTTCAGTCACCTTTATTTATCCTTAAATGCTGTTCAAAATTTGCTTCACAGCACAGGTTTTTTTAGATCACTCAATACACCCTTACTTACGTATACTTTTTCCACCCAGTATTTCTTACTGTGCTGGGGTGGCCTTAGTGAATTTATCTCTGTTATTATTTTTGGGGAGCTCACTGAGCTGGGGCAAAAGTGGTTTTGGGTAACAAAAAAGCTAGAGAAAAAATTATAAAGCACTATCTGTATCTCTGGACCAAATTACGCCAAGCTGAGTAATTTACTGACATTCACTATTGTTGCAGAAATGCTTAGTAATTTAAATGCCAAAAACTGTGAATCAATATTTATATAAAATTGAGATTTTAAATTTTTTGATCCTCTTTCACTTTAAAATAAAATTGAAACGCATCTTGATAAAACACTGATTTTGAATTAGCTTTCATCCTGTAGCTTTTGTTTTGCTCCAAATCTACCAAAAGTGACTTTTGTTGTGCACAGACATGGGGCAGTGTTTTCAAATAGATTGAGGTCTGCCACAGTCATTGGTTAAACATGGACAGAGGCGATTGATATTATTTAGCATTTCATATAAATAAAAATTTGGTATGGTCAACCAATAATAAGATTGCATTGAATATCATAATGTCAGTACAATGTGGCAATTACTGTCACACAAAAGAAGCGTTACTTCAGTAATGATTTTTTTTGTTATTTTACTCTTTGATATATTTAAAGTTGAGAATGCAAAGGTATTCTGAAAAAAAAAAGTACTAATTATTCACATTATGCTCAAAGAATGATAACAAATTGCTGATAAATTGATGTAATTTCAGTGACACATTGATAGCAACATGCAGAAATTTGTGTTGGTTTAGTGACATCTTTTTTTAAGTTCTATTCATCTAGAAAACTTTTTTTGCCTGTTCACCTTTAGTGGTGCAAATAATAATGAATCCTTTGCTCTTTTTTTCATTTCAATAATCTGCAAAAGAGAGATTGCTAAACTGATAATAAATTTCTCTTTTCCTTGCAAAATTTTTTATATGCATGGTAAAGTGCAATATCTAATCTTTAGCCCAGGTGAAAGGTTTTGTTCTTTTTCATTAAAAGGCAGGCTTAGCCATTTTCTAAAACAGCAGCTGCAAAAAACCCAGTGTAATAGATTAAAATGATCATAATATATTTAAAAAATAATTCAAGACAGCATAGGTTTTATTCCACTTTGTTGTTTAATGGCAGTGATTTAAACTAGATATTGATGCTAACTATGTGTTATACAGTGCATGTATCCATCAGTGGTTACAATTCTTAAGGATGTTATTTTAATCCAGCAACAGGTTGTTAGAAATTCATATTGAAAAATAAAATCATTTTATCCTTGCAATTATTTTCTAAAATCATAATGATGGTCTGCCTTGCAATACTGGCCACTGCCTTCTCAAATTCAGTATCACTGAAGGCAGAAGAAGCACAACTTCTTGTCCATCTCCCCACCATAATATAATTTACAACAAGAAAGTACATACAAATGAAAAACCTTTCTCGAAAGAAATTAAAAGAGGAAGCTCAAAGGGTAAAATCCTTGCAGGAGAGCGTTAAAAATGCTGGAGACATTTTCCATTGTAGAACTTCTATCCAAATGAGAAAATAGAAAACCTTGGCAAGATAATGTAAAACTGTTATGAAACAGGCCAAAAATGCTGTTGAGCCTTGACTTGCTAAGATCATTAACACAACTAATGTCAGCATTTAAAATGCAAAAGTAAAAAGCCTGACTGTCCTTCTGACAAAGTGTTAAAGAAACATGTAAGAAAGATAAGATTTTAGCAAAAAAATCCACCAAAACCAACCCAAAACAACTAAATGTTGGTTTTGTTGTTTTTCTGTTGTTCTTGTTGTTTACTAAGAAAGAGCAAAAAGAGTTTGTTTGGATCTTGTTTTCAACCTGGAGCCTTTCTGTGTGAAAAATGAACCAAGGACCTTTGACTTAGCTGTCATGAAAAAAGTTTAGAAGAAATTGGCATATACATACAGTAACAAAACAACTGAAATAAATTGTATTCATCTAGGAACTAACAGAAATCAAAACTAAAGTGCTGAACTACTCCTTATGATGGATAGCTATGACTCACATCAGCCCTGATACCTGAGGAACAGAAAGTGATAGTCATAAAGCTAAGCTTTTTTAAGTACCTGAAGGTTGTGAGACTGAAGTTCGTTAGTGCATCTAGACTCCAAAGTGAGCAGATTGGCTGAAACCACAATAAAGACTAGAATTAATATGCCACGGTGTTTTAGCATATTGCAATGGTGAAGAATTGGCACAACTTACGTGTCTCACCAGATGTTAACAACAATTGACTAATATGGGATACAGAATAAGTTTCTTCCTGAATTAGCAAAGAGTTAAAGAAAAGGGGAAGTTAAAAAAAAAAAAAAGGTAGGTAATATTTTCCGAAGAGATTTATTAGGGAAATGAATGGTGTCTGCTCTTCAACATATTCTTAGCTGGCCTAGAAAAGGAGTGAATAAAGAGACAATTTTTGGCTGATATGAAATGACTCAAGGCAGCCAAAGCTTCTGTAAAGAGTTGTGGAAGGATTTTACTGTGTGAGTGATTGAGTGAGAAAAGACCAAATTAACACAAAGTAATCCTCCTGAGGAAAAAACAGTTTTAACAATGAAGCTCACAGTGGTGGACTCTAAATTAGCAAAGATCTGGAAGCTCTGTTCTGATTAATTCCTTCAAGTTATCAGCCCAATTCTCAGCAGCCATCAAACGGCAAACAAAATATTAGGAAGTATTGGGGAAAAAATACGAAAAAAACTGAAACAGAAAGCTAGAAAGCTTGATTATGCATATATTGATGAGATGGGCATATAATGAATGCTTTGTGGAAGTGTGGAAGGATACAGACCTAGAAAGGGTGAGGAGAAGAGTAGAGGGAAAGGTTAGAGGTATGGGACAGCTTCTGTGTGAGAGATACAACTGTACCAGTACTCTTATCTTGGCAAAGAGACAACAAAAGGCGGATGTGATAGAGGAATATAAAAATATGAATGACATGAAGAAACTGAATAGGGAATGATTACTCACTGCAGGGTACCCAAGGAAACTATTAGGCCACAGGTTTAAAACAAACAAAAGAAAGCCCTTTCCTGCATAACAATATTACATTTTGAGATTAATTTTCATGGGATGCCAAAATTTCTAATAGGTTCAAAAAGTGACTAAATAATTTTATAAAGGAAAGACTGTGAAGAGCTATTAAACATGAGATGGATGATTTTAAAAAGGAGTAGCTGGCAACTATCGCTCTTCTTTCCCTCTTTCGTATGTTCTTTTTTCTAAATGTCAGCTGCTGGCCACTAGCTGAGAAAAATCTTTTAGTTTGATCTAGCATGTCTGTTTTTATGGAAAACAGCATAGAAAATATGGTTTATTCAATACTAAATATGTAAGCTCTGATTCTGCTATCCTTTCTCCTGGCCTATTCTCAGTATAAAAGCTAGCCAGGTTTCACTGGAGTCGCATGATTAAATGTCATATTACTGAGCACTTCAGAATTGCTAATCTTTCAAGAATAATCCAATCAAAACTTACCATCGGATGATTATTTTTGGATAATTATTGTATATCTAATCATATATGAATGTTTTCAATGTTGCTAAGAATAAAGAGAAAATAGAACATACAGCTTGAGACTCAAAACAATAAGTATAGTGGGGGTTAAGGACAAATGAGAGAGATATTTCTCCGCTATCTAGCAAGGGATGCTAATTCAGTTTCTCTTTCGTTGCTTTAGTGAAGCAAAAATAGGGAAGGAAGTAACGAAGGAATGGTTCAGTATTTTCATTATGTTTGTGTTTATAAAATTGTACTAGAAGAGCAGTAATCCAGGTGGTTGTTAATCCTTTATTACTGTATGAATGCAGAGACTTCCATTCATTTCAAGGGCTGCCCCCACTAAATATGTGGTTTCTGTGGGAACAGAAAACAGCCTGGTCGGAGAACGTGGGTGTCTTCATGGGGCTGCAAAGCTAACGTGACAACAATCCTTTCTCTGTCAAGGCCCACAGTGAACAAAACCACAACTCTGGGATCAGCAAGTGGAAGGTCTGCAAAATGCTAGCACGGCTTTCCTCCCCCCCCTTTTCTGAGGTGAGAAAATGAGATTCTCCTGACTGCAAAGCTGAGCCAAGTTATAGTTTAATTTGCTTTGCTAGTTAAGAGTATTGAGCAAAAAAATCCCTAACTATTTGAAGCAGAATCAAACCCTTAGAGCTTGTGAGATGGGAGTAATGACAGAAAATGGAAAGGCTGGCTGTTAATGTTGCCATCAGCAACCTAAATGTTGAGATGACCTGTCAAGAATCAAGTGTTCTCCTGTTTATTTGAAATTTTTAGACAGGTACTATTGTATTACTTGGAATACTCACTTCTGAAAAGTGAAGAATGAAAGAGCCTGTTTGAACAGGTGCCCTACTACACAGGCAGCTTCCTGATGGAAGTGGGACTTGTGCTGCCATTTGTTTGCAGCACAAGAGGTCTGGCAATGTTAAAGCAGGCACTGGCTTAACATGATGTGTGTGCCCTGCTCATTTGAGAGGTATAAGAACAGCTTGCCTGGTGTGTCTTACTGGGCTGTTGCAAATGCCATATAGAGGTAGATATATGTTGTACTGGATATATTGCATAATGGAAATGGGCTGAACAGTCCTGCTGGATCATAAGCCTGTGGTGTAAGTAAAGCACTGTCTTGAGCACCGTTATCAACTTTCCAACTTTTGAGACTTGGACAGACTCTAAAAACCCTTAAGAACCCTTTCTCTTTGTCCCTGAGCAGGGCTCGGGTGCTGCTGCATGTACTTCAGTGTCCATGTTTAGGTGCTTTGAGGAATCTGTGCCAAAAATTGAGATGATGGTATCAGTGAGGATTAGGTATCCAAACTATCATCTTGAACTTTCACATTTAAGTTCTCATCTGCTCAGGCATGCTTTGTCAAGCATGCTTTGTCACTGACAATTGCTTTCTGAGTACAATTGATGTATGTTAGCAGCAAATTAAGCAGTTATTTGCAGAAACATTCTGAACTCACTTCTTGAACTCCTGGAATGACAGTTCAATGAAACCAGAATAGAAATGGGATTGACATTTATGCAAAGCAGGAATACTCAGTATGGAAAATTCCTACCGTGTGGTATGGATGACTCAGTGTTAGTGTGTGTTAGATTTCTATGACCTAGATTTCTATGTGGAGAGAAAGTGTTGGGTGAAAAGAACAGAAATTGTGGATGTCCTATCCCTGGAAGTATTCAAGGCCAGGTTAGACGGTGCTTTAAGCAACCAGGTGTAGTGGAAGGTGTCCCTGCCCATAGAAGGGGGGTTGGAACTAGATAATCTTTAAGGTCCCTTCCAACCTGAACTATTCTATGATTCTGTGATTATTCTGCAATTTTGGATAAAGATTCCAAGACCCATAGGCTTTGTTTTCTTTATGCTTTTAAAATTCAGGTAGTAAACTTTGGTCATGTTTATAAATGATTATGTATTTTAAGCTTACTAACACAATTTGGAAACTATTTTAACAAAGATAATTAATATGACATTGTGGAGAAAAAGTTTACTCAAAAAATTTGAGAACAGTGTAAAAGAAACCTATCTTCTTGGTGACTGCTATCTCCACAAGATGGCTTTGGACTCCAGATCTGAAGCTGGTTTTGGGATTGTATACAGTCACACAAATGCTGGCCCTCTGAGATGAGTCTGATATAAGTAAGGTACAAATAATGGTTCCTCTCCTCCTGAGATATAGTGATAAAATTGTCAATTCTTCTAACAATATGCAGACCTTAATCCCTGACAATACTTGCTCACTTCCTCTTAGCAATACAGTTTCTACTGTCAGAATAAAGATTGACAAATAAGCAGAGTTGATAAACTTTTCTTTGAAAGCATCCATCCAAAATTAATCCTCCAAACAACATTTTTTTTCCTTGTGTTTAGTTGTAAAACTTAGCTCAGTGATTTAGTATAAATATGGGATTTAGTGCTCTTGTACTGGTTGTATGCAGCTATGCTGCTAAACATAATTAGTAACTGGAGTAACATAAACATAACTAGTAACTGGAGGGAGGATGGGGACAGCAGGCACATTTCCTTTCATTTGTTAGAATAAAAAAATGGAGATATGGCAGAAAATATTCTTCATGTTAATATTAATTATGTTTTCCCAAACTTTTTCAGATATGGACCACATTTGAACATGCATTACCCTCCATTAATTGTATGTTATTTCTATGTGAAGGTAGAGCAATAAAGGTTCTGGAGAATGTGACAGGGAATTATGCAGGTTTTTTATATCCCAGTATTGGCTGGCAAGGTTACTGTCTGAATGTGTTGTCTGCTTAAAACCTTTTGTGTTGTACAAATAAGAGCTTTCCAGATACAGTTCTTAGAGACTGTTGAAAGTTCAGTTAAATATTTTACATCTGAACACAGGTTTTGTGGCTTCTGCATTAGCAGTTTTGATAGTTTTGAGACATTTCTTGTTTCGAAAATGTGCTTTCTAACATATCTCCTGTCTGTTCACATGTGTCATGTTTTCCTGAAGCTGTTGTTTGTGATGAATAGGAACTATTGGAATAATCTGTAGTGATGCTAATTCACATTCACTTGTAGTGCTGCTGCCTGGATACATAGTAATTGTTCCAGGAGCCTCCATTCTGATAAGGACAAACATTCATGATGAAGACATCACTGATTTTTAACTCATTTGTTCTTTAAGCTCAGAATAACTCTGGTGTGTTCCTAATGAAGGGAAACAAAAGGAAAGGTATACATATAGAGGTTTTGCAGATGTATATATGACTTTGGTAATCCTAAAGCATAACACATTGGTTGAATGCATGTGATGTATATTGTTTAAAAGCCAAATCTTGTATGTCACAACGTATTTAAAGTATGAATGTCTTGGATACTGCAATGCCAACATATATCCCATATTTTGCAACTCCCTCCATCCATCCCCAGTATGATGGCAACTGTTTTATAAAAAGGAGTTTTCCTTGAAGATAAAATCAAGAGCATTTCTCAGTCAAGACTTGGCTCCATATGGTTGTGCACCAAGTTAGGATGTACAGAACTGCACCAACCTGGGCATCTGTAGAATGCCATTAACTTTAAAATTAGTGAGTTGCAATCCACCCTGCTGCGTTTTCCGCCTTTAAAAACCTGAAGATAATTGTTTTTATTCCAAAGTGGTTTAGCAGATGGGATTACCAAATTAGTTTTAATTAAAGTAGAATAAAAATAAATTAACAAAAAAAGAAAGAATAAACTCCAGTTTAGGCTTTTTTGTTTGCTTGCATGTATGGGCATGCATAACCATGCAGTTGTCAATTGCACATGCAGTTGTTTGTTGCCAAGTGTTTTTGAATAGTTTTCAAGATCAGGTTAAGAAATATTGTTCTAGAGTGTTCACTTGGAGTTGGAATGTCTGATAGGAGAGAGTGGTAGAAAGAAGTATAGGGAGAAGAGGGCTTGTAGAAAAAGCTATTGAATCACTGTCAGCAACTTTGAAGTGACTGTTTCTAACAGAGAAGCTTAAGTGGTGGAATCTATATTACCTAGCATTTTAAAATCAAAATAGACTATCTTTCTTAAAGTCTTTGAAAGGATAAAACAATTGACCCTATTTGTGCTATATGTTCAGCTCTGAGTTAGTACAGTTTTCTTCAGCTGTGGAGATATGGGCTTTGCTTTGAGAGCACTCACCTCTGGAGCTTTATCTCCAGCATTGCTGTAAGCCTTGAGCGTCCATGGTGTTCATGAAACCAGCAAGTCTTAGAAAGCAAGAGGACTTTTTTGGTGTATTGATAATACATTTTGTTTATTTAACTGTATTAGAATTCGATAAGGTGGTTATTTGATTGGCTTGTGCTCTTAATGGGCAATTTGTCATGTGTTTCATATTGTTTAACTTCTCAGCTTCATTATTCTTGTTTTAGTTTGCAATTGTTAACTTGAACCAAACTGAGAAAATGCTGGAGAGCTGCTTTTGCAATGGCATTTTGCTAATGTGACTTCTTTCTCCACAGAGAAGTCAGGGAATTGGCTTTCAGAATAGCTTCTCTTTGCTCTATCTATGGTATCCTTAAAGGCTTTTAAAATGATGATTGTGAATTACCATATATCAATTACAGAGAATCTATATGGGAGAAAGGAATGTAAGACAAAATAAAATTGCATTCCAGAAAAATTGTACTATAGAACAGAATAGGAAACCAGGAAAAAAATGTTTACTTGTCATCTTCTAAGACAGAATTTTATACTCTTTTTCATGGCTTTGCTCCTCGTTGTTATCCAGGGAATGAATACTTAAAGTCTGGATGAAGATAAATTAAATTCAAATTAATATATATTTATTTACAGAGTAAATGTATTTTAGAGGGCTTATTAATACCTGTTTCAATATATTTATTTATTTATTACTGGAGTATGCTTCAGGTTTGCTGACCATTTCTCCATTTTAGTATTTGAATTATGTAATAAGAGGGGAACCTTGTAAACAACACACAAGCAGTTACACTAGCAATTGTGAACTGACTGCTTGCCTTTCTACCCTATATGGACTGTTACTGTTTACTGGCATTCTGCTATTAGAAACCAATTTTATAAAATATACTTCTCTACAGTTTAGGACTGAACAGTGGCATCTCTTGGTAAAGTACTGTGAGTTGCATATCTAAGAAATCAAGCATACTCTTTTCAGTTTAAAAACTAGCCATTTATTTCCAACTTACCCATTTCTACTCCGTTGCTCTCAGTAACTAGCACTGATAAGTCATGCCCTTTAAAGTGCTGATGCTTCATTGCAGTATCCTTTACTAGTGCATACCAACAGAATGTTGAGAAGCAATTGCTGTTGGATTTTCCAAAAACTCCAGAACCAGTGACATAAACGCTCATTTGAGGAGCACTGTTGATGGAGGAATTGACTTGCAGAAAAGATCGTAGATGAAAAGAACTGCAGAATCTTTGCAACTGGATAGATTGTTCTTTCCCAAGTTATTCTCAGATTTGATTTGGTTCTTGGACTTTACTCAACCTTTTCTGGAGACTGGTATTAACAAGACTAAACCAATTTCAAAGCATCCCTATGAAATCAGAGACTTTTCAGGTAAGCATCTTAGGGCCCATAACCTTTTCCACTTTCAAAGTAGGTCTGAATATCCAAACTGTGCATGAGAACTAGGCAGCAATCCACTTCAGGAGGTCAATACCATACAGGCAATATTCACAGCAAGATAATTACCAGAGAATATCCTGTTAAAAGTTCCAAGCATAAACAATATAAAAATAGAAGAACATGAGAGGCCATACTCACATTAAGGAAAAATAAGTGTTCAAAACAAGTCCCTGATATACACCAGGAGGAGCTGAAGGACTTACACTGTCTCAGCATGTGATGTTGCTGTGGCTGTGCACTTCTGCAGTCCCCCGCTGCTGCCTGGTTCCCACACTAACAACTCCAGCTATTTCAGCAGAGTGGGCTCACCCTCAATTCTTTCCACATTTGGCTTTCACATCCATATTGCCACAGGACTCAACCTAGCTCTTGCGGCACAGAGCTGACAAGATGTGATGTGACTTTTTCTTCCACCTCCTCTCTGCCTTTCCTGCTTTTCTCCTAGGCTAGCGAGCCTTCTGTCCTACTTTGTGCTCTACCTGGTGACCCGATTTGTACTGCTTCCCAACATTGCCCATAACTTCACACTATTTTCTTACAATAAAAGCATGTTTTAAGTTCCTGTTCTAAAATGATGAGATCTTTCTTCCCTTCTTTTATCTCATAGGCCTCTGATCTCATAGATGCTCTGTTACCAAACTCTCTTTTTTTGTTGCCATATTCTACACTTGATCTCCTTCCTCTGGTTTTAGGACATACATTTCACTGATGTTCCTTTTCGTCACTGCAGTTGAGTTTTTTTTAGATAAATTTAGTGAACAAATATTCCATCCTTACCCCTTGTTGGCCAGGTGTGACTGTGACATCGTTATTCCCTCCCAGCCTGTCGTATGCTTAGATCCTGTCCTCTTCTGACTCTTTCCTACTTCTGACTGCTCTGGGAAGGATTTCCTTAGAGAAGTTGTCAGATTGACCTTTCTTACAATTTTTATAGTGTCTCTTTGTGGGCTGTGTCTGTTCTCCTTAACTGTATCCTGCATATCTGCCTGAGAAAACATGAATCTGACAATCTTTTCTAGGCTGCTCTCTCACAAACCTGTCTCTCTACCCCACTCATGGTTTATTTTGTTCAAATTCAAATCTTCGACTTGTACATTCTCAAAGAGGCCTGTGAACTCCAGTTCAGAGAGTGCTACTAAACTCTGACTGCAGCCCACAATTTCATTTTTCTGAATATAACTGGTTGTCCAAGGAACTTGTGAATGCTCCATTCCTGGCAGTGCTCGAGGCCAGGCTGGATGGAGTCTTGGGTGACACGGTTTAGTGTGTAGTGTCCCTGTCCATGGCAGGGGGTTTGGAACTTCATGATCTTAAGCTCCTTTCCAGCCCTAACTGTTCTATGATTCTATGATTCTATGACCACTGCTAGGCTTGTCAGTGAGGCATGTAGCATCGGTTTGCTCTGTAGGTAATTTCTCTCATTCAGGCTGTCTTGATGATTCTCACTTCAATAGTTCAAATCTTTCCTGTCTTTCTTCCCATGTAGCATAAGTTTGCATTATTGTGTGACTCAGTTACTATGACATACTCTTTGTCTTTTGTTGTAATTTCTTCCTCTTACAATCCTTCATATTGCTGCAAAGATCTTCCTTCCCAGGTTTCCTTTACCTTACATTGTTTTCTTTAAAAAAACATCTCCCCTTCACTTGTCTCACTAAACTGAGGAAGTTGATTCATTCTCAAGGCCTTTCACAACCTCTTGCACTATACTTACCACCTTATTTTCAAGACTGAGGGTGGACACCAACCTCCAATTAGCCCAAATGCCTTCTCCATCTATTTGTTGAAGTTCCAAGCAGACACATTTTGCTTCTTTCCCCACAGTATTCTTGTATCTCCCCCTAAGCCGGGAAAGGGGAATGTCCCTATAAGCGGTCCCAAACTATTTCATTATCCTCCAAATCCCTCATTAATATTCTTTTAAACTATGACTAATACATCAGACAGCGTGAGAAGTCTTCTGAGATCAAGCTGAGCAATGCTGGTTGCTTCATTTCCCCCACTGATCTGTCTGCATTAATTTCCTCTGTACTTGCAGCATAAGTCATCTGGGGCAGACACAAGTAGCATAAACAACTTCAAAGTGCTACAGCAATACAGCTGATAAGTAATGATTTTGGAAGGCTGGCACCTTTAAGAGACTTTGAACCGGTGGCCTACAGTGTGTCAGTGCTACAGAACATGTGCCTTCATCTGAAGACGGAGGTGATGTTACGGGATTTACTTTCCATTTCCTTACTTTTTGAAAGGTTTATTTTATTTTATAGAATCCTTCATTGTTTCTCAGTGAAGATATTTGTATATTAATGATATCTATAGATAGCACAGGATGATAAATACTGAAATAGGATCTGGAAGTGATTTGTATTTCATGAACTCTGGTCCTGACCTCCTTACAATTACCAGAACAAATTACATTAATTACACCAAGTTACATGACAGGTGGACAAAGTTGTTATTAGCATCCATTACACATAGCAATACAGAAATAAACTCTCTTTTTTTCTGTGTTAATTGACTGTAAACATGACCAGTCTTACACAATATCATATGTAGTGCATATTCAGGTGGTGATGTTAGTTTTATTTTTGCAGTTTTCGTGTGAAAAGAGCTTACTTATTTCAGAATAACTGTTAGTCTTCAGGAAACCTGGAGGAGTGCAATCATCTATGAGACTTCTAGTACCTTTCAAATTTGGGTTAATAATTATTGTGTGTGTGTGAAGTTAGATGAGAGATAATGTGGTAACATAAACTTTGTTTCTCTAGGCAAAGAAACAGGTGAAAACATCTGAAAAGGTGAACCTCAGAGTTACCCAGCAGGGCAAGACCCTATGACCCTATAACAGGCTGCCAGTGTGACATTATGCTCTACCAGGAGCCCTACCAGCCCCTACCACAATGTAGACATCACTCTTGCTTTTCCTTTCAAGTTACAGTCCAGTATTTCTGAGGAGAAGGACTGTGTGAAAAAAGGGACATATTCTGATACGTACAAGTTTTCTTGATGCCTGCCATAGTTGAATTCTTTTCTAAGCATATTAGAAATCCACATTTTACCGAAAATTAATTTTTCTTCATTGTTTTCAGTGGGAGAAAGTAAGCTGAAAGGCATACATAAGATCTTGTTTCTCCAGTTTGTTCCCTGAGTCTTTCACTTTGTTCTTTCCTGTAGAGCTTGTGATGAATGCTTTCCTTTTGGTTTTTCCTTATTCTGTTATTGATCCTTAAACAAAGTTGCATCCCTGATGTTGGTTTCTGTAAAGAAATACAATTTTCATTTAGATTTTCCAAGGTACTATTAAAAAAAATATAAAAAGAACTGAACAACTCTTTTTTAATGTTTTTAAAGACGTCTCTGATTGTCAGTGAATTGTTTAGAGGATGTAACTTTAATAATATATTCTAGAGACTGCTTTATTCCATTATCCATATTATTACATACACTTTGTAGATTTTTTAATCAGCAAAACGCTTCAAGTAGCTTAGAAAAAAATGAGCAGAGCAGCCCATATCATTTATGTTAACTTCTAAAACATTGGCACAGATTTTCTTTAAAATGGCCTAGCTGAATTTTCCACCTAGCACTTGAACTTATGGGCACTAGATTACTAAATACCTCCAAGGACTGGGGCCTGAGACCCTGTTAAAGTAACTGATACTTTGTAGACTCTTGTGTTGATATCCAGTCCCATGGAGCAGCTTCTTGAAGGACCATGTGCAAAATTGGCATGCATAGGTATTTGTTTCTACATATGTACTTTTTTCATGTGGTAGGCGAGATAAGAACAAATCAAACTACTTCCATAAACTCCAGTGTGTTCCCCAGGTAAGTGAATATAGAACCTGATGTATGTAAACCCCGAGTTATTAATAAGAAATGGGTCTTTCCTTAAAAAATGCACTGAATCCCCTATATGAGTGATGAAGCGATCACCATTTTCATGTAAGTTCTGTGTTTCAAAAATGAAGTAAAACCTCAAAAACTAAGTAAGTTAGAAGCATAATCAAGGAATCAGTATGCCTCAAATCTCTGCAAAATGAGACAACACAATCTGTCAGAGGACAGTGGAAAGGTATGAAAGAAGGCTGAAAAATATTAATTAGTTACAGCAATCCTTTAAAAGATGGATGAATGTGGGTAAATGCACAGTTGCACCCAATGCAGCAGCAATGTCAGGAGTGATGTGATTAGCACGCATGTCTGTGACCTTCCAGCCTACCTCTGGTGGCTAGCAATGATCTTTGGCTTCAGCCCAGGATGAACCTCAAGCTGGGGATCCCACAGAAAGGACACTGTAGTTCCTCTGTCATCATTATCTAGAGAATGTCTTTAAACAATTCAAGGTTAGTGTATAATTAAAAAACGTTTCCTTTTGCTGTTGAATCAAACACTTTAGAATGATGGTCCAGCACTCTAGTTTGTGGAATAAATAACATATTTCTGCTATAGATGCACTTTGTCACCAAGATGAAGGATGTTAAGAGAGCCCTGAGGACAGTTGCATTGTGTATAATGAGATTTCTGCAAGAGCTATATATTGTAGAGATCACAGGGGTGGAAATCCTGGAGAAAAGAGTAAGGTTTGTGCTTTGCCTTGCACAGACTGAAGCATGCATCTGCTGGATCTGTGCAGAGGAAGCTTTTCTTTTTGAGACTGCCTCACACAATAGGAGAACTTCCCTGACACATGGAATCAGAATTTAGAAAGGGGTTTGTATCATAAAAAAATACACAAACGTATTAAGATACAGTGTTGCAATCCAGGCCTTCAGCAGCCTACTGATGGTGCACAGAATGTAGCCTTTTCACAGTAAAATTAAATGGGACTTTTGAAGTATTTTGAAACTGTATTTTTTGAATGTTGTGATTTTTAGCTTGCCTTATAAGTGTCAAACCTTGCTGCCTTTTTTCCTGGAAAGCTATACCACTAAAAGAAAATTTACTTGCTGGGTATTTTATTACAATTTTTCTTCAAGCCAACATTGAGCTTTAGTACTTAGTACCATTTAATGCTGTATAATCATTTAAATCCACTTTAATGACTTTTGTAATATAAACGTTTTAAATATAGTAACAATTATTTTAACAAGTGTTTCCTGATTCCAGGCATGTGTAAAGAAGATGGGGTATGTAATATGTCTGACCAGATAACTGCTTTTACAAATTATATTCATTCATCTTTATTTAGCTGCAAAATGAAGAGAGTTCAGTGTGGTTCAAGGAAAGCATTGTGGTAAACAGACAGCTTAAATGTGAGCAGTGTAAAGAGCAGCAGCTTGCAGAAATATTGCTATAGATACTAAGACCGTATCCTGCCTCGCTACGGACCACACATAATTGAATCATGTTCAATAGAAGGCCATTACAAAACAGAACTGATTTGCAATGCTAATGTGGTGAAGACAGCTGTCACTGGGAATTAAATATGATCATTCAAAGCCTGAATAAATGGGGTGCCCATTATCTTCTGGCTCTGCTTCAGCCTGCTTAAAGAACACAAATAAATGATACTGTCTCAATAACCAGCTCAGTTTTGTCTTCTAGCCATAGAAATATGAAGAAGACAGAGGGAAGAGGGAGGGTACACAACAACATCAACAACAAAAAGCAGAGTCAATCTATAAAGACACACAGAAAACCGGTGCCCTAAGACTCCATTTTCAACAGAACAGTATTTGTGGAAAAATGGAGAAAAAGCTTTTTAACCAAGCTAGCGTGTTTTAGTGTAGAGCAGGCATACTTACAAAGAAACAATGAAAAAAGCCACGGTGTCTAAAAATCACAGTGATTTTCCAGAAGAAATCAGTCAGAATCCAAAATGTCAGAAGAACTGCTAAAGGATAGTTTAAGGTAAATTTCTTTTTCTTTCACCACCCAGTGCTTTGAATGGCATAAAGTATTTCAATTCAATTTTAATTTGAACCATATTCTATACTCAAGAAAATGCTGATTAAGGTGGGAGAGATTTGCATTTGTTTGGAGAAGAAATTTTTGGGCAGTTTGTGTCGTTTCACAGATAGCATAAAACCCAACAGTGGCAAGGAGAAGGAAAAAGAAAAGTTAATATATAAATGAAGGGTATTTCTACTTCAGATGAAACTGTCACAGCCAATTTACTAGTCACTGATGTGGCTATTTTGGTCCTAAGTGGAACCTGTCTGGTTTAAGCTGCAGCTGGCAGGGCTGTGAAGCAAATGAACCCAAGCAAGTGCTGCACAGTGCAAGGGATCTGCATTCCAAAGGTGGGCATCCTCCAGCTGACCTGCTCTGTGTCCCAGCCAAGCAGCCGCCTGGGCTGTAGCACCAGGATGCTGGCAAAGGGAACCCTGACAGCTGCAGTGACAAACACTGTCTTAGTAGGTTTTTAATTACCAACTCACACATAAAGAAAATAAGGTATAAAATTTGCACTTTAAAGGAGAGAGAAAGCAGAGACGTACTTTGCAGAAATTGTATTGATAGCAAGTATGCATGTGTGCATGTGCTTCTTTAGACCTATGATATCCTTGACGGGTAACTGTATATGAAGGACTACAGAGCTGCTTTTGTTCCATCAAAATATTTATGACCCATGGCCTCTTCACAATGTTTTACATTGTCCAATAGGCAAATCAGGTGGCAGAGCCTGGAAATGGTCAAAATAGGCTGGGCAAAATGCGAAGAAAGGAGAGGATGGTTATGGCCTAAGCTCTATCTCTTGTAATGCCAGGTCCCGGAACAAGTGGCCAGTCTGAGACTTTTAGCAATCCTGTGTACACAACAGGCAACAGATTTCACAGTGGAGATGGCTACATACATGGGAAAATATGCTAGTCTAGAACAGAGAGCTAACTCCAAAGAAAATAGAGGTGGGAGCAAGAGATGAACACGTTCACAGCAAAAAAGTGAAGGTTTAGAGGTCTATTACTGTGAAAAAAGTGTGTCTGTTGGAATATTAAATACTATCAAGGGTAAGGTTGTATATACAGCACAAGAAACCAAAGCAATAGGATGAACAAAAATTTGGGAGTAGCTCTATAGAAGTCAGCAAGTTTAGGAATGGGTGGAATTTATTGACAACAAAAATAACTATGAAGTTGCAGATGAAAGCATGGGCTGGGTTTGGTGGAATGTACTGTGAGCCAGTGCACAAAAAAAAGCAACACTGAGAAACACACAGCATTAATGCATCTGCACTTCAAATGCTGTGTTTATTTATGTCCCCACATGTACTGAAATGCTTATGAAGACACAAAGAATGACATTTAACATGGGGGAGAAACATAAAGCTGAGTACATGTTGAATGACCAATAACACCATCTCTCTCTTCTTTACAAGTCAGAGGATTTGGGGACACAAACATCAAGCTGTACATAGAGAAGCAGAAGTAGTTATATTTTTAAAGAAATCATGGATGTAAGAGACACCAGTGTGAAGCACGTGTGAGCAGAGTTTCAAGGCCAGAATCCTTAGATATCTAAACATTTTGTGGGTAAACTTCTCTTGTGAAATAAAATAAAGCAAACCCAGAGAAGTACATATGTGAAATTACTATTTTAAGTTCCTTCGTCTATCATTTGCTTGGCAACTATACAGTTTGCAAACCCGTTAGCTGTTAGCCGCTAAATAGGCCTATTGTGCCCTACTGTGAGAATATCTTTAATGGATTCTCTATTTTCACAGTCTCAACTGGGGCTTAGAATTTTCCTGTTTTAAAACCCAGGGAGGGAAAACCTTATATTCACTGTTTTGAAACTCTGTGGGTGCAATATAGCACCTGTACATTTAATATCAAAGCTTTTGATTATGTTTAGCTGAGGGGGATCTTCTTCCTTGCCCTATTCCTCCCAGCAACTCCTGCATTCCCTGTAGATTTATGCATTTTAGCACTTCTGGAATTGCATAATACATTTTAATTGCCAGGTAACTTTTTCTGTAAGACTCGGGTTGATGCAGGTTTGTTGGTTTGTTTTTTCTTTTCATGTGACTGTCAACACCACAGGTGATATGCAGCCAGAGAATGAACCAGGGCATGGACAAAGTCTCACGCACTGCTTGATGCCGCAGTACTGCACCTGTGGGTATGACATCCCCTACAGATAACTGGAACATCCATGGCAAGGCCTTTCAAACACTCTCCTCTGATTCTGATCCTTTCTTGGTAAGACTTGGGGCAGGACTTTTCTTATACCCCTTCATTCCTCCCCTCTCACAGCTCCCACAGCCACAGCACTGTCTTCTCCTTCTTCTCCTTTTTTGTTAGATACTTTTACTACCAGAGAGATTATTATGTCCATATGACTAGCATTTTTACTGCCAATATTATTGCATTTTTTATTTAGGGGCTGCTGTGTTTCATTCATGGCAGGAAACACAAGCCTCATTTAACAGATTTCATAAGTAAAGCCTTTTAAGTGTCACCTGAAAGCTAGGATAATTCACCATTCCTATATCTTTAGTAAAGCACGTGGTGTTTTCATGACTTGCAATTGGTGTGTTTAAAATTGTAGACATGGAAAATGGTGAGCAATTCATCTGTTTACTAAATGGAAGTATGGCTCATCCTTCAGGTGTCCTGCTAGCAGTGTGAGAGCAAACTTTAGCATTGCTTAATAAATGACTGTTCTGTTAATAATGTCCTATAGCAAGATGACTCCCTTAGTGTACGAGGGAAAGGCTTTAGATGTTGTCTACCTTGACTTTAGTGAAGCCATTGACATAATTTCACACAGCATTCTCCTTGGGAAACTATCTGCTCATGCTTGGATGAGCGTACTCTGCTGCGTAAAAAGCTGGCTGGATGGCTGGGCTGAGAGAGGTGGTGAATGGAGTGAAATCCAGTTGGCAGCTGGTCACAAGTGGTGTTTGCCGGGGCTCAGAACTGAGCCAGTTCTGTTTAACGTCTTTATCAATGATTTCAATGAGGGGATCGAGTGCACACTCAGCAAGTCTGCATTTAACATCAAGTTGGCTGGGAGTGTTGCTCTGCTGGAGGGTGGGAAGGCTCTGCAGAGGGATCTGGACAGGCTGGATAGGTGAGCCAAGGCCAGCTGTGTGAGATTCAACTAGACCAAGTGCCAGGTCCTGTGCTTGGCTCACAACTACTCCATGCAACGCTACAGGTGGGGAAAAAAGTGGCTGGAAAACTGCCCAGTGGAAAAGGACCTGGGGGTATTGGTTGACAGATGGCTGAACATGAGCCAGCTTGTGCCCAGGCAGCCAGGAACAGCAACAGCAAACTGGACTGTATCAGAAATAGTGCAGCCAGTAGCACCAGGGCAGTGACCATCCCACTGTATCCAGCACTGGTGAGGGTGCACCTCAAATCTTGTGTCCAGTTCTGAGCCCCTCACTACAAGAAAGATATTGAGGTGCTGGAGCGGGTCCAGGGGAGGGCAAAGAAGCTGGTGAAGGGCCTGGAGCACAACTCCTATGAGGAATGGGTGAGGGCATTGGGATTGTTAAGCCTGAAAAGGAGGCTCAGGGGAGACCTTAAAGCTCTCTGCAACTACCTGAAAGGAGCCTGTAGCAAGATGGGTCTTGATCTCTTCTCCCAAGAAACAAGTGATAGAATAAAAGGAAACAGCCTCAGTTTGTGCCAGGGGAGGTTTAAATTCAATATAGGAAAAACTTACTCACTGAAAGCCTATCAAACATTGGAACAGGCTGCCCAGGAATGTGGTTGAGCCACTGTATTTAAACGACATGTAGATGTGCCACTTAGGGACGTGGTTTAGAGGTAGACTTGGCAGTGCCAGGTTAACAGTTTGCCTCAATGATCTTAAGGGCCTTTTCCAACATAAATGATTCTAAACACCCTCTTGTGGCTAATTTGTCAATTTAGGGTGATATCTCAACATAGAAATAAAGAATCGTGAAACACTCTATTAGAGAAAGTAAATCTAAATTGGCTCTGCCATGTCTGAGGAATCAAACGTATAAAGTTCTTGGAACGAAATGGAGCAGCTGTCATTTTAACCATAAGATATATTTTTGATTTGTATCAGGTGAGCTATGAGAAACATAAAACTATGCATAACCTAGACAAAAAGATTTAAAAGCAGGAAGCTACAAGGATGTATCCTTCATCAGGAATGGGGTTTGTCACTGTCTATCTGCTTTCCCTTTGACATAAATAACAGAGCTAGTAATTTCACAGATTTTTGGCCTTGTGCTTGAATGTCAATATCTGCAGTTCACTCCTCTTCTTTCCCTCACACTTCCTTACCCCGCTGAAAAAAAACAAGGCATAAAGCGTATGTAGACACAGTATTTACCAATTGACTTAAAATCGAAACCTCTGTAACTCAAAGGCCAGGGAAAGGGAGAGAGGAAGGGAGAAAAGCGTGGTGTTACCATGAGGAGCTGAAGAGCTTTCTGCATAGTTCAATACTAAACTACCCTGAATCCCCTGACATTCTTGCTGCTAGCACACTTTATTTCAAATTCCTTGACTGCAGTTGAAATCCATAGGAAAATGCCTGTTAATTTCCAGGTGTTGACTGTATTTATTTTTTTGTGCTGTGGTATTTAAGAACTACTCTAAATTTTCTAAAATATACTTTTCTTCATGATGCCTGGATATTTTTTCATTTTCTATTTTATCTAGGTATCTGGAACACTGGAAGAAGAGTACAGGTAATGATGGTATTGCTTCTAGATAGGAATGGAGTAAAATCCCATTTGGATTTGTATTCTTAACACAGTAAAGGAATGCAGCTTGTGTCTATGATGGAAACATGGTGGGTTTTGGTGCTCGGGGTTTATTTTTAGACCTGCACAACTCACAATTTAAACCAGCATTTACTGTAGTAAATGGTAAGTAATTGATGGAGACTAATTGCAGTATCTCATCAACAATGATTGTCACTAAATTTTGATCCTTATTGCTTAATTTTTGTATAGCACTGGAGAAGTCTCTGAGATTTCACTTTTTATGTTAAGATAAGCTTCACTGTTTCCTAAATTCCTGACTGCATATTGCCTCATAGCCCTGCATTAGGGCTTCCAGTGTTGCCCAGCCACATTATCATGGTGCTCAAGAGATGTACTGCAAAGTGAGTGGAACTTCATAAAATCCTCGAAACCTCCGAGTTATAGACCCATGTGCTTATACACCTACATATTCTAGGAATGTGTTACTTTTTCCCTGCTAGATGTAGATGGATGCAGTTGGACTAGTTAAAACCCAGCATCAAAGCATTGAGTAGGTTTAATGTATTTGTCTGAACTTCTGCTATTAATCCTGTGCATAAGCTGTAATTTATTTCCTTTTCTCATTATGCATTAGATTGAAGAGAAGTAAGTGTTGTGCTAAAGTGTTTGTGACATATTGATAAGGTTGGATACATAGCTATGAGGCCGTTGCGCAGCAACAAAGTGTATTACCTTTACATTGCAAGACCACTGTAATTTTTGTATGTTATATTCAGAATATGAAAATAAACTGTAGTAGAAGGCATTTGGTGGATTTACATGTTTTGGGTCATTTTGTGTCTTTCCCAAATGATTCGAATGTGTATTTCCTGTCAAATTTAATAAGAACATCCCCCCCCAACTTCACACTAATTAGCTAATTATGGGTCACAAAATGTTCATTCTGTCCCTCTCTATTTTTATTCTTGTTTATTTCTGAAGTGTGAATGGGGTAGAAAATCCATCCACTAAAAGGGAGATGGAGATAATTGAACTCTTTTCATACAGTTCCAGGTAGAAATCAAATCCAAGACCTAGAGGTGAAAGGTGAGCTCTGTAACTACTAAACCAAAATATTCTTGGTAATTATCAGCATGAACATAATTATTAACATGTCAATTATACTCACAGTGTTACATCTCTCCAAAGGGTTTAACTCTACTGATTTTCAACTTGTCTTGTTTTTTTGGTAGCCATCCAGTTGGAACAAAGTTGCTGGATAATATTTTTGACACAAAAGGGTAACATATTTTTCAGAATACGTGATACATATGTTTTGTTCAGTGACACTTGTAGGCTTCCAGATTTTGATTGCTTGGTAACACTACTTGGCATAGTGAGGTATCTATTTCAATAGATTTAAATAACTTATTACACAAGAAATAAAAAACTGCATTCAGACTCCTCTCTTAAAATCTAAAGCTGGAAATTGATTTATAATGCTGCATCCTTTGATTTTAAAAGAATACTCTCTCTTTGTCTGCTAACAACTTTTTACATACCTGTTTCCTAAAATTTACTTAGCCAATGTATGAAGTCAAGTAATTATCTATTTTGAAATATTTTGTATTTAATAGCTTATTAACTCTTTCTGAGTATTCAGACATAAAATGCTTAATAAAATAAGGTTTTATGATCAGTGGGAACCACATGAGATATTTCTGTGCCTTTATTAATTCTATATAATCATCTTTAGTGCTTGTACATTATGGTTGAGTTCTAGTTAATTGGTATTTGAGCATCTTTGACTAAAGGTGCCATATTATCCTGCCTGTATGTATAGGAGTAAAACTTTTAGAAAATGCTTATGAGAGAGACCAACCTGTCTGGGAGAAGAATGGAGACTTCAACTTGAAGACTGAGTACTAAGTACTACGGCAAAAGTGACTCACATTCTAAAAATACATGAACTTGGCACAAAACAAATTAAACGAAACCATGTTAAACAACAGCAAAGATAGTATCCTCTATTCCTGTTCTCATCACATGGGTATGAAAGAGACCTTGTCTAACAACCATAAAATCCTTAAATCTTTGTAGAAAAATGGCAAGCTTCCTACAGGGCTGGAAGAAAGAAGACTACAGTAAGCCTGAGAGAGTATTAAAAAAGTTATCGCTTGAACTAAATTATCATTTTAGGTCCCTTCCAACTGAAATATTCTGTTCTATTCTAAAAATATTCTTTCCCAACCCCACCCCCATTCTTGTGTTCATTCACTGGCATCTGATTTTGACCACAGGATGCTGCATTAGATGAATCTTTGGACTGATATTGTAGGGTCATTTTACTGTTTTTCTGCAAGAACTATCCTTTTAATAGTTATAAGCTAAGGCTGCAGTGTGGCCTGAGGACATCTGCTCTACCAGCAGGATGTTGGATTTAGTGACAGGATTTATGTGTAATCAAGAATCTAGGAAAAAAAGAGACGGGTATATTGCCAGCTTGCACAAATGGTTGATTCATGATTACCACACTTTAAAGTGTAGACCAATTCCTAGTACTTTTGTAATGAGCAAGAAAGATGTAGGAACCTAATGGGAAGGCTCCAAGATCATACTCTAACTCTACCCAGTGTTGTAGATATGTGCTTTGCTAGTACAACCGTAGCAGGGAAACAGAAAAGATATTGCCATTAGTACAAAAGAAGCTTACTGATGCATGGAGAAACCTGCGATAGCTTTGGAGGACACTCCCTGTCCTCCCATTCCTCCTAAAATAGGGATGTCTTTGGATACTATAAAAAAAAAAGCATTTTTATGAAAAGATAAATCTTTGTCAAAAGATAAGGGATGAAAAAAGCACTATATTGTGGAGTCCATCAGGTACTTAAGATATTTTGCAGATATTAGTGTCACACAAAGCTTCAAAGCCAACCATATTACACACCATAGAACATGAAAATTAAGACCAACAGATAAGCTAACTATCTATAAACATGTAAGGCTACAATAATGTCAACTTTGGAAGGAAAACAATCAAAACCAACCCAACTGCAGTTGTACCATGGAGTGATAAAATATCACCAGGAAAAAATGTGAATTATATTTACAATGCCAGATAAAATATTCAGCTGGAAATGATCAGGTAAGTATGGGAACTTGAAAGATTTTATGATTTTAATCAAATGACTGTCTATCAAACAATGAAACTCAAGCCAAAACCATATATAAAAAATGATCAGGTACTGTGAATGTCCTCAAACAATTAATATGAAATTGACAATATGTGGGTAAAGGATAGAAATGTTTTCTGGGCACATTTTACCCAGAAAAATACCAAGTACTTCTGCAAAGTAAAGCTATTTGCTAGTTTTAATAGCAAAATTGAGTCGAAAAAGATAGTGAAAATGAATGGAACAATTCTGTAAATTGAGATGACTAGCCGTGTGATATTGCCAGCATGTTTGGTTAACAGTGTCATGCCAAAGTTCAGCTCCGCTACATGCACACTGGCAATGGGTTGGTTCTCATTCACTATGCAACTAAAAGAAAAAATCAAGAAAGAAAATCCTTTGTAACAAATTACTCTGGCACTAGTTTGTCATGTCGGCTGCCCTTCTGCTTTGTTAGAGCTTCCCACCCTTGCAGCTGAGGACAGTTATGCTCCAAATCCTATTTGCTGTAGCTGACATGTGAACATGTCCTGTGCTCACTACCATCTCTACTGTGTAAGCAGTAACTTTCTACATAACCTGGAGGTTGCACATATGTTTACAGTAAACTTGTGATTACACACATGTTTATAGTAAAGCTGACCCTTCTCTGCCTTGGAAAGACCTCCTTTCGAATGAAAGCAAGTTTCTGATATGTTTAGATCAACACTTTTGGTTTGTGTTTGCTATACTCAGGGCTGGAGGCTGAGCCTGGATCTGGAAACAGGGATACCTGATTTGTGAGGTACAGTGGTACTTTGGTATGAGGAAACTCTGAATATATTATGAAAGCCTCCTTCCTGGACACACATGAAGTCAAAATGAATCCAGAGTCCTAGAAAACAAGTAGAGAACATTTGAGCCACTCTCCATCTGCTGCCTGCAGGTAAAGGGTGCCGTAAACCAGAGGACACTGCAAGAAGCAAGGAAAAGAAGAGACGAAGGTCAAAGAGGTAAATGTCAACAGTCACAACAGAGACAAATGCTGTGAGTCTGATTGGTTGTAGTACAAAAAAAAAATAAATCTTGTTTTTAATGGGAGATGAAACCGATAATTGCAGTGTTCTTGGATGTTGCTTAGTAGGGATTAAGCTAGAATATGTTCCTTTACCTTGTATTACATATGCAGATGCAAAAGAAAGACCTTGTGAATGAGATGCAGTCAGTTTTGTGTCTCACTAGTAAACAGATGGTTCTGTGTCAAATGCTCCAAACCTTCAAGTGATAAATCCATTTCTGAAACCCAGTAACTGTTACTACAAGCACATCTCCAAAGAATAAAGAGATTTTTTTTGACTCAGCTATAAACACATTATTTGCAGCTGACTAAGCTTTGTAACAGCTGAAAGCAGTAGAAGTCACAGACAAATTTGGTACTTATCAGTGTAGTTAAAAAAACTGAGAGCTCCTTTTCTCCTTCTCCAAAACTAACCCAACCAACACTGTCTTGTCTCAGATAAAACTCACCTGATGTTAGTCAGAAACGTTTCTGAATGCATTTTGTAGGATATTATCTTCATGTTTACTAGTACAAGGTAGCTGATGTCACATTTTCCTGACCTCTCTACCATTTTAGCAAACTAGGAGAGTGTTTATTGGAAAGCACTAAGATGATAACTTGTAACAATGATTAAAAAAAAAGTTAAATGAAATTAGAGTTGTGTAAGCAGCGTGAAGGAATAGCAAGTCTATGAAAATGGGCTTAGAAAATTTTACATAGGCATTATATGAACATTAACGTATGCAAAGCTACTGAGCTGTTGTGTCTGCCAAAAAAAACAGGCCAACTCACAGAAGACTTCCTGATCATTGCAACAGAAAGTTGGAGTCTGGAGCAAAGTAATTATACATTTGCTTCTGTAAGTTTGAAACAGAAATGTGCTACCCCTGATTCCCCTGAAATAGCTTTATTAGAAAATACTGCAGCTAGGAAAGTGATTATGTATCTTGAATCTATTGTCCTTTGTCATCTGTATGTTTATTGCCTTCCAGCAAGTCACACTTACGGGCAGGAAGTCATGCAGTTGGCAGGGCTGTGCAGTCTTAGGTATTTGGAGCTCCTGAACATTCTCAGCCTAGCTACCTGGGGAAAATGATGTATAAAATTGCAGTCAGAGATTGCCTACTGTGTTTATGTCTGATGAAGTTACAGCGCATTACCACTACATCGGCAGTGGATTCATCCTGAACCTGGTGGTAATTGGAAGTATGAGCTGGAGAAGCATTAAATGGTGACTTTGCCATGAAATTTGGGCATATATACATTGTACAATCTCATGTGTATGGCTGTAGCCTTTTTTTACCTTTTCCAGCTTAATGCATGCTCATTCGAGTCACCATCTGTTTGTGAGCGTAATGCTGCTTGCAGTTGGGCAGCAAGAAGAGGTGAAAGCTGAGCGTAAGACATGGTAGAAGGGAAGTTGTCGTATTAGAGAAAAACAAAATAATGAAATGGAGCTGTTATTATACCAAGAACAGTGGTCTCATTTTCTTTACACAGAGTGTGGAAATACAAGGTCAGTGTTGAATATATTGAGTTGAGTGAGAATCTGATGAAAACGAGGAGCCTAATTCCAGGAACATGTAGCGTAATTGAAGTACAGATGCTTTTACAGTGTACAGAATGGTGAATCTCTCAATTGTTCATAATCATACTTCTGACCTTGAGTGATGTATATGCATAGGCAAACATATGTGTTCAAATGTGCATGCACAGTAGGGATGTATATTGTCATAACTATTTGTTACCAAGCAAAAATTGTCACCTGATCATTTCACACATTAGAAATCTCTTGTGTCAATAGTAGCTCCTATGGATTTAATTGAGTCAGCAGCTCCACTGCCCCTGAGGCATGATGACAGCCCCAACCACTAGAGCACCTCTGTATCATTGCTTCTTACACCCTCTCTGTCTCTGACTGTGGGATGTTCAGTTTTGAAAGGACGCTGTTTTCTGCTACACTTGAGAAATCAGGACTGTGCCACTTACACACGCCAACTTTCTTACAAATCCATTTTTGCTTTTAGATTAATTTGTTTCCTATCTCTTTTTTTATAATGGTTACAAGTGTGGTGCTAGTATCTAACTGAGAATGCACAGCTACATCACTACGCTTCACTGTATCCACCAAAACCAGCTCCCAGTGCAGCTGAGCATTTGGAAACATCAAAAACCAAACTACTTTCCCTACCTTACCCCAAGCTGTTTCCAATGGTCTGCCAAAAAAGATCAAACAAAACACAAATAAAAGAAATAGGTTCACAGGACTATCTGACATAAGAACTTGTAATTCTACTGTCTTAAATCAAGCATATTTTAAAACGTATGTGCTAGGATTGATCGCCTGAGCATGTAAGGACATCTGGCTTAATCAGAGAAACTTCAGTGTTTTCAATGAGTTTCATACCAGGCTTAGATCTAAAAAACTGCCTGTTGGTTGCAGCTGATGTAAGAAAGTTCAATATTTGCTCTGATTCATCAACTCTTTAATTTAAAACCAATCATTGAATGAACCAACCAACTAACCAAAAAAGGTATCTGCCTTGATATGTTGATTTTTTAGTGCATATTTTGATTACATTGTGTCATTTTTCCTGCATAGAAAAAAATGATAATGTTAGCTAGATATACAGATATGTCTGTACCTGCTGCCCTAGCAGGTTTGGCTATATGACCATGTGCAACATGGGCTTTGACAACACTTAAGTATGTGTTATATGTGATCATGATGCAGTAATATATTGAGAAATGACAACAAGGGATTTACCTGCATGATTAAAAGGATGAAAAGAGTATCCCTGGATGATTGGAGAAACAGAAAGAGATATTTGGAGCTTTCTACTCTTTCCATTTTTATTGACAGGAGGTAGTGGTATTCTGGGAATTTTTTCTTAACCACAAAACCGTATAAAGTTACCAGTTTTGTCATATAATTACAATACTGCATAAGAACATACAGCTAAATTCAATAAATAATAATAATGATTTTTTTTCTAGTTTCAACTAATTCTTTTGTACAAATAAGCATTTAAATAACATAAGCTATAAAAGCAGCAACAACCAGTCGGAGTGTATGTGTATAGAAACCCTCTAATAGAAATTAGTGCCTTTTAAATATCACTGTAAACTCTGTTTTCTGTAATTATAACAAACCCTAGAGTTTTACCCATGTAATAGTAATTTTTTAGTGTCTTCACCATTATTTTCCTTTTTATTTATGTCACTACATCTAACTTGAGCAAACAATGTTAAGTGGGGAAACAGATGTGGTTAAATAGCCTGTAATTATGCCTTTAGTCATCTGTTACCATCACAAGGCTCCTCCTGCTACTATGACCAGAAAAAGTGACCTAACTGATTTCACCAGCAGCCTTGCCAGTGCCTGATGCAGAATAGATGGCCTTATTAAGCAATCAGAAAAAAAAAAATATATATATATATAAAAAAAATCAACCATTACACTGGAATAGTAATCAGCAGTGTTTATACTAGCCCCACAATGCACAATCAGAACCATGAATTCTGCTAATTGGGTACCTTCTGCATCCAGAGGTGCCTGCAAAAGGAAACAAAAGGGACTTGAAAATTAGTGTTTGTAGCAATTAGTTTCTGTCTAAAGGCTTACCCTGTTCATGGAAGCCATGATTCAAACAGGGATTATTATAGTAACTATGGTATTTAAATGTCCTCTGTCATTATTCAGCAACAAAATTTAGTATAGCAAGACTAATTTGGATTTACTCTCTAAGACTAATTTGGATTTACTCTTTAAAATATGATTGTTGGGAATTTTTAAAATCCCAAACTGCAAACCATTTATTTTATGCTTTTTTATATTTCAGACATCAGTTATTTTCTTTTAAAGATTATGATCCTGTTTCAGACTAACTGTAGAGTTGATTAAATGTGTTTGTTATTGAATAGCTGAGATTTAATGAATGGCATATTGGAGAGTGTTGGACTATTATTTTTCACAGAATGATCTGTACTATGACATGTTGAGGGATTTCATACTTCATGTAAATGGACTGCAAGTCCATATACAAGGACCGCAAGCTAATTGTCTATCAACTCAGCTACAAATTCCCAGCAATAAGTACTGGTATAAGAATATTTAAGAAGAGAAATCTAAGTATGCAATTCTTTTCAGTAAACTTGCAGTGCTTTTACAGATGGGCCTCAGTGAAAGCTCAGTGGATTATATTAAGTTGGTTACAGAAAGCTTTTTGCCCTTTTATTTCCTTTGAGTCTTTAGCATTTCTGATGTAATAATCTGATAGACAAATCTCCATGCTTCAGTCCTTACCATTACAGACTCCCTGCTGTAAGTGCTTAAAGGACAAATTAACAGTAGTACAATTCGAGTAACCTCTTCACCTTTTCTGTCAAAGCATCAGCTGCATGTTCTTGCTTTGCTAAAGCTCTCCATATGGTTACAGGAGGACTGTGACAAAAGCATACAAAAAAAGCTTAGAATTTGGGAAAGAAAAAACTCCAGAAGAAATAGGAAAACGGAGGCAAAAAGTCTTTTAAGTCAACCCTCAGTCTTAGCTCTGCTCTTTAAAGGTTACACTGCATAACGGAAGTGTATCATTTGCAATTTATTAATAAGTTGCCATCCTCATTAGTTAACTGCTGTTTAATCCATATGTGATTAACTGTGTGACCTTAAAAAGATTGTTATTAATACAAAACATTGCATTACGAAACCATTAAGTTATAGGAAAATATTGGTACTTTGAAGACAATCAGAATGATAAGTGTGATAGTTTTTAGAGATACTGTACCAACATTTCCTCTGACTGATTGCATTACATATTGATATTAGCAAGTATCAGTATGTAGTGCAATCAGTCAGTGGAAAATGAGTGAAATGTGAACTAATGAGAGCTAATTGTCTCATATAATAGCAAGGACACAGAATTCTATCAATTAAATTAGTCTGAGTTGAAACAACTATCAGTGTAATAATGTTGATAATATCAACCAAATTAGATGTAATGAAATAAATGGTATGCTAAAGATCAAGGATACCCATCGGCTTTGACCCCCACCTCCTGCTTAACTAGTGAGAGAGCCTCATGACTTTGGGCTCAGTTTGCTCGAAGTTCTGCCTATCACATAGCCTGAAACATGCAGTTCTGTACTCAGGGAGCAGCTATAGAGGGCTTTTTTTAATTCTCATAATTTGCATCTGGCAAATTACCTCAACCTCTCTCTGTGAGGTTGAGGCAGTGAACAACAAGTAGTAGAGATATGCTATTAAAGACTATTATTGCTAGCTTTGGCACAGCTGTTGGTAAAACCAGGAGATCTGGTGGGTGAGGAATGCTGGCTTGAGCATGCTAGGCATTAAAGGTTTCATTTTTTTCATTGGGAACTACTACAACTGAACATCTGTGTTGCATGGTCAATAATGACCTCATGGCGCTCAACACTGTTTTCTGTCTCCTTGCTTAGTCCCATTCCTTTTATTTGCTGTTGGGCAAGGCTTTTAAAGCTGTTCCAAAGTTGCTGACAAACAGGCCTGAGGCCCTAAATCCACATGGGAACTGAATGGTAAGAGCAAGGTTTTTGGAGATGCTGAGCATACAGAAGCTCCCATTGAGGTCGAGGGAAGAACTGCGATCATCAGTCTTTCAGTCCTAGTATTTAGGAGTTCAAATGAATCTAGAAGCCTAGCTTCATCCACTTCTGAGGTTCTAGCCTCTGAAATTTCTGCTTGCACTTTGTATTGCTCTGTTTCATCTCCTCACTGTCAGTCTTCCTAATTCTGTGATTGCTATGACCAAGAGATGCCCATTAAGAGCCCAAGTAAAGCTATCACTCGTTCCTGTAACTGGGCTTGGGATTATTAACAGTATGAATTCTCAAAAGAAATAGAGAACACTGATCTGGGTTTATGAAATGAGGCAGAAAATTAATTGATTTTAACAGTCCTAATCACTTGATCACTGTAAATCCTTCCTCATTTAACATCCTAGATAAGTAACCTGAGAAAATAAAAAATAGAACAAGACCAGAAGCTGCATGCCCAATGGGCAGTGACATTTTTGAGTTTAAGATAAACACCAGACCATTAGTTTTTTACTCACGTAAAATTAGTTTCAAATTGTTAAGCAGAGTCACAGCTTCTGGACTTTCTTGAACAGATGTGAAACAAGCTGATGTCCACACTGACTGTGAGCACTGTGAAGGGTTAGAAGATGAAAAAGACAAATTAATTTTGTGATGCAGTGAAAATTACCTGTAACGCCCACTTTCTGCTGCAAGGCTCTTGGACCATGCAATCACACAAGTATTCAAGCTGATGAGATATGGTAAAAAGTCACACATAGAGAGGAGGTATAAGACAGGGACTATAGAAGCAAGTGGGCTGGTAAACGCAAAGGCTGGAAAATATGAGGGAGAAAACACATGTATTTGTGAAGCAAGAAGAGGAAAAATAATGATAAAAAAGCCTGTGTAGCCAGACCTACCACAGCCTTCTTTCTGTCTCAATGTAGTAAAAGGTGACAGCTGTCACTGATGTAGGCACTTTGCCAACCTGCGTTTTTCCTAGAGCTGCTCACAGTCTAGAGTGGCAGAAACACAGAGAAAAGTCAGGGCCACACAGACCATCAGCTCTACCGAGGATGTAATGCATGCTAATCTGAAAGCACAGCTTGGGAAAACATTAGAGAGACAGAATACCCCAGCAAAACTGTAAAATTTGACAGATGACTGTTATACTTACCTTGTAAAAAATCTGCAACCGTCTCTATGAGTGTGTAAAAATTGGCCATACGACTGGACGAAGGGAATTTTTCTATGTGTATCAAAGAAAGTGGACACAAGAATCATCTCACTCACTGCTATCACTTTCAGGTAAAATTCATCTCGTTCTATTAGAGGATCACAGGAAGAAATTGCTGGAAATATCACCATGCTACATCCTAGAGAAAGGTAAGGCAACTAATCAATCCACAATGCTGAAACCACATCTCTGAAAAAAACATGATCACTCACCGACTGCATATTTTATTTGATGTTTGGAAAGCATTTGACACCATTCTACCTCAAAGGCTTAGAGGGATGCTAACAGGCATTGAGATTCCATAGCGTATCACTGAACTCACCACAGACTTCTGTCAGTGTCAAATCACAGTGTGAAGAACACTGTGGAAATGAATGATTTCCATTAGGCAAGACACAAAAAAATGCCATTTCAACAGAAACATATATATTTTGAAACTGCTGTGAAAGAATTTTGACACAGGGAAGAAGAAGTTTACATTAGTGTCCTAACTGATGTCTGATACACTAACAGCATGATGACCATACCACAGTGACTGATCCGATACAGCCGATTCTGGAGGTGAAAACAGGCAACTAACTAACCAGGAACATGAACGTCCTGAATATGTTGAAAAGGGAAAGCACATATACTGACATAAGTCATACAGATAAAATGTTTTTTAGTAGTAGAAATATAGTTACAGAAATAGGGTCTCTGTCAAAAGCCAGCTGACAGTCTTACTTAAATTTTGTGTGGATGGAAATAAAAAATCAGGAAAGCAATTGCAGAAGCACTAAGGGTAGAAAAGCATAGGGGGCGCTAGCCCCTGTGTTATTGATCAGATAGACGGTGGATGGACTGGTGAGGCTACAAACTTACCAGTCCAGCTAGAGAAGGATCTGGAAACTGTGATATGACATCAACACAGGTCATGCATGAACACACAGACGTACTTACTGAAGTTATAATAATCAATGAGTGAATGAATTTGTTAGCTAATTCTCTTAATGCATAAGGATAAATTAAAAAATTAATGTAGAATCTTACATGTGATTACCGATAGTTATTTTCAGTGGACCTTCCAGCTCCTTATTGTTCCTTCTACTTTTCATTTTGCAAGACCATTATCCCACGCATATTTGAGCTGCAATTAATTTCATTCCCCTCATCTGTTAATGACTTTCCTTCTCTTTCATATTTACTTCCCTACTCATCAAAGCCTTTTTAATCCTCCCAAGCCCCTTCTTATTCACTCTGGGCTTGATTGTAATGCTGCACTGTGCCCTGGGTAAGTAGCTACATTGCCCCAGGAGCAGAGCCGAGAATTAAGTAGGACTTGGAGCTCTGGTCTTTGCCCGTGCTACGCTCCTGACGACAGGGATGGGTTGTGGTTGTGCAACTTCCAGTCTAGCCAATAACTCTGCCCAGCAAACCAGAGGTGAAAGCATTTTGCAGATATAGGCAGTGGATTCTTTCCCTGCTGATCTGCATGCAGGCAAGATTATATAGTTAAGGTTATCCAGGTCCTGCTCTCTATGCCAAACATTTTGCTGCATGAGAGAGCAACATGCAGCAAGTAATGTAATACTTTACTTTGCTGTCTCTGTTAATCTCAGCTTCAGCATTTTGATTTTTCATAGCCCCAAGCTAGACGAGGAAGCTTCAGTGCTGTGGCCAACAAGCACACAGGTACTGACAAAATGTCAGAGTCAGGCTGCCTGGGCAGGGAAACAGCATCATGTCCTGGTGCATCATCAGTGAAGTAACACCTAAGACAGTTCACCCTTCTACTTTTTGGCTCCCCGTGTCCTGCCATCTTTAGTATATATGTTTTTATTAAATCAGATGCCCTTTAATTTCTGTCTTACTGTTTTGTTTTCAGATAGCTTCTGATTGCTGTTTCTTTCTTTTCCTCTAAGAATTAACACGGTTTCTTGTTCTTGTAATAAAAGTTTGTAACTTGAGAACCTCCTTAATACACGTGTGATTGTATTTGTTATCCAACAGAGAGATGGGAGGTCAGGATTTCTCCTTTATGGTTTTTACAGCCTGGAGAAATAATTATCCTTCCTTGGCTCTGTGTACTTTGTAGTCAGAGCTATTCTTCCCTCCTGGTTTGCTCAGTGTGTGTCATTCCCCACGCTCAGTGGGGCGGGAGGGTTGCCATATGTGGCCAGTAGTCTGCCTTGTATAAAATCCAGCCTGTTGCACTCTATTGCCATAAAAATCTAAAGCATTGTTCACATAACTGCACGGAACTTGCAGGGGAAAACCAGTGGGACTAGTTAACCTGTAGAAGGAAAGAGTAGAAATTAGTCAGATATTTTCTCCATATTTATTACCAATCAAAAATGATGGTATGGAAACACAGCAGAATATATATGAAAATGTAGGATAAAATGCTAGATAATCTTTACTTGGCTCTTTCTACATTTTTGCCTTTAGCCTTCTCTCCTGAACACTCTTGTGAAATAAACAGCAGTTATGACATCTGAACATGATTAATTTAATGGCCTAAAAATATGCTATTGTCCACAACTGTAACTGCCTTCAAGTAACTTTCACATTTGGCTGCTGCTATGTTTTATCATGTATATTGTGGCTCTTTTTTTTTTCTCCCTTTGCTTTTGTATTGCTTTAAAAAGACAACAGAACATGCTGTGAGTTAATGTTTCACTTGTAAAAGGTTATGGATTAAGCTCAGCTGGTTTCTCAGGCTGACACAGGGTTCATGATTAGAAGAATGAAAACAAACATGAATTGAAAATGTCACTAACCTTTATTGGGCCCTGAAAATCCCTGAGCCTGCATGACAGGAGGCTTTCCTGTTTTCAACAGGATAAAGAAGATTGAAACAAAACAGCACGGATCTTGGCTATTTACATTCTTTAATGAATGCTCTTCACGTTTGGGTCCCTTTGTCAATCTCCCAGTTTTCAAGGGTTTAGCTGTGAAAAGTGCGGATGGTATCACATACTCTTATAAACCGTGGAGTAGACATCTGTCTAGGATGCTTTTTCCTCCAAATTATGCTTGAGTGTAAAGGACCACGTTTTAAGCTTCATTTACGACTATGCATGTATAAGGTAGCCAATTATCCAGTTTGAGTGTTCAATAGCAGAAAGGCTGAATAAGCCCACCTCTAAATAATGCAACCAATTTTATTTTATGAAATTAAATCAGAGAAAATGCTTTCATAAATTCTAGCTGATATTGTTGTTTGAATTTGAAAACTGTTTAATGAAAAAAACCCCAAAACTTTAACTTCAAAAAAAAAAATCAGTTCTTGCTCTAACTGCTGTGGAAGAACATGGCCTGTCTTAGCAAAGGCAGCAAGTACTCAGAGTCAACTCAAAATGGGCAGTGGAAACCAAAAATGCCACTGATCTGGGGTGCTTTGTTTTATCAAGAGAACAGATTCATGCCCAATATCTTAGACCTACAGACTAAAGGAGTCTATTGCATGGTATGACTGCCTTTCCTCAAAATTAACTCTTCCCATGTGTTACGGAAGAATTAAGCATCACACTTGGTCTTACAGAGTCAGATATTCCCTGTTTCCTTATTACCTTACACTGCTCAGCTGATTTTTCCCAGTCAAATTACTGAAAACATAACAGAATTACCAAATGTTTTTAAATCTAGGCTGTGAAGAAACAAGGTGTAAGTTATAACTAGTTTTAAAAATTTTAGCTGCATGTTTTGGTAACAGCTGTGCCATTGCTTCATTGATTTCACAGGTAACCTGAGAAAATACTTTATGGAGGAAGAACACTGGGGGATCCAGCAACCAAATCTATTTCCTTCTCCTGATCTATATAAATGTCTGGTGGATATGGAATTTTTGCCTCACAAAATCACATTTAGATTTTTCACAAAGTGAAGTGAGGCAATATAGACCCATGCTTAGTACATAATTATTTAACATATCCTACCATTTCATGGTGCAACTCTGACCTGTAACTGAGATTTAATGAAGTGCTTTGGCAGAGAATTAATATTAGGGGGAATATAAACCTGCAATTTTTTAGTCTCACTTTGTCCAATTATAGTTTGTTCTTACATTACATAATGTATTTTACAGTTTTTGGTGCAGGAGCAGAGTGATATCTTACAATAATTTAATGAGGACTAGGGGGGCTTATCTCTATTTTAGTATTTTGCAAATACTGAGGAATGTCATATTTGATGAAATTTCCTAAAGTTTCTTAATTATATAGGACCGTAAACCACAGCTTCAAAATCAGCTGAGGTTTTTCTCATGTGGCCATGTGAGTCCTATTTATTGGAAGTGATAAACCAGATTAACTGAATTAACTGAAAACTAAATAAATGGCTATTATGTACTGAAAAACTAGAGTGTTAGCTCCTTAGTTGGGCTTAGGCTGACAAAGGAGGTTTTGCAAGGCAGCATTGAACTTCCAGGTGTCTTGCCACACAGTGAATTCACATAGAATCGTAGAATAGTTAGGGTTGGAAAGGACATTAAGATCATCTAGTTCCAACCCCCCTGCCATGGGCAGAGACACCTCACACTAAACCGTGCCACCCAAGGCCTCATCCAACCTGGCCTTGAACACCGCCAAGGATGGAGCACTCACAACCTCCCTGGGCAACCCATTCCAGTGCCTCACCACCCTAACAGTGAACAACTTCCTCCTTATATCCAATCTAAACTTCCCCTGTTAAAGTTTGAACCCGTTACCCCTTGTCCTGTCACTACAGTCCCTGATGAAGAGTCCATCCCCAGCATCCTTGTAGGCCCCCTTCAGATACTGGAAGGCTGCTATGAGGTCTCCACGTAGCCTTCTCTTCTCCAGGCTCAACAGCCCCAACTTTCTCAGCCTGTCTCCATACGGGAGGTGCTCCAATCCCCTGATCATCCTCGTGGCCCTCCTCTGGACTTGTTCCAACAGTTCCATGTCCTTTTTATGTTGAGGACACCAGAACTGCACACAATACTCCAAGTGAGGTCTCATGAGAGCAGAGTAGAAGGGCAGGATCACCTCCTTTGACCTGCTGGTCATGCTTCTTTTGATGCAGCCCAGGATACAGTTGGCTTTCTGAGCTGCGAGCGCACACTGAAGCCGGCTCATGTTCATTTTCTCATTGACCAACACCCCCAAGTCCTTCTCCGCAGGGCTGCTCTGAATCTCTTCTCTGCCCAACCTGTAGCTGTGCCTGGGATTTCTCCGACCCAGGTGTAGGACCTTGCACTTGGCATGTTTAAACTTCATAAGGTTGCCATCAGCCCACCTCACAAGTGTGTCGAGGTCCCTCTGGATGGCATCCCTTCCCCCCAGCATATCAACCGAACCACACAGCTTGGTGTCATCAGCAAACTTGCTGAGGGCACACTCAATCCCACTGTCCATGTCACTGACAAAGATGTTGAACAAGATCGGTCCCAACACCGATCCCTGAGGGACACCACTCGTTACTGGTCTCCAGCCGGACATCGAGCCATTGACCACAACTCTTTGCATGCGGCCATCCAGCCAGTTCTTTATCCACCGAGTGCTCCACCTATCAAATTGATGTCTTTCCAATTTAGAGACAAGGATGTCGTGCAGGACAGTGTTGAATGCTTTGCACAAGTCCAGGTAGATGACGTTGACTGCTCTACCCCTGTCCATCAGTTCCATAGCCCCATCATAGGCCATCACATTGGTCAGGCAGGGTTTTCCCTTATTGAAGCCATGCTGTCTGTCACCAACCACCTTGTTGTTTTTCATGTGCCTTAGCATGCCTTCCATCTATGATTGCATGTTCTCTAAGTGGATTGAGAAAGTAGGAGCACAGTGGAGAACTACCCAAATTAGCCATGGAAACAGATATCAAGGACTAGAAGTGACATGACTACATACCTCATGCTGTGAGTATCATGCCTTGCCACTTACCAAATTGCTTCTCTTTCACAATTCCAAACTCAGCTCAGAAAGGAGCATGACTCTCTTCTCTGTAGCCCTGTAAATCCATAACTGCACATGAAGGGAGAGACCTGCCTCTGATGTGCTTCTACGGAACAGGACAGCTTGATGCACTTTGATGGTTAAGATGCTCATATGGAGAAGTTTAAAGGGGACTGTAAAGGAAACACTTTTGATACTGTTAATACTACTGCTGACTGGGATGGGAAGGGCTGGAATGAGGGAATGGATGGATTCTCCTCCTGGTTTGTTTGTCTGAGATTAAACAAGGTTATACCTTAGGGTATATCTGACATGACAGATCTTAAAGATAAGACAGGTGGTAGAAAGCCTTGTCTGGGAACATCAGTAAGTTTAGGTGTGGGATAGACACCAAATTGCCAAGTGCTTTTAGGACTCAAGCACTTCTGCTCATTCCTTGTGCAGAAACTTAGTCTCTTAGGAGATTTCTCTTGTGGAAACTTGAGGAAGTTTTGAGGATCTGAATTTTTGATTTAGGTGCCTAAAGTGGTATTAAGATGACTGCATTCTCCTCTTGAATCTTAATTCATGAAGGCAACTTTTTTAAAGATACACAGTGCATGAAAGTACATATAAGTGCTTTATTTTGATTTTTCAAAGGTGCATGGGAAGTTAAGTTTGTTTTGGTACTCTCTGTCTGGAACACATAGGGATTTTCAGTGGAAATAAGTTAGAATTAAACTCAGGCTCTTCAGTACCCTTATCTATATATCTGTCTATCTGTCAGTATATGTTTAGGCATTGAATACATCTGTGATATTAGCCATAAAAGCCCAAAGGGCCAAGGCTCCAAAGGCACTTATGTGTCTTTGGAAATATGTTGTATAGCATTTTACTGCCACGTTATCTGTTCTGTGGCAATAGAAGATGCAGAAAAGAAAATAGTAAGTGTTGGCTTTTTCTTTTTTTTCTTTTTCTTTTTCTTTTTTTTTTTTTTTTTTTTTTTTTTTTCCTCCAGCTGTAACAGTTAAAATCCCATGTTACTTCTCTGGGAAAAAAAAAAAAAAAAGAACCATGCTGAGAGCATTTGGAGCAATGTAACATTGTTTAGTTTAATTTGCAAAGCTCTTGAGAGCAGTTTCACTTAATATATAGTGCTATATAATGTCTTGGCTTAGTTTGGACTAGTGTGAGAATGAAGCATGAACTCAGGCATAACTCAGTGACCGTTTTCTTTAGTTTTGAAAATACATGGGCACACATGATTTATAATCAACGTAAGGAACTAGTGATACTTGGCATGTGGAAATTACTGTTCAGCTCTGTGCCAATTTCTGCTAAACTCTCCCAATGTACTTTTGTCTTGGACTGAGTACTTTTGACTGTTCATACAGAAAGGTTCCCTTCAATGGAGAACTGACCCAGCCGTTTAAAGGGTGTTTTTTCCCTAATAAAACTTTACAGCACTTTTATGTGAATTTAGTGTTTGTGAAAGGCCCTGCACTGACAGTCCAGGGAAGAGAGGCCCTAAGTTCATTCAGACCATGCGCAGTGCAGACAGGGGTAGTAGCAGTGCTCCTGCCTTGCTGTACTCACACGTGCTCTTCACAGCCCAAACACAATCACCTGTAGTTGATAAAAGATTGATTTGGTCTCTGATGCTCTTCAAGCATTTGATTTTCATCTGAGACTTTCACATGGCTGCAGTCTGATTCCACCTGTGGAGTTTTGTGGTGTGAACACTTGCACAACACTTTCCTCTTCACAAAGTATTACAGTTGCTTTTACTGGCTAGTCTTTTTTTATTGTAGTGCTGAAGCCAGATGGATGTGTACCAATGATTCGCAGTGAGTGAAACATCTCTTATTTAATAATCCTGCTCTTTAGCTCAGTTGAAATCTGACAATTAGAACAGTGGAGGAAGTGTACTTACACACTAGAATTAAAACAGAAATACTTATGTAGGCACTAGTTGTAATGTGACATGTAGGGGTGAATTCGTATTAAAATGATTAAAATCAGTATGCATCTCTGAAGCTGCACATGTTGTATGCAAAGGCTATAACTCAAGACAGCAAAGATGCTAGAGATAAGGATCCCTATCAGGGTTAGCTGAACTGCACATACGTGCAAGCTTTGCATTTGACATACATAAACCCTTGTATTAGCTGGACAGGCTGCTCTGCTGAAGATCCATCCTGACCTGAAGAAATCACCTCACTCTTTTCCTCTAAAATGAGAAGAGGTTGCCTGCTGTTCATTAAGTGGCTCAGGACTGGGAGCTATGGTCAGGAGTAGAGGTAGAAAGGCATTCCCACCTTCATCAGTGAGGAAGGCAGTAGAGGACTGAGCAGACCAAGCGCCCTGGGCTGTACAGGGAAAGAGACTCCAACATCTCAGGCAGACTTAGACAGGAAAATCAACACACAGGTGGTTCAGCGAAGACATGGTACCTTTAGGTACAAGTAGCACCACTCTGAGTATCTAGAACACTTCACAAATATCTTTAAGGCTTAAGCATTGAGAATCAATGCAAAGAATATCTGAGTTTCATGGTTGGTTTTCAGGAAGTTAAGAGCAGAATTCTGCCATATTAGTCTTTGTTCTGTCTTTTCTTAGAGCATTTTTAAAAATTACCCAAATTATAGCCTGTGAAACAGTTACGGTGAGGTAATTAATATTTTCACTGGGGCTTTAAAACACAGGAGGAACGAAACACTTAGGAATGGAAAATGCACTTCCCCTGATCTGGCATGAGCATTTGCTGGAGCTAGCAGGAATACTTTCTAATGGGAAAAAAATAACACGGAAAAAAGATCTTGTTATTTGAGAGAGTAATATCAAGATGACTGGTTCTCTTGGGGAACTGTCTCATAGTGATCTGAAATTAAATGCCTCACTTTGTATTTCCCTGGTGATTCAGCTCTGAGAGACTTGTGTCTTCATTACTAATTTCCCTTAAAGAATCATTTAAAACTATTAAACCTCAATTAATTTCAGGCTGAATTCAGTAGAAGTGACTATGTTTATAATTAAACGCAAAAATTCAAAGATAAAGAACCTACCTCACATCAGTGTTGTATTTTGTGATGATATTATTTCAAATTATACACAAAAATATGGCTGAATAGTTCCTTATTTTTCTTGTGCTCTGTTTGTACTTCTTAAAGATCTACTGGAATCTTATATTAATTTTCATGCTTAATTTTGCATATTTTGTGAAATTGAAAGCAGGAGAGTTTGACAGAATTAATGTGATGTGCCTTGTTCACCTGTCCACCCAAATCCTACCTATAAAGTGTTCTTTCCAGTCAGCACTGAAATCTCTGTTTCCAAGCTGCAGATTGTCTTAGACAAGCTTATTTCATTGCATTTCATTTCATGGTTCCCTTCAAATGCCTGGTACACAGTACTCCTATATGTTTTCTCATTTAGAAAGACTTGTCAGGGAAGTTAAAATATTTCAAGTAATTCTGTTCATGATCCTCACCAGGATTATTATAGATTGAGGCATGACGGTATCTTGGATTCCTGATGGAACAACGTCCTTAGGATATTAACCTGCACACACACACAGTACTGGGAGGCTAATTGTATTTGGTTTAATAACACTAATTTACTGAAACAGGCTTATTATCTGGCTCATAATTTCCAACTTGAGTTTAATGAGTCCTTTGCTCTTTTATTTCTCTTTTCTCCCTCTCATTTTTCATCCTCTACCTTGCTCCCTTATCTTCTCTTTTTCCCTCTCTCTCACCCTCTTGCCCCTGTTCTCTGTCTTGCCCTGAAAGCACAGACAAGTCTGAGGTACCATCATTGCTACAGTCTTGAAGATGAGAGTGTGCAGATAACACTCGCTTAGAGTTGTGTAGCATCATCAGTTGCTTTTGTGGCTTCTGGGACATGCATTGTCCTTGGGACACTCTCTTAAATGATGGAGAACTCCCATAAATCAGTGTCACATAAAAATGGGGCAGCTACTAAGTGACCAAGTGCTCAGTGTGCTTTGTTCCCTGTAAGGGGAGGAATACTTATCTGCATTAATGCCAGCATTAAGTCCCTGTGTTCTACTTACCAGCCTCAAAATAGAGCTTACACTACATGTAAGTGGCTCCAAAAACTTATTCTGGCCCTCTGTGCTGGAATGACTGTTGTGCAGCACGCATGCAATAACTGCCTCCTGATGAGGAGTGGTGTCATCTGATGCGAAATGACAAGGGAGCAAACCAAACACAGGAAGGTCTTTGCTTGCTGCAACAGCTGCTCCGGCTGCTAATTGATGCTGTGTATCTGTGGCATCATCCCAGTGCCTATTTTAGGTTGTTTCCAGCTGTGAAGGTTTTTGTCTCACAGCTAGTGGTATCTGTGCAGCTGGCAGAGTGAGGTAAAAATAAACACAACTAATTCAGCAAAGCAATGAGAAAAATATACAAAGAAATGTAAAAATAATGTAAGCCAAGGTTATTTGGGAGAGACATCTGAGTTTGTGTGGATGAAGTCTGATTTGGCATGGAAAAGGGTTGATCACCTGCCTGTGACTGCCAAGAAGAGGGAAATATTTTAATGTGAATTTAGGTTTATGAAATGTGTCAGATGCTGAAATTTTCCAAAGATCAAGCTCTAATGGCACTATTGACAACATCCTACACATGTTTAAATATTTACTGAGGGAAGCATTTTGAAGAATGAGAATATATTTATTCACTTATAATTTTCCATAAACTTCTTGCGTCTTTCCTGAGCAATAGTTAAGTAACTACTGCTAGTTAGAGGGCTTTTTGTTCTTCTTTTATTTTGCGTATTTCTCTTTCAGAAACACAACTTGTACTACCAAACTGATTTATCCTGGTTTTCCACATCTCTTTCAGCAATACCCACATTAACCCTGCCTAAACTGCTAACACCATTAGGGTAGCACCAGATATTAGGTAGCACAATTCTCACTGAGACTCTAACCATAAGTTTCCCTTATCTGCAAGTGAAGACAAAATGAACTGGTTCTGTTCTGCAGTTTACTATGTAAGCTGTTTGAATCCAGCTTGGATGCAGGCAATATTAGAGATAAAAGATCAGACTGGATTTCCTATAAATACTTCATAATATTTAGTTTCTAGTTATTGTAATAACCTTGGCTTTGGAAAATCATCATAATAAGAGAAAATTTAAGTCACAAATAACCTACTCCTTATATATTGTATTTATATACATTTAAGTATCTTACCTGTTGGTCAAAACAGCCATTTATATTTGTAACCAGAATTTTTTTACACTTCATTAAACACTTTAATTTAGGTACTTCTGGATATTTGTCTTAAATTGTAGTCACAAGAAACATAAATACTTATAAAATGTTCCAACAATATTTGTCCTACTTTAGGTCTCAGTTAAGTCTTTCCTCTTTAAAATACAATTAGATCTATTTCATTTCAGCAAGTTTTCCCAGAGGTATCTGTATTTATTTTAAATCCTTTTTTTTGGCTGCAATTCTGTGAAAATGCCAAAACCACTTTGTACTTTCATTAACTTAGGAAACTAATTTTAGGTTTTCAGGAGAATTTTGACTACAAGACAAAGAAAATAATTTCAACTCTTTGCTGATGATCTGTTTTTCCTTCCTTTGCTTCCATGTTTCTAAATGTTTATTTTTACTGCTTTGCCTCAGTGTTTTGGACAGAACTCCATGAGCTGTGCATTGGTACTGCAGGTGGGGAGCCTGCTAGAACAGTGCCACATTCTAGCCTAGAAATACTGATCTCAGCTCATTTTAAATATGTAATAGATTTCTTCCTGTATGAACTTAGAGAACTGGCATTCATGAGTCAGTCATATCACCTAGGATGCAAATACACACTACTTGTAGCAGCAAGGCATGGGCTAACAGAAAGTTAAAATAAATGAACCTTACTGCTCTTACCAAATTGGCCTTGCTCAACTATTCTATTTACCATGTCATTAAGTGTTTTCTCAATACATTCTTATCTGTTCTGTTTTGTAAGGAGAAATGGTACCTAGAAACGCAGAAACAAACATTGCAACAGAAATGAAGCAAGTTCATAAAATAATATTTGGTTAATCTGCAATTATAGAGCAGTCCTTACTTTGTTTCAGGATATCAATTTCTTAAAGTTTCCTGTAAGACTGGATCCCACACTAGTGTAGAGCTATATTAATATTGTTATATGTCAGTAGAATATGATATGAAGTCATATCTATTTATATAAACTGTAAATCAAAGCAGCTTGTCCATCATCACCATGTTTGGTGAGATTTTACATAAAATAAAATCTTTAAAAGCTCCCAAAAATCAGTGAGTTTAATATACCACCACTCTGAAATAGTGCTGAGTAGGAAGGAAATTTGTTATACTTCACTCAAAAGAATATTTTAATCTTCTCATTTAGGAACAGCTCTATTATAGGTATGTGAGTAAATAAGCAGAAGCTTTGTATCCACTCTCATCTCACATTTGAACATCTTCAGTTTCAAATAAAAAAAAAATCCTTTTTTGTTTTTACAGAAAAGTGTATGAGTGAAGCTCATTATAAATGGATTTACACTGAATGAGCCCTAAACTGGTAAATAGGACTGTCTCTTGGGGAAAGTGTGTGCAGGGGTTAAGCTTCAAAGACATCTGTTAAAATCACTTAAATTACTCTGGAATCTTACTTCTTTTCAGTGCATCTTTTGAAATGTGTGCATTAAAAAAAAAAAAAAAAAGAAAAAAGAAAAAAACCAAACTGATAACATTCTACTTGTTAACAAAGCTTTCCAGAATACTTTCCATCCGTGCAAGTATCTTCTGTCTACTGCTGGAAGAGCTTTTGTCATTAACTCCACCAAGGCCAGGGTTTTATTCAGTGAGTATGCATTTTGCTTTAGGCTGGGGGTGTAGAGTTGAGGCCTCACATAAAGATGCAGCTCCTGTAAATGTCACTTGCTTCCTGCAACACTGCTGTTTTGTAGCCTGCAAGAAACACCACCACCAATATGATCAGAAAAGCATCAAAGCATAATTTACCTAACTCTTTAAATTCTGACTTCTGTTCTACAGTGCTTTCTAAATCCTGTATCTGATGGGGCTGTATCTCAGCTGCTTGTGCCAACCACAGTATCACAGTATCACAGTAGGTTAGAGATTGGAAGGGACCTCAAAAGATCATCTAGTCCAATCCCCCTGCCGGAGCAGGAGCACCTAGATAAGGTTACATAGGAATGTGTCCAGGCGGGTTTTGAATGTCTCCAGAGAAGGAGACTCCACAACCCCCCTGGGCAGCCTGTTCCAGTGTTCCGTCACTCTCACTGAGAAGAAGTTTCTTCTCAAGTTTAAGTGGAACCTCTTGTGTTCCAGTTTATACCCATTACCCCTTGTCCTATCATTGTTTGCCACTGAGAAGAGCTTGGCTCCATCTTCGTGACACTCCCCCTTTATATATTTATATACACTAATAAGGTCAAACCAGCCAAAATCCAATGGATAGATATCTGGTCTTTTCCGTGACAAGCCTGCAATTGCTGCAGTGAAGAGTGTTGCTGAACAAGAGATCTCCACATCACTAAAACACTGTCCTTAATGCATCCTCTGTCAGATAAATCACTTGGTATGATTTCTATGGATGTCCTACCTAAAGGGACAGTGACCTAATGAGAATACAGCCTGAGAGCTGGAGAGATGTAAAACTTTCTGGGATAAATATGAATCAATAATATTTTTTAAAATAATTTTTTAAAAATTGTTTTTCTCAGATCTTCCCATTCCTTTTATTAAGCCACCTAGGTAGATTCTTGAATCCACCTCCTGTAAAGGAGGCATAAACCTGCTGCCTGAGCTGTCTTAAGAGCTTGATCAAGCAGTGAGGTAAGTGCCTTTTACTACATGGAAACTACAAGGTCAGAAGGGGAAAAAGTACTGACGAGATGGTGATTATGAGCATTAATCATAATAACATCGAGGTCTTATATAGCACTTTTCATCAGGAGATTTTAAAGCACCATACAAAAGAGATGAGTCTCATTATCTCCATGTTTTAGATCTAAAATGTGACCTCCAATACCTTAAAGCTTGTTATCTGAGGGGGAAAAAAAAGACTTCTGGAATCAACAATACTTATTCTCTGTTAAATTTCTAATCATCACAACAAAGACTTTTTAAATCTACTTGTTGTAGACTCTGTAATGGAATTTTAATTGCTTTACCAGCAGCTTGAGATATAATGAATGAATAAATGTAATTCTTATCAGGATGCTGCCATCAGCTGATTGAACTAGTACATTGGCATTCGTGGGGCATTCAGACAATTAGGTTAGCTTGTTCAATGATGTTGCCAGTTATTGCCTCATTTATTGGGGAATGGTAATAGAATATATAGGTCTTGCGATGTGCAGTAAAATGGATCAGCTTAAATCACTTTGAAAAAGGGTTTAAGCCAATCCTCCTTTGACATTGCAAAGAACTGATGCATGAATCTTTCACACCATCCTAGCTAAGACCTTGCATGCTAACTAGCAACAGAGAGGTGCTCTTTTATTTTTAATTAAAACAGGCTAACACTACAACAAACAGCTAACTATGCCCTGAATGCCCCCCAAAATAATTATTCTGTGCAAAACAGGAATGTTACTGTAAGCTATTACTGAAGGGCCAATTTTTACCTTCTGCTATCAGGGAAATATTTGTGTTTTATAGTGTTAAAAGATGGACCTTGACATCTATCAGCAGAATTTTATCATAGGAGAAAAGATTCATGTCTGCAGAATGGCAAAGAACAAAACTCAGTGCTCACCTTTCTGCAATGTCCCTGGTACAAAGATGCTCAAGCATTTGCTTGGGATTTTGCTCCTCTCTGGTACCAACGTTGATCTGTGTGAGTTAGTCTTAATGAGAAGAAAGACTTTCTAGAGTTGTGAGAAGTTTTAAATATCAGGTAGGAAAGTCAGAAAAATAAAAAAACCCACGCATTTATCTGTGTTCAGACAAATGGTATTAGTGAGGCAGTATCTGGGAAGGATTAAAAGCCACGCTATGGAAAATGCAGTTTTGAGACCCTGCTCCTTGGAAACTGTTTTGAGAAATGCTGTTGCTTTTTAAAGGAAGGTCAGTTTTGAACAATGATGTAGGCACTGGCTCTTAAAACTGCTGATTCTAATGTAGGGCTTGTCTCATTTTCATTTAAGCAGCTTTACATTCCTGGAGTGAGTAGGTACTACATTTATATCAAAAGACTTGGAGGAATAATTTAACAGTTTCTGGCTTACTCATGTGATGTGCTGGCTACTGTCAGCTTTCAAGAGTCAGTCAGCTGAGAAAGTCAGGATTTCCTAGGATCCAGTCCCAGCTGAATGCCACTAATCCAATTATTTCCTTCCAGTCTCTCCCAAATGTCTGTGAACTTGCTGTTCATCAAAATAAAGAAGAAAAAACATTAACCTCTGTACAGCACAAGGTGAACAGAAGCCGACGCGCATAGGGAAGTCACACTGCTTTGTACTATATCAAAAAAATCCCCCAAAACATAAAAATCATCAGGCAGCTTTCAACAGTTCCTTCAAGTAAGAATATGGAGGTTTTGAACTTCATGGAGTGAAGGAGCCCATTGAGGTTTCTCCAGGTAGTTGTATAGCCCATGTTTGTGCTGACAGAAAGCCCTGTTTCAGAGAGAGGATTAGACTGCACACAAGGCAAAAGGAAAACTGAAGATGATGCAAGAAATCTGCAGAAGATGTAGTGACAATGGAAGGACTCAATGCAAGAAACGAGACAAAAAGGGTGAGGCAAATGGGGTGCTAGTTATTTTGTTAGCAAGTGTTCAACCCAGAAGTTAGCTAAACACCACACAGCCACTTGCTCACTCCCCCCAAGCTCTGCTGAGAGAATTGGAAGCAGGGGGGAAATTCGTGATTTGAGATGGAAGAGATAATAATAATAAAATAATTAGAATATACTATGGGGAGTGAAGGAGAACAGTTTGGGAGTGAGCTCTGAGGCCTTAGTGCTTAACAAGCCCTGGGGCGATGAGCTGGGCTCTTGAAGGACAGGGAAGCTCAAAGAGCAAGCCTCGGGAGGATGGGCCCAGGTGTAGTTGTGGCAGGAATCTCAGATGGAGGCTAGAGGATGTGGGGGGTTGTGAGAGGGTCTGCAGCGTTGTGATTGGTCACAACCCAGGAGGGTTTCACAGGAGCCAATGAGATTGAATGTGGTATGTATGTGCAGGTTGGAAAGTACCGAACAAGGGGGTAAAAAGGGCTTTGTAACAATGAACGAGGATTTGAGCCTGCATTAACCTGAGTCCGTGTCGTGAAATGTCACAATATACAAGTGATGTACAACACAATTGCTCACCACCCCTGATTTATATACTGAGCATGATGTCATAGGGTATGGAATATCCTTTTGGTCAGCTCGGGTCAGCTGTCCTGGCTGTGTCTTCTGTCAAGTTCTTATGCCACCCCAGTCTTCTCGCTGTTGGGGTGCTGTGAGAAGCTAAGAAGTCCTTGACTTAGTGTAAGCACTGCTTAGCAACAACTAAAACATCAGTGTATTATAAACACTATTCTCATTCTAAATCCAAAACATAGCACTGTACTGGCTACTAGGAATAAATTTAACTCTATCCCAGCTGAAATCAGGACAGCAAGGCAAATGCAATGCTAGCGTTTTGGTTTGGCTCATAAAATAGGTAAGGACTGCATTACCGATAGGAAATGGGACGTCTTCCAGGTGGGGCGAGTCAGAAATTACTTAGCTGCAATTATTGTTTTGAAACCTGCTTTTATTTTGAAACCATGAAAACAAACCCTGAACATACAAATGTAGCAGAAATTTTGTTTTTAAGAGAAAGAATGGAAGAAAACACTGATTAATTAGGAGCACACTGCCCACAGATTTCATGCTGTTATTCTCCCTTGAGGGCCAGGTTAGCATATCTCATGGCAGTAAAGTGACTCTAGAGAAGCGTGAATCACAGCCTGTTACACCACAGGGTGACAAATTAATGATGTCAGACTTGCTGCACTGACAAAGTTGCACAACACTAAATGGCAGGTTTAACTGCTGAGGATAGGGACTTTCCTACAGATGCTAAAGCCCAGCCTCTTTGAGCAGTCCTTGAAGGATGACAAATAGTATCTCTTCTTATATTATCTGTAGCTCACTCTTTACCACCACTTGGAGAGCAAAATCCCTCTCTAAGAGCCTCTCTACTATACCTTCTGTTCTCCCGGTTGTCTCTTGGGAAAGCAAGTTCTGGGCACAGCTACTCTTTCCTCCTGCTATTCCACCTCTTTGCAGAGTCTTACAATACACCATCACTAACAGTTCATAAGTGAATACATATGAAAACATGCTATCTAGCCTGGGAGGTCTCCATGCCATTTATTGAAACACAACCATTATTGATTTTGCTCTCATTTCAATATGGTATTATCCTTCACTGAAACTGTAAGAATTAATAGCTGTGAATATTGAACAACCGATTTTTCAAGTTAGTGATCTTGGTCATAAGGTCAGGATGCCACGGTGTCTTGATTAGTTTAGTGTGTCTCCCCTTTTGTTGTCTGATCTGAATGACAATTACAGGGTAAGTGCTTGGTTTTGTCACTGTCCCAGTACAGCAAATTATGTCCTTGTTATTTCTCACATTGCTAATTTTTATGAATGGATAGCATTGATGAAAAGCTACGTAGCAAATAAGACTTCATTTTGTGAATGCAATAAGCTCATTCTGGAGGGAATCTACTCCTTTTTTCCTGCTCATTGGATGAAGTATGTTAAAGAAGACTAATTCTGCTGTGGTGCAATACTTTGACAAGACACCAAAATCCTTGCATCTAAGACAAAGGTAAACTTTTCCTCTCCTTGCCAAGTAAGCTAATTAACAATTACAGCTACATTTTCTTCCAAAACTGCTTTGGAAAATTCATTTTCAAGGCAAAATTTATGAGAAATAAGCATATTTCTTGATAATGTATGGACGTACATTAAAAATGTTATGTTTTTTTTTCCTCCCGTTTCTGTTCTTTCCATGGTTCCCCATCTCTCTTAGCAGGCAAACGACTGCTAAAATATCTGATTGCTTTGCTTCTTTTGGGGAAATCTGGTAGATTGCTTTTCTGTGTGTTGAAGAAACGCAATACAAGTCTTCACACCACTAAAACTCCTTTTATGAGTCAATCCATTTCATGACAGCATTCCTGAGCACCCCAGTTAATTCACTCCAATTGCTACTACTAGAATTTTGCCTCTCTACATCTTCTTTCCAATTGTAATCAGCTGCTTTGTAATAACTGTTTATTTATTTATTTGTCTCTTTGTGCTACCATTCCAAACAACAGCAAAACGCATGTCAGGGCCACAGATACATTTTGGTGGTTCTTTAAAGGAGGAGAGAAGATGCTAGGCTTTAGAAAATAAGTTATTATAAACCTCACTAAAGGAAAAATAAACCGACTTTCTTCTTCTGACATTTTTAATTGATACATTTACAACTTAAAAGAGACAACACAAAACTACTTTATCGCAAGCTGATAATATAAAAATAAAGTAAAAATAAAGTATGTATAGAATTGTTTAAAAACCCTTCAGGCTGCAAAAGGAAATGTAGCATAATGTGGAAATTATCAAAATTAATGTTGGAATTAACAAGGAAAAACTGTTCAGGAGCAAATGTTTCCCTGTACTCCAGCTGCCCCAGAAAACATTGTGCATTGAAGAACCAGACCGGGCGGTCCTATCACACTAGGGATATTTTGTCATATAATGCCAAAGGCTGTGTTTCAAGAACTTACATGGAGGATCAAGGTATCCCATCATCTTTGGTTCTCTGGAACAATGGAACAGCACCTGAAACAGAAAGCAATTTTATATGTAGGAACTTGACAAGGGCTCCTACATTTAGGGAACTGGCTGGTGCCTTCAGCGCTCAGCAAGTTTTGTGGTCAGACCTATGAATGTATGTATCTGCGTAAGAGAAAAGAGTAGTGGAAAATGGGCAAAATCTTCCTTAGACAGCAGTTAAATGACTTCATTGGTTAATCAGAGAAAATGAGCGCAAAGCAAAAATACAGAAAGTGAAGTACATGCAGTGCTTAATCTCTCTGTGCTGCTCTGTTTTTAAGAGAGAAACCATGTTCTCACAGGTTTCAATTTTGCTGTTCTTATGAATATGACACCATTCTGAAATTTTTCAATGCCAGAGAGAATAATGCATCTAAAGTATTTTTGTTAGGATCCAGTCCCAGTAGAAAGAAAGCATAATACAAAGGTTTTAAATAATATACTAATGGTACATGTTTTAAAGAGAAACTTGCTTTCTCCTTTTTGATGAGGTTTCTTACATTCATCTCTTTAATGCACTATCAACAACTGACCTCTTTTTCTCTTTATTCTCCGCAGTATGATTTCCTGTGAGCATTCTGTTGAGTTTATGAGGTTAAAAGCCAAAGGAAAAAACATATCAGACTAGGTCTAGGAATAGAGCTAGCCAAAAATGGGGAATTTTCACTCCATATGAAATTCTGATACTTCAAAAAATGGTTTTGTTTATGAAAATACCCAATACGTTAATACTTGAAAGAAATTTGTTTGTTTCTTCTGGATTAAATATTACTCTGTATTTTTCTCAGGTTTCAAATGCTCCTGCCCTGTTCACTTTGATTGGGTTCACTTTGATTCACAGAGCTGTGCTTCTCTGGGCATCTTGTGAAATGTGACCCAACGTCTGGGAGTCTCACATGCATAGGGGTGCAGGGGCTACAGGCAACTGATCCATACTTCCTGCAAAGCACAACAGTAACTTAAGTAGATGCATATTTAATATGAAACAGAACTGCTTTTTGGGAAAAAAAAAAACCAAAACAAAACAAAAAAACAACAACAACAACAAAACAGCCAAACCCAAACTATATATTTTGACTGAAACAGCTTGAACCTCAGAGGAATCCTTTTCAGTGGAAAACTGAAAAGATGACGGGATTGAAGTAATTAGGGTAATTCCAGTTCTGAAAAAAAGATGTTTTCAAAGAGAATAATATTTATAAGAAAATGTCTGACTAGCTCTTCTTCGATTGTCCTCATGAAATGACATGTCTAAACTTTACAAAAGAATAGAACATTTCCCTCCCCAAATAAAATCCAAACCAAGTTTAGAGCTGGAGACCCATGTCTGACAGTAGGTTTATGCACAGTACAGGCAGAAAACACCCAAATACAGTGAGCACAATATGAATCTCTTAAAGTTTAATCCAAAGGCCATAAATACCTTGATTGGATTTTGGCTCAGGCAAAACTGACATTATAACTTTAAATAAGGGCAAGCCACTTGAGTGTATATATATATATCTCTATATATATGTATTTCCAAGGGCACTGAATAAAATTGAGGAGATGGAAAGACAGGGAGACTGCAAACATACATATGAAGAGATTGCCTACTACCAGGTGGAACTAAAAGTTCAAATTTTTTTACTTGTGAAACATGATTTTCTCTTTTAAGTTCATCCTTAAATTTTAAAGCATAATTTGTTTTGATTGAATTTCTAATGTTAATTAGTGAGTCTTGCACAATTAAAGACATCAAGAACATACAATTATGTTCCTTATAATTATACCATAATTGTTTTAGTACGTTAAATGATCTAATAGATTTTTTTCCTGTTTCAACAGCAGCATTACAACTTTCTCTGTTTTATGAAATAACTGGCAAACATTCGGTAGGTACTTCCGAGCATTTTAAGTAAAGTTTTGATGGGTATTCATCTACTAATGAAATATTCATGCATTATATTTTTCTCCATTACAAGTGACTTTCACTGAAGCACCTAATGCTTGGTTTGCTTAGACAGATATAACATTCAATCAAACTAATGGAAACTGTGGAGTACCATTATACTGGATATTATTAAATCAAATGCTTTTGATAAATATTGAGTCTCTGATGTTAAAAAGCATTTCCAGCATGATGCATGGATAATAAAACAATACTCTGGTTGCTTGTTAATAATGTTAATATTACAGCTGTCATCATTTGACAGCTAATATGATTTCCCATGTGAATAAATGCCTTAGAGCATTTAAAAATGCACTCCATTTGCTGTTTAAGATTTTCCATATTGTGTATGCATTCGTTCCCAATGTAGAACAACTGGACAAGTTTGTATTACCAGCAAAGCATGTATATTTTGCCAGCAAAATTTAGTATTTCCTTCAAGTAGCATAACTTGTACCCATGTCAATGCAAAGAGATCAATTTTGGTAATTTCACAGGCAGGAAGATAATGATCCTCTTACAAAGCAATTGCTAAAGGTCTTTGGAGAATTGCCTGGGGATATTGATGCAGTTTCTCCCACTTGTTCTCTGGATGCTAAACTTCATTAAATGAAACTAAAATATATCAAATGTTTTCTGCAATACTTTTCCACGAGTTCTTCTGATAGTTTTTGCAAGAAAACCAGGGTGCAACTGTGAAGTAGTTGACAAAACAATGAATAAAACATGCTTTGTGACAGGTTTTTAATGAATGAAATTAAAGATCAGAGCTTAATATTATGTTGAGTTTTACCACTTCTGCATGTATGAAAGTTGTGACTCCATCAACTTAAAATACCCCTAGTCAACATGAACCCATGGAGGGGGAGGGCCCTGAAGGTTATCAGAGGGCTGAAGCACCTCTTCTGTGAAGACAGGCTGAGAGAGCTGGGCTTGTTCAGCCTGGAGAAGAGAAGGCTCAAGGGAGACGTCATAGCAGCCTTCCAGTGCTTAAACAGCACCTACAAGAAATCAGGAGAGGGACTTTATAGAAGGACAAGGGGGAATGGCTTTAAACTGAAAAAGGTAGATTTGGATTAGATATGAGGAAAAAGTTTAATGTGATGGTGGTGAGACACCAGAACACGCTGCCCAAAGAAGTTGTGGATGAGCACATCCCTGGAAGCATTCGAGGACAGGTTGGATGGGGTTTTGAGCAATGTGGAAGGTGTTCCTGCCCATTACAGGGCGGTTAGAACTAAATGATCTTTAAGGACTCTTCCAACCCAAATGATTCTGTGATTCTATGAACTTTGAGTTAATTTCTTTTTAGTTGACACTGTATTGGCTTCTTCCAGGAATCAGAATGGACTTGGTAAAGTCAAATTAAGCACTGTTTTAGCAGCGAAAGTGCCAAGGGAATACTGGGAAAGAAGATGCAGAGAAAATTAATAACGAAATTACATTGTTTGACACCAATTAAAGGAGTGACCAGTCATGTAAAAATGTTTCACCAAATATTTCACCTGTTCTGAGTCACAGAAAATAGACACCGTAAGTCATGCTCTCTATAAATACAAACAATTCACAGGCCCTGACAAAAAAATTGTTCTTTCTCATCTTGTGCCATAAAGGCACATGATTCTCCGCCTTCACAAAAGAGTTTATGATATGTGGATGCTTTGCATATGCAATGCACAATATTGTGAGATTAAGTAACCCCTGCTCAAAGTTTAAAATATGATCCAGACGTATTCTGTGGTGTGTATGAACTTGTTTGGAAAACTGTCTAAAATCTGAGCTAACCTATTTAGTCACCAGCATGTAGTAGCCTCCTTTGCCACCCCAGTGAAAAGGTGTTGACACCAGGACTGAAACTTATTCTTTCCTGTGGTCCAAATTCTGTGCCTTTTACATTGAGCTATTTGATTTTAAATACTATTACACAGTGTTCAGGGACCAGCTGAATAGTTCTTTTAAGATTTCTGTTTTATTTTATTTTTTTACATTTAATTTTAGAAGGGCAAAGCATGGTGCTAGGAAAATTAAGAAATGTATATAAAATTATGGAGCAGTGACTCTGCAGGGAAAATGTTTACTCTGCAGGCTTTTCTCTTTAAAACACAACTACTTTAAAGTATCACATTAAATTCTAATGTGTGTATTTAAAGAAGGTACAATATATGTGAGAAAAAAGCATATGAAGTGCATAAGACGGAGCTGCTGTGGTTAAGCACTGCTTCTAGCAGAATACTACAGTCGTGCCATGAAATCCTACGTAAGTGGTCAGAACAGAAGAGCTGCCTATGAGTAGTCCCAACCCACTTTTTTAAATACTGTTTTTGGCAAACATTTGATACTTGAAATACAAAATACATGAGTCACCTACTGGGATAGGCACGGTATGTGGTTTATTGAATTTAGCTAAATTGTGAGTCATCTATCAATAGTCCTCATAGTGAACATACTTGTAATAATTTCACACATTACAAACAAGAGCAGGTATGATTTTTTAAGATTTTTTCCCCATGTATTTTTCATTTGGAGTTTTTACTCTTTCTGTTGTTCTCCATTTGATGTCATAGGAAACTGTTAACTTTTTAATGATGAAGGATAAAAAGAAAAGGTAGTTTATTCCTTGTCAGTTTGTCCTGGGTTCAGCAGTAGCAGTCAGTTTTTCTCCTTCTTAGTAGCTGGTGCAGTGCTGTGTTTTTGACTTTTAGCCTCGAAACAGAGCTGATAACACTGATGTTTAGACTGACCAAGGACTTTGTGAGTCTCATGCTCTGCCAGGGAGGAGGAGGGGCCGGGAGGAAGCAGGGACAGGACGCCTGACCCAAACTAGCCAAAGAGGTATTCCATACCACAGCACGTCATGCCCGGGGATGTAACTGGGAGCTACCTGGAAGGGCACGTCCTCTTTTCGGTCGGGCTCTTTTCCGGCGAGCGGTATCATATTTTCTTCCCTTGTTATTTCCCTTATCATTATTATTATTGGTGGCAGCAGTAGTGATTTGTGTTATACCTGAGTTACTGGACTGTTCTTATCTCAACCCGTGGGAGTTACATTCTTTCGATTCTCCTCCCCATCCCTCTGGGGAGTGTGGGGGGGGGGGGAAGTAGACTGCGTGGTTCTAATTTACAGCCGGGGCTTAAACCACGACAGTTCTTTTTTTGGCGCCCAACGTGGGGCACGAAGGGTTGAGATAACGACAGATCTGACCGGAGTGTGTCTAATCGTATTTGTGATAAGCATTCAGTGTTTTAGATTAATAGTCACTCGTCACAATGCTGATTTATTGGCTCTCAAAGTTGTTGGTTTTGATCTCACAGTCTCAATATGCCGTAGGTTACTTAGAGCCGGTATTTGCTGTGTTGGTGTTTTTCAAGTGTGGGGCTTGGGCTAAGGTTGTTGTCTCGTTGTATTTTGTGGCAATAACTTGTAATACAATAGAAGGATTGATCATGAAACTGATCTGGCTTGTGTTCCCAGTGTGGTCACCACCTTTATACTTTGGGAGGTATATAATACAAATGCTTAGCAACTATACATCTTTTTTCTCCTTCCTGGGTGGTCAACCTATGAAGGAGACATTCTTTTACCCTCCCAGTGCCCCTTCCAGACCGTTTACAGCATCGTTTGAGAGTTTTGAAATTTTTGAGTGGCCTTTTAATATTGTTGAGACCTGTTTGCTGATTGTGATGGGGGTCACCATGTTGACACGCATACAGAGTGTGTTTTGTTCACAACCATTACGTCTGATCTCAAGAGTTAAGCAGAGTCGGGTTTGGGTCTTGTCTGGGGTTAGACGACAAAATAGGGGGACCGAGAGATTTTCCCCGAGGCTGGACAGCCATGAGTGGCAGGGTGTGTGGGATAGTATGGGCAAGTATCTAGGTCAGTGGGCCCCTCCAGTGTTTTGGAATTTCACCACCGAACAACTGCAAAATCCAGAAGAATTAGTAAAACACTTAAATGAGGTGTGCTGTCATCCTGGTCATACCAGAGAGGGACAAATCATGTCAACGTGCTGGGGCTTGGCCTATGCTTACCGGGCCTTGTTCAACGCTATCCAGCACCTTCAAAAGAGAAAAAATGTCCCTGGATCTGAGGGCGAAGCAACAGACAGCGCAGCTACTCCAGCTCCGAGCACAGCAGCTACACCACCCCCAGCGACAAGTACAGCCACTACTCAAACTTCGACTGCAACAGACAGTGCAGCTACCCCAGCTCCAACCACAGCAGCTACACCACCCCCAGCGACAAGTACAGCCGCTACTCAAACTTCAACTGCAACAGACAGCGAAGCTACCCCAGCTCCAACCACAGCAGCTACACCACCCCCAGCGACAAGTACTGTTGCTACTCAAACCACAGTGATGACTGCAGCTAAACCAGGGGACCAATTCGTACCAATATCGATTGCCCCTCTACGCAAGAGAAAAAGCAAAAAAGAGGCAAGAAGGGTGAAGCAAGATGAAGAAACAATGTATTCACCACTCAGGACAGCATCTGGTCAGGAGTCATCATCACATGACGAAGAAGAAGAAGAGGTGACTTCTCGACCTCGGACCTCAACCGAGCTACGGAATATGCGAAAAGATTTTACCCATCAACCAGGGGAGCACATCATCACCTGGTTGCTGCGATGCTGGGACAATGGGGCCGATGGTCACGAACTAGAAGGTACGGAAGCCAAGCAGCTGGGATCACTTGCTAGAGAAGGGGGAATTGACAAAGCAATTGCAAGAGAGAAAAAGTCCCTCAGTCTTTGGAGGCGGCTCTTGGCAGCTGTGAAAGAAAGGTTTCCATACAAGGATGATGTTACGAGTCGTTCAGCCAAGTGGACTACTTTAGACAAAGGCATCCAGTCTCTGAGGGAATCAGCCATTGTAGAGATGATTTATCACATCAAACCGAATAACGGAGATATACCCATAGACCCAGATGAAGTCGAATGTACACGACCCATGTGGCGAAAACTTACACGGAATGCACCGTCATCATATGCCCATTCATTGGCAACAGTAACCTGGGGTGACATAGTAACACCAACAGTGGATGAAATGATTCATAAACTCCGAGAGTTCGAAGACAATCTCACCCCTTCCATCATCTCAGCTGTGGAAAAACTGTCCCAGGATGTCAAACAATTGAGGGACGATATATCTGATTTATCCAGCTCCTCACGTGTACCAACACACGTCTCAGCTGTTAACAAAAGACGTCCTATTGTTCGAGACAGAAGATATAGAAGGCAAACACCACGGGCCACCCTATGGTTTTACCTGCGGGATCATGGAGAAGACATGACGAAGTGGGATGGAAAACCTACTTCAGCTTTGGAGGAACGGGTGCATGAATTGAAAATAGGAACAAGGGTCAAGACTAATCATCCCATGAGAGCTGCGGCTTCAGTCTCTGGTGAGCAGGTTCCCAGATGGAGCGGAAGAGCTGATTTTACTCCAGCTCCTATGATAACGAAGAATAATCCCTTTCAATACGACTTAGGTGTCCAACGTTGTGATGACTGTTAGAGGGACCCTGCCTCCAGCCAGGTGGAGGTAGGGGATAATCGGATTTACTGGACTGTGTGGGTCAGATGGCCTGGCACATCAGTCCCACAGAAGTATAAAGCTCTCGTAGATACCGGTGCACAGTGTACCCTGATGCCGTCAAGCTGTCAAGGGGTGGAACCCATCTATATCTCTGGAGTGACAGGAGGATCCCAAGAGTTGACTGTACTGGAGGCTGAGATCAGCCTGACTGGAAGGAAATGGCAAAAGCACCCCATTGTGACTGGTCCAGAGGCTCCATGCATCCTCGGCATAGATTACCTCAGGAGAGGGTACTTCAAAGACCCAAAAGGGTACCGATGGGCTTTTGGTATTGCTGCTTTGGAGACTGAGGAAAATGAGCAGCTGTCCACCTTGCCTGGTCTCTCAGAGGATCCTTCTGTTGTGGGGTTGCTGAAGGTCGAAGAACAACAAGTGCCAATCGCGACCGCAACAGTGCACCGGCGGCAATATCGCACCAATCGAGACTCCCTGATTCCCATCCATAAGCTGATCCGTAGTCTGGAGAGTCAGGGAGTGATCAGCAGGACCCGCTCACCCTTTAATAGCCCCATATGGCCAGTGCGAAAGTCTAACGGAGAGTGGAGACTAACAGTAGACTATCGTGGCCTGAATGAAGTCACACCACCATTGAGTGCTGCCGTACCGGACATGCTAGACCTTCAGTATGAACTGGAGTCAAAGGCAGCCAAGTGGTATGCCACGATTGATATTGCCAATGCATTCTTCTCAATTCCTTTAGCAGCAGAGTGTAGGCCACAGTTTGCTTTTACTTGGAGGGGCGTCCAGTACACTTGGAACCGACTGCCCCAGGGGTGGAAACACAGCCCTACCATTTGCCATGGACTGATCCAGAATGCACTGGAACAGGGGCAAGCTCCAGAACACCTGCAATACATTGATGACATTATTGTGTGGGGTGATACAGCGGAAGAAGTCTTTGAGAAAGGGAGGGAAATAATCCAAATCCTGCTGAAGGCTGGTTTTGCCATAAAACGGAGTAAGGTCAAGGGACCTGCACAGGAGATTCAGTTTTTGGGAATAAAATGGCAAGATGGACGTCGCCAGATCCCTACAGATGTGATCAACAAAATAACAGCAATGTCTCCACCAACTAATAAGAAAGAAACACAAGCTTTCTTGGGTGCTGTGGGGTTCTGGAGAATGCACATCCCAAATTACAGTTCGATTGTAAGCCCTCTCTATCATGTGACCCGGAAGAAGAACGATTTTAAATGGGGCCCTGAGCAACAACAAGCCTTTGAGCAAATTAAACGTGAGATAGTTCATGCAGTAGCCCTTGGACCAGTCCGGAATGGGCCAGATGTAAAAAATGTACTGTACACCGCAGCCGGGGAGAATGGTCCTACCTGGAGCCTCTGGCAGAAAGCTCCAGGGGAGACTCGAGGTCGACCCCTCGGCTTTTGGAGTCGGGGATACAGAGGATCTGAGGCCAGCTATACCCCAACTGATAAAGAGATACTGGCAGCCTATGAAGGGGTTCGAGCTGCTTCGGAGGTGATTGGCACTGAAGCACAGCTCCTCCTGGCACCCCGGTTGCCCGTTTTGGGCTGGATGTTCAAAGGCAGGGTCTCCTCTACACATCATGCAACCGATGCGACATGGAGTAAATGGGCTGCACTAATTACACAACGAGCTCGAATAGGAAATCCCAGTCGTCCAGGCATTCTAGAAGTCATCATGGACTGGCCAGAGGGCAAAGATTTTGGAATGTCACCAGAGGAGGAGGTGATGCGTGCTGAAGAGGCCCCACCATATAATAAACTGTCAGAAAGTGAAAAGCAGTATGCCTTGTTTACTGATGGGTCCTGCCGTATTGTGGGAAAGCATCGGAGATGGAAGGCAGCTGTATGGAGTCCTCAACGACAAGTTGCAGAAACTGCTGAAGGGGAGGGTGAATCGAGTCAGTTTGCCGAGGTGAAAGCCATCCAGCTGGCCTTGGACATTGCTGAACGAGAAAAGTGGCCAGTACTTTATCTCTATACTGACTCATGGATGGTGGCAAATGCCCTGTGGGGGTGGTTGCAGCAATGGAAGCAGAGCAACTGGCAACGCAGAGGTAAACCCATCTGGGCTGCTGCACTGTGGCAAGATATCGCTGCCCGGGTGCAGAACCTGGTGGTGAAGGTACGCCATGTAGACGCCCATGTACCCAAGAGTCGGGCCACTGAGGAACACCAGAACAACCAACAGGTGGATAAAGCTGCTAAGATTGAAGTGGCTCAGATGGACTTAGATTGGCAACATAAAGGTGAATTATTTTTGGCTCGGTGGGCCCATGACACTTCAGGCCATCAGGGCAGAGATGCAACATATAGATGGGCCCGTGATCGAGGGGTGGACTTAACAATGGACACTATTGCCCAGGTTATTCATGAGTGTGAAACATGTGCTGCAATTAAACAAGCCAAACGGTTAAAGCCTCTTTGGTATGGAGGACGATGGCTGAAGTACAAATATGGGGAGGCCTGGCAGATTGATTATATCACACTCTCACCAACCCGCCACGGCAAGCGCCATGTGCTTACCATGGTGGAAGCAACCACCGGATGGCTGGAAACATACGCTGTGCCCCATGCCACTGCCAGGAACACTATCCTGGGCCTTGAGAACCAGATTTTGTGGCGACATGGCACCCCAGAAAGAATTGAATCAGATAATGGGACTCATTTCCGGAATAACTTTATAGACACTTGGGCCAAAGAGCATGGCATTGAGTGGGTATATCACATCCCCTACCATGCACCAGCCTCTGGGAAAATCGAACGGTATAATGGGCTGTTAAAAACTACACTGAGAGCAATGGGTGGGGGAACTTTCAAGCATTGGGATACACACTTACCAAAGGCCACCTGGTTGGTCAACACCAGAGGATCTGCCAACAGGGCTGGCCCAGCCCAGTCAGAACTTTTACATATTGTAGAGGGGGACAAAGTTCCTGTGGTGCACATGAAGAATTTGCTGGGGAAGACAGTCTGGGTTATTCCTGCTTCAGGTAAAGGCAAACCCACTCGTGGGATTGCTTTTGCTCAGGGACCTGGATATACTTGGTGGGTAATGCAGGAAGATGGGGAAGTCCGATGCATACCTCAAGGGGATTTGATTTTAGGGGAAAACAGACAATGAACTCAATTGTACGCTGTTGCCTGCTATAGCCATCAACTAGAAGTCTGCAGGGCACCAGCGACTGGCCCTGACTTCCCTCCGACCATCATCCCAACAGAGAATGAACTTTGATAGAACCGGATGAGTTCTACAGTAAAGGAATGATCAGCATCAGCAGACAACGATCCAACACTGCACACAGCTTCTCCTGCTCTGAAAGACTGTTACAAGAGATGGAGCCCAACATCATGAACCGAATGGACTCAGTAGCTTTATAGGAATTGGTCCGTGCACTAAGATAACAGTGGACTGAAATGAGAGGGAGGGTATATGGAAAATGTGGGATCTGAGCATGACGTGAATGGTATGGAATAAGGGGTGGATACTGTCCTGGGTTCAGCAGTAGCAGTCAGTTTTTCTCCTTCTTAGTAGCTGGTGCAGTGCTGTGTTTTTGACTTTTAGCCTCGAAACAGAGCTGATAACACTGATGTTTAGACTGACCAAGGACTTTGTGAGTCTCATGCTCTGCCAGGGAGGAGGAGGGGCCGGGAGGAAGCAGGGACAGGACGCCTGACCCAAACTAGCCAAAGAGGTATTCCATACCACAGCACGTCATGCCCGGGGATGTAACTGGGAGCTACCCGGAAGGGCACGTCCTCTTTTCGGTCGGGCTCTTTTCCGGCGAGCGGTATCATATTTTCTTCCCTTGTTATTTCTCTTATCATTATTATTATTGGTGGCAGCAGTAGTGATTTGTGTTATACCTGAGTTACTGGACTGTTCTTATCTCAACCCGTGGGAGTTACATTCTTTCGATTCTCCTCCCCATCCCTCTGGGGAGTGGGGGGGGGGGGGAAGTAGACTGCGTGGTTCTAATTTACAGCCGGGGCTTAAACCACGACAGAGTTCAAACAACAAAGACCAGAAATGCAACACCTGACATATTATAAAACAGTCTTACAAAGCAAAGCCCTCAACATGAGGTTGAATGAATACAAATTCTTCTTATACAGCTATTGAGATTTATTATTCTACCAGCATACCAATTTCTGTTGAGATAAGTAGTATTAAAATTCAGAGGCAGCAGTTCTGAAGGAGAGAACTGTAAATTACCACCAATTCTGACTTGCCAAAACCATATAGTAATTTTTTGGTTTGGATTTATTTTTTTTTTTTTTGGGGGGGGGGGGTGTAGGTTATTTTTTAAAGGGGAAAACTAGTGAGTAGAAGCAAAAGAGGTGAAAAGTATGCATGTATAAAATAGCATCATAACTGTGGTCTGCTGGATACAGGGAATAGCATCTCTTTACTACAGAAAAACACGAACATTCAAACATAGAGAAGCTTTCCAAATTCCTTACAGGAGCAGGAACTCAGCATCCCTACGATGCAAGTGATCAAGCTCAGCCTCCCCAGGTCCTTCAATTTAGGGCCAGCCTTGGATAAGAACCTTTCCCTGGATGCTTTTCATGAGCATGAATGATTACATGGGTATTTAAATTTGCCCCGGAAGTAGTTATTTAAGCAGCTGTTTGAGGCTTGGAAGTTGTGACTCCCCCATTGCTCATAGCACTGAACTGGCTCCTGCTTGCTCTTCTCTTTTACACACACGCACCCATTGTATTTTGCTCCTAAGGGGAACCAGGTGACCCCTAAAGCTTGCCTGGAACTTACACAGGGCTCTGCTTCTACTTTGTCCTGACGACGGGAGAACTGGCCTGTTATGGCAAACCAGTATATTGTTATAAACTCCCTCCTGGAATTACATTTTCCCCTGGGAAAAGAAAAAAAAAAAAAAAAAAAGATAGATAGATAGATAGATAGATAGATAGATGGATATGGATAGATAGATGATAGATAGACAGATGGATATACATACATACATACATATATACATATACGCACACACATTTTCCTTCTGCCTTTGCCCCTTGCGTTCTCGACGAGGCTCTGCCGCGGCTCTCTCACCTTTAGCGCCACTCCTATTCGCTCTGCCCTCAGGCTGCTGGCTATCCCGCGGGCAGCAGGCGCCCGGGCTCTCCGCAGCTCCCGGGGTACTAGCCGGGGACGGGAAGGAGAGGCGCCGGCGGTGCCGCCCGTCACCCCGGCAGATGGCGCCCTTGCACCAGCCACATCGCGCCAGGCGGAGGCCGGGACCGGGGCTGCGGGAGTGGGGCCGGGACCAGGAGCGGGGCTCCCCTGACACCCTGGGTGGGGCGGCGGGGCCACGCTGGGGCGGCACGACCTGAAGATCCGCCGTTTCTCTTCCGCGACTTTAGCATAGCCCAAAGTCTGCACCTCAGCCTACTGCGCCTTCCGCGCTGCGCTACTCTCTGCGCAGCGGGCTTTGCGGAGCTCGGCTTCCGTACGGCCTGAGCTACTTCTCACCCGGTTTTTCCTTACCCAGTTGCGGGATACTTATCAGTGTGGATGAAGGGGGCTGAAAATGGGAACAGGCGGCTAAATTAGGCAAAGAGTGCTGAAGATTCATCAGTGAGAGACGTCAGGAGGAAAGGGGGTGGCAGATCCAGTCAGCAGTGTTCGGTGCTGTCACTTCTGCAGTCCCCTGCCACCGTGGTCATGTTACACCACTAGTTTTATTAACTTTAATATATGTATTGTATGTATTTATCTTGTAGTCGTTAAGGAGATATTACCTGTTAGTGTGATTGCCTGCCTGGAATGTTACCACCAAATTCCTAGTGGGTTATATTCTTTCTCTTTTTAACTCATCAGAAGCAACTGCTGGTTGTACTAATATAAGCCAAGTCAATCTGCATGTGGTTTTGTTTGGTTGGGTTCTTAGGTTCTTGGGTGGGTGGAGGTTTGGTTTGGTTTAAGTATGAGTAACTATTGGGTGATTAGAGTGCAAGAAGGAGGTAGTGAAATGGCCTGTTGGTACACAGAAATATCTGTGCAGTCAAATGATAGAGAAACTTAAGCAAATGTGGCTATTACTGCTGGTCCTGTAGCCATCAGCACTGAAACTTGAATTTGACGTGGGTAGGCGGAAGAAAAGCAACATGAACCTTTTCCCTTTTTCCCCGTTTAGCCTCATCTTTGACTGTCTTTAAATTTCTTACATTTCTAGACACAAATTGTCCTCTGGACAAAGCGCCTTACCTTCTTTGTTAACCAGTGTGAAGATAGCATACAGACCTGGAAGACCATAGTTAACCAAGCTGTCTGAAAAACTGAATTTTAAGAATTAGGTGAAGGTGGCTCTTATGTTTTGTAAGCTTTACTCTTGGTCCATGTCTTTCTTATTTCTTTATGTTTATGAGGCACAATGAAGTAACACTTTAGGTGACAGAAATTTTTTTTCTGTTAAATCTTAGAAAATGGCTAAGGCAAAACATAAAATGAAACGTTATGGTGTTAAAAGTACAGGTCTCTGGTTAACTTAGGTGGACTTACGTCAGTAACCAAAATCCTGGCTGGCAAAAGTTTTGAATTACATATTGTAGAAAACAGGAGAGGACGGACATGGAAACATTTAAGGAAACCATAGCAACAAATGGATCAGTAGTTCTACAGAGGTAAGAAATGCATGAAATATATTCATAAAAGAAAGGCTTGGGAAAAGAAAACTCTGCAGCCATAGAGAAGCAGGGAAGCAGTTAGTGCCTGACAGGTAAGAGCAAGAAAGGAAAAGACCACCTTCCCTTAGGGTATTTCCAAAGAAAACTTCACACACCACCTCTTTTCCAGCCAGAGTTTATAACTGTAGTGTCTTGCATGTGTTGTAAAAGCTGTAATGAATCGGTGCTTACCTAAGTTGCTGGTCAGAACATCAGAACAAAGAGGTGGAACCAGCACCAACGCTCCAGCCTTTCCCAGATTGATAGGAGAAGAGTCTGGAGCAGAAGTTATCCTGGGGTTTATTGCACAAAGAGGTGATTCATTCTCCTGGAGAAAATGTCCATTCTGAAGGACTTCCACAATGATCCCTTGACCTTTAATTTCTCTGTTAGCTGTGCTTAAGAGAACATTGTAGCTTGGCAGTCCTTAAAATTTGTCAACAATGTTTTAAATCCGAATATTCATATTGTCTGCAGTGAATTGGTTTTGGGCTTTATTTTCTGTTTCAAGGAATGTATTGTCTTCTTTGGGTACTTATCAGTGTGGATCCAGAGGCACATGTATGCTTTGTGTATGAGAAACCAGACTTCTGAATATCAGGGTCTTTCAAGAACATGTATATAGTCCCTGGCTTTCATGCCTCTGTGTGAGGCTACAAAGAGTACAGAATTCAAGGCTCTTTCCCAGCACTTTTAAGATGCAACCTGATGGCTGCTCAATGCATCCTCTTTGAGAACTTTAAACCTGTAAAACCTTTTTACAAAGGTGTGAAGAGCTTTTTTTTTTTTTTTTTTTTTTTTTTTTCCTTATTTGAAATGGATATTAAAAAAAATGTAAAGACTGTGTCTGGCAGCCCTGACCAATAGGATTAAGTGTTTTGTTGCCATGATAATTTCTATGCCAAATTCTGACCCTCTGAGATTCATGTATAGGCATGGTCTGTCCTACTTGTAGAAACTCAGGCCCCAAAGAAGTGTTCAGCATGTTTGTCTTTTGCCTGTGACTGCAAAAATTTGGGTATTCTTGGCTTGATATCCTTAACACTAGTCATCTCAGTATTTGTTAAATGTAATGCTCTGCTGGTAGTGTCAGATCAATACCCAAGCCCATGATGCTGAAGCCTCCATGAGGGGAGCCTCTGACGGAAAATGTAATTCCAAAAATCTTTATGGGATTCTTCAAAAAGAGGACTAAGAACATGATATAGTTCTGAAACCAAAGACTCAATGTCCTCTCTTGCCCCTTGTGTGGAGATACAGAACACAGTGCTAGGTGACGGATGTGAAGGGAACCTTGGTACTATCACTATCCATACTGATAAACCAATTAAGGAACAGTGCTGCATCCAGATACAGGATTTAACACCTTGACCAACAGTGTCCGCTATAGGGAATTAGCAGTTAACACTGATGTTTGTGGCAGTTGTGTCACTTCACAAGTCCATACCTCATCAATCTCACTCAGCTGGTTTCAATTTAAAAATCTTCTTCCTGCAGAAAATTCTGTTGGATCCCACTGGAGTAATACCACAGTAATGACCATTCTGGCTATCAAGGATTCATAATCATGATCAAGGAGGTGATCCTGCTGTCCACCAGAATCTTAAGCCAGGTGATCTATGTAAAGCCAAACACCATCCCCCTTTGAGTGAGCCGGATGAATCATGTTTGTCAGTCATGTGCAGTGGGATCTATTCTGGCACACTCACAGAGTAATCAACCTATGGTGGTGCTTTGAGATGATGTAGCAAGCCTGGGCACCCACCTGCACCATCATAAGTACAACACTGGAGACCTTCAGGGTGCACCACCCACCAAAGTGAACATAAACCCTGTAAAGACCCCATTATCCTACATACCTACAAGGCTGTGAGAATTCAAGGATTGCCTATTACAGCTGGGTAAGTTACTGCTCTCACAAGCTACTTGCTCTCATAAGCTACTGCTGTCTCTGTACTGCCTAACCAACATTTAAGAACTGAAAAGAAGAGAAGGTGTTCATCAATTGCAATTGTGCCAGCAGACGCTGATAACTGTTGTCACAAATGCTGTGTGTAAGTCAGAAACATGACCTGAAACCACAGAAAATACAAGTGTAGCGATGGAAAACTTGGAAACAAGAAAATGAGCTTAAACAAGATAAAGGCTGCAAAACCACAGGGAAAAGAAAACATTAATTCTTGACACTGGATTCTAAATCTGAATAAAAACAGAGTCAAGCCTTGCTACAAAGGATCAAAGAGATCAGATGACTAAGTGGCAAGAATGAAAATGAGGATTAGAAGTGGCAGACAGGAACCTGAACTGGAAAGCAAACCAAAGCTTTCAGCAGCTGAAGAGGCTTGGCAAAAACGATCAAACCATCATGGAGAATGAAAGCGTCAGGGACAATGAAAATGAAATAATGTTTGCAAAATCTCAGGTTGTGATAAAGAAGCCTGAATGCCTAAAATCATACCTAATGTGCTTGTCTCTGTGTCGTGGTTTAAGCCCAGGCCGTAAATCAGAACCACGAAGTCCACTTCTCCCCCCCACACACCTTTCTTCCCTCCACTTCTGGAGGGACGGGGAGGAGAATCAAAAGAATGCAACTCCCATGGGTTGAGATAAGAACAGTTTAATAACTAAGGTATAACACAAATCACTACTGCTACCACCAATAATAATAATGATAAAGGAAATAACAAGCAAGAGAATACAACCGCTCACCAACCGGTACCTCACCCCCACCCTGTCATGATCCAGCCCTTCTGGGAACTCTCCGTTCTACATCCTGGGCATGACGTGCTGTGGTATGGAATACCTCTTTGGCTAGTTTGGGTCAGGTGTCCTGTCCCTGCTTCCTCCCAGCTTCTCCTCCTCCCTGGCAGAGCATGAGACTCACAAAGTCCTTGGTTAGTCTAAACATTCTGACCAGCAACTGAAAACATCAGCTTTATCAGTATTATTCCCAAGGTCGAAAGTCAAAACACAGCACTGCACCAGTGGAAAAAATGACTGCTACTGCTAAACCAGGACAGTATCCACCCCTTATTCCATACCATTCACGTCATGCTCAGATCCCACATTTTCAATATACCATCACTTGTAACAGTCTTTCAGAGCAGGAGAGGCCCATTGCAAAGTCCACCCCTCGATCATGAGTCCATCTCTATGTTGCATCTCTGCCCTGATGGCCTGAAGTGCCATGGGCCCATCAGGCTCAAAATAATTCACCCTCCCCTGCAGCAGTCTCTGCAACTTGTTGTTGGGGGCTCCACACAGCTGCCTTCCATCTCCGACGCTTCCAAAGCACTGGAGGGGCCTAGTGGATTAGATACTCGCCCATACTGTCCCACACACCATGACACTCATGGCTGTCCAGCCTTGGGGAAAACCTCTCGGTCCCCCTGTATTGTCTAAACCCAGACAAGACCCAAACCTGACTCTGCTTAACTCTCGGGATCAGACAAAATGGTTGTGGATAGAACACACTCTGTGTGTGTGCCAACATGGTGATCCCCATCACAATCAGCAGGCAGGTCCCAAGGGTACCCAAAGGCCATTCAAAACCTTCAAAACTCTCGAATGATGCTGCTGTACTTGTCACTGGGGCTGGTGTAGCTGCTGTGCTTGAAGGCTCTCTCACCACCAGCTTTGCTTTTTCTGAGTCCAGATCTTCCTCCTCTGCCTTGCTGGAAAGTGCTGTGGGGTCTCCTGCGTCCTCCTGGGGCTCAGGCTCGCGGGGCTCGGCAGACGGCTGCTGGGGAATGCTCTCGGCTGCCGCGGGGCTGGGCTCGGCCATGGGGCTCGGCTCCTCCGCCTCCTCCTCCCGCTGCTCGGCAGCCGCCTCCTTCCCCTCCTCGGCAGCCGCCTCCTTCCCGGCCTCCGGCCCCGCTCCCGCCGCCGCTTGGTCCCCGGGGCCCCTCTCCCGGGCCGCTTCGGCCGCCGCCGGCTCCTGGGGCCGCTCCCCCTCAGCTCCCCGCAGCCTCACAAAGACGGAGGCGAGGACGAGGGCCAGGACAGTGGAGAGCAGCGGGACGGCCAGGTACAAGTCCACGGCCACGTCCATCCCACCCTGCTGCCGGAGCCCGCCTGTATTACAAGCCATTGCCATAAAATACAATGAAACAAGAACCTTAGCCCAAGGCCCACACTTGATAAACACTAACACAGCAAATACCGGCTCTAAGTAAGCTACGACATACAGGAACTGTGATATCAAAAAGAACAACTTTGAGAGCCAATAAATCAGCATTGTGCCTCAGTCAGTTCTGCCGTTATCTCAACCCTTCAAGCCCCACGTTGGGCGCCAAAATGAACTGTCGTGGTTTAAGCCCAGGCCGTAAATCAGAACCACGAAGTCCACTTCTCCCCCCCACACACCTTTCTTCCCTCCACTTCTGGAGGGACGGGGAGGAGAATCAAAAGAATGCAACTCCCATGGGTTGAGATAAGAACAGTTTAATAACTAAGGTATAACACAAATCACTACTGCTACCACCAATAATAATAATGATAAAGGAAATAACAAGCAAGAGAATACAACCGCTCACCAACCGGTACCTCACCCCCACCCTGTCATGATCCAGCCCTTCTGGGAACTCTCCGTTCTACATCCTGGGCATGACGTGCTGTGGTATGGAATACCTCTTTGGCTAGTTTGGGTCAGGTGTCCTGTCCCTGCTTCCTCCCAGCTTCTCCTCCTCCCTGGCAGAGCATGAGACTCACAAAGTCCTTGGTTAGTCTAAACATTCTGACCAGCAACTGAAAACATCAGCTTTATCAGTATTATTCCCAAGGTCGAAAGTCAAAACACAGCACTGCACCAGTGGAAAAAATGACTGCTACTGCTAAACCAGGACACTCTGCAACTTGGCTCTTTTGTGGAGTATCTTTGATGAATTAAGGTTTGGTTAGTTTACAACATTGGAATTTGGGTTGTTAACTAGATAACACTTTTCTTTGGAATTTAACTTATTTAAAATATACATATGTTAGAATCAATTCCATCTGTTACAGGTACAATGTCTCCAGGTGACTGGTGAGGTTTGAGTGGATGGAAATTAGCCAGCAAGGCTGAGAGGGTCTAATGCACACCTTCATGAAAAGGATATGTGCTACTCTCTTTTCACAGTCATAAAATCCAGGTAGTGAGCAGGAAACTGAAATCTTGTCAGCTCTGTTAATTTAGTTCCTCATTAGCCAGTTGGTGCTGCTGTATCAGTACTTGCTATCTACCAGATAAACTGCTAAGGTATTTGCCTTTGCAGAGTTGTGTACGTGTCCAATGAAGCTGGTCAGGGAGGGATCTGTATCTTGGCTGCTGATTGCTCACTGCTCTAACCCAAATTGTCGTGTTGCCCACAGCTGTTGTATTTATCTCAGATAGACCACTAGAGATGGAGCAGAGGGCTTCCCTGCTTCATTAATAGTCATGAAGTCTGTGGGACCACTAAGACAGTTGCTAGTGTTTGAATTATGGCTTGCTTCATCTCTGAGCCCTCTTTAAGGAGGCAATCAGCCGTACTTCCAGCTTGCTGACTTTTGGCAGCTCTGTGGTGTACTGTGATCTGGAGCACAGTTGGGCTCTTCAGAGTTCTTTTGCAAGTGCTAGTGGCTGCTTTGTCTTTCTGGTGTTGTTCCTTCACGTTTCCTGGGTTCTTGTAGGAAGCTTCCACTGTTAGCTAGGGTCACAAATAAGCAGAAGAATGTGCTGTTACCAGGGACAGCAAGGAGGGAGCAGAGATCCCAGCACAGCTGGGAAACTGGGAATAATGGAAACACTCACATCTGGTCATCTGGACCTGCAGATACCTGTTTCCCTCCAGAAATAGCTAAGTCCTGCTGTTTATCCTCATGATACCATTGTTGTGATCTGAGAATCACAAGTCATAATAGCCCATTACAGAAAGAAGCAGGAGTTTGATCTTCTCTGCTGTTTCAGGCACACCTTTGACCCTTTCTGAAGGATTTTATAGCATTTCTGCTCCTAGCTGTGGTGACTTTGCACAGGTCTTGTTCTTCCTTGCTCCCTTCTGCATTTGGCATTCTGTGGTGGGAAGAGTTGAGCTCAGATCACTGCTTCACTTAGGTGGCCTGCTGTTGATGGGACAGCCTTCTGAGGCTCATTGCAGATAAGTAATTCAGAAAAAACCTCTAAATTGTTCTGACGACTGAATTAGCTCCTTGCTTTTTACTGTGTGAGAGACGTGGATGGATAACAAGGCTGACAGAAAATTACCTTTTTCTTATCCCTTGATCTGGTCCTGAGTACAGCTTGGCAGTAACTGTGCAATAAAACTGGAGTTGGGATTGATTGCAAGTTATTACATGATCTTTCTGTAAAAAGATTTCTGGGGTGAGCTAGGTGTGTTTCAGCAGGAAGGGAGGGAATGAAAGAAAGAGGTGCTGTTTCTTGGAGAATTCTTTTTTATATTTAAAGTATCTCTAAATACAGTTGCAGAGGCTGGTCCATGAATTCTGCAATCAACTGCAAATATAAACCAGTGTGAATAACAGAGTGAGTGGAAATAAATATTCTTCACAAGACTGGTTGGAAATTTTTGTCTGAAACAATTCTTCAATGTCAGATAAGATGGTCAATGATAAAATTATGAGGTTTTTGTTTTCCTTTTCATAATATGTACTTTCCTTCAGTATGTTGAGAGGTCTTAGAAAATCTGAACATGTCAAAACCCAAACCAGGGATTCGAAGTGGTGCCATTTTGGTGACTGAAGTTTCTGAGGCTAGAGTTGAAAAACTCTTCAAAATAACTAGAGAACTGCAGTTTTGGTTGGACCAAAATATCAGCTTATTATAAAAAATTACACAGCCAGGAATTTCCAGCTTGAAATTGTGGCTTATTTGTCCGCTTTTCTCTCTGAGCTGGACTTGGCTTTTGTAGGGCACACATTATCAAGGCCAGGACTGATGAATGTTTCAGCTGGAAGGGAAATGACCTTGTACTGAGCCACTGTACCTGTGAAGCCTTGTGCCCAGTGGTGAGGGGCAACAGGAGTCACAGTGGCGGCATTAACAGATCTGAATTTGGCTAAAAATATTGAACTAAAATTTCTTTTACTTTTCCATTGAAATTGAAAAAAAAAAATGCTCCAGGGAAAATGCAGTTACACAACTTGGTTTTTTTCATCCCAATATTCCAGTGGATCTTCCCCTTTCCCAGTCTCTGTCAAGGATTTCTGTATTCCTTGCAGCTAAAGTGTCTGTCCTTTTCCATGAAAAAGCAGAGAAATATGTGGAAGTGCTGCTAAATGGTTGTGGTGTGCTCTGCTCTAGCTGCATGCTGCTGCTAGTATGTGCCTATTACCTGGGAGCTGAGGGACCAGTGAGGCCTCCTAGACCAGTGGGATGCTGCAGCTGGGACCAGCAGGTACCACTGACAGTTAAAAATGACACAGAACAATAGAGAATTTTTGGATAATTCAGCTTATATTATTTTATTATTCCATTACGAAAGTTGTGAGGCCCCCCTTTCTCTTGACTGTTTGTTGCTCAGCCTGTTTTTCAGTCTGGCTGGTCTTGCTTTTTGTTCTGGACACTAGCCAAACTTTGTGGCAGGATCAGTGCCTCTGTAGGTCTGGGAACCTCCTTTCGTGAAAGAATCTTTTTGTCTTCCTCCAAACATCAGTGCAAGGGTACTCTCTTCTGCCTGAGGTGTCTTTATCCATCTCATCCCTTGATACTATTCAGTGACTCATTGAGTCTTTGACTTGACCTCTTGAGTTTCGTTTGATTTTAGTTTGTGTGTGTACACACTAAATTATCCCAGATAAAATATATGTAGCATGGGAAGGGCTAACCTTCCAGTTTATGTTGTGATACATGGAAAAAGAATATCTGTGCCTTTATAATGTCTGATTGTGTTTAGATGGTTCAGTTGAATAACATAAACTAAATAATGAGAGGGACATGTGAAAAGGGAAGGATAAGAAGGAAGTGTTTGTGGGTAAACAGGGTCATACAGGCTTACATGTTTCATGATTTGAATAGAGACAGTGTGGTCTGACAGCACTAAGACAGGTGGTGGGGTTCTGGTTTGGTTTCGTTTGGCTGTTTGGGTTTTTTTTTTTCCACAGTTCTGATAGTGACTTACTATGCACTCTTGGGGAAGTCTCTTTCTCAATTTCTTTCCCTTTCTATTTTGCATTTGCTATTTGGATTGCAGACTCACTGGGGAAATGGAGCTTCTCCTCTGACATGTTTGTACAGCACTGAAATCAGTAGAACTGTGATCTTGATTAGAGTGTTCAAATATGGCTGTAATACAAATAATAATAACAATTAATTAGGCATTTAATCATCATCAGTATTTACATAACATTGCTGGCATTTCATGTGAATGTTTTATCCAAATATTTTGTGGGAGTTTTCTCGTGTAGTCTTATCACATTAATGCTATACATCTTCATAAGGGAGAAACAATATTTAGCTTTTAATGTTTTTTAATCTTTCCCTCTCTCTCTTAACTAGAATGTAATATTCCCTCTTGGTGCTAACAAAATTTTCCCAGCCATTTAAAAAGGCTCTTTTTGGTTGAAGAACATTGCACATTAGACCATAACTAGGGGGACCCTCATGACAGTCACTGTCCTTATGAAAGCTCTGTAAGTAACCCATAGTATAGATTTCCATGAATAATATCTTGTAGATGCTGGAATGCACAGATGTATTCAATTGTTTTTGATATAGTTTGCTGGCTGCTTTGTATAGCATGAACCATATTATAGAAAGCTGCATATAGTGTTATACCAGAAGTTTAGGTAGCCCACACTATTGCTAACACTGGTGAAAAGAGTGCACAAAAGTGCCAGATCTTAGGCTGGTAGTAAAACTTCAAAATTATGCCTGTATCTGATATCCCCCTTCAGCAGTTAAAACAAAAAAAAAAAAGACTTATGAGATGAAAAGAAATAATGCCAATACTGTAAATGACAGACAAAGTCTCATTAAATGGCAAAGATATGTATACATGGCATATTGCCAGGGCAAAAGCAGTTCTTCAGCAGTTAAAACAAAAAAAAAAAAGACTTATGAGATGAAAAGAAATAATGCCAATACTGTAAATGACAGACAAAGTCTCATTAAATGGCAAAGATATGTATACATGGCATATTGCCAGGGCAAAAGCAGTTCTGACTATATTGATTTAACACTGATGTCACTTTACATGCACATTTTTTACATATGTATGTTTTATATTTATATTTATATTTATATTTATTATTATAATATTATATTATAATTAAATTATAATAATAATTAAATTATTATATAAAATAATATATAATATATAGTATATAAATATTATCTATTCATCTATTATATTATTATATTTATATTATATATTATTATATTATATATTATATTATATAAATATATATAGAATATATAATATATAAATATAATTAAATTAAATTAAATTATATTGTAATGTTATAATATTTCTAATTATTATATATAATTATATTTATAATATTTATATTTTATATTTATATTAATAATAAATTTATATTTATTTTATATACATATGTATGTTTTACATACACATACTTTAACACTGAGGCCACCCTGTGCCTTGGCCTGACTTCCATGTTACCGCTGGGTAGCAAACCAGATTCTGTTCTTGCCAACACAACACAGAAGAAACATTGGCTCAGGCAGAAGAGCAACAGGTTTAATTATTGCAATTTGAGTTTAAACCTGAAAATTGCTCAGCCACTGAAGCAGCATTGTTATGAGAGCATGCACAGGGAGATGCATGTCTCTGACCTCTCTCTGCGGCAAATCTATGTGTGGCCTGTAGGTAGTTCCCAATACCTTGGCACAGGATGAATAGTCAAAGGCCATCTTACCTGAAGGGCTGGAACAAGGACTGCTATTAAAAACACTGGTTGCAATGAGATTGCTGTGGCCTTAGCTGCCCTCTTCTATGGAGGTATCATTCTTAGCACTACTGCCTGCCAAAAGGCGTTGCCCTTGTCAAAACATTCTGAGGCCTGGTTGGATCTCTCATTTGGATCTAACGTAGGGTTTGTTAGCAAAGTCTAGATGGGTATGTAAAAAAGACAAATATGCTTCTTAATTTGCATAATATTGAATCAGGGATTAATCTGCTCTTTGCTCAGGGATCACATCTGCTCTTTGCTCTGTGATAGCTGGTATATAATGGTTGCGTTTCCTATTTCATATAGGGGTTTTGAGAGGGTTTCCTATTCCTCAGAAGGATAGTGGGACAGTGCCTGCCTAAGGGAAGACCAAAGTCTGCTAGGGCAGACCTATTAATCTGCCTCTGCACCTCACATACATTTTTTCCTTCTCTACAGACTACACCAATTTCCAGAATAAAAACCTGCACAGAATAAATTCAGAATAAATCCTTGCACACTGATTCTGTTTTTAACCACTGCATAGGAGTGACATTAATGAAGAAGTCGGGAGAAAGAAGATCTCTTTTCTGTTCCTTCTCCCTTTTTTAGATGAGAAGCTGTTGAGAGAAAGTTCCATATTGCTGCAATCCAAGGCAGAGTATCTTAAAGAATCAGTAAACAAAGTAGCCACTAAAATATTGTCCTCATTATTCCAATGCTTGCCAGCAAGGCTTTCTCAAATTTGGGCTACAAAGTTTTTCTCTGCAAACCTGGGATTCAGTTCTTGTATGAGGTTGCACATATTCTTGGAAAGATACGCACTCTCCAAGTGAATGATGCACCCTATGCTACTAGGTGGTCCTGTGTTAGAACATTTAGTTTGAAAAGTAATTTTGTTTCATTCTATTAAGAGAAGGATGGGATCTGCCATCATAGGAACAAATGAAAATGACAAGAGAACAAAATTTTAGATTGTTTAGTAAACAAGATACTTGCCAGCTTGAAAGACTGGCTATTGGCTTCTCCATCCTCCCCCAGAGGGATGCTAGGCATTCCTAGGGCTGCATCTTTCCCGTTCTTACTTTCACTCTTATTTTCACCATCCCTGCTCTGGAATACCTTACTTCCAAAACACCTTGTATCAACCACACGACACCACCAGGCTTCCTGGCTGGCTTTTCTTGTTATAATTTTCTACAAGAAATAGTAAAATTTCCTGAATTGTCTATCTTGAAATTTTATTTTTTTCTTAGCCTTCTTCACTTTGGTATTGGCATCATTAGAAGACAAAACATGATTCAAGACACAGCACTATGGATAAGAGGCTATTTGGGCTAAGGAGCAACTATGCACTCTTAATTGAGTGGGGATGGATCAGAGATGTGTTCTACAAGAGGTCTCTATTCCGTATGCCACTTGGACAATGAACAGGTCTGTGGCATTGAAGGGGATGGTTTGCAGCAAGCTTATCTTTGGCAATCATAACCAAGGTGTTTGGCACACTGGTTCTCTTAATTTTAACTGAATGGAAAATGTGGTCAAACTCCTTTATGGAAGCAAATAATGAAATAAGAGAAGTCTGTGCCCAAAGCAGAAAACAGAAATACTGCAGAAACCGCTTTATCTTTGAAATTCTAAAGTGGTGTTTTTTTCTGAGGGGGGTGAGGGATAACCATTGTTTAGTAATGTAGAACAAGGGCAGTGGGTAGAATACAGCTGTGGATGTTTGTTCTGGAAGCAGAAAGGGAAGATCTGCAGCAGCAGAGGCAGGAGCACTCAGAGAAGCATTGGCCCTGAGAAGAAGCCAAGACCGAGCTTCTTTTGAGCAGATCAGTGTTTGAAAAGACAAGCTTGAAAGTGTGCCCAGATGAACTGTTTCTTGTCTGTTCCTATTGTGCTCAGGGAAGCAAAATGACATGTACCTTCTTTGTGTGGAAAAAGAATTGTAACAAAGAAATATCTGACTCAAATCACAAGCTTTGCCACCTAATAGAAACTATTCTGCAAATCCCAAATGTTGGCTTATTATATTTAAAAGGGGAAACAATAAAATAGAAAGATGAGGGTAGATATGGCTTTTTCATTGGAATGGTCAACTGCATGAAAACCTTTTCTGCAACATGAATGATTTTTGTTGGAAATCCTTTCTTTGTGGATGTTTTTAATTTAACTAAATGTCTAACAAAGGTTGGTTTGACTCTAAGAAGAATGTTCCCATTCATGTTGGTTTAATAAAATATTAACCTAAATTTCCATGGCATGAATTGTCTGTAGGAGTAAACGTTCAAGTCCCCACTAGCTTCTTATTACATATGCTTGCTGGAGGACTACATCTCCCCTCAGCCTATTTCCCTGTGAGTTGCCTGACTTTGGGGATACACGTTCCTCCTGCTCCATCCCTGCACCCCATGAGAAAAAAGTCTTTGCAGAAAAGTCTTTCTCAGAAAACAATGTGTTCAAACCAATTTATGTTGAGTTGATGCACTAGGAAGCACTTTTTAGGCAATTTGTAATGGATTTTCAAGACAGTGGAGATATCTTCCTTCAATTAGAAATTTGAAAATTCTTGGCATTTCAAATCAGATATATTTCAGCGTTTCAATTTTGGAAAAAGAAAATAAGTATTTAACATGGGTTGTCCTGAGTTTGAACAAAATCTGTCTCTTTCTTGAGGGTGGGCATTTCAAGGTGTAATCCACATACTTAAATCCTAATGGTCCTCACCTCTGGTCTTCCCAATACATCTCGTATATTCTTCTCTGTTTGTCTGTAAGCCCTTTAGGGAAGAAAGCATAACTTTTGATAAGCATCTTCTGAGGCACCAGTAACGCTCCAAAAACAACATTAGCAGTAGTAATGATGCCATTATTAATCTCTCTCCTACTTCTCCCGTTTTTCCAAAACCAGTTCGTGTCATTTGATTTCTCTTTTAACCATATTGGAAGGAGACATCTGTAAGTTTAAAGCTGATGCAGAAGGTTGAAAAGAAAGTCTGTCAGTGTTTTTCAGCATTAACAAAAGCTGAATTCCAGGGAAGCGGAAGGCTTTTCTTCTTCACACACAGACGCTGACATTCATTCCAGATGGTGGGGACTGTTGCCCCTATTACCTGTTAACAAAGAGCTTCAAATCTGATGGAAATACCTAAAAATGAATTCATGTCTGAGTTGTCTTAAAATCTGCTGATGGTTCAGAGCGTTATGTAGATGACCCTGAGGCTGAGGATGAAAATACTCAGCTCCTACCTTCTAGGACAGTGACATAAACACTAAGAAACATGGGGCTCTCCTGTTTCTTTTGTTGGAAGCTGGTCCACTGTACTGAAATAAATGCAGGATTCTTGGCATCCAAGAAAGCAGCAGCCAAAAGCTTGATTTGCGAACAATAAGGGAAATGGGGAAGTGGCCTGTTCTTATCAGTATCAGTTTGGTGAAAAACTGTCTGTGCTGGATTTTTGACCTCTAACCAGTCAGTCTGTTTAGTTGGGGCTGCTGTTCAATTAAAATAAAGACTGTAGCAGTTGTCTTTTCCATTAGCATTTACTAGATCATCAAAATTGTTCAAGAAGGCACTTTTGTTGAGGAGAAACTACCCCAGTGCTAATACAAATAGGTCAAATCTGGTGATGATTTTGGACCCAAAAAAATTGAGGGGGAGAAGCTGAAATATTCCAGTATTTTCTGAGAAAGAATGTTACTTACGATTTTGAAATGGCTTTTGGATTTCAAATTGAGACATTTCTAGAAATTCAAAAGAATAAAAAAACCCTGCTTTTTAATATGTTGCATCTTTGGATATCAGATCCAGAAGAGTTTTAAGCAGTCTTCTTCACTCCTACAAAATCCTTTCTGCCCAAATCTGTTTCAAACTCATCTCACCTTCTGCGAAGTGCAGCCAGGCAGAATTTTTTTTCAGTGAACATTTGCTGAGAATGAAACATTAGGGGTAGGAATCAAACCTTTCTATAAAACTAGGTCAAATTTGCTGATGAGTTTAGACAAAAAAGAAGTTGCAAAAGAAGTTGAAATTCTTACAATATTTTCAGAAGTAAATAATTTGATGTCTCATTTTGAAACTCATTTCAGAGACAAGACGATGAACCTGGAAGTGGCTTTAAAAATAGACTACAAAAGGCAAGTTTTTTAAAAAACCAAAATGGAACTATTTCCCACCTGTTTTCAGTTCAACCATTGAACTGGAAAACCAGAATTCATTTGGGTGGTCTGAGCCTGGTTCTCTGGTTTCTGAAAGTGGCAAACAACCTCAGTAGGCATCTCTCGTAGTCAGAAATAGACAAATTTAGATGTACAATAGTTACTTTTTCTGACATTCATCCCTCTAAACTCACAGCAAAGCTGTACCTATGTGGTGCTCAGCCTCTGCCTTCTTCACCAGACTGACAGGAGCTTAGCATAGGTGAGATCTCGTTTACCCCACTCTCCAGGGGTCAGGTGAGCATGTCTGTCCCCAGATCACACAGAACAGAGAAGCCACTCCTTACCAGGCCAGGATCCCCTTCCTTACCCCAGCACCCATCTTCTGCTGTGGCCTGGGACCCTTGAATTTCCTCTGATTGATTGCTTTTGCTTAATGAAGTGTTTCCTCTAGCTCTATTCTTTAAAATAAAGCTGAAGCTGTTTCTGATGCTGCTTCTTAAAAGTATTTCCAGCTATTACAAGGACATCTCCAGAACAATCTTGGTGATGTAGTGTAAGCACTTGCTCTGGGGAGGCAGGTGGAGTTAAATTACATCTTTTGTGTTGTTCAGGTTAAAGATTTTGTTGCTTTGATGGGTTTTATATTCTATGCAGCTGATGAAAAAGCTGTAAGCAATTGAAACTTGATTCTCTTAAAACCTCTTGTATGCCTGTTAATGTTGAGTTTGCATAAGTTCGTATTTCAGATTGAGATTAAAAGAACTTTGTGAGGAAGTTCAGTTTTTACACTGTTTCCTGTACAGTGGGCTTTGCTAGTGGTGATACTTTTTACTAATGACACTACTAGTCACTCCAGCTCTGGAGTGATTTGTTTGTTCTAAAATGAACTAGACGTTACAAATATCTCATTTTTTCTTAATGGTTAGCATAAGACTTTGAGAAAAAATCCATTTCCAAGAGTCAGACTAGCTTTATCCATTGCATCAGAGGAGATCCCAGAGGTGATCATTTGGGAAAGGTTGTAAACAGCAGTAGAACTGGAAAGGGTTTGGAGGAATCCTTGCAGAAAAAGAGTCAAACTTCATTCTAAGAAGCGTTAATGGGAGTGTCAGGTCATGGATGTGAGAAGCGGATACTCCTGTTGAGTGCTGTGTCCAGCTTTGGGTATGGTACTTCCAGAACAGAGCAGGTCATTGGAAAGGGAGGCCATAAGAATGATAAAAAAATCATTTTATCTGTGATTTTTATCTGCTGAACTGTGGAAAGCATGACATGTCTGGATCAGTTTATGCAAAATGAAGGGAAACACAAAAGGGAACAAGACACAGTTCTTTTGGTATGTCACAGATGGTTATGAAGAGGAGGATGATCGGTTATTCTTTCTGTTTGCTACAGGGGGGACAAGGAATTTAATGGGTTGTGGATTTTTTTTCACATGGGTCAGTGATAGTCTCTGCATAAGTCCAGAAGGCTGAAGCATAACCAGAACACTAATTGCAATTGATTTACCTGCTTTTCACCTTCCGTATATTGTGTTAATCATGTTACTTCATGGTCTTACTGCTTAATCTTCCTCATTTTTGTAACAACCACTTTTATTCATTATTTCGCTAATTATTTACACTATTATTCATAATATGAATATTTGTCCTCACCCAAGATGTGTTGGAAAGTTTGCTTAAACTCACCTAGTTAACCAACCCTGTGTCATCATTCTTATTGTAGGGTGGCACTCATGGAGCTAATAAAAATGGTCCTACCACTGTGTGGTAAGTGATGGTTTGTACCACCTGAACCAGAGCATTGTGACACCATTGTTCCTGCTCCTTGGACTCAGATGGGCAGAGGTGGGTGTTCGACACCCACTGTACAGAGCATAGGTGTTTAAGATGTACAGAGGAACTGTGACATTCAGCAAGGTTTTTCATTATGCAGGGGCTCCCAGATCAGTGAGTTGCTCTCAGTATCAGCTGCTGAGCAGGGATAATTTTTAATTGCAGTTTTGGAGTTTGACACCTGAAGTAATTAGGGTCTACGTTCTGTCATAAGCCTGGTCCTGATGTTGAGCAATGAGAGATTTATAAGGATATGGCTGTAATAAAATAACAGATTATGCTTTTGGGGACACCTGTGTGATGAGGTTATAAGAGTAAGATTTTATGTACCTTTGTATTTTATTAGAGGCTCAGTCCTATTTAACATTTCACAAGGTAACATTCTACATGATAATTCCATTCATTATGCCCTTCTTGATTAAAATGTAAATAAAGGGGAACATCTTATTCACAAAATGAATATGAGAAAATTGGATTACAACTAATATAACAATGTTAAAGAACTGTTAAAAAAGCTAGTATTTTTACAAAAAAACACTGAAAAAAATGACAGATTGCATAAACCCACTGGAACAAAATAGCTCTATTCATGTCAATGAAAATCTTGTAATTCACTTCAGTGAAGCCAGGTTTTATTTGCCATTTCACCTCACATTATCTTATAATATGAAAATAAGTTTCTGCTACCTATATAACTAGAGAATTAGAGTACAAGATAATCTCCCCTGTAAAATGGCAGGCTTTTGTTCAAAATGTCTACATTCATTGGTTTTATCTGCCTTATCATCTCTTTTCCTCTCTGATGAGTGCAAACTGTTTGGGTAATTTGCTTTGACCAGATCTGTGTCTGTGAGATCTTAAGTGGAAAAACTATTTGCATACTTAAGAATCCTGAGAACAGAGAGTGGCATTATAGTTTGGGATTTGGTTGGGGGTTTTCATCCTCTGTGCTGGGCCAAGAGAGACACTTTACATTTATATGTAGCAATTACCATTCCTAATTTTTGTAATTAAACTGTCTTGTGAAAAATTTAACATATAAAATGGGGACTGCCAGGCCTAAGCTTCCTTGCTGTTTTCTTTCTTCATTTTTAACATACCAGCCCATAGAAGTTTGGATTCTCTTTCTCTCTTCTCTCCTCCTCTGACTTTTGTTCGAAGTTGTTTGGGAAAATATCTTCTCTCAAAAAATGGATAATTCATTGGAACTGATATGCAGAATACTAAGGGATTGCTTCCATTAGTTTTTTTAAATCAGTTACAGAACTTAAATGTCTTGTTCACACACATAAAACTGTAATAGAATGGAAACTGCAGCTGAACCTTGCGTCATTTTTTGATTGAAAACATCAGTACCACTAAAGAAGACTGTGAAAGATATTACTGACAAAAAAATAAATCTACACAAAAATGCATGCTGTAACAGAACTTGCTGAAAAATGGCCAGACATGTAAGTGTGTTCGACAAAATGCACAAATCCGCTTTCATGCAGCACCTTAATTCTGATGGCGAGAGTGATGTGCTGAATAAAACTGCATCAACACAGAGATATCAATAAAAAATAGCCATCCTCCTTTTACCTATGAAAACTTTTCTAAATAAGAATCCAAACAAGAACATGCCATTAGCATTTTTTTGTTTTCATTTTTATTAAATCATCCAAGTGCAATTTGGAGGCTGAAAGAGCAGCAATGTTAATTGGAAGTATTCTCTCTGCAAAAACTGCAAAGCAGAGAGTAATAAACTCAAACTGGAAGTGGCAGTATGTTTTTACTGATAATACTCTGCACATTTCATTACCCTTTCTGACCCTGGTGGTCAGAAAAATGTAAAACCTATGATTAAATATATAGGGCTTTTTATATTAAGCAAATTTTATGGATGTTGCTGATTGATAAGAACTGAAAGACATGTATTACCTTCCACTATCAGGTCCCCACTTTTTCACATGGCTGCGGTGGTCTTTAAAGAGTATGGGAATAAAACTTACATTTCTTTCTATCATCTCTTATGGTTATGTTTCAGATTATTTACAAACAAATATATATTAAATAATGCTTTGAACTTGTGTTTCTGAGTGAGATACTGTAGTTCTAGGAATTCTACTTCAGGATATTTTGAAGCAATTGCCAAATTATTACATTTTAGATTACAATTATGTTTAGTTAAATGCTCACAAAACATTTCCATAATGTATAAATATTTTATAATCAATTCCCATTATTAGTTACGTAGCATATGTAACTTCTTATGTGGATTTATGATGTAAGTAGTTTTACTGATATTAATTTCACAGTGCTTTGATTTTGTGGATTTCAGTAAAAGTGCTGTATTTGGCATGAATTTTTGGGAACATTAATTTTTTCATGTTGCACAGACTCAAGGAATAATTTGCTTGCTGGTCCTATGAAATAGAATTGGCTGTATTGGTACAAAACAAGATCTTATGTCCAGATGCTTTATAATTTCTATCTGTTTTTTAAACTATTGAAAAAGTGCAGTCTGCACATTTTTAGGGCAGAGAAATCTCATTACTTAAAATCTGCACTTCAAGAGAATTTAAAGTTATACAAATGGATTTTAAGTTTGATAAGAAAATTGATTGGAGATTGTACATTGTGAATACATTAGGTTTATAAAGACAAAACATGCATGAAGTGCAATTACTGCTAGTGTTGCTATATTAGTATGAATGTTAATAGCATGTTTGTTTTTGAAATGGGTTATGCATTCTGGTAAATGTCTGCTTGAATCTAGTCATCTGTGTATCACTTGTCTAAGTACTCTCATTTAAGATGCCATATCCCTTCTTGTAGCAATAAAGGGGTAAAGCAACATTAATATTAAATAATTAGAAAAACAAAAGGGGAATGATTAAACATATTTACATAATTGAAATAACACTGAGTCGCAGTGGGAAATCGGGACAATGTTGTCTCCTTTCAAAGTAATTCATAATTCAGATTTTTAATTATGGCATATTCATTCATTTAAAGATGATTCTGGATGAGAGGGCCACTAATGAAATACAATCATTAGCATCTAAACAAAGTAATTTAGAAAGTCTCCTTTCGGGGAAAAGATTTCTAGAACATCATCAATCACACAAGATATGCAAAAACAAGCAATTAAACCACACACAAGAACTACAACAACCTTATATATTAGTAATGTACACATGAAAACATAACTGATTACAATGATTAGAGTAGGGTAGTGTGGTTAATTTGTATGTTATGTAGCAATTTCGTGGAAGAATGTACCAGGACAGACACATCACACAACAAATGATTGCCATGTCATTGATATATGTTTTAAATATATTAATGTCATTGTAGTCAGTGCCAAGTTATCAATAAAAAATCCAGGGATGAGAATTCAGAACTGTGTTCTTCAAAAATGCATGACTCCCCTAGTATGAACCCAGGGCTATGATTTTGTTTTGGAGTTTTATTTGTTTGTTTCTTTTGGTTTGGGTTGTTTTTTTTTTTTTTCCCCTCTTTTAATTTGCATTGTATTTGGTTTTGTTGAATTGGCAAAATATAGGCTTAGGAAGATATTTCATGAGAGAAGCAGGTGTTGCATTAGTTTCTCATTAACTACCCAAATCCTGCTTTGGGCTTATAGCAACAAAGTGCTCATAGACCTAAATGGGTCAGTGATTTACAGGGTCTTTCCATATACACAATTACAATTCATTAAACATGCAGCAGCATTAAATGGATGGAGTAATTCTGCACAACTTTTAACGTCTGCGTGCGGTGTCCTGTTAAAGAGACACAAGAAGGCTGGTTTTAAACACCTTCTTCTTTGCGTTAAATTATAATCTAGTTGGAAACTGTACTATTTCTTCCTGTCATGTAAAGAAAAGGCAGAAATGGGGGGGGGGGGGGGGAGCATCCTGCTGTGGTGAGGCGGGAGCGGCTGGTGTAGCTGTGCTGCCTTTGATAACCACCAGGCTTAGAAGCCAAAATATGTTCTATTTGGTACTCAAAGGATAAAAATACTGGTTAATTTTCAACAGTGCTCCTTCATTTGACTTTACAATTTATAGCAGTGAACATTAATGCAAGAATAGCTTGGTCGAGGAGGAGTTTAAAATTAGAGCACCTCTTCTCATTAGCCCCAGCAGTCTGACCCAGGGTGAACTGAGAAGTAATTTGCCGCCAGATCCTCATTTTGCTTCTGTTATCACTCCTTGTAAATGAAGCGCAGCAATTTATTGTAGCACCTCAAGGAGTCAAGAACATAATGTGTAAAACACATACAAAAAAAATCTTTCTTCACATTCATTAACACCCAGCACATGGAGGCTGTTCACTTTTCACTCTAATGAAGGAGGGGGATCTTAAATCTAAAGCTTTCCAGCCTGTGAAGAAGGCCTCTTCAGGTCATTAGACAGAAGCTGAGTTGGACTGAAGAAAGGTCATTGACAAAAAAAAGGAGAACGGCAATATGATGAAAAATAGAAAATGGATAAAAGAAGAGACTTTAGAAAGCTCAGAGAATGGAAAGTACATTTTTGGCATCAGTGATCAACCCTTCTTGTCTCTATGTTCATTTTCTGTTGTCAGTGAAGAAAAGAATATCTGGCTTTTTATTTATCTGGGAATTGCTCTTGTGTTTGGTCAATTCTCATTTCATCACCCTTGATCTAACCTTGCAGAAAGCATTAATAGGTTTTTTTTAAGGGAGCTTTGTCTGCTGGCTACAAATTCAGCCCTTCATTTTGCTCTTTTTTATTAAAAACATGCAGTCTACTAGATTTTAATGTATTCTGATTATGTAACTGACAATTTCCCCTTAGGAAGATCTTTTGTCTCACTAGTCCTGATTAACACTTTGGGTTTATAGCTGTACATTAGCTCCACATTCAAGAATATTAGGAAGCTCCTATACATAAATTCATTTATACTGGTAATAGACATAGAGGAACTTAAAGGGGAGTTAGGAGAACTGCCTGAACGTGTGCTGAGTGAAGAGCTGGAGGATACCTGAGCCAAGAAGCATAGAAACTCAGAGAAAGTACTGGGTTTTTTTATTTATCCAGTTTCAAGGGCAGAAGGGTTGAATCCTGCAATTCTGTGACAATCACTGTTAAGTGATTTTATTTTTTTTTCCTACAGATGCATATAATTTGCACTAATATCATCAGGTTTTGACATGTACAAGTATTGTGAGAATAAAGATACAACAAAGTAGTCTTTTTGTGTGTGCTACCATTTTTGCTGCTATGGACAAGCAACTATTCTTTTTCTCATCTTTTCTTATGTTTGCCCACATCCCATTGCTGGATCTTCCCTTCCTTTGCACAAGCTAATCTCATAAATTAGAGTCTATATATTTTACAGTAAATGCTTTCCCATTTAGTTAACAGCATGAGACCATTATCTTGTGACAAAACTCTGTTCCAGTGAAGTCTCTTCATTAAATAAGCAATCATCCTTTACATACAATGGAAACTGGCATTAGTAGTATATAAATACACTATGTTAAAAAGCCATCATTTAACAACAACATGACCTACATCAAACTATGCCTTATTCTCCTAATCCTTCTGGAAACTGATATGTAGTTACACCTCTTGGATAGACTTAGACCAAAAAAACCCCAATACAAATGAGCTGTCAAACTATTAAGCATACCAAAGAGAAGGTAGAGATTATTTTGGAACTCCACAGGGGTTTGGTTTTACTTTTCTCTAAGAAGCACCCTCGTGAATTATGCATGCAAATAATGCTGCAAACCGCTTTATTTGCTGCTGAGCTGGAACAGCAGGTTGCCCAAAACTAATTCTTTGCAGTACCCCCAGTTCTGTCAGCTTTGTTTTTGAGCTGCTGTCTTGATATTAGATTGCAATAGTCTTTTTAACCCAGATAGCTTGGCAGATAGAGGTTAGGGAGCTGTCAGATGAATGGTCAAGCAGGCAGAGCCTCTGGATTGCCACCACTGAAAACCATGTTTAGGTGAAGAAGGCACCAAACTTCCCATATCCATTCATTAGGAGTTAGAACAATTTGTTTGCCTTTGTAAGGAGTTGGTTTCACCTTACTCCTGATTATCAAGAGGAGTAGAACTAAAGGGAATAGACTTGGGGTCTTCCAAAAACCTTTCATGTTGAGCAGATTTAAATAGCATGCTGCATCTCATGCTGCTACTTATTCTGTGCATCCCCCAGGTCCATGAACACTTCAGCACAGCTGTTCATTGTCAGAGGCATCCTGACACCAGTTTGGCCAAGGCTTTCAACAAAGCACACATGCACAAGTATTTTGTGTGGTCAAATAAAGTGCTTCTCCAGCATCAGTTTTTTTCTTCTTTGACAATATTTTCCATAGAATAGTTACATTTTTTGCCTTTTTCAGGCAGTGCTGAAATTATAATTGTTGCTGGAATTATAATTTTCTCTGGAAAACATCCTACATCCTTTTGCTTGTCTGGAGCTCAGCAGAGCACATAGCCCTGTTGCTGAGCCCAAAGGAGTATGTCCTGGAGCACCAGATGACAGAGCTCAGCTGGCTGGAGGGAAGAGAGTGGATGTTATCTCTATCTTACCTAAATTTCCGGAATAGCCAGCTTTAATTAGGAAACCATCATGTTCCAAATGCTATTTACATGGCTCTGGATGTTTATATCACTTTCTATAAGAAGATAATAATAACATGACAGCAGCACTGATATCTGATCAGTGGTGAAACAGGACATTTACAAGATCATACAGCATAGAATCATTACAGACAATCCCAGAATGAATTTGAAGTTGGGGTGCAGTGTCCACACATCCAGTCCCTCATCTTGGCTAGGCAACATTTAGCTTAAAAAAGCCCCAAGGCTTCCCTCCACGACTGGAAGTCCCTTTTGCTCCATGGGTAATGGGGATGGAGGAAAGAGGTCACATTGCACCTTCACGCCGGGAGCCTGGAGATATCACAAATGGGTCTTTCAACTCTGAAGGGAGGTGCTTGTGCTTGGTGTTGTAAGTACCATGGCTAGTTATGAGTCTAAGTTATTAAAAACTCCCCAAACTATATATCTCTGTTTTTTTCCCTATTAAAAGGTACAAAAGTTACCTGATGTTATTCAGAGAACAGTACATAGCTGCTGTCCCTGTTTATCAATGTTTGGTTTTTTTTAAATACCCACTGAACATTGTGATCTGACACCTTTAAATAGGTGTGATATTTATTCATAACTCAGTAGGGCAAGGCTGCAGCATTCTTTTAGCTGATATTCAAACCCCATTACTTTATTTTCTTCAACCACTTCTTACTTTCCTAAAAAATAACAAGACAGTTCACGTAACTTGTGCCTGAGACATATACTCATTTCTGTAGGTATGAGTGGACTACAGCAGCTCAGACAATAATTACCAATGTTGAATTAGGAACAGCTCATCTCATAGAATATTTACGTATTGAATAACAGTACCTTAAAACCAGCCAAACAAAATGTTTGAGAAAGGAGGGACCGACTAGTTTCGAAGTCCTGAAACCTTTGTTCAACAGGTATCCAAATGAAAGATTTTTGCATTTATTTGAAAATACTCAAGAAAATGTCTCAAAATTTCACTTGGGAAATTCCTTGGTGGTGTTTAGATCTTTCCTTTCCTGTCCTTTTATTTGAACTTAATGAAGAAAAAGGAAGAAGGGAGACAGAAGACAAAACTTACCAGCTGTCGTGGTTTAAGCCCAGGACGTAAATTAGAACCACGCGGTTTCTACTCCCCCCACCCCCCCCGGAGGGATGGGGAGGAGAATCGAAAGAATGTAACTCCCACGGGTTGACATAAAAACAGTCCAGTAACTAAGGTATAACACAAATCACTACTGCTGCCACCAATAATAATAATGATAAGAAAAATACCAAGGGAAGAGAATACGATACCGCCCGCCGGAAAAGAGCCCGACAGAGAAGAGGACGTGCCCTTCCAGGTAACTCCCAGTTACATCCCTGGGCATGACATGCTGTGGTATGGAATACCTCTTTGGCTAGTTTGGGTCAGGTGTCCTGTCCGTGCTTCCTCCCGGCTTCTCCTCCTCCCTGGCAGCGCATGAGACTCACAAAGTCCTTGGTCAGGGTAAACATTCTCACCAGCAACTGAAAACATCGGCTTTATCAGTATTATTCCCAGGCCGAAAGTCAAAACCACAGCACTGCACCAGCTACTAAGAAGGAGAAAAACTGACTGCTGCTGCTGAACCCAGGACACCAGCCATAACATCTATTTTTTCATAGTCCAGTTACATAAAAAGACAGCATTTCCGAAGGCCAAATTATTTTCATGTAACAGTCTTGGTCTTTTTAAGGTCCAAAATACTTGTACTGTAAACTACCAGTGAAGTCCTAGGGAGAGAGCTTTCTCATATCATCAAATCATCTTCCAGGACTCAGTGGTTACAGGTATAAAAGCAATTATTTTGACAGTGCATATTCTAATCGTGTAAGTATGTACATAAATCATTTATGTGAATACTTGTTTTAATTTTCTTGTACAATCCTTTCTAATCCTTGCCTCTATTCAAGCCTCCTCTTCCTGCCGTTCTCTTTTCATCCAGCTTTGTTTTACCACATTTTTTACTTACCTTGAGATTTTAAACAGTGAAAGCTGTCTTCTTTTCTTACAGAGAGCTGGATACAAAGAGCTTTTATGCTGATTGTCACCCCGTGTGGCGGGGAAGGAAGAGAGAACTGGGAGAGGTGAGCCAACAGAGGCACAGAATGGGGAAATGGTCCAGCGCCTGCCCCCTGTAATTCACAGACTATTTTAGACACCAAAATTGTGACAGCTTGCTCTTGTGATAAAGATGTTAACAAGAAGAGAAAATGACATTAATTTAATCTATTCTTACAGGTCATGCTGAAATGAGACTGTGATGATACAAAATTATAATAATAAATATGGTAGTAATTTCACAATTCTTTTTAGATACTGTTCACAATCCTTTCACATGCAAATGTCCTATCCCGTCCTTCATGACAGTGATTTTTGGTGCCATCCAGACTCTAATTCAGCATCTTCTAATGGTTGATTCCATAATTACTTTATACGGCAAGAACAATGTAAAATACTATCCCAGATTAGGATCTCAAGATGGCTTTACTTTTATTGCTCTTTCCCCTGGGCCTCTAGGAACATTTCAGATTTAGACATTTGCCATGTTTTCAGAAGCAAATTAGATCATTAGCATTCTCAGCTCATAGTACATTAATAACCAGAGTCAAATAGTTTACAACACACAAAGTATTGTAAAAAAATAAATTGAAAGGTATTTTGGTACGAATGAAAGCGGTGATTTTGATTTGTTGGTATTTTCAGTAACAAGACAAACCTGACATGTTAATTCCTAGATCCTGAAATGTTTGTGGGCAAATAATTATTTAAATCTGAAAGGGATTTAGTTATTTAAAATTCAGCATTTTTCTAAGTAAGTTCCTTATTCAGGCAGAGAAATACCATCTGTTCTAGCAGTAATTCAAACAGCACTAATAAAATTATCAAAAAAGAAAAAAATCTAATCTAAAATTACAATTTTAATCTAATTCTATATATGAGACAGTGTCCCTCTTTTTTTCCAGATTAGTTTATCCCAGGATGAGTTTTGCTAAGCAGTGTTTTTGTTTTACACTGGAAGGAAATGGCAGCATCTCTGCTGAACAGAAGATGCTGAGTTGCACCTTCCAGGCAGGAGGAGCATTAGTCTGATCACTGATGAGCCCTCATAGTGTAACTTCAGCAGCAGCATCCCCACCATGTGTTTTGTTAAGTTTACACTTTCTGTGTAATCTGGTAGATACAGAGGGTGGGGCTCAGCCTCTGCATCCTGCTTAATAGCCTCAATTATAGGTGAAAAAGCACACAGTATGTAAATCAGTACACACTAGATGCGATATAATTACAAGGTCAGCGTGGACAATGTTTTGCTGAAGTGCTGCTTTAAGTGAATAATTTCAATGATGAAAGTGTATTTTTTCATATTTGAGAGCTAATGTATTGAAATGGTCTTTCAGAAACATTGCTTCAATTGCAGTGTAATGTTTGACAGCAGAGAAATATTAACAGCCAGATTTCCCCAACTTCAGCACTGAATACATATCTCAGTAGGTAATGCGACATGTAGCTACCCATAATTGTACTAGGATTTGAAATACAGTGCTCTTAAATTTGGGATAGGCAGTCATAGATGATTCTATGATTCTATGATACTGAAGAGATTTGACAGTCGTAAGCAAAGATGGCAAGTGAGCAGTGTCTGTTCACCTGGGATGTTGAAAGCACTGTAGAAGAGCACTGAAGAATAATGTAGTTGGTGGGCCCTGGCCCATGTTCCTCCTTGAGGAGCAAAGTCTCAGGACGCCTATACGGATTTTGAAAAAGATGACTACATTTTTCTGTAGACAACATTAAATTGATTTCAACTTAACATAAGTTATATGTAACGCATTCAATTTTGCTTTTAGCTAATGTTAGGATTTACTTCAGTTAACAGCTTCACTGACTTTTATCAAGTCAGATCTCACCTGACATATTCAAGCAGAAATTGTCAAGTTATTGAATGTAAGTGCTTTTAAACAAGTTTTACCAGACTGTTGCAGAAAGGTCCTTTGCTCTTCTTTGAAGAACCAATTCTTTCTATAAAATGTTTAAGCATCAATTTGTTCTTTCATGTAAGTGTAAAATAGGTGATTCAGTGAAGAGCTGCTTATGGGCTCATATGCAAAATGATTTTAAAGGGGTTACTTTTGTGGGAGAAATGCATACAATAATGGAGAAAAGTAACAGTCAAGAGTCATGACACAAAAAGAAAATCTGGCAAGATTGTAACAAAAGCATAAACAAAAAACATTAACTGTACCTAAATAACTCTGTGTTCATCTGGCATATATGAGCGCAACACATTTCATTATCTGCAGCTGTCTTTTTCGTCATTGTGATTTGTGATGTGAAGACTATTTAGATTAATTTATCTTCGTAATTCTGATTTATTTAGATATGTTTAATTAAGATGATTATTACCCAATAACTTCTACTGAACACTGCAGTTACTCATTTGCTTGAGTTAATTTTTTGTCCTGTTCCATGCAGATTATTTCTAATTTATTATGAAATTCAAGAAAGTGAGCATCTGGGTAAAAAACACGTTTATCAGCAAGGGCCTGATTTACTACATGTAAGTACCATTATTCATTACTGTCATTATAGTGCAAAAGACTTGACTTAGCCTTTCAAGTAACACCTTTTGTAACTAGATGGAGAAGGTTAGGAAGAAATACAACTCATTTCTCTATTCAAACCAAGGGTAGCAGGAACCATTCCCAGAGGAAAGCAGCAAGTGTGACCTGGGACCTTTCTTTCTCTCCCTGCTCCCCATTTGCACTTTGCTGTAGTGCGATGACATTTCCTTATGCTTACCTGGCTGGGAGAGCAAAAGACCAAGCCGTGCAGGAAGCTTTATCAGACCTTGTGGTATAGCTACTGTTGGGCATGTATTATATATACTGTGACGAATATCATGAAATTAAATGGATTAAATGTCACAGTATAAACCAAATTAGTTTCAGCTATAAGAAGTCTGTGGAATGTTTCCGCTTTTGCAAGAAATGTTGACGGGAAATGCTTTTTATTTAATTTATTTTCTCAAAGTAAAGCTCCCTGATTTTTCATACAAGACAGACATTTTTGAGGTAAAGAAGAAACCCTTCTTTTAATCAAAAGAGAAAAATGCATATAATGAATTGTCATTGTTTTCAGATTAACTTGCTTTCTGCTTCATCTGTTTGGTCAGGAAATGAGTATATTATGCACTGTGATTGCAAACAAGAGTGGTGACACTGACGAAAGATAAAGCTAACTGAGCAAGGCCTATGCTGCCCTATGGCCCAACCAGTGCGAACAGCCACTCCCTGGAAAACATCCTGATGGCATCAATATTCCTCTCTGCATGGCAGCAGGACCCACACTCTTCCCAGCTGTAACTGCGTTGCAAAAAGGAATACGTCTGGATGCTTGATTTATTAATACATTTGGATGAACAAATTTCAAAAGAGTCCTGTTCCCTTGTTGATACCAGCCTCCTCCAGATGGGAGAAAATAATCGCTTAAAATAATAGACAGCATTAGAGCAACAGTAAAACACATTCGCCACATAAATGAAATAATTGTAATCAGTGAGTAGGGTTATCAGTCTAAGAGGATTTCAGTGAATAGGTGAATTCTGTGTATAACATAATCAGATTGTCAACACTGTTTAGTCCAGTCCTACTTTTATTAATTTCCTGGATTTTCTGATTAATTTAAATCGTGGTTAATTGAGTAATGAAACATGCAGGAAAGTTCAGCTAGAAGAAAGATTTGCTAGAGACAATTTCCACTTGTTCTTGTTATTACAAAGTTCACTAGATTCAATACACTAGTAAAAAGTCTGAATGTATTAGAAGAAAAACGGTATTTTTGACTAAGGAGTGCTTATATTGTGAAGCTACTTTAAAAGGTTCAGTAACACCTAGTGCCAAAGCCCTAACGCACCAGTAAGATTGGTTTTCTAAGTTATACAAGATACAGAAATCTGGTGAATTTCCCAAGGGTGAATATCCAACGGCTGGGAGAAAGAGATACCTCTTTTACAAAACACCTTTCCTTGTGATCGTTTTATTTGCTGATACCACTGAGTGACAGTGATGAAAAGCCAGTAGTGAAGAAAAGTTTATTATATTATCCTTGTCCCCCAGCTTTTGTCTTCTCCAAGTTCAGTGATCTTGTCTGGGGCCAAAGAACCTATTCATGCTCAATTAGGCTCAGCCCAGACACAGGAAAAGAGCCAGTTCTTGCAGGCAGGGGAAGAGGCTTGTCATGGTGGGGAGGACAGCAACAAATATCGCAAAATGAGACAAAGAACATCTGTTTGTGTAGGGTGGGGAGGCACGTGCACCCAGAAAGAAACTGGCATCCTCATGGCAATTGTAAATGGACCCTGCAGTTCAGCAGGTTGATTAACTCTTTGCTGGAAATATTGTTCTTGGTCATTAATTGTGATCTTACTTCTTGTCCAGACTTTTTTGTGAAAACTTAATCAGGCTTAAAGAATAGCCTTTCCAAGTATGCAGCTGCTTTTTCTTTATCTTACTATATATTCACAGACTGGTCTTAACAATGCCAGCTATAAAGTGGGTAGTAAGAAACAATATATTTAACTGGTGCTCTGATAAAAGAAACCATCAAAAAAATTGTAATTCTTTGAAATGGAAGCTGATGAGGCAAAAATGGACAATCTAAATAACATCGCTCCAAATGGTAGAGGTGGACAAACGACACTAGAGTACATTATTCCACTCCACTGGATGAAGTGACTTTCAAGGACTGATTAGCTCCATGTCTGAGAGGGTTAGCCCCCTGCCTGTTATAACAAGTGCCTATGAAAGGGAGAGCTGATCCGACAACTAGCTATGCCAACCGTGAAGTTATTTCAGTACTTTCTCTCCTAACAAGTTGATTAATCCCATCATCATTTTGAAAACCTATTTTATGTTGAATAAATCATTTTCTAATAAAGAGCATTTAGGAGGTGTAAAACTTTGACTTCTTCTCAATGATGCTATCAGTTCCTCTGCAGATTTTACCATTTCTGGCTCTTTTCAAGTTCTCTGCAACAAATATGATTTTCTGTCGCTCTGACTAAAAAGTTTTATTCTTAAAATGTAGCCTTTAATATCCTAATGACAACTTCACATGATGAATATTCAGCAGTGAAGACAATGTACTGATTTTGCTGTAAACACTAATGTTAAATTCCTTTCTTATTTCTACTCCTTCTCCTCATTTTTCCCCTTGCTACTATTATTAAGCCAAACATGACATAAACAAATGACTGTTGCCTCTTGGGCCACAAGACAAATACATTACTATGCACAAGGGAAAGCTCCAATAAAATGTCTTGCATTTGCAACATCACACAATAATGTGGACCATTTAACAGACTGTAGACAGCCTGTGAGGAAGAAAAAGGGCTCCAATTAGCTAGAGAAAGTGCTCCTTTATGTACTCAGAAATGCAAAGATTTGAAAAATACAAAGCTTAACATTCAGTGGAAATGCAATAAGGCAAATTGTAAACATCACAGTAAGTATTTTGTTTTCATGGGATAGTTCCAATAATGACACAACATTAAAAACTGTCCTGAAACTCAGAAAAAAGATCCAAACAAAAAGACAAACCTATACTTTTTTATAATATAGGTTCAGGTTTTCACATATATTTAAATACAAATTGCTTCTTAGGACAAGGCTATTTTGTAATGAGAAGCTGCTAGCTTAATAATTTAGAGGAGATAAAACCAGACAAAATTAATAAGTAGAATCTTGAGGGAAAAGAGTACACTAGTAACAATCAGAAAGATTGAAATCCCTGTATTGTAAATAGCTAATAAAACCATGTGGATCATACTCGTCCCTCGGAATTTGGAAGTAGAGATGTTCTCACTTTAGCTTTCAGATGGAGTCGCTTTGCCTGCACTAAAAAAAGAGGCCCTTTAGCTGACAGTAGCTGTGAACCCTTGAAAAATCTCCTGTGGGTATTCCAGTTAAACAATGCTTCCCACTCATGAGCACAGTGTCTGCCTATGTATTGAGCGAAAGGTTGGTTGGTGAAGAGGTGACTAGCTGGTCAGGCTGGCAAAGTTCAGTCTGCCTGGAATATGAGGCCCAGTACACGTGAAGGCTCCAGGTATTTGTGCAGAGCCCTTCTCTTGGTAGGAATGAGAGTTTCATCCTTTAGAAGGTTGGAGATATTCAAGGCCCGGCTGGACAAGTTCCTGTGTGATGTACTCTAGGTTACCCTGCTCTTGCAGGGGGGTTGGACTAGATGATCTTTTGAGGTCCCTTCCAACCCTTGGGATTCTGTGATTCTGTGATTTATTGTATTTCTAACATTTTCCCCAAGCACAGAAGATATTTTTATGTCCAAAGGGACAGTAGTTTATCAGAGAGCAGTTTGGATGACAATATTGCAACCACCCATTGAGTTGATGGGTAGAAAAGGCAGATCTGAATTTTGAAGAAACACCAAGCACAATTCAAAGGTGTAGCTATAAAAGATATTCCTCTTGCAGAGAAAGGCCTTTTCTCATATGGGCACTGCAATGATAGGGAATGTGCCCGTGAACCAGAGTGGTTAAGTCTACACCGTTTATAAGCCAGAGAGAGAGAACTGTCTTTTTGGTGAGGTCATGGAAATGCGAAAAGTGGAATAAGTGCATTTCTAACTTCCTTGCTACCCCCTGCACTTTTACAGATCTTTGTGTTTCAGTTTTGGAATTTATATGTAAATAATTGCATTTGTTTGTCTTAACAGTGGTTTCAAGGTGGCTGATGATTTCACCAGTGATTTCTGGTTGTGATGAGCCTTAAGATTGTGGTCTTGAGGCAACTCTGAAGCATATTGCTCCAAGGAGCGGACAAGGTAATTTCAAACACCTTCCCCAAACTACAAGTCAGCAGTAGTACTACAGAAGTGGCTGTAAAGGAACAACCTTCTGGTGACCGTGGAGAGCCAGGAGAAGGTATCCTGGCTGAGAGAGGTCATGATATGAATTTGTGAACCTCATGGACTCGAGACGTTCATCTGCAGTTATTTCAGTTTTGCCTCAGTTTGCATAAGAGGGTATTGCTGAATTTCTCTTTTTCAGGAGGAACAAAGAGTGTGCAGTACCAAGAAAGATTTTTTTCTCTGCTACTGCTCCCACATCCCCTGGTATGAAATTCTGAATCCATGCCATGCTTTATTGTAAAGTCCAAGCACACAGGTTCTGTGTGCAATTACCTTGGAACAAGGCTGGTATCCTTTTTCCTCCCTTTTTTCTTATAGTTATCAGAAAAAGCCTCATACACACAGGCATCACAACCCACAGCCTGGACTCAGGTCTGCCCTCTGCCTAAGGGAATTCAAGCACAGGTTTCCGACAGTCAGAGTTATCAGTCCATACATGGAGTAGGGGACAGTGCAAACTTTCTGTCTTTTTCTGAGACATTCAGTTCTGTAGGAAGATCTAAAGGATCCCTGGGACTGGGAGGCAGGAACAGAGAGACAGGACAGCTCTTCAGCCCAGTGCTTGGAATGTCCGCTTGCGAAAGATGAGAGTCCAGATTTCTTCCCTTGGCTCGGGACTGTCCGAGGATTTTACCCAGTGACTGTTTAATGTGTCCTTTGCACGCTGATGAAAACAGCGCTTGCTGCTGCAGGTTTTTTTCAGTAACCCTTGCAAATAAGAAAGCTGCAACTCCCTTAGCTCTTCTGAGTGAATCAGAGCCTGCCCCACACACCATGGCGACAGGGCAGTCTTTGCATCATGAATATAGACGAATCAGACTTTTGTAGCAGAGACTGAAACACGCACATTTTTGACTGACACAGTGTACGGTATTGTGAAAACTGGTTCATCTATTTAGATGTTTCGTTACATTTTCTTGTGATACTAATATCAGTAATGCAGAGTAACACATCTGTTTAATTTTTTATTAAATAAGTGAATCAGAACACTGAATACTAAAATAGTAGAATAAATCTATGAATGTTATTAAAAAATGAAAATTCCTCTTTTTTTTTTTTTTTTTTTTTTTTTTTTTTTCTCTACAGAAATCTCTGTGTAGGGTCTTTTTAAGGTATCTGATTAGTTAAGTAAGATATTATTGACCTGAGACTGTTTTATGGTATGTATGTGGAGATGTTCCATCAAGGGCTACTTTGCATTTTTAAGATCTCATATTCTTAGCTAGCCTTTTTCAAGGCATGAGCACACCTAGCTAAATACATATCTGGAATTACAAATTTGTTTCATTTGCCCCATCTCATTCTTCTTAAACTGGAGGAAAGAAGCACTATCACAGTAATAGCAATGACTAGAAAAGAAGAAAATAAAAGCTGAAAGTTCTAATCAAAACTGTAATCAGAAAGATGACAAATGGTGAAGATTATTAAATTTTCTTTGCTCCCTTGATGAATTTAATAAAGAACTAATCAAAGATCATTAGAAAGCTTTTGTGCTTGGTGTGCATTGTAACCAGATTGCAGTTGGAATTTATGTTTTAGTAGTTATCTAGGATTGAATTGAACCTGTAAATATAAGAAAGAGATATTTTTAGGATTTTTCTCTGAAAATATTTATTTTAAAATGTCAAACCATTGTATGTTGCTTCTACACTTTACACAGTAAAAGTAGAGCATCTTTCACTGTGGTTAGAAATTTGAAAATTAATATCAGTGTTTACTTTGAATTTTCTAATGATCTTTGATTATTTATTCCTTTAGTTTTCAGAAAATTAGAAAAGAGACATCTATTTCCCAGACAATTATGTAAGTATTCCGATTGCTAGGACTACTGACAACTTGTAGGGTGCCATAATAATATGGAAATTCACCTTTTGCAAATCTTCAGGGTTACTTTAGTGTTCTTAAATTTTAAAGGGTGCTTTTCAATCTCATTTTCATATCCCCTATTTGGTGCAGGTGTAATAATACTTATTAGGTACAGTAACTGAAGGTGCTATAGTATGAGCCATCTTATTTTTTTCTCCTCTGACTCTTGATATCTGCAGTCTCAGGTTGGATGATGAAAGAGATTTTACTTCTCTCCTTCTGGTCAAGTATAACTGAAAGGGTAACTAATTCTTGAATATGCTGGAAGAACATGTACACATCAAATACCTAATTTATGGATAAAGAGAGTAATGGTATGAAGAAAAATATTTAAGCTCTTTTTAAAGTAATTCTTTGTACATTCTATTTAGCTGGTGATTTATAGCCAACTGGTTGATTATGACAGGAGAGAGGAGCTATTGATTTCATTTCCACTTGCCCTTTGTGTCACCTGGGCAGTTTCTTTCTCCCTCCTTGGAAAGTGCTTACAATAGTGTGCTCATAATACCTGACCTCAACATCTCATCTGTTTGTCTGCCACTGAATAGAGTTTTGCTCTTACCATTGCTTTAGCATTTGGGGAGATTTCTTGCAGTAATGTGTAAATATTATACTAACTAAAGAATTAAGAGTTGTGGATATGGTGTTACAGAATAATGTGGGATACAAAGTGGCCTAATATGACACTTCATCATTTCTCTGGGAACCACACGGATATTTAAAGCAAAATTATCAAGACTGTGAAGGACACATAAAAATTTATTAGGGCACTCTGGCAAGAAACAGCAGAAGACTAACAAAAGAGGTAAGCATGTCCCCTACAATGGAATCTAACCTACTACAAATCCAGGCATTACAAATCATCACGTCAGAAATCCTTATTGTCATTACTAAATTGGATGGTACAGCTTGTGTTGGGGTTTTTTGAGTTAGGATGTAATAGTATCTGTATGTGAAAGGAAAATTTTTAAAAACATCAATTTGCTACCCCAAAAAACAAAGGCTACTTTAAGTCTTATCCGACTCTACTGAAAGGAATGAGTGATTCTCATTGATAGTGGTGATGTGCACAAGACTCTTAAGGTATTTATTATGACATGATTATAGTAATTTTGGAGTCACTACTTTTTCATGCAGTGAGACCTATGGACATACATGCAGAAACAAAACAGCTTTTCAGGTGCCCAGAAAGAAATAACAGTATCATATTAAAGATGCACCTATATCGTATTGTTTGAAAGTGCAGTGTCCAAAGTATGAATAGACTTTTCAATAGAAAAATTGTTAAGAAAAATAGGATGTTAGCCTCCAAAATAAGTGCATGATAGTTTCAGGAATAACTACTTCCAGGACTGGGAAGATGTGGGATAAGTATCAGAAGGCAAAGTTAGCTTTGGCTTGATTCCACATTATTGAGAAATTGAAAGTGAGAGATAGCTTGGCCTCTGTGAATTAGCAGAGGATGTAAATTACTACCTGTGTAATGAACAGGTCAGTAATTTCAAAGCTAATGTAACTCGATCACATCATCAAATCTGCAGACATTGGAAAATAGCAGATAATGGTGAAATTCTAGCAGAAGCACCTTCTGGTGTTCAATCTGCTTAAACTGTAATTGTCTGCCAAGCAATAAATCATTTCAGTCTTTTTAATTATGAAAGAGCAGATTTTCGAGTGTTACAGACTGACTTTCTTTGGATGTTCAAGGACAGGAGCAGCCCTTGGCCCTTCAAGCTATGGCGTGCAGAGATGTTTGCACCCACACTCCCTGCTTTGCCTCCCACTGGGAGCAGCCCTAGGCTTAGTCTGTGCAGGGCACAAGTCACAGAGGTACCTGTGCCGTGACCACTGCTTGGATTCCTTTTTAGTGTTTTCTAGAAGTACTATTAAATTTAGTACCCAAGCACCAGCATTTCTGCAAGTGTCCTCCAAAAACATAGAATCATGGAATTGTTTAGGTTGGAAAAGACTCTTAAGATCGAGTCCAACTGTTAATGTAGCACTGCTGAGTCTACTATTAAAACATGTCCCTACCACATTTACACACCTTTTAAATACCTTCAGATGGGCTTTGGCCCTCCTAATTTTCCCCCTGCATAACCTCATGACATCCTTGTAGTCCTCCTGTGTTGCCTGCCCCTTCTTCCAAAGGTCGTAAACTCTCCTTTTCCCCCTCCTGAACTCCAGCCAAAGCTCTCTGTTCAGCCAGGCCCGTCGTCTTCCCTGCGGGCTCGTCTTTCTGCACGTGGCGACAGCCTGCCTCTGCACCTTTAAGATTTCCTTCTTGAAGAAGGTCCAGCCTTCCTGGACCCCTCTGCCCTTCAGGACTGCCTCCCAAGGGACAATGTCAACCAGGCTCCTAAACGGGCCAAAGTCTGCCCTCTGGAATTCCAAGGTGCGGTTCTGAGCCCTCCTCACTTCAGGAATCAAAAACTACCATTTTGTGACTGCTATGCCCAAGATGGCCTCCAACCATCACATCACACACAAATCCTCCTCTGTTTGCAAACAACAGGCCCAGCGGGACACCTTCCCTAGCTGGCTGTCTCACCAGCTATGTCAGAAAGTTATCATCCACACACTCCAGGAACCTCCCAGACTGCGTCCTCTCTGCTGTCCTGTATTGTATTTCCAGCAGACATCTGGTAAGTTGAAGCTCCCCACAAAAGCAAGGGCCAGCAGTTGGAAGACTTCTCTCAGCTCCCAGAAATACCCTATAGAATATTTTGTCTGCCTCTTCATCCTGGTTGGGTGGTCTGCAATAGACTCCCACCATAATATCAGTAGTGAGGAAATGACCAGATTCGTGTTGGCAGAATTCAGCACAGTATGTGCCATTTATGCTTGTTTGCAAATTACTTGCATACCCGTGTTCACCATATGGCACAGTACTACAGAGAAGGTTTTAGAGAGGCACATTTTTGGTTTTCTTTCCCATGAAGAAGGAACCCTCATCTGGAGACAGGGTGATGGTTTATGTTGCATGGATCTAGGAGGCATGGAGTGAAGCAGTTAAACATGTGTGCAGCTGCATCATATCCCTGTGTTTCCTATAACATGCCGAGTGAAAAGAAAGCTTGTGTCGAGAATGGCTCTTGTTGTTGTACCAGGACTTACAACATGAAATCCTGCCTGCATAGCACAGAGCTGTTGTATGGCTCATCCAAAAGACACCTGAGTATATTCCCAAGAAAACACAGTTAAACTTGATTTTATAGTTCAAAAGAGCATTATCCTCAGCAGTGTTTCAGTGACTAATTAACATTACTACAAAAGCATCATACCTCATTTCAAGCTTGAATTTGCCTTGGTCCAAATTCCAGCAGCTGGAGCTAGTTGCACCTTTCCTTGGCAGACTGCAGAGGTCTTTATTACATTTTTGATTCCTACACAGACATTTGTAGACTGTAATGAAGTTACCCCTTAATAACTACTCTCTGTATTTAGCTAAATGAATACAACATAGTCTTTTGCTCCAGGAAATATTTACCATCCTTTTTTTATAGCCATGCATCCACCCTTGAAATAGGTGAATGCAAATCTGTTATTTAATTGCCTGGTCTTTTGTCCACTCCTTTTTCAATTTGACTAGAAAATCCAATACAGAATTATAGACCTGCATCTTTTATTCACTTTTACTTTATTGGGGAATTTTCTGAGTGCATCTGAGTGATCAGGCATTGCAGAGGCCAAGAACTGAATATACCCTGAATCTGAGATGTTAATAGATAGATTGATATTTTTGCGTATGTGTAACTGTCAGTACTTTAAACTCATTGGGTCTCCTTTCCTCTTGAAGTGGAACAAAGGGCATTACAACTCTCCCCAAGAAATGGAGGGCTTCCAAAGGAAACAAAGAAGCCATGTAAAATTAAAACTCCTTACCTTGCAGCAGCAGGAGAGACTCGGTGTATGGGGGGGGGGGGGGGGTTGTGCCCTCAAGGATTGTGTGCATTGTTCCTGCAGCATCACCAGTGCCACCCATGTTTCCAGTGGGTACAAAGGCAGAGGAACGGGGGATAAGAGCCACAAGCAAAGCAGGGGTAAAGCCTCTTTCTGTGGCTGTGGTGGGGAAGAACAAAACTACTGCCTTGGATCTGCGTTTCACGTCAGGTTTGCTTTTGCTGTGTCGGAGCCAGAGGCTGCATGGTGTTTTGAGCCTAGGTTACTGTGTAAAACCTGTCTTCTCAGTGAGGATACATCCTCTGGCTGTGGATAGCATCCTGCATCCCTATTGTGGTACCTGTGCTGTCATATGAGATCCCTATCCCATTCCCACTTTTGCGTTAGGACTTTGCCGTCCCTTGGCAGGAGCGAGGAAATTGTCCTATAGCTGCAACTGCTCTGTTGCTGCTGCACAACTGCCAGCAGAGTGCCTGGCTCTGCTACAGTGTTTTCTGCCTGGAAATCTGAGGATGCCTTATCAGGACCCTCCCAGGTCAAACCTAGATTTAATTGGCAGCAAAACTCCAGTTCTGCCTTACTGTTATTTTTATGATTGATGATGTTCATTTAATTTCTCTTTTACTGCTCGCCTAGGATTGTATTGCAGTACAGTAAGTATAAGCACAGCTATTTATAGATACAGCAGTAAAGGGATTTGTACCCACTCAGTGTTTATTCCTAATTGCTGCAACATGTTGAATTACAGCAAATAGGGAAAAACATTAAAAAGAGTTTTCTAGGTCTGTGTCATTCCATCGAGGTAAAATAAGCCGTGTCTGGGAAGAAAAACCTGTGTTCAGAGTTCCCTCAAAGCACAGAGAAAGCAAAGAGGTGTGAGCCAAGTGAGAAGCAGTGGGTGCGGTGTTGTAGCTTTCTGCCTATGCTTGGGAAGCTGCCACTGCAGATTTGTCTGTGCTGGAGTCAAAGGTACAATGGCAGCAGGAGATCAAACACAGTCTTCTGCCACTCAAGTTGCTGGGGTCTGGGATGTGCTCTGCTTGCTGGATCGCATGCTTGCACTGCTTCCCTTGCTGGAGCTAGTTGGAGTAAAGCTGGAGTGGGTGTATTTTCAGACACTACAACACACCCTTTGCACACTTTTGCAGACACACACACACACATGCATGTGCACACGTGTGTGCACACATACATATGCAGAGCTTGGAATCACCCACCCTTGTGTGGACATCTCCTTTGTTGCTGCAGCCAGTGTTCTTTGCTTTAGCCAAGAGCATTGCACATACAGGTTGAGTGCCATAACCCTGCTGCCTCTTATTCCCAGGCTTGATTTACAATAAAAGAATAGTTAGCTACACAATATCGAGTGTATTGTTAAAAATCACCCCTTTATTAAAAATCATCACAGAAATCATTCAGACACACGTATCCCCTGAACTCAGTTACAGGTTTGGTAGATTGTTGCCTTGCATCGTTTGCAGCTGAACAGAATTAGTGCAAGATGCTACTTTTGTTGTTTGTTGGTTTATTGGTTTGGGGTTTTCTTTAAATATACAGATGCATGGAGAGGTGCCTTTCTCTCTCAGTTTCTCTCCAGCCTGTATGCCTTCTGGTACTACACAGCAGTAAATAAGTGTTGTTCAGATATTATTCACCTTTCCCTTTTGTTCTAGCCAATTTTGTTGATACAGTGTGAGAAAACAAGTCAAGAGAGAGGGTTATAATGTTCATTTCTAAGAGCCATAGTGAGTGTTACATTTGTACTTCTGACTTGTTGTCTTTTATTGCATAATAAAAAGTGAAGAAGCCAAGTACTTTGTTATATGAGTAGAAAATACTTGTGCCCAAAATGTAACCCTTCAAGAAATATATAGGAATCAAAGCGTAATCCATAGAGTTTTTCAAGTTATTGAAGGCATTGTAGTGCAACACTTCCTACACTTCTACAGTCCTAGCAATCTGGTTGCAAAATATATCTTACTGCTTTTATACTTCTAAATGAATTTTCTTTAAACAATGATTTACAGATGCAAAGTATGCTCAGCCAGCTCATGAATTAGGCAGTATAACTACAATAGAAACCATGAAGAGGCTCAAGTCTTGGACTGAATGTTATCACTCTATGTGTCAATAATGACTTTAATGTGTTAATAATGACTTTAATTGAGCAGACATTACTAGTGAGCATCTTATGGCCATTGAAGGCATTTTTTCTTACTTTCTTCCTTGAATATCTAATTTAAGTTATGCAGAAAAAAATTATATCCTAGTCTATTTCATAAAGTCTGAAGAAATGATTAAGGAGTTAAATGAAATATTCCTGTTGAGAACAGAAGGAGTTGTGGCTACTTCTTTTCATGTAAAATTTCTTCTCATTAACAAATCTTGTTGAAAAGAGATAGAAAGCATTTTTTGAACTTCTATCCTGTTGGTATATTTTTAGCATTTGGTACAACTTTAACGCAGCTCATCAGAGTAATTAGCTATATGCCATTTAAATCATGGTGAAAGGACCTTAAAGTTTCTTTTGTACTCTTATCGCTTTTTAAGGAGCACATTTATACACAAATTGCTTGGCATCTCTGTATCAAGGCTTTGATCTCCTGCACTATCAATTGTTGGCTCAGGTACAAGAGACTGTAAAATATACAAAGCTGTCTGCTCTAGACTCCAGATGAAATGAAAAAGGAGGCTGTTTATACACAGCCACTCATTAACTAAGTCAGTCAATATTTACATGTTGCAATTATAATGCCTTCTTTATGTTAGATAAATTATTTAATTCAACCTCTATGAAACTTCATTCCAAGAGACTAACATTAAAAAACAACTTTTCAGTTCCTTAACTATAATCATAGCCTGAATACGATCCTTTTCTTCCTTTTCTTTTTTATCCCAACTACCTGCTCAGCTTTGATAAAACATGGTTTCCACTTGATACATAAAGCCATTTATGATTTGTTGCCATCTAACATTTTTTTTTAAAAATGTCATAAAACTAGCCAACTAGCTTTAGTGATGAGTTACGTACATTTTCCACATTTGCTGTTACTGCTGCATACTATAGACATCATCATCTGAGAATTAAGGTTCAAGCCTACGGACCTGGCAGTTGCTAGCATTGCCAGCACGTCTTGCTGACAGAAATGTATGTAATGCATTTAGTACATCTGTTAATGACCTGTTTCTTGATTAATTCTTTCCAACAAATTAGAGCTAGAAGCAACAGTGCCTTTCTCCATTTGTGCCGTGTGTATGTTAAGACTTTCTGTTGACCTCCAGCTGGACACCATTCTGACCCATCAAGTCAGCTGTATGCTGAGAAAGTGCTCTGTGTCTTCTTAGCATTTTGGTACTTGAAATGGCACACAAATGTCATGATTGCAGATGATTATAACAGAACAAAACAGTAGTAGCATCTCTCGGAAAGAACAGGAAATGAGGGGGAAAAAACATGCGTTCATGTGTTTTCAGATGCAGAGTGTTAAATACTGAGCTCAAGTTAGTTTTCCAATATTCTAAAAAAAATAGTGTGGATTTGGGATTTTTTTGCATTAAGATACATTCACACAGCATGTGGCTCAGAATTCTTTTTTACATTTGTATATGCACATAAACAAAATGTTTTCTTGCTATTACGTATTTCTAGTTTGGTTTTGTTTTGTTGGGGTTTTTTGTACAGACCCGTCATCCTTGTAACATTTCTCTGGTGAATTATGTTGGGGGCATTTTTGTGTGTCAAAATACATTTCAGAGACCTAAGAATGCCAGTGACATTATTTGCAGATACCATCTCTGACAGTTTTAGAATTTTTATGTGTTTCTTCAGTGGCTCTAGTGTTGACTGTTATCTTCAACATTATTATTCTAAATAGTCAATTGTATATAGCCATTATTTCCTAAGTGAAAGTCCTTAGAAGTACAACACTAAAGCTGCGTATATCTTAAATGGACAAACAGTGTTTTGTATGGGGAATGCAAATATAGGTTAGGTTTTCCAGTGCAGACAGAAGAGTAGAATACAAGCAATAATAAAGCAATATTTTCCATTTTGTACTCCTTAAAAAAGGGAGGAAAAAAAAAATTATTCTTGTTCCACCCTGAATCTTCTATTTGCGGATATTCCTAGGAATTCCACTGGTGTCAGTAATTTATTGACACTTGAAAGATTTATGACCCCCCTATTTTTCAACTTCTGTTGCAATTCATCCACTTATTGATATTGCAGCCCAGAAGAGCTGTATAAAATCAAACATATGCAGGTGAATTGTTAGAAGAAGGGAAGTGACCAAAAGGGCATGATCCAGTTGGCTCGGTATGCTCCTAAGCTATCTGAGGGGCCAGTGTAAACCCCCCTCACAAAGTTAGCTGGTTCCGAGCAGGCTAAGGGAATCAGTCAAGTGGCCTGCAAAAACAGGGAGTCCTAACGTCCTGGTTATATCCTGGTTCCCTCAGGGGGCCACATCTCTGCTCTGGGTCCCCCTTCCACCACCCTGCTGTCATATCTCATAAAGCCCAGCCACAGCAGGCAATACATGGCTGTGGTTAAATGCCCTGCACTCCCAACTCATCTTGGGTGAGTGAAATCAGGCTGGGTGAACAAGGTTCGGGAGACAAAACAAAATAGGATAAGCAAAAAAATCTCGTATATATAGCGAGAGAAAGGAGGGAGGAAGGGAAGGGAGAAGCGAGGATTACTTCCAGGCTATTTGTAAATCCGCAGTGATTTGGTGCTTGAGACTTATCTCCCGTCAAAATCATTGTTTGAAAAAAAAGAAGGATGCAGACTTCGTGGTGGTGTGAGCAGTTACCCCTCTCACTAGAGCCCATGGCTTCTCCCAGCTTGGATCACAGCACTGGGAACATCTCAAGCCTAGGTGGGGCTCCTTCTTCAGCCACCTGAAATGCCCCCCATTCCTTTTGGGTTTTTTTTGTGGATACCTAGTGCCAATATTTAATTTCTGACCAGTTTCAGTGTCGAGTGAGCCTCACAGAGGCTGAGTACAGGAAGCCTGAGCCAGCACAGGGTACTAAACCGGGACATACCTCTGTCACTTGAGAGGTCAGAGTGGTGGAGCTGACTCATACCTTGTAGCCATCAGGCTCCTGGGGGCTGGAGATCCTGTGGAGCTAATGTACTTGATTTTAAAGTGGGAGAGAGCTGCAAGATCCTCTCTTCACACAGCATTTCCTTCTTGAAGTGGTATTACTGTTGGCTCTAAGGAAAGCATGTTCTCATACTAAGATTACACTAAAACCCACCATGTATTATTTATAGAGTAGCTCCCAGGGAATATTTTCTAATTTGAAGGAAAAACTCATGGATTTTTGATGGCCAAAAGATTTTCTACTCATTTGACCACTCATTTTCTACTCATGTTTGACTACTCTGAAATTATTTCCTGTTATTAGCATAAAGGAGATCTTTTCTGCTATTGCTCCTTCTGCCTTAAAGATGTGAAAGTACGGGGTTAAGGTGTCTTGTAACAGAAAAGCAAAATCATCTGTTAAGGTCTGTACCATGGTCCTGTGAGATTCAAACCTGTACTGTATGACGAAATGTAACAATGTCCTGTATATTTTATTTCTGTGAAAAAAATGTCATTACATTTCATGCATGACAACTGATCACAGCTGGTAGGTTTGGGTTATTTCTCACTAGCCATATGTACTGCATATGTACTGCACAGGAGCATTACTTTTAAGTTGTGTGGACAGTGTATCAGAGAATGTCCCCATGCTACCAATTAATCTCAGAAAATGTTAATTTAATCCGTTCACAAATATGTAAATGCAGTGCCACTATGGGTCTGGCAAATAATAAACAATAGTTATCTTATCCTGGGCTTTCCCTTCATGTGATTCTCAGCAATAATTTAGTCCTTGTCTTCCACTCTGAAGGATTTAAATGGAATGACCTTAATTCTGGTTTTATTTGCTCTCTATCTACTAAGCAGCTGCAGTGAAGACGAAGACAAACAGTAGATTAACAGTGGTACCTTTTATAAGGCTGATTAGTTCTTAAAACATGCTCAGTAGAAACAAAAAAGCATGAAATGAGGTCTGAGAGAGAGGGGTTTACTCCTTTCATTGGAGCTGCTACATTTCTTTCAGTAACCCACAGATACTGACTTTTCAATGACATATTTTCTCGGAGGGCAGTTGTTTTTGCCAGCACAGCCTGTATAATATTTCAAAAGTGCAAGGTACGTACTCCTAAAATCATTTTATCTTGTTTATTTTTCTGGTTCAGATGAGAACTTCGTGGTGGATTAATTAAAAATATTTACCAATATTACATATCATCCATTTTTTGGTGATTATATATATAAGCTGCTGTTAAAACCAACACTGGAATTGATGCTGGTGATAGCTGTAGTGGGTGCAGCTGGTATTCCTGCAATTTATAAGTACTTTGTGGAAATATATTTTTAATCTGTCCAAAGTGTTTAGGAGAGAAGTGACTTGAGACAATGGGCTGACAACATAGTTTATGGTGTGGCTTAACATCAGCTGACAGCACTCTGTAAATTTTAGGACTGGATGCAGGAAATGGTTTATCCATCAATCAGCAAGGCAAAATGTGCTTATCTGAGCTGGTATTAGTTAAAGCCACTGCCTGATAAAGGGGTAAAATAATGCCTCAGTGTGTATTTCTGTTACTACAGCTACTTCCTCCAAAAGGTTACCCCTTCTGCAGCACATGTTCTGCTCCATTTGCTGCTTACCCTTACCCAAGTGCAGGGGAGAGTGAGCTTGCTGATTTAACTAGCTTGCTAAATCACCTATGTCCCCTTCCTGAAGCACCTAGGCATTCCTTAGATGTCTCCTATCGAAATCCTGACCCAGCCTGACCCTGCTTATCAACCGCTTGTTATTCTTTCAAAGAGTTGAAAGGATTACAGCGGATTAGCTAACACAGCTCCCTTCCCTATATTGTTCTGTGTGACAGTTCTATAATAAAAATAAAATAGCAATTTTAAAGCGAATTTTAAGAGTGAGCATACTTCTAATTTGCTGAATCTCTTGTTTTGGGACAGTTGGATTAATTTTTGCATTTTTAAAATCTGTGTTTATCAGCAGCCAGCTAGCTACTTTTTGCCTCATTTTTTTTTAGATCTGGTTTAGTTGTCATGAAATTCACCTCATGTCTAGTAAAGTTCAGGCTTTTGAGAAGACATTTTCCCATCTGATGTAAAATATATGTTTGTGGTTGATAAAAAATGTGCATAAATACATTTTTCATCTCAGTCTTATGTCTGTTTTGATAGCCAAAATATATAGCTCTTCATATGCTCAGCACAATCAAGAACAGCCACAAGGTATTTGAGCATTAAAAAAAAAAGTGTTCCCAAGAACTTTAGTTTGGAATTGTACCTGAAATCACATGAGAGTGATCCACACTCTAAATTTCTTTACAGAGGGAGCAGGGGGAAAGCAGAAGAAATAAAATGGAGACAGAAAGGAAGAAAGCAGCTGCTGCAAAGTTGGACGAAGGCATCGTCAAGACAGAAATTCTAAGGGAAAGCCAAGCTCCCAGGCAAGTCAGGAATCTGAGCTATTGAGTTTGCAATAATGTCAAGTTTAAAAGAAAAAAGATAGTTTGGACAGTAACTTCAAAGACTGCAGTTCTTATTGGAGAACTGACGAACTGAGGTCCTGGAGTTGCTTGTAGACAGCAACAGAACAATATGGCACCAGTTTCCTTTCTTTAAATTAATACATTATTTCTTTAATTTTTATCTCATATCTGGTTTTGACTCAGTGGCCTTCAGTGACATTCCTCCTTACTTATCGTGGATGTTTATCATCCTGAAAAATTTCATGGGTTTTTTTCTGGCATCAGGAACTTTCTTGAGGTCAGGTTGGAAAGCAGGAACCACTCGCACACAGAATTCAATGGTCAATGTTGAACCTTGTTTGAATGTGTGCCCGGAGGGGTGGGTGAGGTGAGCAGGCCTGCAAAGCACCAGTGACTTCCCACTCAGTGCATGGCCCAAGCCAGAGAACCTGAACACATCCTGGGCTCAGCTGTGCTCATTCGCATGGGCTTGCTGTCCCCTTGGCCTGCAGATCTGGCCCTATGGGAGACCTTGGGCCAGAGAGTTCACACCCAGAGAGCCAGAGTTTAGTCCTGCATCTCTTAACATTGAACAAATGGTTGTAACGAACTTGTCCTTTTGTATGCCAAACCACCATATTTTTTTTTTCCCTCATTATAAAGACTCCTTTGAACTTTATTTTCATCTCTCTACTCAAAGAGAGCTCCTCCTGCTCTGGAGAACTGGCAACAGGTCTTCATCCTCATCTTCAGCCCCACTGGTCACTGTGTTATGTTTGCAGGGAGCATGAGCCATGTAGGACTACGGGCTCAGGATGCTGTGTGTTTTCTGCCTGTATTAGGAGAGATTTTAGAAATTCTGATGTTGACCTGTGTGTTTGAGAGTTGTAATATGGGCAGTAAGGCCTGAAATCACCTTTCAGACTTCAGCAATTGCATGGGAGCCAACTGCTCACCACCTACCTGGAAGGTGTAAAGAGTTACACATCACTTTTTGTGCACTTCAAGTCAAAGAGGTGTGAGACAATCCTGGTCTGGCAACTGCAGAGCCGCAGTAGCTGTGTCACTGTGGCTTGACCTAGTAAGTCCTGCTGAGGAGCAGAAACGCAGAAGATTTGGCAGTTCCGTCATTTTCCTTGATCCCCACCTGGACCAAGTCCCTTTTCTCTCTCTCCGTCACTTGTGACTGTTAGGTACGCAGAACAAACTCTTATTTTCTTTTTGTTACCAAGTTATTAATTGATGTTCACGAGAGGATGGGAGGAAAGAAGCTTTGTCTGACTCTGAAAAGCACCAGATGTGCTTTTTTGAATTGAGGAGAGGAATCAATTAAAATGAGGTAATAATATAAGTCTGTCGGCTGCGGTTAAGGTTGACTGTAACAGGAGGGGGAGCTCTCAGCGCATCAGGCAGGGGAAAGGGGGCTGGTGGGGAGCTCAACTCTCCCAAACCAGAGAGGGGCTGGGGATCCTCTTTCCTGGCAGCAGGAATGGGGGAGGAAAGTCTTGTCACCCCCTTCACCCGAATACCTGTGCGACTCTCCCGGGCTGCTGCCACACTCAACCCAAAGGCGGAAGCAGGAATGAATATTCAGTGATGAATGCGAGTGGAAATGCTGACGGGAGGAATGAAGTACAAATTAAGAAGCATTGGGATTCTTCTTAAAGTGTGTCTGTTTTGATTGCTATTTCTGTAGATTTTTGCTATGTATTATATTGTTTAACAGAGCAAAAGAAAAACAAAATACATGTTTACTGTGTACTAAGCTGTAAGTACCTTTTTCAGACATCAGTAATCATCCTTTCCAGCTGAGAAGGCAATACACTTGCAATAGAGCTCTCCAAAAAACAGCAATTGTCCTATTTTAATGTTTCTGAAGCTATCCCTTATGGAAAAGCTCTCCTGAATTTAATAAGGGTAAAATGAACAAGGCTATATAGTAATTTCATAGAATTAAAAGAGAATTAGGAATTTAGCAGGAATTATACCTCTGCCATAGATGAGGCTGGCATTATATGATGCGAAGCTGTGTGCAAACCTGCCTCTGCATGTGAGTAAATAATCTTTGTGCATGTATGCAAGTGTGATAAATCCTGATTTCCTACCCAGTCTCAGAGGTGTTTGTGTGCACGTTCTTTGCCAGAGGTGCCGGGCACATGTCTGGAGCACCCCTCAGGAGAGGAGCATGGAAAGGCAGGATTGCTGCTGCAGCCAGCCCCTGCTCTTGCGAGCCCTTGTGAAATGCAGGGCCAGCTGGAGTCCAAGGTGAACTCAAAGAAAGCTAGTCACTGTACCTCAGTGTTCCTTGGTAAATTGTATGAAGGCTATTGATTTCTCTAGCTTTTAAAAGTAGCTTCTGAGAAATCAAAAAATTCTGAGAAATTACAAGGTATTTGGGGATGTACTGCCCATAGGAAGCCATTGTAGCACAGATGTCCAAATAATTTTGTTATTTTGAAGTTCCCACTCTTCAGCTTTAAAAGTATATGAGCTGCATGATAGAACAATCTCTTTTTCTCCAAAGGACAAACTATTTTTCTGTTACACATAATAGTTATTTTAAAGTTTCATATTCATGACAAATTTTTATTTTTTCCATCTTCACCTAAATTATTTTAGCATTAGTCAAAGAGCTACTGCTTGGATTGCATGTTTGTATTGGTTCCCTTGCAAGGAAATTAGCATCTCCTACTATTTCTTTTTAGATTCCCAATATGTTACATGGACAAGCTGAGTACCTAAGAGGCAAAATCTTCTGTAGGGTGCCAAGTGTGCGCCACCAGCAGTCCCCTATACAGGAGGCACACATGGTGTGGGATGGACCCAGCCCTGCTGGGCTCAACAAACAGTCTGGATCAAAAAAAATTAAATCACACTTTTTTTAGGGGAGAGAGAGAAAAGTTGATTCTCATTTTACAAATGTGAAGGGGGAAATTTTGTGTCAGGAAGTATTACAACTCAATTTAAGCCACTCTGGGTAGCTTTTTAACTGCCTGTGCCAGCAGTTGAAGTCTCTCCTCGCTCCACATATGTGGGATATTGGGCAGCTGAAAGCCACTGCATGTAAACCTCAGTGGCTTCAGTAACAACAATGAGCGTGTTCCTGGCTGTTTGAGTGCAGGTTCTGGCCCTACCAGCTTTACAGGTAAGCTGGGTTACCTGCAATACTCTTTTTTGCTTTTTTTCTTTAAGACTCTTGAGTTTTATTGATAAATTAATGCTGTATTGCTGACAAATCCATGGAACTTTGGTGACATCCAGTGACAGGTTCTGCTGAAAGGTGTTTTTTCGCCCTGGAATGACAGGATTGAAGCGCTGGTACCCTGCTGGTTTCCGTTAATGGGATCAGCATATGAACTTGAACACAAGCTGAAAATCAGGCTCTCAAACCATACACTATTCACTGTTTTAAGGCAGTTAGGATTTACATTAGGCTTACCTTCAATTTTTAATATGTAAATTGCTGCTGAAAAGTTATAAATTAATCACAATTTAAAGCCAGTATTTTGTCTGGCAATCCATTTAAATAAGCTAAATCTCTTTGAAGAACTTTCTCAGGGCTTCTTCCTAAATTTTCCTGAGCTGTTTCTTAAAGAAATTGTCTGAATGTCAAAGTCAAACCTGTGAATAGTGCCTGATATTTTAATATTTTTCCAGAAATCCTAATTAAGCCTCACTTTTTGGAGAAAAAAAAAAAAAAAAAAGAATATCAGTGATTGCATACTCTGATAGTGATATAAAAAGTACTAAACTACCTGTGGTAGCTTGCCTAAAAAGGCAGACAGTCACAGATTAAATTTTAAAAACCAAATGATTGCATTCACCTCCTAAAGTGTAGTGTTTAAAGCTAAATAGAATCTGGGGTTAAATGGCATTGCAAGCTGGAGAGAAATCAGTGAATATTTAAAAACTATATTCAAGCTAAATTGCCAAATGGTTAGCATTGTATAGTAACAATCAAATCATGGCAATTGTTCTTGTAATAAATATAATTTCTATAGCATTTCCTTAGATTATTCAGTTAATCGCCAGGGCTGGTTTACCTCTTTATAATAATGCGCGCTTTCTTTAAAAAAAAAGAGGGAAAAAAAAAAAAAAACTTGGTTATTTCTTTGGTCAGGGCCTATTTGCTCCTTTTTTATGTGAGATTTTCAATACTCGGCAATGATGCCGAGCAAAAAAGGTCCATCCACTTCACTTGTGATGCCTCGTGCATTACCTAAAGCACAACAGAACAATGCCAGACAACAGAGCCTTTCTCCCCGGGAACAATGCAGTCACCATGACAACCAGCAGAAGAACGTTTGGCCAGGAAAAGCTGGGAGCTTGGCGGACCAGCCTAATCAAAAAATGGAATAACATGACAACAATTACACTGATGAGTGAGAGGGAAGCTACAGATGCATTCAGACACCTATGGCACTGCCGGCTGGATGCATTCAGCTTGCTTTCCACCCCCCCCTTTTTTTTTTGTTGTTGTTGTTGTTGTTTAGTGTCTTCTGGTTTTTAAGAGCCAGTAAATAGACAAGATCGAATTGTGTAACAGAATGTCAGTGCTCTAGTTAAACTGAAAATTCCTTTTCTTTTGCTGTGCTACTTCAAGCACACTGAAGAGGCTTTAGGAAAGATGAGATTTTGAAGTGAAATATGTAATAGATACAATACAAGTGTCACAAGGCAACTTTATGTAGCTTTAAAAATGTAAACTCGGATTTTCAAATGCGTGGATGCAAATAAATATGCCCGGATTTTGTTAGGCATAACTGACCTCACTTTAATTTTAGAAAACTGGACACGTGTCAAGCATTGATTACAAGTGATGGCTTGTTTTTAAACCAACCCCTTCTGCATATTAGCATCCCCTGTAAAATTTATTGCACCATTTTGTTCAGACCTCTCTTCCAGCTCCAGGGAAACTTGAACTGCAACTGCGCATGTGCCACAAATCAAGCAACAGACATACCAAGGTACTTCTCTGAAATACCCCAAATTTCATTGTGCTAATAGCCTCCTTTTATAAGCTCCCAATTGTATGTTAGAAGTCCTGGTATTTTCTTTATAGGAAATGGGTGAAAGGATTTTTTGCTAACACTGAAAAATGCATCTATGATTTCTACTGTTGGGAATATTTTATACGTATTAGGGAAGCGGATGGAGGAGGGAAACTGCTGATTTTAAACGGTGAGGTATTTGGGGATAGCCAGGAGGTTTCTTAGAGACTTGGAAAAAGTGGTGGACATAAACCTCTGGCCATTTTTTTGAGTTTATCTGACAATGGCATGCTGGAGTCATGCAGTCAGTCCTTTCTGTACTGCCCCCTGTGCTAAGGAAAACTTCGTCTATACTCCCTCCTGCCTCCTTTCATGCTCTTGCCGGCCCCCGGGTAAATCTTGCAGTCAGCTTCAGATAAGGTATCACATGGAATTATTAAATATGTAAATGCATAATTAAAACAACTATCTGTAAAAATGCTCAGGCAAACCCTTCCGCTTGCTTGGAGCACTCTGAACTTGTCTGTGTAAAGGAGCCTTCAGCCATTGCAAAGAGAAAGACAGGGGATTCTCCTACCAGGAGCAAATCTTTGCCTGGCACAGCTGTCAGCACTCATCTCTGAGCCTCCACCCCACAGGACAGGGAGATTGCTGAGTACCAGGGATGGGTCATGCAGAGCCCAACAAACTGAAGGTGGAATACAAGCTAACTGCAAAGCCGAGCCATGCTTTAATGCAGTGATCATCACACATTGGCATCATCTCCTTATGTTAGCAGTACAAGAGATTTTAGGCTGCTAACTTCTACTACTCTTCTGCTCTCCTACTAAATTCTGCTCTCTCACATGCCTGTCAGATTCCGAACACCAACTTCACATCTGAATTCAGTGGTCAACTAGAGACCATAGAAACCCTTAACCCGGAATGTTACTTGTTTCGTACATGTGCAAAACTCTTTTGCCCTCTAAGATGTATGCATTTCACTCAGACACTGATGCTGATCATCTCCTTTGTGCAGCCATCTAAAACCCATCATCCCCACCAAAAATGCCGTAAGCATAGCTGAGCTCAGGCCTTTTGGAATTAAAGTTTCCAGACCATCCAGGAGCCCACCTCTCAACATAAAAGCATAAATCCCTATCACACTCATCTTGGAGTTGGGAATATTGATGATATGAGGAGGCAAATTAGGAGGCGAGTTTAGGTTGTTTGCTAGGCACCACTTATAGATTATATTAGAAGAAATGCCAAAGAGATTAGATAGAATAGATCTGGGTGACAGTTTTGCAGAAACCTCAGGAATAAGATAGGTGTTCTCTGAAGGACATAACTGACATTTAAGACTTTTCAATAATTAAAGGAAAACAAATGCAATCATTTGAAAAGCTAATTCTGAAGGGATTCTGTCTATAACTTGCAGCCAGCCCAAAAGCTTTTTGAATAACACAGTTTCATTTTTGCTTTATCCAGTTCTTTATCCATCTTTCAGTTCTTGGACTGTTCTTCAATTTATCCTAATAAACTACCAGTTGCTTATGCTCTGCCACAACAAAAGCTTTTGTAAAACCTTTCGTCTATCATGTCTATTTTGTATAGGAAAAAATTCTTAATAAAAAAGAAGGCATGACCTATTTTTGATAAAGTAAATCTAAAGTTCCATTTTCAAAAGTTTTTAAACTTCCTACATATAATCTTTTTTCTTTTTTCATAGGTATAACCCATATATCAGACAACCATCAACCTTTAAAATTATTGTACTCAAAAGATAGGTGCCCAGGTCACCCAATCCCATCAACTAACATGTCGGTGAATTATATGTGAACATATGGTATTTGCTGCTTTTCTAAACAAAAGGGAGATGGAGTGGAGAGGGTAAGGTCCTGAGTAGAAGATAAGGTCCTTAGTATGGCAAGGAGGGCTCAGAGCATGGGAAAGGCAGGAATAGGGAATGGGGAAGAAGTATACCCAGAAGGATCTAAGGAGGATGTTCAGTCCAGAAGCCTTTACCTGGATCTCAGCTGCCTGCTTACTTCAAGCAAAGAAGAACTTTCATTGCTAGCACATGTACACAACCCAAGGGAATGCTCCAGAGGAAAAAAAAAACCAAAACAACCCAAAGAAAAACCCCAATATATAACATTTATACACCTTGAGATGTGGTATTTGCTTCCCTTAAAAAAAGTGCACTACAAACCTACTGAAGTCAGGCTACCACTGATCTGTACTAGATCAGGGCATTTTTTGGCTGTTTTAAATACAGGTGTTATGTTTGCTCTTCTTCAGTCAGACAGTAGTAGTCTGACTTGATAGATTTTTATTCTTATCCCTTTCTTAGGGCTTATAATTTCATGTGTCAGCCCTTTCAGTACTCTGGGATGAAGGTCATCTAGTGTACCCTCCTTGAGCACATTGAGCTCTTTGAATTCTTCTTCCACCTAAGATAGAAAATTCCATTCTAACCATTTCTAGATACTTTTCCCATTAGCCAAGATGCTTTTGTTCCCAGCTTTTACTTTGTAATCCTAAGTGAAACCTAATGTAAAACAAGAATTTAGTTTGGGAACCATACTGATGTTATTTTTAACATCATCCTCTTTTCTTTGTTCTTTCTTCTGTCTTTACTGTTGACAGCAGAGAACATTTTGATGCAGAGAACATTTTGATGTCTGGTTTCCACTTCCTTTGGAAAAACATTTAGGGTAAAACCTTGACCCTGGTCTTCCTGTTACTTCAACATTGTGGAAATATTTGCTTTCTCTTTAATATATAGCAAATGAGAGGTGCTCAAAACATGCTTCTCGGTCATGCCTGATTTTATTGAGCATGAAGCACTCTCTGTGTAAAGGATCCATTTAAAAAGTCAAGTCTTTCTTTATGCTTAGGAGATGTCTTGGTAATACAAATGAGAGTATTATTGCTACAAATCTTTCACTAAAGTATCAGCACATGCGTTTTTACTTTGATATCAATGAGAAAAAGGTGCAATGAATACAAAAGACAGCGGAAAGCATGAGTACCAATGTTGTATACTGTGCATAATGCACAATAGTATATAATTGTATTGTATTTGTTTGCAGAATATGTACATGCTAGTTTAGCTGCTGGCCCTAATGAATATGGAAACAAAATTCTAGGTAGCATTCTGTTTCAGTTAATGGAAACGTTGTGTGGCCAAGTTTTCACATATAATATTGTTTCAATTAAAAATATAGAAATATTTTCCCCTTGCAAGTCATTCTGATCTTCTTTTTTTTATGCATGTCTTAGCATAGTACCATCTTTAAATTGCTGCAGGGGCTTGTGGGGTTCAAACTTCTCATTTCGTCTGAATTTTTATCATCCTGGTATTTAAAAATCATGATAACTAATAAAAAACAAAACCCTAAACTCATGAAGAAACACGGGGTTTAAGTTAGAAGTAGAAAATTGCTTAGTATGCTAGTGGAAACAAATGATGATGTTTACACAGTCTGTTTATTCTTTCACTTGATTTTTTTTTCTTTCTACTTTTTATGCTTATCCTTTCCATATAGCAGCCATATTCTGGTCTGAGTTGCATTTTTGGGTTTCTGATGTTTGAATTTCCCATCCGTTATTAATACTACTGTAATAATCTTTAGGAATGACTTAAAGTACTACCCTTCACTGTCATTTGTCCGAGGCTATTTTTATAAGCTACTGCACTTTTAACAAGGGTACAGTCTGCACGACTCTTTCTCCTCCCTACTCTGCTCCCCTCCATTCCCTGTCACCACTGACAGCAGTGGTGATGACCCAGGAAGTTTTTTCCTCTTTTGTACTGTCCCATTCCATTTCCTTCCTTAGGACAAACTGAAAAGAGAAATCACCAAACTGCAGGGGCATTTGTAGACTTCTGGAGCACAATACAAGTCTCCCCCTGTTGACTGTTGAATATCTTGTTGAATTTTCAGGGTTGGTTTTTTGTTTGTTTTGGTTTGTTGGTTAGAGTTTTTTTCGTTTGTGTTTTTTTTTTTTTCTTTCTGCTCCTCTTACATATTCTCCCTATCCTGTCCTGATTACCTGCCTTCCTTGTCCAAGGCCACTCACTTTTCTTTCCGTTGAGTCTCTTGTAACTAACATATTCATAAATAAACAGGTGTGTCCCTTGCAGCCTGACCAGTCTGTCTAGCTAAAGTAAAATCTAAGGTGGTCTTACCTGGGGAGCTTATTCTTCGTAAACAGCTGAAAGATCTCTGTTATCTAGGGATAGAAGAGAAGTGGTTTGTGTTTCTAAATGCACAATAAGAGGAATGCCAAAGAGGAATGAACAACCACACTTGCAAATAAGGATCCTGTCTCAGTCTTCAAAGTCATTCTATCCAGAAGAAATGCCCTATAGATTCAGTGAATCAACTTTCTGGAGGAAAGACAAGCCAATAGTCTTAAATAGTGTGAAGAATGCTGGCAAGCGAACCACTCCTGAATCTAAGAAGAGGTTGGAATGCCACAGTAAGAATAGCAGGCTGGGAACTTCACACGATCTTTACCTTTTTCATATTTTGTTAAAGTAAAAAAGGGACACTTCTTTGAACAGCCAGCAGCAGGAGTAGCTCCTCTGAAACCTGCTCTGACCAGAGGAGTGGGCTCCTACGAAGGGTCTTGCTGGACCTGCAGAGGTGAACTCTGGGCTGTGGGGAAGTTGGAAGCTAGAGAAGAACACAGTGCTAAGACTTTCCTCAGCATTGACAATTAACTATTGCACCATAGAAAGGATCAGCTCCAGTCACAAGGGCTGAGGTCTTGCAAAGCTTTGTGTCAGCCCCTTTTGTTTCTCCCTTCATGTAAGTTTCTCCTGACAGACATTAAAGGTACTCACATCACACCTTGCCTGCAAGCTGCTGTGGCTAATAAATACTAGGAAGGAGTGAGTCACAATGTCATCAGAAAACAGGTGACACACAAACTCCTTCTAAGCAGTACATAGTCTGATCAAGAAAGAAACAAACAAAAACAAACAAAAAAGCATTTTTGTAAAAAATAACAATTGATGTTTTGACAAAAACAAAAAAAATTTGGAGGTTTCTGTGTTTATATTGAACTAAATAGCAAAATGCACGGAGATCAAAGGTTTTAAATTAGACTCTTACAGAAGTTATCTTTTTACTTAGTGCAGAACTGGGAATATTTCTCTCCAAAAGATATACAACCTTAAATGAAATCTTATGCAACAAAACAGCAATTTGAAGTCAGAATTGTTTTTCAATATCTGGCTATAGAGCCATATAATCACTGGTGCTGAATTCTTAAATTGAAGTTTAAAAAGATGGATAAAGCAATAATATATAAATGGATATCAGTGGAAAATAGGATTATTTAAGGAGACTCATCTCCTTGGCGGATAAAAATAAGATATTCAGGTAATTTTCAAAATGCAGAGCTATCTTATACAAAGGAGACAACTAAAAAGTACCATTTGCTAGCCCGCAGTGAATGATTTGTAGTCATCAGGATCCTGCAGGTAATTGAGGATATCTGCATTGACATATTCTGCACTACTGCAAGAATACCATTGTAATGAACCAGCTCGCGTACAAGTGTAATTGCCCTCTAGTGCACAGCATTGGAACTGATGCCAACTGTGCCATAGGACCACACTGCTCAAGAAGGAAAAAGGATCCTGAAAAAGAAATCGGAAATGGGGGAAGTCAAATCCAAAGCCCAGTGGCATCAGAGGCTCTGACTAGCCATGGATGTGATAAGGGAGGGAATCTGGTTAGCACACACCAAAGCTGTCCTGTGATCTGAACCAATGTCTCCAAGGTAAGAGGAGAAGAACAGGGGATTTTCTTCAAAACCTCAGGGCTCCTCCAAACTCAAATGCTAACACAGACAGGGCCATTAGGAGCCTAGATAACTAAAGGCCTCTTGTTCCGCATCATTTCCAGTTGTTTGCACAGGGTCATGTTTCACGGGAGGCTTAGGGTAGAGTTCCATAACCTTGTAGCAAAATCTGGTATTTCTGTTAGTGCTGACAAAAACCCGAAATGTTCTGAAGCTACTGATTCTTTCCTTATGTGCAAGAGAATGAGCCCTGTATTCCCCATGCAAATCATAGGATGATCCCTTCCATGTTTGTGAGCAGACATTGAACTAAAGTCTGCAAGTAAGTTCGTAGCTCCAGCCACCTCGTTGGATATTTTCTCGGTGTTATTTCTTACTACATAAGATGTACTGATTTGCCAATAAGGGAAGGGAATTACTAGATAAACCATTGCACAGGAGCAAGGTGCAAAGAAGCGAGTTTACACAGCAGATGGGAGATGGTGTTACGGCAGCATGAAGATGTAAGGATGAGAACACAGATAAATCAGAAACCAGCTTCACTCATTTGACTACTCTTTGAATAGCCATGATGGATGAGCAGAGGTAATGAGGAGTGGAGTCCTTGCCATCCTCCCCAAGCAGGTGGAGCTTCTTCAAAAGCTGCATTATGACTAGCCTTACTGCAGCATCCCTGCCCTGGTCCTTCACACAGCCCCTGCACCTTCACACAGCCCCTGCACCTTCCCCCAGTAGAACTGGTAGGGATAGAGGGCAAAAACTAAAGGACTTTTTTTTTATTTATTAAAATTTCCTGACCCATTTTCACTGATCTTGTTTTCTCTAACTGCAAAGTAGCAGTCACTATTGTTTTAATTAATTTACCTTTTCTTGATTGCTTCAGTCCTAATTCCAGTTTGCAGGGATGAGCTGCCCATTCTTTGCCCCTCACTACACTTCCCTATAACAAGCTGGGTTCAAGTTGTTGAATCTTCTTAACATTGGGATGAAGCCTGGATTCCTTTCAAGCCAGTGGTGAAATTCCTACAGACTTCCACATAATTTTGTCCCTAGTGATTTCAGTATACAGCATCTCTTCACTATCTGTCTTTATGTAAGACCTCATAAAAGTTTCAAATCTGCCAAAACTGTATTTGAGAGTTTATACTCTTACTAATAAGATCTACATGTTTTTAATTCATCAACTTAAAAGAAACAAGGTCATTTCTGAAGATCATTTTCCTCGTTATTGCACCATTGTCCTTCCTTTCAGAAAGAATAAATACATTTCCAATGCAGTTAGATCCTATCTACAGTAGCACCAAAGAAATGGCCTCTGCCACCAGACATTTGCAGCAAAATTGTGTTATTACATTTAAATTTCCAAGATGCAGTAGCCAGCAAGTTACTAGAGTTCTATTATAGTTGTGATACATGAACTGCACATTGTTATGGTAATGACAATTTTTTTCTTCCCTTTGAAGTAGCAGTGTAAATACAGAGAACACCACATTGGTCTTGGAATGATATTTCCTTTGCCTCCACATTGTGTACCACACGGTAATCAGAATTGCATAAGAAAAAATTAAAACACAATGTAGCTCATTCAGTGTTCCTGCTAGCTTAACAAAGGTCAAAACTAAACCAAAGCATCTGTAAGTATTAACTTCAAAGTAAGTGAAGTAAAACATAAATGGTACTTTACCTGGCAATCAGCCATGACACCCAGGAATCTGGTCTTCAGGTTCAAGGATGGCACTGGGGCAGAATCCCTATCGACATAACTGTGCTCTGAAAGCATCATGGTGGTTTACAGTGATGGTAAAAAAACCATCATTGTTTCTTCATATAGTCATAATAAAATATTACAGCTGACCAGATGGTGGAGCAATTACATTTCCATAGTTCTAAATGGCTATTTAGCTTATCCACTTGTGAACTGTTAATTAAAATTGGAAAAGATATCATTCACACTTAAAGGGAAGACATAACTATATAGGACATGCTTAAAAAAAGACTTGAAAATTTTATTAAACCAGAGATCCATTACCTTCACCTTCACACCCACCCTAGTAAGAAAGAAAGTCTTTAACAATAGGGCTGTGGCATAAGCAGATGAAAGGCAGAAAACTCAGGGAGCTGAGCTGTCCTGAGAGCACATGTGCTCAATAAATCACGTTGTTTGCTGCAAACAAATGGAACCCCTCCAGCTGCATGGGTGAACACATGCTGCACTGAAGATCACTCACGCACCAAAGAGAGAGGGATGAGATGCTCTGTGAGTGTACTCCCTCCCCCAGAACCAGATAGTATTGACACTGACAACACTCTGTGCCATCAGGTCACATTTGTGTGGGTATTTGTCTTAATTCACCTGCAACACAGTCTGTGGGTTCAGCTTTATGGAATAGTTAATCAGTGTGCTATTAAATTCTATTATAAACTAAGGTTTAATTTAGCCAAACAGATACATAGTTTGAAATACTTATCTATTAGGATAGGATATGATATGATATTAGGATATGATATAGTCCTATATTGTCATAAAGTTAATTTTTTCACCATTGCCTTGATATGGGTACACAACAGCTAATTCATTAACAACCGAAAGAGTCTTAGGCCTGAAGTGAATAAGGCAGGGAAGGCTTTTAGGAAGAAGCAGTATCTTTTATTGGACAATTTAATTTAAATGGAAAAAGAACAGATAATACTTCTTTATGACAAAGAGATGAGAGTAGAGAGGGGTTTAATGTAGCTTAATGCATTCACTTTAAACTTCTCTCTTAGTTAATTCAAGTTAACTTTCCTGAGTGCATCTGTGTAGGTTAACCCTCAGGCTTCTGCAGATGGAGCTGCGAATGCCCTCAGCTCCCACCCAGCCTCCAGTTGAAGCCATTTGAGTTTCAACCCTTCTGTGATATCACTCCTTTAAAAGGGTAAGGCACAGATTTCTCACCACCATTGGGCCACAGCTGTGGTGTGCCCTGTGGTACCAGAGGGCAAGGAGGATGTGCATGCTCACTGCTCTGGTCTGTGCAATGCCCTGTCTCCCTTTTCCCCCATCCTGTTGAATCATGATTCTAATTCTGCTGGAGGACTGCAACTGCCTCAAGCCTGTATGGGCTTTTCTCTGCCTACGGAGCAGGAAGGCAGTCTACTCTTATTGTTCATGAGGCTAAAATTACACAAAACAACTTGAATGTAAATTTAAAAAACAAGAAAGGGGAAGGAAGCCTATGTTTCATTGACCATGCAATGATTTTAGGCACCAGCAGAACTCTGTAATTAACATGATCTTGGTAACCTGGGTTCATTGAGAAAAAACAGACTTCAATAACTGGAGTTTGATGTCATTTGACAGCAATTAACATACCAAATACTTTTATAATTTATCTACCGGGGGTGCTCAGTGTACATTGCTGATCATTTCTGCCCATATGGTTTGTCAGTCATTTTTTAAGTCTTCCTTCTGTTAAATGTAAAATATTTGAGGAAGTCACAGAAGAAGTGACCTGGACACCCATACCACAAAGACTGCACCATTGCTATTTAGAAGGAATCAGCCAAGTGATTTACAATTTTTCTTTTTCAAAGGTTTTCTTTATTTCCTGTTACAGTTCCCTATGACAGTAACTTAAAATATATGGAATTAAATGTTAGAAATAATGTTTCTATCCATTAGTGAAGACCTTTAACTTAAATCGTCTGCCATAGAGACTACCTTTTCAGACCTGTCCCCTCTTTCTGATGGAAAGCTCCCAGCTTTATGACTACTCTTGCTTCAGGTCCCCAGGCTCTGCTGCTCTGTCCCTCTCAGGAGCACTTCTCCTGTGCCAGACCAGGGAAGAGATCACTGCAAGGTTCTTCTCAGCCCACTGACCAAAAGCACTGCTCTTTTAAAGGACAGGCATAGTATTTTACTTCCTGTGCAATCTCCAGGGCAGTAATTGGAAGTAAATAAAATGGCAAGTGATCAGCTAAGGAAACCTGTTTTTTCCCTTGTTGTGGCAATTTCTGAATGAAGACCTAGAACAAGAGCTCTTTCTCACAGCTCCTGGGTCCTCAGCTAGGACCTTATTAGGGTTATTTCCTGATGATTCCTTAGGCATCGTCATTTCTTGGCTCCTGTGTCCCTTTATTTTAATTCTGTGGCTGTCCTATAGAACCCTCTCAGGTAGTTTAAACTCTGTCTTTGATGGCACTACTGGCACGTAGTGAACCAGCACCCATATTCATATCCAAAGTCCTGGACAGACTTGTACAGCCTGCCCTTAAGCCTGTTTTTACCTCCAGGGCTTCACTCACATATCAGTGAAAAGTAGCACATGATGTTAGTATAAAGAATTGGATTTCTTAAAAGCATTAGAAAGCATGGGCTTTCAATGAAAAATAAGGGGTAAGAGTAGAACTAGTTGCTGCCTCTTGCTTGAGCCATGTCTGTAAAACTCCATTAAAGAAAAAGAGAGTCTGAGCTCCAAGAGCAGAGCTGGCTCAAGCCTTTGCACTAGGGAAAGCCAAGTGGTTTGGTTTCTATTTTTAACACTTTGTTTATAGTGAAAAGCGAGTGAGTTGGGTCTAGCTGTATTTTAGCAAAAAATGCATCTTTAAGTGGGAACTATACAAAACATACTAGTACTCAAAACTCCAAAATTTAAGAAAGCTATAATTAACATTGAATAGAAATGTTTATGATGCAAGTTGGAGGTACCATATTCACTTTTCTTCATCTAGAGAATACCCAGTTACTTCACAATGAATTATTGTAGGAAGATTTTGGTGGTCATTTTTTGTTCAGCAGTGTTTGTGCTTATTCTGCATTTAGTGAAGTGGGACATCCACATGACTGTGTGTGCTTTGGAGACAACAACTGAAACCACCATGCCGAGAGAGTCTATGGGTATGACCTTTAGCAATATGTTAACAGTCCCACTTGCAGACTATTTGCAGGAATCAGTTTTCCTTTCCTTCACTTCAAAGTTGGATGCTGAATTATATGACTCTCCAGTTCCTTTGACTGGTCTTTCTGTTCTCTGAAGATTGACTCATTTCCTGTATTTGAATAAGATAGTAAAAGTGGATATAAAATATTATTTTGCAATTGTAATCAGAATAGCTCTCAGTGTAGATATTAATAGTGAATTCTAAGACTGTGCCTGATAACAGCTGAATTTATGCTTTCATGGGCTAGATTCTGCTCTCATTTATTTCATTGTAAACCCAGAGTAACTCCCAGAAGTCAACAGACTTGCTTTGGATTTCTGCAAAGATAGCAGAGGTCTGCCTCTTGCTCTGTGTTTCTTCTGCTCTGATGGGGGTGACATCATCAATCTGGATATATGAATCAGGACGTAGATGAATCAGGCAAAATTAAAAGCAGCTCATTCTCTAAACAGAAACCTCTGCTTTTTGGATGCATTCGTATAAAGAGACCATTACCTCACTGCCTTTCTGACCCTGGTAGATCCTATTAACACCTCTATCAGTTTTTACCTGTCATTTTTTGCTGCAGTTCATACAATGTTCTCCAAAACACTGAAGCATGAAAACTTGCAGAATTCAAAACAGAGGTACAGAAACAACAGGCAGAATTGAGGTATCTTTTATCAGGGAGGCATGCGGCTCTTAGACTTTTAAGGAGAGGCTGTTGAGCAAGAGCTCTTTTGGAATGCAGTTTGGCTGTTAATTCTTGATTTTGTCAGCTGCTCTGTTGCCTCAGACTTTGCAGAAGTGTGTGCATACCCATGTGTGCATATTTGAAGCAGTGTGGGAGGATCTTGTGCTGAATCTTGTTTTGCTAGTTAGAGTTCAGAGGCTGAACTGCAGAGTTTAATTCTGAAATTTACCTCTCTCATTAATGCAGATCAGAAGTGTTCCTTTGGCACACTTTAACTAAGCGTACAGAGCTAAAACGTCAAAACCAGTAGCACATTGGAATTTCATCCGATCATCCAATGCCAGTTGTTTCCTCTTTTGATGCAAACATCTATCATGGCTTCTTTATTCAGTCTAAAGAAGGAAGAGAAAACACAAACCTCTCTTTTCTCATACCAAGGCAAGTAGCAGAGAGTACGCTCTGCCAGCAGGCTGGGGCAACTACTGCAATGCACATTTTGAGTTACTCTTCTGTCTCACAGAAGTTAGATGCTAAATACAGAGCTTCACATTTCTACATTACCCCCTCAATTCTGTGGTGACTTAAAGATATATTTGGTGTCTCTTTTGTGGGCTACAGTGTATGAAGTGCATTTGTGGTCTGCTTGTTTCCTAGCATGTATGTTCTTAGGGAAAGGAGACGAAAGGCAGCCTGAGGTTGAGGTGCTACTAGGAACTCCACAAAGGTCAGGGAAGTTCAACGTTATATCTTGACACTCATTAGTATATGTGGATGACATACAATCTTCCTGCCATCCCAGCTTCTCAGCGGATGTCTGGCTTCTGGGCCTCCTAGATGATTCAGAAAGCATTATTGTCATGACCAATGCCAGTGTGACTGCCTCAAACCCTTAGTCCAGTGCTAACTCCATTGCCTGCTCTCGCAGCCCTTACAGCCATCATTCATCTGGCTGAAGGCCCTGATCCTCTCTTTGAGGAATTCTCCCTAGAACAATGAGTATGCATGACACATGCCAAATAATAATGACCTACTCAATGACCTAAATGGGACTGTGGGAGGTAGGGCTGAGGGACCTAGCGGGATGCCAGTTCATTACTAAGGCTGGGTTTAAAAATGACACTATTTTAGTATGTCATAGCTTGGCAGACTCTGCCTGTTCGGAGGACCCTTGCAAGGGATCTCACTGGGGGGTACTGTAGAGTGAAGAGCTGTCAATTCATGTGAGGAGATCTACAGGCAGAAATATTTTATTAATGAAGTGTTTGGCTCTGTTGGATGCTGTGGGAGAGCAAGGAGGATTCGCCAGTGCTCTTCTCACCTTGAGTAAGACAGAGCAACTGGAAACGATCCAGTGCCTGCAGGAGCTTGCAATCATGGCAGAGAACAGTTAACGTGAAGGGTTGCAATACTGCTCTAAGGGATGGGGAACCTTTCTTGTGAAAAAAAAAAAAAAAAAAAAAAAAAGGTGAATGCTTGTTTCTTGGATATTATGTATGAATATCCGATAAAGCTTAATTCGGAAAAAAAATGCATGGTAAGATGTTTGGCACATACAACAAAAGGCACCGATGGACATAGTCTGACATGGACTAAGTCAGGTGCTATTTCTTAAAGATATCTATCTCCTTTGGGTTTGACTGTGATCGCAGTTATATTTCCAAATATGTACTTGCTGATGTTTTCATTTCTTCAATGCTGATGACATAAAAGATCTTTGCACTGGATATGTTGTTTGCTGAGGAAAATTCCACTTGAACTCCAAAGGAATCTGAAGAATTCTGACAGAAAGTTTGAGGGGGCAGGATTTTACTTTGCACTTTCTCTTGACTTAGGTCTGCTCCCTTTGAAAACAGCCATAAAGCTAACATTGATTTAAACGGAAGTGTAAGTAAAACAACCCCGATTGCTTTTGGAAGCCCTGCCCTGAAAATTCTGAGTTTGAGAAACAACTGCTTTTATTTCTGCTGCTACTTTGTGCCTTACAGTTTAAAAAGAAAGAGCTGCCTACTTACATTTCCATTAGTGTGAGTTAAATTGGTTTTTTATAATCTTGTTTGTTTGTTTGTTTACCTTTGATTTGTAAAGTCTGGAAAAAGTAATGCTTTCAAGAGATTGCACCCAGGAAAAGGAAAGGAAACACTGTGCTAGTGTTGGGAAAACTCATTTTAACATTTTGGAACAGATTTTGATACTTAATTTTTGTGTGTGTTTTAAGAAGCAATATGTAAACAGAAGCAATATTAATTTTAAAATAACAAATTGAATTAAATATTCAAATTATTTAAATAAATCATTTTTACTCAGAAAAAACTTTCTACCTGAAACTTAATTTTCTGGCTGACTTAAAAAATGTTTGCCATCTGTCTGAATTCCTTTTTAGAATTTCCTGGAAAATAGAAAATGTAGGTCCTGACAGTTGTAATATGTGGGAGATGTTTCTCTTAGCATTGCAGAATGAAAGGATTATTATATTTGCAGAGCTGTTCTCTTGCTAACAAGATTTGTTTTAACATGGTTGAATACAAGGTATTTTCATCTTCTGGAATAAAGAATGTTGCTCTTATTTTTAAGGCACAGACATGCATTTTGGAGAAAAGGGTTGAAATAATTTGGGCTAAAAATAATTGAGCTGCTAGTGTGGTAGTTCACAGATGAGAAGTTTTTGGATGGATCAATAAGGAAAAACTAAGTAGATGCCAGGGGCCTGATATTAGGCATTAGTGGGATTGCTACTGGAAGAAGAGCTTGTTTTTGTCTACCTGCTCTTGAAAAGCACCCTGACATAGAAAAATTAGAAGAAAAAAATCTGAGAAATCTGTCTACAGTAAGAAAATCTGTCCACGGCAAGAAGGTAAAGAGGTACCATCTTTTTCAGTTTATCCAGAAGAAGATGAAGAGCAGGCTTGACCATGATCTGTAATTTCTACAGAGAAATGATTTCTGATAGCCCAGGGCTCTTGAACTTTGCAGACCAAGACACAAGTAGGTAGAAAAAAAAAATCAGACTAAAAATAAAGCAGTTTTATGGTGATGCTAATTAACTTTCAGAACAACTTGCCAAGAGATGGAGTGGGTTTTCTGTCATTTGAAATCTCTAAATCAGGATTTTATTTTTATTATTTTTTTTTAACTATGTATCTTCCTGCTCATTGTTAGGATATAGACAATGCACAGGAATTACCAGCTGGAAACCTCTGTCCCGTGTCATGCAATGTATTAAGATAGTCACTTCTGGCTGTAAGTCTGTGCATACATATTTTAGATAGAGGTGACAATTTAAAGAATAGAAAGAACCAGATAGAAAGGTGAAGAGGTTGGTGGTAGAATTGTCTGATTACTGGAGATATTATTATTCTTTAATATTCAATTTTTGATTAATTTCTTTCAAGCTCAGTCTTGAAAGGCTTAGGTCTTAAAAATTGAACTAAATAAGAAGAAAATGCAGCTGGAGGAATTCGCCACAGGATGGGTTTTGCACATAAGGCACAGCCAGAGGTGCTGGGGGTGGGGAGGCAAAGTGGAGAATTTGTGAACTAAGAGCAGGCAGGCAACCTGCTTATCGTTGCTGTTGTTCTTAAATCTATAGATTCCAAAGGGAGTGGATTATATTTATACAGATGTATAGAAAGAGGCTTTTGCTCGAAACAGCTCCTAATGCAGGTGAAAACCATGTATTGATTACTTAAAGAAAGTTAAAATAAAAGCAATTTTTTCCCTATTTCCACACATTGCAGCTTTTGGCCTATCCACTCACAGCTAAAAAAGCATTCTTTCCTGATAATCAAGCTTCAGCTGTCTGAATTTCAGGCCGAGCCTCTCATCTTGAGCTTTGCTGAAGAGCTTCTTTAATTAACCATTATACCACAGATGTTATTGATTTTTTTTTTTTTTTTTTCAAATCTGGTTGAAACATCATTGTGCTGGATCGTCGCCAAGATGAAGGCCTGAATTTTTTGTGCACTGCTTTTACTCCTTCTGCATACCTTATTAGTCTCCATGTCTGTTAAGTGCAACCCGTAGTATTGACTCAGAAAATATAGCATTGATTTTTAGCCTTGCAGCCGTGATCTAAGGGCTCCTAATTTGGAATGTGGAAACCAGAGTTCTGCGAGAAGCTATATTACTGTACACTTCCTACAAGTAAGACCTTTCACTCTCTTTACCTTATTTCCAGACTTTTGGTGTGGTTTAAAGTTCTCAGAATTGTTTAGTTACAAGAGGAACAGAGCAACGTGTCCAAAACATGTCTGCTTACATGTGTATAAATAAAAATATGTTTATATATGTTAAAAAATATATGAGTAAATAAGAAGTCTGATTTGTGAAGATGCTTTTCACCATGGTTTCTAATGATTTCATCCAGGTTGCAGCAGCTTAGCTTCTCTGCAAACCTGTTTGCTTACCTTTAGCTGCCGAAGTGTAATGTGGAGAGTTAAATTTTGCTGCCCAATGTTTTGGTGGTGTTTCAGTGTTTTGATGGTGTTGTTCTTAAATTGAGTGCATTTTTCTCTTTTAGACTCTTATGTGGGATGTGTGGGTCACTTATTAGCATGGTGTAACATCTCTGGTAGACTTAATTCTTGAATTTAAGGAGACAGTTAAATCATGTCTGTATTTATGGGGGGAGTGGGAGTGTTGTGTGTTATGCTTTAGCTTTTCGGGGAAGCTGAGCCCAAGCCTTGAGTAAATCTCAGCCGTCCTAACAACAGTGCATTCCTTTCAAAATACGTCTTCCTCTGATGATGAATTCAAGAACTAAAACAACGACAATAGGTTCTTAAATTCTGATAAGATTTCTCTGAGTTTAGTGATACGTTATTTAAACATAATTTGGAGCTTTTAAAATACTGTAATGGCATCTCTTGACCTTTCCAAAATCACATGGAGCAAGAGATGGTGAAAAATGTTTATTTACTCTGCATTAGAAGCTAAATCCCTGTTCCTTCTTAGAACCGGTAGTTCTTTTATACTGGGGAACTCATGCATGGCACTTCCATTCTTCAAACAAGAGCTAGACAGTCCTACTTGAACTGCAGAAACAATGACCTGCAGTCTATCCTATGCCTGAGTGATAAACAACAATGCAGACCTCTTGACAAGCTCTGGCATCAAGCGTGGAGTCTTGCAGCTCAACATGTCTGCTGAACAGAAGTTAGAAAAAGAAAAGATCATCTTGTAAACAATTAATTAATGTTTGTCATGAATTATCATTTTTACTTCCTTCTCAAGAGGCTCAAAGGGAATAAAAAGGCATTTTTGCAGGTGGTGGCATTCAAAGTAAGGGCAATCAAATGTTTGAGAGCAGTGGCACAGCACTTTGAGTCTCTAAGGGTGAATGGTGCTAGGATTAGAGCACAGCAGGGGGTTGAGGGTTTCAGGTGTGAAGCTTAATGTTTGTGATCAGCAAAAAAAAGTCTTGAATTTATCTAAACTGCTCTTCTGCTAACAGTACTTCTAGCACATAAATGTTCTGAAAGTGACAAGTGTTCTCATTGCTCTTCTAATGCAAACATGATCTGCATTTGAAAGATGCATCCCTTTTGCCTAAATTAGAATGTGCATCACAAAGAGCGTAAGATGATGACCCAAAAACAGTTCTTTACTCTCTCTCTCTCTCCCCCCCTCCCCACCTCCCTTCTCTCACACACATACACACACACACACTTCAATTCAAGATATAGCCACAAAAATGCAAACTTCCACTCCTTTTTACACAGCTACCAGAGCTGCCACTCTGTCCATTATTCTGCCTGCACCGCAGGTTTGTAATTAGGATGCTTTACCACCGGTGCTTCAGTTCTTATCTAGCATCATTCACACAGAGTTTCGTGTCTTTGCAGCACTGTGCACGAGTAGCTCAATTTTATTTCGGTCAAGCAGTTTTCAGGGATTTTATGCTGTGCCATCCTAATGCATGCACACTCCTTACCTCCTCCCCCTGCTTATGTTGCTGAGCACCACAGAGAAGATAGCATGATAGGAGTCCTACCAATAAGTTTAAGCTATTCTGAGGAAATTAATGAGTTTAGGATTTGCCTAAGAGCATTTTCTATTACTGGGAAGGAAAAAAAAAAAAAAAGATTTTAGTAAATAAGACTAATAAACAGATTGTACAAACTAATTTCTGTCTCTCCTGGGACCACCTGTTTTGCCTTTTTGGAAAACGGTTTTTCCTCTAACGTTAAATAAAATCTTTGTGAAGAGCAGGAAGAATCTGTCCCTAAGAGAAAAAGTGTTTTGCAACACAGGTAAGAAATGAAAGCAGCAAGGAAAACAACTCTCAGATGTATGTGCAAATGTAGGGAAACCTGCATGGATCCTCTATTTTTGCTTCAGATGTTTTCATGATGCAGTATGCTGTTACAATTTGGCATCCGGAGGGAGTGCGCTGCGTTCTAGAATTTGAAAACTATTGAGGCAGACAGCGCAGGCTGCAGACAGCACCCATAAAGGTAACTATATATAGGTATATTCCTACATCTTAATTGAACAATCAGAACTGGAAGTATTGTCTAATGATTTACTTCAGAGGCCTGAGCTGGCTGTCTAAAACCAGGTGAATAATTTCAGCTTTCAGTTCATAAGCTGGTCTATTTGTAAAATAAGATTTTTAATTGGTATAGAAGCCAATTATCTGGGAATGTTGATATTTGTCATTGCCATAAATTAATAAATTATTTATATATATATAAATTTATATATATATTTATGAGATAGAAGAGAAAGAGTGGTGAAGTAAAATAGCTTCATTTTTTCCAGTCTGTCACATAAACTGATGCGAACTGACAGTAATGGATTAATATATGTTTACATCAACTAATATCTGAAGTTCAAGGACTAGATTTCTGTTCACCCTAAAGTCCTTTCACCTTTCTTTGGCAAAGTGTCAGGGACTCCGTGATGCAGCACTTTCTCATCAGAAAAATCTCTATTTGTTAAAACAAATTACTTTTAATCCGTGCTGCGGAAATACCTGTTTCTAGGCAGTGGTGGTAGGAGAAAGCGTCTCAGCTCTAGTTTAGCCCAGGGCTATGCTCTGCAGGAGTAACCAATCTCCACCTCAGAGCTCTCACTCCACTTGATTTAGGCAAGGGTCTGGATGTGGTGTTTCCAACTCCAGTGAGTCTCTCAACCCCTCTTTTGAGTGCCAATCAGCTGGGTTGGAGGAAGTCTCTCTCAGTCTCTCTAATTTGGAGTTGTTCGTTTTTAGGTCATCCCTGACCCCCACTCCAGCAGAGGGCTGATCTCTAGGATCCATCCATGTATCCTCACCTTTCCTCATTAATTCTTTCTTGTTTGCTTGCTTTTTGCAGAAAGAACTAAATAGGAAAGAATGGTCTTCCTGAATCCCAGTAAATAATGGGGAAAGGTCTGAGGCCCAGGAGAAGTTTTCTGCCCAGTTTACTGCAATTCCCACAAAAAGACAAATTTGAATAGAGAACCCATAATTTACATCCGCATTTTAAGGACCATTTTACACTGTGAAAGTGTCTTTAGGGTGTCCCAGAAATGACAGGAATCTGATCCAAATTGTTTCTGCCTGAATTCCCATGGCTGGCCACTCGTTAGCATGGAGGCAGGAAATAGAAAATATCAGACAGTGCTATGAGACTGTTTGTTTGTTTGCTTTCACCCTCTCTCCCACTGCCCCTCCTTGCCCAACATAATTCTCCCCTCCTCTCAGAGGGACCAGTGTCTGGGGGGGACTGAGCTGGGACCTTTTCTCTGTGTCGGTCAGGCCCCGTGTCAAAACACTCCTGACTCCTGGAAGTCATCTCTGCTGAATCCCGAGGCTTGCCAGTGCCAGTCAGCTGCTGTTTGAACTAAGTCCTGACCGCAAAATCAAAAGTGGGTCCAAAGAAAGCTGTAAACAGTGTGCAATGAGCCATTTGAAGGCAGCTGATGCCTCATTTGGGGTGACATGTTGTGGCTGATGAGTGTGGATGATGTGGGGTTTTCGATAAGTGCCTCATCAGTATCCTCATCATGATCGTGTTGCTCAGCCACGGCGTGTGCCCTGACTTGATTGTAATTGCCTGAATCTGCTCCTGCTGCTCAGGAGCGCACAGTAATATGCAATAAAACAGCAAGAAGTGAATGTTAACCATCTGAGTTCTGACATGGCTGCTTGCAGTTCAAGTTTTCCATTAAGGACAAAAAAATCTATATAGACACACAAATATGGATATATAATTGCATGTTTAGAATAATTATTGTTTGTATATGCAATAAACTCATTTTATAAATAATGCATGATGGCCATATACAGATATATAGACAGATATACTTACATACATTTTCTCTCTGACACCTGTATATACCACATACAAATGAACATGCTCATGGTGTGTAGGTAAATAGTAGAGGGATGAAGTGCATCAGGACCATACTTTGATTCAAATTTTTAAAAGCATAAGCAGAACGTGTAGTTAAATCTATGCATAGTCTTCATAAATCTTAATAACACGTGTGCATACAGATAAGTAATTGATTTTTAGATGCAGTTAATCTACTCATGTAAATGTGTGTGTGTGTACTTATGCAGGTGTGTGTGTGGGGGGGGAATGTACACAAGCATATGTGCTTTGTACCGCTAAATTAGTCTTCAGAGAGAACACAATTTATTTTCATGAGTTAGCCAGCTTAGTTAATTCCATAGCATAACTGGCAAGGAAAAAATAACCCCAAACCCTAAACTTTCTGAACCCTGTGCCTGTGAATCTGACAATACAAAGTAGTGAGAACTTGTGCCCAGGGGAAGCTTTCCACATCAGAGACTTTTTGTAAGGTGGGAACTGTCATTACCCTGTTGGGGTCCCAATGTATGAGAGGGGTTCTGAAGTGGTATGTTCATGCCCATTGGTGGTAACAGAAGGAGCAAGTTTATTGACAGCTTGTCAAAACGTAGAATGTAATTGGAACAGGGGCTATGCTCCTTTTTAATAAACAAGTGGCATGGATAGTGTTCTTGACTTTAAAAATATATTCAGCTTTGGTTATAGGTCAGAAAGGTAATAAACCAAACAGATAAGGGTTGTATAATCATGATCTGTGGTGTCTCAGAGTCTAACGCCCTTGCAGTCAACAGCTTTGAGGTTCCTGTATGCAGCTGGGTTTTTGGCATAGTTTGGGGGACATTTAAATCATAAAATTTACACAGGCAAACTCTGTTTGCATTCAACATTCAGTTAATGCTTGATGGAATGAACACATGGGTTTTCTTCATTTTCACTGTGTTATTTCAGTAAAAGTGCACCAAAACGTTTCCAAAATACTATTTGCAGCTGCTGCTGCTACTGTGCATCGTCCTGCCTGCTCTGTGCCTGCGTAAAGAGGCTACCGCTGTAAGGTATGGTCTTGCTACACAGAAAGATCAGTGTTAAAGTGAAGGCAGAGAAGAGAGAGGTTGTTATTTGCAGACCAAAATCACCAGGGCATAGGATTTTGAAACCCTTTAAAAATAATTCTCTTTCCCCAACTCAAGCAAAATTTGCACTGCCTGGGAAATATCCTTAATATCTTCATTACAGAAAACAAATCTGTGCAGATTAAACACTCTAAGTCTGACCATTTGAGAGGTAAGACAATCATTATAATTATAAATACTTCTGTTGTCATGTGTGATCAAGTGGATTCGTTGTTGTAGCTTAAATATATTAACTTTAACCCTTTTTAATTATGGATTTAGCACAAAGCTGACGAAGTCCCTCCTAGAATCCCACATTCACCCTGGGCCTCTCTTTATGCTCAAAATATGTAGACAAATAGAGAGGAATTCCAAGGAGGATAGAAAACATGACTGAGAAGTTGGAAGGATTTGTTTATGAGGAAAGATTAGAAGAATGAAATGGGGAGCTTTAGTTAAATGGGATTAAAAGCAACTAATCCACACAGCATTTGTGGTTTCAGCGGATGAAAACTCATCTTTCCTATTAAACTATGCTTCATTCTCCAAACTTGTATATCAGACATCTGATTACTGCTTTACTTATTCGAAAATAACTTAAACTACCAACAATTCTGATTTTTTGTCATTTTAAGAACCTGCTTTTGTTCAGCAGAGCAAAGTGATAACAAAGGGATGGGTTGTAACTGGCTACAAGCATACAGATTGTTCAGACAAGGAATGGCATTTCTTGACTTGGTAAATATTGATTCTGATTATCAGCAGAGAGAATTTTTTAAAGGGAACGATAACTGGGCAAAAGGCCAGATTTTCTCTCATAGCACCTATAGGTAGTAGAAGAGTTTTCCAAAAGGGGGGCTAAGATCTCCTTTTCAAGAAGCACAGGCTACCAGTTTGGATTAAGAACTGGGGCAAGGTTTAACATTGAAAACAACCTGACAACCCTGAGTTGTCGGGCTCTCGAATTAAATAATATCTTGCACTTGGTATTTTTTCCTTTTGCTCTTTTGTTCTTTTTTTCTTTTCTTTTTTCTTTCTTTTTTTTTTGTTTAAGTATCCATTGCCTTCACATATACACAAACAACTTCAGATGTGATTTATTATTATCATTAGAAACTACCTTGAGAAAAATTTCTTTGTGAGTTTTTCCAGGGACTTTCTAGGCATTCAGAAAGAGGCAGCATGTGTCCTGAAAAGTTTTAATACTAATTTAAATTAATTCAAACGGAACAGCTTTATGCAAGCATAAACCAAAATTAATGCATTGATGAATTGGGCCCTACATCTTGGACCTTTCTGAGACCTAAATAGCAAACCACAGAATCTCGAACACAAGGAAGATGCAGCCTGGTGTGAACTGGCTGATTTGTTTACTTTGCAGGATGAATGCATCTCCACAAGGAAAGTTTTCTTAAGAAATGGAGGATAAACAATTCTTTCAGATTGCAGTTTCTACTTACAGCTCATGACAAGAAAAACATTCATTTCTCCTCGAAGATTTGTGTGGCATCAGGATTCCTTTGCATAAAAGAAATATTCCCTAATAATAAGATACAAAGGAGAGTAAACCAAAAACAATAAAACACAAACCAGAATGAAAACTTAAGATTCAGCATACATCAATTATAAAAATTATTTTTATAGTCTGTGTTGTGTATAAACAAATGTCCGCATTTTGTTTTTCTGTACTGTTTAGAACTCCTATCAAGTCCTGTCTGTGCCAGCTGGGATCAACCAATTCAGTACATTTGGATGTCCCTTCTAATTCCAACCTGGTACTCTTAAGCTTGTAGATGTTAATGCAGCATTTCTTGACAAACGATCAAAGAAATCCTACCAGATCCAAGCTGGGCTGCAAATTTGTCCTTCCCTCCTTCCTGAAACCCTCCAGTCCTACAACACATAGTATTATCTCAGATTTTTCTTTCCTCTGCCCAAGCAGTATTCCCAGGAGGGTGGAAGAAACTGTTCTATGGGCTAGGTATGCTCACCAGGTTGCCATCCGTGAAACAAAAAAATTTTCAGAGATACTGATTTTGTCCAAGCAGGCATACCAATGGCTGAATAAGATGTTAATTGCTGTTAATGGGGGATTTAATGTTAGGTAGGAAGGATGACATCGGATGAAAATACGATTGTCTAATAGTAATGTTAGAAGTCATTCACTTCTTGCAAGCTGAAAAGGATATTTGTCTCATAAAGAACTTTTTCTTTCTTTAACAAGCTGTAAATTTGGAATTACAGTTAGAATTAAATTATTAGTTACTCTGAATTATATCTTTTGCACAGTATGTGTGAAGGTTGCAAGGAAGAAACTTGTCCATGCTGCACCTTAGGACACTATACAGTTTTACTCCTGCTCTGGGATGACTCTCCTAAAGGCAACACATGGAAGGATAATTTGTGACCCATCTCCTCCAAAGGAGTTTCAAGCTCTCCCTTTTACCAGACCTTTTTTTTTCCGTTGAGAACATAAACCTGCTGCACACCTGAATCTGACTCCTTGCCAGCAGCACATAAAGCATCTCTCAGAGCACCAGCAGGTCTGGGTGGGCTCTTATCCCTTGTACACTTTCTGTATAAAGGATGCCCAAACCTTATGTCCTTTTTACATCCACTGGCAACATCCAGCTCCCTCTTGGAGTGCCGTCGGTGTGGTCCCCAGGGAGGGGGACGGTGCCTGGACAGGCCCCACTTGCTCAAAGGAGAGAGCACTGCTCAGCCTGTGCCATTGTGCACAACATAGGTTAGTGCAGCTGCACTTTGGGTGAACTTTTCTCTTGCTAAATGATGGCTAGGGAAGGGATTCTTCTTGCCTCACTGTGGCAAATGTTTTGCCATCACCCTGAACATGACCCAGATATTTCCATGTTCTCAAGATAACTTCAATGATAAGGGTTTTTTTAACATTGCCAATTTGTGGCATTTGTTCTACACAACATATAACTGCCAAATATTTATGCGATTAACATCTGAATACAAGCATACTTTAGCAGTGCAAAGATGTGATTAGTCTCACCAGAATATGATTTTTTTAATGGATGTGGCTCCCACTTTCCAACAAAGATTTAATAGCTGAGTCCTGCCGGGAAGTCTCCATTTACTGAACTTTTATAGCTTTAAAATTATCCTAGGGTACATTTCCTAGCACACAGCATGGCACAACACAGAATTTAAATGAAATGCCGTGTTCAGAATGAATGAACAAAGTGTGTAGTGTCAATCACTACTCTCATCCTTCCCTTTTATTTTTATTCTTTTTTTAGACAAAATCATGTTAATGGCTGATACTGTCAATGGGCATGGATCTTGTGCTTGGGAACAGCGTTTGTCATCTTCAGCTTGAAGACCTGGAACAGGAGGCTAAGAGTCTTCAAGCACACCTTAGTGTAGCTCCTCAGCCTTCTCCACCTCTCTGGACTCTGCTGGCATCTCCAGCATGCAGGGGAAAGGCATGGAGGCTGATCGGCTCCCACAGCTGTTTTTGAATCTCCTCAGTCTCAACACATGCAGGGAAACAGGAGCAGTGGCAATGGCATAGGCCCTTTCCTTTTGTCTCACCACATGTATCCGCAGTGCCTACTGAGGTCCAGCTCAATATGGGCAGCTCTGACCCCTACCAAGTATCCCAAGGGACCCAGGCTCGCAGTGAACGAGCTCTGGTAAAAGCTCCTGGGCTGCAGGAGCTAGCCACTGGGACTTCCTATTAACTTCTCCCAGGTTGGTTTTTAGCCAAGTGTACTTTTCCCCCCTTTGCATCGTTGCCCTCAAGAGCGGAAAGTGGCTCCTGAAGAACTAGCAGGCAGATGCCAGTTTGCATGTCAGTGCATTTGCAGATGAAGAAATAAAAATAAAACAAAGAATGATCTCAAATTCCAAGTCCCGCCGCCTTCTGTGATTTTTTCGCACAGTTAAGTAAACTACAAAAAATAAACAAGTTAGTTGTTTTTGTGGGGAGAAAATCCAAACAAACCAGAACATACCTAACGTTTCATCACAAACGATGTTGAGGCTGGTCAATGGTCAGCTGAATTGCCTTCCACCAGCAACTGAGGGCTCAGACAATGAATCTGATATAAGTAGCTGGGTGTGCAATAACTGCAGAATCAGCATCTTGTTTTGAAAGGACTCCTGCAAATCCTGCAGGAACATTTCAGTACTAGATGGTGTTGCTATGGGCACCAGAAGGAAGCTTAATATAAGAAAAACTGTCTTAGGAATTCATGGGGGATGGGTGTAAACAGAATACATACATAGGAACTAGAATGTCCCTGGCACTAAAAAGCAAAAGGCATTTTGGGTTTTTTAATGTTCTGCTAACAACATTTTAGTGTAGGTGTTTCCAGAAGGAAAATACAAGCTGGTACCTTTTCTTCAAGTTGCCTAAACTGAAAGATCAGAAAATAATTGATCAAGTTCTGTAAGGTATATCTGCATCCTGTGTAGCGAAAGGATAATGAAACCTGGATGCTCCAGAGAGGTAACTTTTCTGTAAAAAGAGATGTTAAAAATAGGAATGAAAAATGAGGGAAATAGAAGAACTGCAGTTCGCTTTAGTATTCAGGAAAAAAGGGTCCCACTTTGCCTTTGAGTAAGTTCAAAATGTAGGTAAAAATCAGATTGGCAAGGGAGAGCTGGATGATTTAATTCATGGCTAGATTTCTCGAATTCTGGCTATCTCTCTGCCAGTATAGACTACCTAAGTGGATGAAAGGAAAGAAAAAGTAACCAGCGTAGAATAACTGCATACTGTATATCTCAAGACTGACAAAGAGAATGCAAAATTAAATTCTTGATGTGAAAAGGATGGGACAATGAGCCCCTCTCCCAAAGATACCTTCAGAGAAGATTCCATTTCAATGCTTTCTTCCGTACTTGCTTGCATTATTTTTCATAGACATGTCCCAAAGAAAGCCTGAAAGCCTTTTATTATTTCTTATTTTCTTTTCCTTTTTAGTAGGTGGTATAAGTTCTTTTTTTATATATATTATTTTCCTGCCAATGTTAAAGCAGTTCCCATTTTTCTAGTTTGTTTCTGACACCTAGCTGTGATCAACAATGCTTCCCACTGAATCACTTCTTTCATCTATTCAGCTTCTGTTATTTCCCTTATCTCCTCTCCCCCCTTCACCAGCTTACCTCTCATTAACCCTCAGGGTTCCAAATATATTGTGTGTCTCCCAAAGATACATATTTTTATTCAGACACAAGTAATTTTTGCTTGCTAGCCTCAGTTTCCATAATTCCCTAATAGAATAGCTCTGTGTAGTACATACTCTACAGCATGGTGAACAATAAACCCAGACATTAATTTATACTTGTGCATTGTATGCTCTTCCACTTCACCTTTTCCTCCCTCTGAACTGATAGTCACATAAAAACTCATTCTTCTCTAATGCAGGAAATATAGCTCAATCCACATGTAAAAATCTGCCTGGCTAGCAATTTCTCTGGCCAACAAAACTATAATTTTCTAAAAGTCACTTTAACCCATTTATTTAAAATCATGTTTTAACTTTTAAAGGTAGTGGTGCTGATACATTAAGGGTCATTTCTGCTAGTATAAAATACACAGGAGGTTCCAGGAAATAAGCTCTCCCTTATGTATACTAAACTAATGTATTTATAGATCATTTTCAGATGTACAACTGCCTTCACTATTCTGAGGACGAAAAATATGCAAAACCCAAGAGATTTAACTCCTGAGTTTTAGCTATAAATTTGGTGATTGAAACTGGTGAAAGCAGCTGGAAATATATCCAGCTATTCGTGTAGACTTCCCTCTCTGCTATCCCTCCAATTAACTGTATAACCCAGCTCCAATTCTAAAGTTCTTTCCCAGCTAAAATTCATATGAAGATATTAAAGATACTAAACTGTGTGAAAGGATTCACCTGTCTCAACTTAAAAACTAACAGCTGTATGATTTGATGTTTATAAAACAGATTTTTTTTTTTTTTTTTTTTTTTTTAATTTGGGCAACATTTCTCCTGGTTTTATTATGTAAATAATCATTATCACTTGACTGTATAAAGTATCTTTTACCAAAAAAAACAGGCCATTAGAAAAATGAATATGTATTTTATATTTCTAAATTAAATGTTTATACTGGTTTATGGTAACCTTCTCAAAAATTCGGTAAGATTCTAACGCAATTCAATGCAGTCTTTTGAGCAAAAGCAAATTACACCCAAGAACATTCTTATAGACATTAAAAATAATTGGTGTCACTAAAAATTTCAAGTTTGTGCCAAGAGCAAAATAAATATTTAAGTTACATTTTGTTCAAGTAGTCCTTGCTAATTTAGTCCTCAGAGATATTCAGCCCTGTGTAACTTCATCTCTCCTTCATCTTATATTTATTACTGCAAAAGATTAGTTTTCTGTTACAGGGAAACTCACTGCTGCATCAAAGGTTTAATTGAGCTTTTAAAGTATCATGATTGTCACTATAAAATCATGCATCCACAGTAAGCACATTTATAGAGAACTTACAGCTTTAGATTTCACTTAGAGAAAAAGCCTTATACTTTCCTGCAGGTTCTGAATGCAGATTTACTATAAAATAAGTGAATAATAATACCAGGTTATTTTGGAAAGTGTTCTTTCATGCAATCACTGCATTTAACACAATCCCAAAATGGCAGCCCAACAGGTGGTCCTTTCACAGCCTTCAGCCCAAACAATCAGAACAAAAAGGACACCAAGAATCGAATGTTCTTCAGGATTTAAAAAGCTGTTCACTTCCCTTTGTTCATTTTCAGATTTAGCCATGTTCATTATTGTTGAGCCACAAATGCAGGACATTCTTTTTTGACATTTTGCCATAAATAGACACTGACTGAGGCTGACTAGCCAGCTAGCTGCTTTGTCACATGCAAGCGGAAACTACTTCACAAAGCAAATGCATTCCTCGTGCCTCAATGGCCCCGGCAAGCACCGGTTGTGACATGCTGCAAATCTGGCAAAGTCTAGGTTAACAAAAGTATGGGTGACAAAGGCTGAAGTTTCTCTTCCTATATTTTCCTCCACAGTAAGTATTTAATTCTGGCCTAATGAATTTGCCTGGAAGACTGGGTGTCACGTTGACAGGCTCTTGAATGTCTGAAAATATACTTCTGCTTTGTGGGCTCTCTTTGGAGGGAACTGTTAGTTAACCGGTAATGATGGACTTCAGGGGCAAAATCTAAAATGAAATACTTGTTTCTCAGTATTTTAAAAGTTGTGAAAGTTCCTCGTTACAGTGATCTCAGTCTCAACATAAGTAACAAAAGATGGGCCCCATCCTATGAGTCTTTAATGATGCAAGGAGTCTTTACAGCTGCGTTCACTGCGCTGTGAGGAATTACACAAGTAATGGGCGCAGAGGCACAGATCAAGACTTTTTCCCTTGTGCATATGAATAAACATGAAAAACACATGTTTTGTAGAAAAGGCAAGGCTATAATGGTATCTATCTGCTCAAATACAGTAAGTGAATTTATCTTCAAAATTTCTAATTTGCCAAGCCAAATCCTCTCCTACCGCTGTGTAATCTAAATGTACTACACTCAGCTTGGTTTGTTTAGCCTTCTTTTTTTTTTTTTTTTTTTTTGTTTGGTTTGGGTTTGGTTTTGGTTTTGTGTTGGTTTTGGTTGGTTGGTTGGTTTTTTGGTTTGGTTTTTTTGGGGTTTTTTTTGGTTTTTTTTTTTTTTTTTTGACATCTGTAGCCAAATTTAAAACTTCCAGGCCCTTTCATTGCTATTGCCTTGGGGATTTTCCAATGCCCATGTGAGTCCAGGGCTTCTGGATGAGAAGGGGTGTGGATGAGACCTGTTCATAGGCAGCCCTGCTGCATGGATTCAGGGTTTGAAACTAGACCCTTATTAACCTCTTAGATTGAAATTGGACTCTGTTAACCTCTTTCATTATTCAGTCTTTGGTAGAAACCATGACTTGCTTCAAACTGTCTTATGAAAAGATATGTTGCACATATAAATGAAAGATAAATACATATCAATGTTCAAACATCTACATTCAGAATCACTTATAACAGTGTCCTGTGTTCAGCAGTAGCAGTCATTTTTTTCTCCTTCTTAGTAGCTGGTGCAGCACTGTGTTTTTGACTTTTGGCCTGGGAACAGCACTGATAACACTGATATTTTTAGTTGCTGTTCAGTAATGTTTAGTCTGACCAAGGACTTCGTGAGTCTCATGCTCTGCCAGGGAGGAGGGGAAGCTGGGATGAAGCAGAGACAAGACAGCTGACCCAAACTAGCCAAAGAGGTATTCCATACCGCAGCACGTCATGCCCAGGATGTAGAACTGGGGGCAGTTACTCAGAAGAGCTGGATCACTGCTCAGTCGGGCTGGGTATTGGTCAGCGGGTGGTGAGGTGTTGTATTCTCTCCCCTTGTTATTTCCCTTATCATTATTATTATCGGTGGTAGCAGTAGTGATTTGTGTTATACCTTAGTTACTGGACTGTTCTTATCTCAGCCCGTGGGAGTTACATTCTTTTGATTCTCCTTCCCATCCCTCCGGAAGCCCGGGAGAGGAAGAAGGGGGAGTGAGAGAGCGTCTGCGTGGCTGGGCTTAAACCACGACAAACAGTGACAAAGATATTTGGTCACTGCTGGTTATAATTCCAGCACACACACAAGGAAACACATGTCCCTCAAGTCCTACCGCTGCCAAAGGCAACAGTGCAGTCTACAAGAAAATAACCTTTAAGTACAGCACAGTCTTGCCTATGTTAATAAGGCAGCAGCTATGCTGAGCAGTGAATTTTTTCCTCTTCAGTTCAAAAACTTGAAATCAGTAACGAAAAAACTCAGTGTTGAATAGCTTATTGAATGAAGCCGGTGTTCAGTGTTGTTTGCCATCCAGATGTTTGTTTTGTGGTTTATGTGAGCCTGTTGTTATGTGGAGGAACCAGTTTACAAGCGAAAAGGCAAAAGCCACGACCCACTGTTGAGACCCTGAAGATACTTGGTCAAATTCCTTCATTGTGGGTCTCCCCTTCCAAGATCCTAAACCCACTGGGGGATTTTCCTTGTAAACCTTCCCAGAGGGCTGAGTTCTCATGGTGTTCCTTCAAAGGAGGAGGCTCCTGCAGGTTTTTTTTTTAGTAGCAAAAGTAAAATTGTTTAACTTTTCAATATATGAATGTAAAATCCATACCCTCAGAGATATCGGGGGAATCATTCAGTAAAATGTTTACGCAACAACCAGCCAAAATAAATTATATGGGATGAATATATGTGTAACAGGATTTTAGCTTATTTCAACCAGAAAGTACACATAGGCCGGAAAAGTCAGCTTGTAAAAAAAAAGAACACAATGATACAAAAGTGGGATTTGATACTCTTTCTAATTTTATCCTTATTTTTAGTTTTATTCTGGCCTTACTATCATTCTAAAATTCCCTAACAAGTGTTTCATATCAAGATATCTTTCATAAAGGAAAGTACTTACACAAAACATCTGCATATATTTTTGCAAACCCAAGTCCAAGTTTCAAGTTAAAACTCTGGGGAAAAAAGCAATTCTGTTTGTGTGGCAGTGCGGATTTGAGGGAACAAAAGTAGGAGTTACAGGACATACAGAAACTTCACTAGAATAAATCAAACAGCACTGAAAGTCAATTAAGGTGGAGGTAGAAGCAGAGAAGCATCCAGCTTTACCTCTCTCCAGACAGCAATAAGTCTCTTGCAAATTTAGCTGTCAGAAATGATTGCTTTGTTTTCGACAAGTGGCATTACTTCCTCTTATACTGGAATTAAAATTGATTGAAATTGATTCATGACTTTTCAATATTTCCCACACCCCTTCATTCCTTTCAATTTGAAGACATTATTTCAGTGAAATAAACACAGATAGAAACAGCATATATATGTTTTTGGGGTTTGCTTTTTGTTTTTCCTTCAAGACCTCTAAGTATTAAGATGATAGAACAGTATAACTAGTGTTTTTTGACTGGGTAGTAATTCATTTTCCATTAAAGAAATGCTCCCAGAAATGCCTTCCACAAGGAACAAGGTTTTTAAAAATAATTTTTTACTGGGGAAAAAGAAAAGGAACAAAACAACTACAAACTCAGCAGCCACACAGGTTCAGATCAGAACAAAAGTTCTCCTATGCTGCTGGGAAGGGTTTCCCACGTCAAATCTTGCTCCTGCTGTCAGACCCATCTGGATGAAGGGCAAGAAGAAGGCGGTGACACCCAGCGGTACGGCTGGCCTGGAGCAGGGCCAGGGGGGACGAGGAACTGCGCTAGGCAGGGATCCATGGGGGAAAACAGAGCCCAGCAAAAGAGCACCAATGGTTCGAGGAGCTCGTGATGACATTTCATGGTGAAACTGACCGCAGCATAGCTCTGCCTGAACTGCTTTGGCTTCAGCAACTGTAAAACTGTCTTTGGATTCAGCTGCAGCACCCGTTTACCTAAAGTCTTGCAGCAGAAGAATACAGTATAGTTCAGGGATCTTTACTCTGTAGCATTACTGAAACAATATCAGATTAGAAAGTCGGCTTATTCTTGTCCCAGATACAGTATATCATAGCACCATTTGTGAGTGTGGCAGGCACTGTTCCAGCCCCTGCTGAATCTCAGCAGAGAACTGTGACCACGTAAACATCCTTTCTCCCAGAACATTGAAGTTTGTATTTAGTCTAATTGAATTTTTTGGTTTTCAGTGTCTCTACCCCTCTGTATTTCATGCCTTCACTGACTTCTGATCAACTTCAGAACCCCACACGAAGCTACAGTGTGGTGCCTTGCTTTAAAACAGAGACCCGCATGTTTGGAGAACAAGTCTTATGAGGAATGGCTGAGGGAACTGGGCTTGCTTAGTCTGAAGAAGAGAAGGCTCCTGGAGGACGTTATTGCTCGCTACAACTACTTTAAAGGAGGTTATAGTGAGGGTCTGTCTCTTCTCCCAGTAGGTGATAGAACAAGGGTAACTGCCTCAAGCTGTGTCAGGGGAGTATTAGATTGGATATTAAGAAAAACTTTCTTCACCAGGAGGGTGATCAGGCACTCGAGCAGGCTGCACAGGGAAGTGATGGAATTAACATCCCTGGAACTGTTCAAGAAACATACAGATGAGGACCTTTGTGACATGGTTTAGTGGTGGACTTGACAGTCCTTTGATAAACTTTGGACTTGATGATCTCAAAGGTCTTTTCCAACCTACCTGGTTCTCTGATTCTATATCACCCTTTTATAGACCCATTTGGAGAAGTCCAGGGACTTCCCTTATCCCAGGTGGCTTTTTCACGCATTCCAAGCACAGAATAATGAAAAGATCACCAAAAGCATGGCAGAAAAAGAGAGGACAAGAGCAATAATCTGTGGAAGGGAGAGCAGCTAAGAAAGTTAGCAGCTAAATTGTCAAGAGTGGGAGTGACTAAAATAAATACAAAGCACCTGGAGTCCTAGGGAATCTGCTAGGATATGGTGAGGAACACTGGATTGTGGAAGGATGGCAGGGCTTCCTTCTTGCCATGAACATATGCTATATTCTTGGCAACTAGTACGTGGTAAACCTGTTTTTCTAACTCTTGCTGTAGTAAATCTATTACCTCAGAAGGAAGCAACAGGTAAAATTTATGATTGTCACACAGCAGTCTCTGGATGGCTGACGAATTGAAAGGATATACAAATATTTTGTAATAAATAAAATTTCTGGAGTTACAAAAATGACCATAACAATCTCTCTAAAAACTAGATTGCAAAGCCAATTCCTTCCTTAGTGAATCTTCCAAGAGCCCCAAACCTCGGTTATAAGCTGCAACATTGATATTAACTGAGAGAAAACCAGCTCCTGAAGCCTGTAGCCATTTACAGGCAGAATTGTGGGGCTCTGTGTCATTAGGAGTCAGAAACACCTTTTGCACTGATGTGAGATGTTCTGAGTGACTAATAGTCTGGTTTTCTTCTGCACAGAAACAGTTCTCCTCTGTGCAGTTAATGACCTGATACCCTTTAGACTTCTTGGTGTCTGTGTAACCTGCAGCAGCAGGAGCCTGTCAGATTCGCGTTACCAGAATTGGTTCCTTCTTCTTCTGTCAAACTGCTTTTTCTTTGTTTTCATCTCCTCTGTGCTAACAACCCTTCTGTGTCGCATCCTACAAGGTCAATCTCTGACATTCTCCTTTGGCCCATCTTGTATCACACTGGTTTCTTTTCTACCTTCACAACTATCTGTGCTGGTAAGCATCTTCTCTTCTGCAGCTCCACCTCCTAGAACAACCTTATTTTGTCTCTTGTTGACTCTCTGTCTTGTTTCAAATTGCATTTGAAATAGCTTTTCACCTTTGCTATACCTATTTTTCTCATTCCCTGCTGCTTGCTTGCCTTTGTAATTGCACTACAGGCACTCAGTGAAACACTTTGGCACAGCTGAAAGAAAAGTCTATATACACAAATGTTATTGTACTTAAGCAGAATTCACAGGCCAGAACAGTTTGTTGTTTCATATGTGTTGTTGTAAAACCAAAGCAGAGATGAAACACTCTCTGTAAGTGTAGGTTTGGAACTGATGCTTCCCTTAACCTGTGCTGGAGGATGTATCAGTATTGTTTCTCTGTGGGTAAGAAGAAATTAGCACCAGCAACTTCTAAGATACTGATTTTTAAATACGCCAAAGCATATTCATTTTACAGTGTTCTTCCTGCTTTGCTGCTTGGGACATGTAATAATGAAGAATTGTGAGTGTTCAGTGTAAAGGAGAATGTCTCTCATCTCCACAATGTAAGAAATGTTTTTGTACTTAGCTTTTACAATGTGTCAGTGAAGACTTTCTACTGCACCGAGAAATTCCTGTATTTGGCTATCTCGTGTTAAGCTGTGGTAGATGATTCAAGCGTGATGTTTCTTGCTGTACCCTGTAACTAAAGTTACAGGCAGTAGAATCTGCTTAGGTGTGCTGTCTGAAGTGGCTGCCTTACTACCACAGTAGTTTAGTCTGTATTAAACAGAAGGCTCTTTCTGCCCTCCTCTCCCATTTTATGACGCTATTACTGGCTGACAACATATTCTGAAAAATTAATGTACCATGAAAGACACAATCCATACATTTTCTTTGCTTCACAAGTTTTGTGCAAAGGCTGTAGTTTAGGACTTGAGCTTGCTTGATACTACATCTGTTAGCCAGAGGAGCATCTGGTTGGTAAAACTCCTTGCTGGTTTTCTTCAGACTTGTCAGTGGTAGCTGTTAGTTCCCTGTGTGGTGGTCAAGCCACGTAGCTGGCATACTTAAGCAAACGTCTACAGTATGATGTCTACAAAATAACTGGTGTGAAAGAGTACCTCTTGTTACTGCAATAATTCTGCGCGCATCTTGGTTTTTTGCCACTATGCACGCAGGTTGCATGCACAAAGCTATAACTACATAGAGCAGAGGTGGGACTACTGGGTAACTAGGGGCACTTTCTCCACTCTTCGAATGATTTGGATGATTCAGGGTCTGGGGTTGGTAATAATTCTTCTGTACGAAGACAACTACTGTGCAGGTTATTCAAACTACTCCCCATGTACTCAGAAGACTCAGAGATTAAATAGAGCAAGAGGTAGGATTACAGGCCAGGATTTCACAAGGACTTGGTAATTAATCACATTTGTGGCGTTACAAAAATGACCATAACAAACTCCTTAAAATTTAGGTTGTGGAGACAATTCCTTCCTTGCAGGAATTCCAAAGGAGACTCTCTGGTGTAAAACACCTAGCCAGTTTCTGTTCATTTTGACAACTCAAAGGGTGGTGGGAAAGTCTTCATCAAATGCAAAATTCTGTATGTATGAACTGTGTATAAAATAATGTAGTGTATGCATGTAAAGCTGTATGAGAGGCTACATACAGAGTTACTAGAATTACCATAGAACAGGCTACAGAGGAATAGCTTTTATTCTCGCACAAGTGTTTGTAGGGGTATGATTCTAGTTTTGAGCCAAATGAGTTTGTGACAATTGATTTAGCCTGGCTGTTGCTACAAAACTTCATAACAACAGGGCACATTGTAGAACCAGTAAAATAGGTCATAATTAAGTAAGAAACTTCATTATATTTATGTATAAACAACTTATTTGTATTCATAGTGGATTGTCTCCACAAATCCATTCTTCTCTCAGAGCCAAATAGAAATTTAATGTCATTGTTATGTTTAGGTGAACATCAAGCTCTCATATTCCCCTCTGTTTGGCCTTGAATAAAAATCAGAGCAACAATAATAGAAATGGTATGAAAGTAGTCATGAACAGTAGCCCATCTGTACTGGACAGAATTCTACAAATCAATTAGACGGTCATAAAAAGCTAAACAGATGTGGATGAATCAACTGTGGAAATAAAATAGATTGAACTCTTAAGTTTAGTATTCATGTATAACCCTTTTTAATAACCAAGATGGGTAAATTACACTAATTAACCTTTAAAAATTTAGATGATTTCTAAATAATAGCTTCAAACAATGCCTATTCTTTTCATTGTTACTTTTAAGTGTTTTGCCCATGATAAGGCAGTTTTGTTAGAAGATCTACAGAGGCAGTTATTTGAATGTACTTTTTCTTTTTCCTTATTTCTCAATCATTAGACTTTCTACAGCATACTCCCACCTCTCCCTCATCTGGTAGTGCTTAGAGTCAGAAGAAATCAAATCCATATATCCTAGGAAGCAATGACAAGAAAACTCATCTCCTGAAGACCACTTGAGTTGGGTCTCGCTGCTTTTGGGTGGGATAGATTATCCAATAGGACATAAAATCCTTTTCCTAGCCATAGAAGCATGTTATCTGGACTAGAAGAGCAATGCTTTCAACAAAGGCAATGTGTAGTCCAGCACTTTTGGACATGTTGCCTGGATCCTCAGCAACCTGCAGGGCTGTGCATAGTTTTCATCACTTCCTGCCATGCTTTGAGGTAGCAAGCAATTATTAGGGGATTATACAGGTTCATGTTATAGCTGAAATCAGGGTAGGGAGATTCCTATGGCTGCAGAAGCCTGAAGTACTCAGCAGGCCTTCAGCAAGAAGGGTTAGGGGAAGCACTTGCTTTAATGGGGGAAGGCAAATGCCATCTGTAAGGGAATCTTTCTGGAGACATTTTTTTTCCCTTTTCGAAGCCCCTCTCCATATCTTCATTCAGGAACAGATGATTTGGCTCCATTACCCTGTAAAATGTTTTGTTTGTTCTTATTGGTGCAAATGATTTGTAAACTCATCAATCAAAAAACAATTTATTCAGGGTTTTAACTACTTCTCCTTCAAATAATGCATCTTTGGCATTCTGCAGTTAAAATTCCTCAGTGGTTTTTTAAAGTCTTAATTAAAACAAAAGAGATAACTTATGATGTATTTTAAAAAATAAATAAATAATCCAGCACTGATCGCAATACATTGGATGGAATGGTGAATGGTTTGAGTTTCCTAAATTACTGATATTACCTGCTGGTACGAGGGCTGTTCAAAAGGGCACTTCACTTTTGGGTTTATTTATTAAAATCCAGCACTCAACTATAAGAAATTAGCCTCCTAGAGATGAATCGCTCCCTACTCAGAGGAGCCTGAAGCAAAGAAACCGAGCATGCACACATTGCAGAACAGCACAGTAATGCAAGTTCCAATGTTTTACTACATCTCTCATGCAAGGTGCAGCAATGTGAAACATTCCTAAGGGTGACAAATATTCTTGGTTGAAAGTGATGCTTAGACATCTTCCTCAAATAGTTAATGCCAAATTTACAGTGCTGTACAATTATCTTTTTTTTATCTTGTAACTGGAACCCCATAATAACTCAGGCGAAGGGTGAAACACAGGCTATTGGATGCTGGCAAAACCTGGAAAGATCTCTAGATTAACTTTCAGGTAAGCATAAATGAGGAGACAGAATTTCTCCCTCATTTTATCTGGGAAATTTTCTGTATTGCAGCTGGGACCCAAGTCTGTCCTGACTTCTTGCAATGGAAACCAAGCTATCCTTTCAGGTCTTGGATGGCTGCAGAGACTTTAAGCGTTTCTTCAAAGCATGCACCTTGAAAACATCAGGGCAGAAAAGATGCAGCTCAGGTAGGAGCCCTGGCAGCCTGAAATGCTTTGCGATTTCTCTCTAGCAGGACACACCATGGTCATTTTCTCTTTTCCTGCCAGTCTACAGCTCAGTAAGCTTGTTGATGTTGGTAAGGTGGAATAGCCATACCCTGGAACAGTGGTAAACATGTTCTGGGTTAGTTAATTAAGCAATGCCATTCCTAATCACCTGCAGCTTTAATATATGCAGATTAGACACGTGTGGGGTTCACTGAATTTCATCTGAACCTTGTGATATATCATCCTGCAATGGGTTGCAGTTATATTCAGTGCAAGAGATCCTCAACAGGGAAACCTATACAAAATTACCATTGTGTAACCCAAATCCAGGTTCTCTTTATCTACTACCACACTAGGGGTTCACATTATCCTAAGAGAATTGCTTTTCTTACTCTTGTGTGACTCCAGTAACAAATCCCAGAATCCAGCTATGGCATTCATGCATGACTGATGTTAGTAGGATTTCCACTGACTGGGTGAACGAGCAGGGGTGGTGGTGCTGAGACCTCTCAAAGGTGAGAGAGATGTTTACTAAACAGCATGCTTGCTGGTGAGCCTGAACTAATGAAGAATCCACTCTATCATTTTCATGGCAGTGTGTTTGCTTATGGTCAGAGATACATTCTTAGAAGAAAAGAAGAAGCAGATTTTCTCAAACTGCTCACAAAATAAAGAGCTCTGGACTGACAGCCAGGCAGAATGCTTTCTGCCATACAATAGTTTTTCTTGCTATGCCACATATAAGGTGCCAGCAGTAAAGGTGTTTCCACAAAAGCACTAAAGTCCTTTCACAGGCAAACCTTTAATATCACTGGGATTATATATGCTGGAGGATGGTGAACTGGATCATATAAATGTCCTTCAAAAATGCTTCTGTATAGTTCTATCTATGCAGTAAATTCTTCTCTGGAGTGAACTTGCACATCTAAACCATTCCTTTGCCCAGTTCAGATGCAAAACTGCCCTTTTGCTAAGCAAGAAATGTTGCTGTAGTAAGCAGTACCACAGCAGTGCTTCTCATTACACAGGATTCTGGATGCCAGAAGCCGTTCAAGAGGAAAATATCTTATGAGGGAAGGTATCCTCAGTGTTATATTGTAATAGTAGCTCTAGCTGAAAGTGGAGAAGAAAGATATGTTTAACAAAGACATAAAGTCATCTTCTTAAGAACACTTCTGTATGTCCTTTTGGAGGAAAGGGAGTGTAGATCAGCCCAGCATCTGTAAAAACATCTTGGTCAAGGTGTTGAGACATGCCAACAAGACAGTAAACACTTCCCCTGCTTTTGCTTCACCTGTGGTTACCTTTCAGACTTCTTCAGCTACTGCAGCCCCCATCAGCAAGCACTTGTAGTGTTTCAGGTACAGAGGAAAACCAGCATAATAGGTAGTTCTGGAAATTGATATTGTAAGGACTATCCTACATCCCTTTTATTACAGGGGTGTGGTAGATTGTGGAGCTCATCTCTTTCTGCAGAAATAGTCCTTACAGTGAAAGTCAGTTGTAGAAAGTAAAGTGGCAGAGATAAAAGGCAAGTAACGATAAACTGGTAAGACAAGTAGCTCTGAATACCAGAACAATGTCCTGCTCCCCCTTCCCTCTATGCATAAAAGCCATATAGCAGAAGGGAAACTTCCAACAGCTTGGCAGCCCTCTGGAATCTGCAACTACTTTTAACATGAAACTCATAGCAGAGAATACATTTCCAATAAATTCTTACAGCACGGATGCATTAGCATTAAGCTTACAAGAAATGAACAACCTGAAACCAAAGAATGGCAAAGGTCTAACAACAAAGCAACATGAACACCTTGACATTTTTCAAGTGTATCTGTAGCATTTATTTGATAAATTACATAGGGCTAATAAATTGCAATCCAGAGTACTTCTAATGTTGTCCCTTAGCTATTGTCTTGCTACAATGCATCTTCATTATGCTTTCAACCCTCAACTGCTATGTTGCTGTCATCTTGAGAAAAAGGAGAACCCCATGGCAAGAGATCTTTCAAGCAGCACACAATTCACTACAGAAAAAGCCACTTTGAAATTGCTAATGCAGTCTTTTTGTAACCATTCTCCATTGGGGAATTCAGCGTGTTTGCAATTTATTCTAAGAAAGTGACTCCAGATGAGGAGTGAAGTTTTGGTTTGTTTGGTTTGGGTTTTTTTGTCTGTATGTAAATACATATGCACTTGTTACAACATAAACTAACAACAAATAATTTAATATTAGCCAATATTACCCAAGGTATCTGCCACATGTTTATTATCTCTTTTAGGGCTTCACTCCAGAATTTTCCACAGAAAATTGCACAGTGAAAATGCAGTAGTCCTAGCCAGCATGTCCCACCAATACTTGAATTAGTACACACAAGTAGGCTTCTTTATACAAGCAGGCTTCTTTACACAAGCTAAATCCCTGTGACTGTCCTTCCTGTCCCCAGCTGCAAGAAGCACCTCCCACTTTCAAGTACTACTGTTTGACATGTATGGTGCTAGGCACAATTATATCCACGCTATATTCTTTTGAGTATGGCTCAAAAAAAAATTTTTTGTAGACAGCAAGCAAAGCTTATCTACCTGTGGTAAAAGTTGCAGCTCATTGTGTTGCTTCACCAGTAACATGAGCTGCTCAGATTTTCAACAGTTGTAACACTTTGCATAACAGAAGTAGTCTCTGTAGGATGCTGGATTGTTATGCAGCATACAGTCTGAGTAACAGTCCTACACATAAGCAGGTCACTGTCTTCAAATGCAGAAGTACCTCTTTGTACTCAATGCTGTATCTGAGGCACCCATTACTGCGTGGGTTAACCTCTCTATGGGTGGACACTAGGAACGTGAACAGGTAACATATACTATGTTCTTTCCTGGAGCTCAAGTAGCTTTTGTCAGGCATCTCTGATGGCTCACCTTCAGAGAAGCACTACATACTACAACAAATATTAGTTTAGATAAGAACACAGAATTACAGAAAATGTCTACTATTCTTCAAAGTACAACCGTGTCCAGTCAGTACTGTTCTTAACACCTGTCACAGAGACTGATACAGGGACATTGACAGTATGACTGCTATAAGCAGAAGAGTTAACATAGAGGAATCCCTCTGTAACAGCTACTTCTAAGCCGGAACAAACACAGAGACAGCAAATAAACTAAAGAACTGGTATAAATAGAAAGTGTTTTATTAAAACAAACAAAATCACACTTCAGTGTGTGGCCAAAGATCTGACCAATTTAAACTACGTACCCAATATCCATGCTTCAGAAGTCATATAAGCATGCACATGGAAGGAAGGGAAGCTGGTGCCTGCTGGCATGCTCCTCAAAACCTCCCCTGGAGTGGTTTTTAGAATATATTAAGTTTGTTAGTAGGGTACAAAGTTTGAATTCCTACAGGGCATGGAGGAAGTGAAGAACAGGTGTCTCTATTTACACATATAAGATTTCCATAACCATATTTTAAACAGAAATCTGTTGCCGTTCTAACAGTAGTGAAAACAGTGACAAATATGGACAAAATGCAGGCAAGCATGCATACTGCGAGAGGTATTTTTAATTTTCTCTTCCTAAGTTTGTTTATGAATATTTAGTTTTATTTCACAAGTCTATGCAAACTACTTACATGGAAAGTATTCAAAAGATAGCCCTTTTGAATACCCAATCATCAAGAATTACATGTGAAATGTAGCTTTTTTATGTGGATTACAACTTTCCACATATGAACAACGCTGCAATCCTCCTTTATAACAGAAGGGAATGGATTAGAATGCTATTCCGAAAACATTCTTCATTTTACAGTAACTATTTAATTAATAAGACAGTTTTTAAATGAGCTCTTCCGAAACAAAGCTTTCAAGATCATTCGAAAGGAGGTTATAAGCATGCTTTGCTTTCATTGCTGAAGTCATCTCCAATCAACACTACTCAGGTCTATGGTTTAGGTATGTGTAAAGCATGATGAGGATTCTGAAAATACATTTTTTTTTATTGAAGAAGTCTCTCAGCCTCCTTGGACTTGCTCTCTTTTGTCTTCCTCAGTAATGCCTGTTTTATGGTATTGATCTTTTCATCAAGTTCAGCCAATGAATAGTTCTGCTAAAAGAACAAAATAAAAACCACAATCATTTACATTTTGTAATTGCTGGAGAAGTGGCCTAGCACTTTAAACTTGAGGTCACTGCATATTGCACTAAGTGATACAAATACATTTGCAGAATTGTCTGAATCTGGTCTATGGCTATTAAAATTGAAAGAAAAACACTTAGAAGAAACTGACAGTCCCAATCATGGATCAACATATCCATACTATTTCCATCAGATGCTTATTTAACCTGTTCATGAAAAAAAAACAAACAAACAAATATCCTTTGATGTTAAAACATCATGATGTTAAAACACTGGACAAGCCTACCTAGATCTTATACAACCCAGCTTTACCAGAAGGGTTTTTTTTTTCCTATTGCCCAACAACAATGTCCTCTGTGCCCACTTAACCTGACATTTTGTTTTATCTCTTCTCACACAAAGAACTGGTCATCATCCTTCTTATAAACATATTTCACTCTATAGAGGACTTTTTTTTTCCTCATGTAAACAAGCCTAATTCCTAAAGTCTCTCATGGCCCACATTCCATTCTAAGCATTCTTCCCAGCCCATCTGTCTCCAAGTGTGATGGCTAGTAGCAGCGTCCCAGCTGCAGTCTCACACTGAGAAGAAATTCTCTTGTAGCCTAAGGTGCGTAGTTAATGCATTCCCTTATGTGATGGTGTTGTGAAAATGGCAAGTCTTACTGACTCAGGTTAGTATCTCCTATAAATGTCAGGTCTTTCTGCAACACTTTTGCTGAGCCAGACAATTCTACTTTTATTGTCTCTTCATAAATAAATATGAATAACTATAATAAATTTACCAATAAAGGAAATTAAAAAATAATTCAAAACATCAACAATAACCACCAAGCCACAAACAAAACAAAACCAAACCAGAACACATTACTAAGAGGCTGGTAAGAATTTGCAAATTGTTTGTTACCCCATGTTGATTAACAACATTACAGATTTGTTTTATTCTTTCATCTTTCTAACTGGTGAAAACACTAAATGACCTACTCCAGTATAAACTCTTAGAAGATTCATTTCACTTGGACATCCATTAACTTTCTGTCTTCTTCTTTCTCTTTCTTTGCCAGCAAGATATCCAGTACTGATGCAGCTACTTCTGAGAAGTTAGATATTTGCTTGATAGAACTTCTGATTACTTTTCACTCAGAACATCCTAAACTTAGGGTAAACAAAAGTTAACAGCACTTACGTGAGGCGGTTGAATCTTTCTCCTCTTGCCAGAACAACTCTAAAGAAAAGACATAATCAAAAGAGACTTAATGTTGCACTGACAAAGGACCACAAGTAATTCTGTAACAATGTTGACAAGAGGCTTTAAAGTGCAGAAAGAACACTGACTGCCATTCCATGGATTAAAGAAATCTTTTTTTATAATTAAGTACTTTGGATCACGAAGAACACTACTGGAGAACATTCAGAAGTTGTTGAAGCTTCTCCATGCTTGGCAGCCAACAACTATCAACTTAACTGAAGCTTCCTTCAGACAAAACCAAGATCAATATCCAGCTTTTGAAATTGTCAATATTTTTCTCCCCCAAAATTTCCTGTATCCACACCAATAGTTTTGCAAAAGTTTGGACAAAAGAATTCTAATTACTGTACAATACTACCACTGCCATGACCACGAATTTTTCACAGACCCCCATTCTAGAGAAGATCCTAAAGCCCTTTCTGTGGAAATCTCATCTTATAAAAATGTATGTTTTAAATTCTGGTTTCCAACAACTTGAAGGAATAGCCTCACAAATAAGTGGTCTCCAACATAAACAAACAATCAAACAAAAAGGTAATATTGCCATTAATTTTTGCAGACTCTTGGCAGGTCACACAGGAGAAGATATAATTAAAATAATATCAATAGTAAAAGAGACAGTGTTACATGGGGAAAGAACAACAAAATAACAGACAAGAAATTTCTACAGCCAACCAGAGCTAGATGTAGTAACAACTAATGTTCTCTTTGTCCCAATCTTCTTTTGTGAATGGCAGATAAGGTTTACTATCCAGAAAGAAACAGAACTCTGCCTGAAAACTAGCAACATAGAAACAAAAGTCATAGAATCACAGGGAACAATATTTAAAGGGTTTACTCTCTCATTGGAAGTTATTTTGTATACCTGATCTTTCATAATCAGATCATGTACAGAAGCCCAAAGGACTTAAGCCTTTATTAATGATTTGTATCGAGATCAAAACTTTTGTCAATTTTCTTGTCATAAGAAACAGATAAGTGTGGGAGTTTTTGCAAAAAGTATTTATCTGAGCAGGTAACATGCTTCAGTCACCTGCTTGCCAACCTGAGTGGGGTGGGGGGATCGACGGAGCAGGGAGAAGGAGGTGCAGAAATCCAACCTCTATAATAAATTTCTTACAAATTGTGAATCTTGGGTGACTGCAATTTTTTCCCCTCAAATGTATACTATTTTCTTTCAAATAAGAAATTAGGTAGAAATATGAACTTACACAGATGGTCCAAATAAAACACAACTATTACACCAAGTCAGAGTTCTCTATCAAGAGTGTATGCCCTTAGGTTTTGTCTGTACATCAAAGACATAAGAACAAAAGTCCCGAATGCATTTAGGTATGCTAAAAGAAGATGAATTTCTTACCACAGATTGAAAATATTCAGGAGACAGCCCTTCTAGCTCAAGGATTTTATCTTCAAGCTTCTTAATTCTCTGATAAATGTCTCTTGGTACAGGACCACCTAAATACAAAAATACAAAGAAATAACAAAAAGTGCTTGAATAACTTTTTAAACTAAAGACTGCAAGTTTTACATGTGAATTGTTTGAGTCCAGCTATCAACCAGTAGCTGAAACAAAACAAGTGGACAGAACAGTAAAACGGAAGTGTAATTAATATGATTAAGGGAAAAGCTGATTGATAACCCACTGCAGTCAGTGAAGGCAACAGACAACTTTATGCAGGTGGCTGAAATATGTCTGACAAAGTCCCTGAACAGCCAATGATCACTCTAATGATATATTAGTCACACAAGCAGATGGGATGGCCAACCACACATGAATTCAGCACTGATATCCAAGACTGTTCTGAAGGAAGCCTATCTCCACTGAGCATCAGAAGTTATGAGGACAGGTATGAGTTGCACTTGACAAAGAATAGCATTTGCTTAGGCACAGATGGGAGAAGCAGTGGTGGGGAAATGTTGTGTGGAATAGAATAGCAGAGATTTGGAAAAAAATAAAAACCAAACAAAACAAATGCACAAACCCTTCTCTGTCTCCCCCCACCGAAAAACCAACCAAACAAAAAACCAACAAACCTGCATACATGACAAAACCAACTGCAACAAAAAAACCCACCTCAACCCATTTGCTGTTTGCAGCTATCCTACAGCAGGTTGGGCTTGTTTCCCCATTTAAGAACAGAACTGATCAAAAGATCAGCTTCAGAAAGCATCTATGTACCATGCTACACAGTATTCTATTAGCTAAAATCAGTTTATTCACAACTAACTACTGGCTATCCCAAATAAAATGACAGTGGCTCTGAACAGCAATGACAACCAGAGCCTTAGCAAGCTTTTACTTATTCTTTTGCCACCTGTTTCCATTTATTTCTAGGTCTGTTAGGTAAGATAATTCTATTGTACAAACTACTGAAATAAGCACTAATGGGTTTTTTTGCCATTCATCTACTTCCTCACTTCAGACAGACCATTTTGCAGGTAGCTTCCCTCCTTTCAGTTCTGATCTCTCCTCATCAATCAGCAGCTACTAATTAAATCGGCTGACCTCTCACTCTTCTTAATACTGCTAACTCTTAATGTAAAGGGAAAAGAGCAGTACTAGCACTAGAAGAAGCTGTTCAGATAAACAGCAGATGAGTTGAGAACAACTCTTTCCATCATTAGAAACCAAAACCAGTGAGCAGGTAGCTGAGGCAGGTTACCTGCTCAGATGACTACCTTTTGCACAGCTGCTGGGGTAAGTAAAAAATGACCTTGAGACCTTCAGCACTGAATGCTGATTTGGACAGCAGTTGAGCTGGAACTGCACACTTTCCTCTTCCCCTATATTGTAGCTTAAAAACCTGTTCCTTCAAATAAAATTATGTCACCTATTACAGGCAGAACCAGGAAGCATGGACCCCTCCTTAGCTACCCCTATTCATCCCTGATATGTATAGACTCCAAAGCTGCATTGTAACCTTAGCGCTGCCCAGCCACTTGCAAATTCTATTTCCATGCACAAAATCCACCTTATTTTTGAGATGGGTATACAGCTAAACATCAAGCTCTGCTACCTCAACAGTATCTGGGAGTATTCTACTTTCTGTCACAGAAGGTGTCCATGAAGCAGGACTGAATCCTAACCTCAGCTTTTCCTGTTCAGTGGGTCAAAGCAGAAGGACTCCACTGGCTATTGAGAACCCCTACCTCCAAATATTCCAGACTGGTTTAATCCCATTCTGAAGCGCCTCTCTTTCATTTGCCACCACATCAAGCATACATTTACTAACTCAGCATCCTAACTTGGGTGTGAATCTGGGTTCCATTTTGGGTATAGGAACCTAAACATACGACTGTAGTATTTGGGGTAACTAAACACATCCGTGGATCTATCCATTGTTTTTACAGTCACAGTTTTTATAGACTTGTCCAGTTTTACTACAGTAATGATAACTAACACAAACTGACATATCGATGTCAAAATTAAAACATGATACAAACCTGTTTGTAACCGTAAGTGTGCTTCAATGTTTTGCAATCTCTCCTCAACAGCTTGGTTTCCACAATCATGAATGGGGACACTGGTTTTGTGACTGGACCCATGCACCCCTTCAGATCTAGTCTGAGGACCATATGTATTTACCACCCTAGAAACTAGGTAAAGAGAACACAAATTTAATACACATACACAAGAAACACAAAGTACATCTAACTAAACCAATCAAAATGGTAAAATGTAAAAGCCTGTGTTAAATCAATTTCACACCAGTCTCTCATGTGAAGGGTCCCACAAATATCAAGATCAAAGGTTCAAGTAAAAGTATTTTCCTATTTTTGCACAAGTAACCAAACCAAACAAAAAAACCTAGGACTTTACATATGCAAAGTAAAAGAATTACTCATACATTCATGTAGAACGGCAGTATCAAGAGTTTGTCATCAGCTGCTGATAAATAGCAGAAAGCCCAATATCTATGTCAGCAGTTGCACATGTGAGCCGTTGTGAATGCAAAGAAAAGGCCAGACCTAGTATTACAGGAAGCATCATAAATACATGAAGATGAGGGGAGGTAAACAACTAGAAGAACCGCTACAAATCTCGGCAAGGAAGTTCTCTTCTAATTTTTGTTATTCAGGTTAACAGCTTTAATAACTCCTCAGCTGCTTCCGGGTCTATATTTCCTCCCCTCATGAACCATGTCTTTATCAGAACATTTTCGTCTCTTCTATAAATCACAGTCCTTTCTCAAGTCCCTCCTGACAGGACTACTGCAGTGTACTGCAGGCTTAAAGACTATGTTGGAACTCCAGACACTGAAGCGCATACTTTCTTGCCCAATACTTCATGAAGGTCACGTCACATTTTTGCTTCAGTTTATGCTGGTTTTACTTCCAATTCCTTTCTAGGTGTTATTCATATTTCAGTTCATGAACTGTTCAGTTTTTAGTTACTTGAAGTGCAAGCTTTTCTTTTTTTCCTGTAATATGCTATCATCCAAGTTACAAATTAGCACTCAGTTTAAAAAATGTGACTACTGAATGCAGTTCTTAGTGAAAGATTATAAACTCAAACTCACTTCCCTATCTTCCTCTTAACTCACCAGACCTTCTAATGCTTATACCTATCATGCTTCACACTATTATTCTCAATTCAGAATAATGAATTGGTTTCTAGAACCAGTATCAGGTGGATAACTGAATACTACCACTCTTGAAAATGGACAAGTTACTTTCATTTCCATTTGGGAGATTTCATTTATTCATTTTTAAACACAGAGTAACTTTCGTACACCTAGAGAACAGGAGACGGACAAGCAATCTTTTATGTGTGACTTCTGCTGGACAATCATTTCTGCACTATTTACTATTTTTCAAAAGGTAGTGCAGTTCTGAGCTTGTTCCCCAGCTCAACACTTCCCTTAAACCTGTACCTCGGAACTTCCGTTATGCCCCAAAACGGTTTCTAAACCAACTTGGTTACACCAACTAACAAACAATATAAGATAATTTTATTGAATCTCAATTCCTCGACAGGACTGCTGGCATTGCCTTAAACGAAAAGCTAAGAACTGTTCTGTTTCTCCGTCCCGCCTTATCTTCTGTATCTTTCCTTTTAGACAATGAAAATAAGCTACTTTGTTTTGCTCTTTAGAGCATAACCATTGACTTAATGAAGCAGTTACAGGATTGAAAACCTTGGAGATGCGAGGATGTAAAAGTACTCACGAGATTCAAAAATCAGTATGTTAAGTTTGCATTTTTTGAGCATTCTATAGAAAGTTTTAAAGCCAAAAATTTATCCGTATTGCTCTATCTGGACACTTAATAAAGGGGTATTAAAGTAGTTCCTTACCCTTTATATGGCTTTTAAATCCAGGATAAGGTGTGAAAATTGCATCTGTTCTGGCACAGCTATTTTCTAAATAAATAATAATGATAGAAAAAGTGAGGTCTTAATTATGTCTTTATAATTCAGAACATTCTAACCATCATCAGCTTTGAGGCTTTTAACAAATCTAATGAAAATCTTTCATACAATTAAAACATCAGAAATACTTCTTTCATTCTACAAACACACTCATTATAGTTTCCCACACTTGCATGGACCTACTGGTTTTAATTGGATAAGTCACTTATATATATGTATGTACAGGTGTATATGAAAGTTGATTGGATCAACCCAAATTTCTTCCAATTTACATTTTATTTGGTTCTTATTTGTCATTGTGTTTCTCTGTAACTTATGTCTTTCTTCCTGTAGAGAAGTCTTTTCCCTGCTTACCACTATGATTCTGGTTTTCTGTTCTTTTTTGAAACTCTCCTCTCATTTTACACTGGTCTAATTACTCATCAGCACTCTTTCATCACCTTGATGCATTTATTCTGATGCCTGTGACTTCTTTAATTTGTTTAATCATAAAGACCTACAGTCCAGACCATCTTAGTTTAGTCTAATGTTTATATTTTATTCTGTGTTAATATACGCCAAAACTTTACACATCTTTTATTATGCCTCAACACACAAAGGTCTTTTCATAATTTCTTCTGTACGTAATTAATTTTAGGAATCAGTCTTTTACTGTCTAGCATATTCAACTAGATTTCAGCTGTCATTTTCATTCCAACAAATATTCAAGCAGTTAAACTCTCTTCCTATAAAGCTTAAGGAACAATAAGCTTTGATCTCTAAAAGCATATCACAGAGACAATGCACATCTGGGTTCACAGGTACTTAGAAAATGTCCCCATATACTTATGTATATAAAAGTGTCTTCACTTTTAAGATGCATTTGGTTACACAGTCACTAATCGTGCTAATGGGATCCAGCCTGCCAGATGAATTTAAGACTGGTTATAGATACAGCAAATTGCGTCAGTTGGTGCATTAAAAACACCAACACTGTGAGTAATGTTGAAAGGAAAAAGTTCTAAGTATTCTAAGTAGCTAGTAACTCAAATTGATTGCAAAAAGTACTTCTTTGTAATTTAACTAGCATTAGGTAATAGTCAATTTAAAACTTTAATTTGAATATGTAATTCACAAGATATTTCTGAATTGCAATTCAGTTGACTTCAGAAGGAACATCTAGCTAAACCACTAAACAACAGTTACAAAATCATCTGATTTAAGATTATAGTTCTTAAAATGAACACAGTAATAGCTATAATCTTTCTGTATGGGATGTATTAAAGGAACTACTTCCTTTTTTTGTCTATCTGACAACATCTGCAGTGCACATGCAAATTCTTAACTTTAAAACAAAGTTACTCTTAAAATGAAGTTCTGTTTTAAATATAGAATAATGCTTTTGAACAAATGGAAAAGAAAAAACCACCACCAAAAAAAAAAAGGCAAAAAAAAAAACCCAACCCCCAAGCCAAAAATCAAAACTAACCAACTTAAACTGCTATGAAGATTAAAGTCTGGGTATCCAGTTACCTTGATTACAATCAATAACATTGCAAAATTCCCTGACATTATTTTCATTGATCTCAGCTTGTTTCCTCTCGATGAAGGCTGATATCCGCCTGTCAATCTGCAGGTAGTAAACATGATGGCATATATCTATTTCATTCTTTAAATTTAAAATTCAGAAAGATCTTTTTATTTTTTGTTTAGGTAAATCACTTACTTCTGCTTTTCCAGCTTTTATTTGGACCACCTCTGGATCGAAATTAATATGAGCTTCCTTCAGATCTCTCAAATCATAACTTGCATACTTTTCTTCAGTCTGACAGTTACCATCATAAACACCTAAACTTGTTTCAGAAGTCTGATTGCCTGTTTTACCTGCAGGTTCAACACGGCCTATATTTTCCTCTTTAATCAATGACTGGAGTTTTTCTAAAAGAGGCTGGACAAAGAAAACAGTATGTTAGGGTTATTAAAAAAAAACCCCAAACAAACAAACAAAGCAACCCCACAAAAATCCCCAAAAGAAAAAGCAGAAAAGCCAAATACTATTATAATTTCTAAAACAGACCAACTGAGATAATTTTAGGAATTACAACATCTGCCTCTGATGGAACACAGTAATAAAATTTTAAAAAAGGGAAAAAAAGGCTATAGTTCCAAATACTGTGCACACCACGATTCTGGCCTTTTTGACCTGTGCCTTTTAGATGTTTATACAGGAAAACTCCCAAATTTCCACAAAAATCTGCCTCCTGCTCATCTGTTACTAGGGAAATCAAAGTGTCAATCATTGGCATCAATGCCACTTAATTAACATTTCATTCAAATGCCTACTCAGAACAGTAAGGCTTAGTATTTTTCTTCCTTAACATGAAAGCCAATGCTTTCACACTGTAAAGCCTTTACTTTGTCACCACAGCACTACATTCTCCACTTGAACCTGCAGTGCCCAAGTGAATGAGAGAACACAGACATGATATATATTAGCGTTATCCTGAACACATGCTTTTCTTGACACGGTTTATTATCTACTTAGGTCATGAAATTAAATGAAAGAATGCACTGGCATTTATAGCAGCAAAAAGAAATGCTTATTCTATTGGAATAACAGATGTAATGACAAAACCCCAGTACATATGTATGTGTCACCCCCTTTTTTTAAATTTTTACCAGTTTCACCTAGTCTGAATTTTACTGCTTATTTTCCCTCTAGAAATTATTATTTTTTTTAAAGACAACATGATTTTTACCAGCTACATCTCCTGAAATGAATCAGATTCCTACTTGCAGTGTTCTTACAGTTGGATGTGATTTTTATTTGCTTTTATCTTGCATATTTTCTCTTTTTGTTCATCACACCAAAGATTTGGTGGATGTCTGGAAAACATAAAGGGTCTTTCTTTTACCTACAGCCAAGCAAATACAGGAACTTCCTTTTTAACTCTCTCAATACTACATATTTGAAATAATTCATTGACTAGCTGAAGCAAAAAACTAGTATTCAAATCCCCACCTTTTACAGATGAACTATCAAGTCAAAACACTGTTCTGTTACCAGCCGACAAATTGCTCACCCTCCCTCCCATGCAACTAAATTACACATACTTTTGGCAGGGTTGGAAAGTTTCAAATAGTTAAAAGAAATGACAGTAATGGTGACTGGCTACTTGGCAAGATGAGACATTAATGTCAAAGAAATTACTCTTTAAAAAAAAAAAAAAAAAAGCTGAAAATATATTTAATTGCAGTAAGACACTCCAGGATGTGTCATGCTGGGATAATGCCACTTCTTGAACCACTGAAAGCACTCCATGAGCCTCAAAACTCACCCAACGCATGGAATCATTATCATAGCATGACACACACCTGCCGTGTCTTATTGCTTAATTATAACCCACCATAGATGGAAATGTATCACATTTACAATGCAAGTCTAGAAATCAATGAGGCTGCGTTTATTCAGCCTGCTCACCTACAGTGGCTATTCCCACCACTAATCGGAAAAATCCATAAGCGTGAGTACCGATGAGGCACAGTGGAATCCCAAGCATATAACACTTTCGCACTATTTTTTGTTAGACATAGCAATGTAAGAACAAAAACAACTTAGATTTTACAGTTTAGATAACTTAACTATATTCAGTTGTTGATCACTTTTGTCAAGTCAAATATGTCCAATGAAATACTTACCTGCAAACATAAAATATGCTGCTGAAGTGCACTGAAGAGCAACGTTGGCTGAAGTGCTGATGTGCTTTGAAGCTTGCTCCAATCGATTACAACTTTCACAATATCATCTTCAAGGTTAAGCTTCAAAAGGACAAAGCAAACACAACAAAAAATTATGTTATGTTGTATTAATGTCACAAAAGTTTACAAGACTCCTACAGGACAACAATTATGCTCAATCTCATACAGATCCCATTTTTATATGAGGACATATATGAGGTTTAACATTAATTATAATTCAAGCAGCTGTCATTTTCAAGAAAAGCTAGCATTTGTAGAGTATATTCAGAAATTAAAAATTCCTTACTACTTCTTCACACTTTCATTGTATTAATTTGATCTTTAACTTCAGTCGATTCTCAATTCAATTAACTATCGTACAAAAACATACTGTTCAGGTTAATTACTCAAATCTTTTCTTTTAACAGATGACAGAACCACCAGTAGGAAGAAACATGCACCCAGGATGGCAGTTTCCTGTAAGCTCATGTATTTTATTCTGAGATCTGCAAGGCTATTTATTCCTGCATGACCAAGGTCATGATACTGTACCATGCCACATTCTTGAAATTATTACTTGCTGCTAATCCAAAGGAGGCTTTATTTTAAAAATAAGCATTAAAAAAAAAAATAATCTTGAGGTTAAACAAACTCTAGACTATACAGCACCACTATCAAACACATTTCCAAATCACACTATTTTCCTTTATATGCATTCAGATCAAAATAACAATTGCCATAGTCTATTCTCTTTTCCAAGGAATTGCAATATTTAACTCACAAAGCAATAGACATATATGATGAATCTGAAGATTTAAAGCAACTATGTATCTTCTGAAAATTAAAAATAAACTTTCACTTTCTAATACAAAGCAGATTGTTAATAATCATTAACGAACCGCACACTTTCACACCCACTTTTGCTATTTTTGTTGCACTAAAGCTTTTCTCAAGATCTTGAAGCAACAAGCACTTTCTTTTCCCAAAGCCAAGTACATTGTTCTCCAACCAATCTGTAACTGATCCCCCAAACTCTAAATACAGATAAAACTCTAGCTAAGAATCAAGAAGACCTTCAGGTACTCTATTTGAGACACAGAATTTCCAAGTCAAATAAATATTTGTATGTCTACATCTCATTCTTTCTATTTTCTTAAAAATAAAAACAAAAAAACAACAAACAAACAAATACAAAAAAACCCAGAAACAAACAAAGAAACAGAGACACCTCAAACAGATGACAAAAGTGACCTTTAACATATGGTCTAAAGATATTTAACTTTTAACAGCACCAAATATTATGGACAAGAACACAGAATGCAAATGTACTTGTTTCCTAAATCCATCACACAGTGTATAAGAAAACAATGAGAACCAAACACAAGAATGCCTTCATCACTCTGATAGCAAAGCAGTGGATAGCGAGTTGTTCTGGGTTACTTTTAAACCCCAGCATTATCACATTTTTGTATGTAAAGAACTATAAGCCTGAGCCTTCCTTCTTTAGTCAAAGAACAACTTTGATAAATCCAGTATTAGATTCCAAGTTACATAGCAAAGGCCTTGGTCTGACCAGATATATAATGCATTTTAGGTAATTTTCACACAAATGGTTGTTCCTGTGCAGTACTTAAACTACACAGGATGTAGAAAAAAAGTAAGGAAATACTAGTTCTGAACACCTTACAAAAATCAAGAATTTTATAATTTAGTAAGAAAAAAACTTTAGGAATTTAGCCAGTGTGCATGGGATCATCTGAAGCACATCTTTCTTCCCAAAGAGAAGAGTAACATCTGCTATACTCTACATTACAGTGCACTGACGGTGGAAAAAAGGCATAAATGTAAGTCATTGTAATGAAACAAAACAGGAGTCCTACTGCAATTTCCTAATAAGCATGTTTTTTCACAAAGAATCAGATGATGTGTGCCTTCATATCACAGCGTGTGACTCCTGTGCATATGGTTCAATGTACAAAACCGATAGAAGTTCTGACTTGGAATAATTTAGATCAGTGATATTTAGATCAGTGATATTTTAAACTCACAGACACTGTTTTCAAATATAAGAATGAGCCTCTCCTGCATCCAAACATGTTTCTAGTACAACATAATTAGTTTTCTCATCCTTCTACTTCTAAGAACTGTGACAGGTTTATAAATTCTGTGATTTGCTAGCATCAAAGCCTTTGTATATTTACAAGTCCATAGCCTATTCTGTAGCAATTTACAGGATCATAAGTCATTTCAGCCCTTTGAAATTTTTTTATGAAAGACACTGTCACTTGGGGCTTAAAAGAACTTTTCATGATCAGTCATATTAGCTTTAAGAGTTGTTATCCCTGGATGTCTTCTGTGCTTCAAGTGACTGCTCTAGTAAAAAAATTCCTGTGCCAGAAATATTCCTGTTTACAGTCCAACCTGCTAGCATAAATCCAACTTAAACTACTATAATGGCTCATAAACTGTGACAACTAATGATCTGGCACATGTTCACTCATCTCTATAAAAGGGAAATGAGGAGTCAGGGGTTTCAGTCAAAAGCGCAAGATAGATTGTTGAAGTCAGTAACCTGGTAGAACACCAGTTAAATCTACCAGAACTCAAGTGCTGGCAGGCAAGAGTCTAACTCAGTAACTGGAAACAATCATGACGGAGCAATTAAATGGGCCTCAGCTAAGACGGAGCAACCAGACCCCTACTCATAGTTCAGTGCAGTGCACAGTAAAATTGGTTTGTTGTCTTGGAAAGAATACACTCCAAATGCCAATGATGACAATTTTACTCTACACTACAACTAATGTAAGTCTACTGAGGCAGATGTAGCAACTCTAAACTGATCTCTTGCAACTGGCTGTGCATGCCAAAACAATGTTAAAAACACTAAGCTCTCTCCTGTTAACATGCTAGACACAGAGCAAACACTGGCAAACAGGAAAGAGAGAAAGTAGTAATTAACGTAGGCTTGAAAACAATTAATTAAACTCATGATAAGTAGCCTAGTTAGAGTTCAGGAAACTTTTATTATTCTTTGTGGTTTTCATAAATACAAGAGCTCAACTTTTCCCTCACATTAACACTGTAAGAACAGCAGTATGAATGTAAGAAGCAGTATGAAGAAAGCAGTATCTGTCATCTAGATAAACTGACAGTCACTAGCTCGTTATTGACTACATTTAGAATTTTCACAAGAAAGAATTATAGGATATTTCGTCTTCCATACATAGGTGGTTTTCCTGTCTCAGTAATCGCATGAATCAACAGCATATGATCATCAAGTTGCTTAGCACTGCACTCCTGTTCAAAAGCTAGGGTAGTTTTTAATCACTTTAGTTATGAGAAAACTGAGACTCTTACTACTCAGCATCTAACTTTTCAGGCCGTTAATTCTGGATGACTTTTGTTTGAAAATGGAGAAAATTACTAGCAGACTTTGAGAGGAGAAGCAAATATAATACAAAATTCTATTCAGATGCGAGGTGAAATGTTTTAAAAAATAACTTCACATCAGTCAGCAGCTACTACTAAACTGCCTCTGTATCTAACAGAGGGCATTTCCGAGTATTTTTGTAACATAAGCATATACTAAATTATATTATCTCCTGCAAATATCACTCCTCATCTGGCCCCAAACCTTCAAACTGCTAATTTCAGAAGCAAGGGTGTGTTTCTATCACCTTCACAGAACTACATATATGCTTCCACAGTGGAAAAGGAATTAATTTGTAAATTATTTATGTTAAATAATTAAATTGTTACTAAAACCATCTCCTGGTAAGGGCCTCCCACCACTACCATAACATCTGTTAAATAATTCATAGCCATTACTAAATCTAAAGTAGGTGTTTCAACTTAAGTACCACAGCAAAGCTGCTTTAAAAATTCTGACCCACTGAGACACACTGTGTGTTTCATAGCATGCTATTACCAAGCAAGCCTAACTTCAGGCTCCTAATCATTTATTTTGATTCAATGCACAGCCAGCTTTTAGTAGCTTTTCAATTCATAATCATTAAGATACAGCAATTAGGCAGACTGCAGTTTGTTATGGAAGATACCATCCATCAAACTGCAAAGTGACATGAGCCGTCCAGTTACTCGAAGGCAGAGGTACGGTGAAGGCACACAGCAGCAGCCAGCGGGTGCCCGCGCCGGGAGGGATGCAGCCGGCCCAGCCATCACAGCCCAAGCGCTAACAGCCTCCAGAAGCGATGACGGTCCCTGCTTGTGCCAGACTTCTTTTCTCCCCGGCGTCGCACCCAACTCCTGGAGCCCGGACGGGCTCCGCAAGCCGGCGACACGCAGGAGTACGCCCCGCTGGGGCCCCCAAGGCGGGGCGAGGCGGGGTGTGAGGCCCGCGGCGCCCGGGCTAGCCCTGCCCCGGACTCCCCATCTGCCCGCCCGGCACTCACCTGCCCCGCCAGCCCGGCCAGGCAGTGCAGGGCGCTGCTAGCCACCTCTGAGGCCGCAGGGTCGGGGCCGATCTCCGGAGCGTGTCCGCCGGGCTGGGGCGGGCTGGAGGCTGCCGCCGCCGCCATGACACCAGGCCTCGCCGCAGCCACCAAGAGTCCCAGACGTCGCTACGCGATGACGAATACCTCGGATGGCCGAGCCAGCTGGCCCCGCCCCCGCGGCCTGATGGACAGGAGCGGCAGCCAACCGCAGGCGGTGTTCTAGAAGCCGGGGCTGCGCGAAGAGGTGACCGTTTCTGCAGCGCTGCGGTGGGGAGCTTTCGTTTGGGCGCCTTAGGCCGTTGGGCCACTCGAGTAGGGGTGGCTCTGCCCCTCCGCCTAGGAGCGGCGTTTCGGGACAGCGGCTCGGCTGGGGCAGCAGGGCGCGGGCTGGGGAGGCAGCCTCAAGCCTGGTAGGCTCTGTCACCTTCTCCTGCCCCCCCGGGTTTCCATGCTGCGGTGTGGGGACGACCCTCTCCTACACCACGATTCTTCCAGGGTGGTGAGCAGCCCCTTTTCTGAAGCCTGAGGGAGCATCTTAACTTTTGCTCCTTCCTTGGACGTCTCTGGGACCCTGCAGCGTTTCTCAGCTCTGGTCCATTGCATGCAGTTGTGGTGGGTTGACCCTGGCTGAATGCCAGTTGCCCACCAGGCCTCTATCACTGTCCTCCTCAGCAGGATGGGGAGGGGAGAAAATAAGATGGGAAGAAACCTCATGAGTCAAGATAAAGGCAGTTTAATAAAGCAAAAGGAAAGGTTGTGAGCACAGAAGCAAAGGAAAACAGAAGATTTTATTCTCTACTTCCCATCAGCAGGTGATGTTCAGATACTTCCTGGGAAGCAGGGCTTAAGTACACATAGCAGTTGCTCCAGAAATAACAAATGGCTCTCCTTCCTCCTCTTTTCTCTTACATTCATAGCTCAGCAGATGCTGTATGGCATAGAATATCCCTTTTGTCTGTCTGGGTCAGCTGTACAGGTTATGTCCCCTTCAAGATCTTGCCTACCCCCAGCCTGCTGGTTAGAGGAATGTTAGAGAGGGGGGGATGTTAGAGAGGCAGCTACCACCTTTCTAGCTGCCAATACAAAGCATAGCACTATGAGGGCTGCTATGGGGAAGATTAACTGACTGAGCCAGATGCAGTACACCACCAAGTAAAAGACCACCTCAGTGGCTGCAGTCAGAGTGTTGGCCCACCTTGCTGTGTTGCTTTGGCACCTTCAGTACCACCAGGCTTTGAACCCTAGACTGCAGCAGCAACTTGTGGGGCGTCCCTTCTATATGAGATGACCTTACTCCCTCACCCTTTTCCATGCCTTCTGTCTCCTTCTTGTCCTTCAGCAGTCTCCATGGAGCTATCAGCATGGGCACAGGGCAGGCATGCTTATAGGAGTACCTCCACTGAGTGTTTGTTCACGTATATAGATTACTGCACTTTTTTCAGTGATGCTTTTCTGGTTATACCTTCACTTCGTTACATTCGTATGTGCTTTTCTTCAACGCTTTGGCTCTTCTGGTTACAGCAAGGTTGTTTTTTCATCAGATTGAAAGGAGCAGGTTTGTCAGAGTACTCTTGATTATGGGACTTGCAAGACTGTTTTCCCTCTAACACGGTCTACTTGATTTCTTTCCTAAGACAGTATGAATGCTGACAAAGATTCTTCTACTTAATGTTTCCTTTGATACCCTAATTTTCATCCTTTGACCTTCATATCTCTTCCTATTCCTCCTTCCCCTCAATATTTTTTATTCCATTGGGAAATGGTGGGTGCTGTTGTTTATACAAAGCTTAAAGAATTCTTACATAAAAATGTTAGAAAGGCAGATTAATTTATTTGACTTACATTTTGGGGGCTAGTTTAAAGGCATTCCTCTCTAAAATATCCAGATAAAACTTAGCTTAATTTAGTGAAAATAAATCTCACTAAACTGAAGACATAGTATTCTGTCTCTCCAGCAGACAAATATTTGAGAAGACTCAAGTAGAGAAAGCTCTCCTCATTCCCAGAGGAAAATTAATTCCAAAGAGGACTTAAGTGCTAATGATTACCAGTATATTTCATGGAGAGCAGTGCTTTGCAAGGATATCTTATCTAAGGTGAGCTAGATTACATTTGGCTGGATTTGGATGATGACAGTCACTCTGGATTCAGAAATGCTTAAATATTGCAGAATGTGTTCCTGATTTGGAAGCCCTGAAATGTAGAAATTTGCTTAATTCCTTCAAATTTACTGGTTTTGTCAAGTGACAATATCTTGAACTCACCCACAGAGCACAGTAGTCAGTTAAGGAAGATTGTGAAATTTTATTTTGCAGTTCTGTTCAGCAGTGCTTCCGGCTCACTATCAAGGACTGGCTGCTTCACCTTTGCCTTGCAGTTTTATCTCTGGACAGACAGTTGAAACAAGCAAAACATAATAATCTCATTTGGATTAAACCATGAAGCTTTCAAGAATAAATGAAAATACAATCTCCTTTCCCCTTCCCCTCCCATCACTATAACACTGAATAAACATTTAAGTAATCTGCTGGCCAGAAGAGAATATGGGGTACAGATGTAACACACTGGCATTGATTGTTGCTTCTCAGAGTCGGAGGAGGCAATTTGCTCTGACTGAACCTCCAATGACCTTAAAAGATAGATCAAGTCCAGACATTTGAACCAAGTTTTAACTTCAAGTGATGAATGCTCAGCTACCTGATAAATCCCACTTCTGAAGCTTTCCTGGAGCAGTGGAGCAGGTGATACCTACTTTAGCAGTGGCTAAATGTAGCTTTATTAGTTGAGAGACCTCAGATCTTTCATTAATTTTTGGGTATGTTATCTTTACCTCTAGTGAGAGGTTGGTGTGGGGTACAAAATGTTTCAAAAGAGAAATAGATAACCATATAAATGTCAGAAGGATACAGGAGGTTATGCTGCCATATACATTGAAATATAAGGGAGGATGGATGAATGTGCAGCATGTAAAGAGATGGTGGAGGTGATGTACTGTTATTTATTCAGTGATCATTAAAAAAAAGTAGGCCAAAGACCATGTCTATAGAGTTCTTGATGTCCACTTATTATTTACTAATCAGAAACTGAATCTTTGCCTTCTTCCTGTTGATGCCAAGAAAATGGTCCTCTCTTAGAGAAACAGTAATGATTCCTATGGGTCAAGATGGCACAGATTTTCTTCCTACTTGCACTGTCCCATAAGGCCTTGATCCATGTTGCATCTGCTAGCTGAATAAATTTGATATCATCTGAAATTTCATAGATTAAATTATGTAATGCATTATGCAAGCATGAACAGAACAGAAATATTCCAAAATGGTTTAAGAGATTAGAAAAATGAGAGCATGTGAGAAAATGAGAATAGGGGGAAAAAAACAAATGCAAATACAGCTAAGACAAAGTATGTTAAACATTCATATCTAATGAAAGAGACAGACCAGAGCAGAATGGTTCCAAAAGATGATTATATGCTCACTGCATGTAGTGCATAGTAACACTCACAAATGCCTCTGGCAGTAAAGCTGGCCACAGTAAATCCAGGCCTCACATAAAGACAGAGGAAATTACATGGCATCCTCACTAAAGATGGTGAAACAATAAAATATTGGAAGCTCTTGTTGCTGGAAAGATACTGGTAATTTGGAGGGAATTTGTCAAAAACTGGCAAGAAGTGAATTGCTGGAGATAGAGATACTAGTTTATAAAGAGGGATCAGAAGATTTAAATAAGTGTAAGTTGGCAGTAATGTCCACTTTTAGATATTTTAATAATGTGACTACTGAGGGAGGGAATAATATGGAACTGCTTTCAACATTCAGGGCTAGAGTTATCATGATAATATTAAATCTTCTGCAGCTTTGATCCCCGAAATAGATCTCTGAGCCATATAAAAGTTTCTCCTACCAAAACCACCTTCAAAAATATATGCACAAAACCACAAAGTTCTTCAATGGTGAATATCATTGAGTGAAAATAATTTTGAAATGGAAAAGAATTTTCTTTTGGTTTTGGACTATTTCTCCTTTTTATTTGGTTCATAAAATGATAAAGATATACACTTCTTTCTGACCCCAGAAGTCAGAAATGCCTTTAAGAACTTTAAAATCACAGTAAAGTTTAATAAATTGACACAAGTTCTGTTTGCTGGTCACCACTGTCATAATTACTAGCACTATTTCTTCTGCTGAGTATTAGATTAACATAATTTCTGAACTTGCCCTTTAATTTTGTCCCTAACACCCAAAGAAAGGTGGGTGTTTTGCAGAACACCAGGGGTTGAGGTTTGTTATGCTAAAGAGTGAAGTGCTAAGCTAGGGAGCCTGTGTAATGTATAAGCAGATTTTTCTCCTGAGTCAAAAAGCTCATGCTGTGTACTTCTGCTTATGTCAGCTGTAGCACATAGAAAGGCAAAAGAGACAACAACACTTCAGAAAAAGATTAAACTGAAATCATTAGGAGCTTCAAAGATAAAAACAATATCCTGAATTCTGCCCAGAGCCCCAGGCAAGTGCTGCAACTTGGCAATTACTGCTGTAATGTAGTTTTCCTTAATATTCTGATTATCAGTGCTGCTCTAAAGTATCTCTGTTTCTAAATAGAAAATTGGTGGTATCCTACCCACTGGATTAAAATAGAATATGACAAAACAAATTCCCCTCCAGAATAAAAGTTGTTATTTATTTTTCTGCTTTCAGAAGAGCACTTCACTTCTGTTGCTACTTGGGTACCCAGGAAAAGGCATTGCTCCAAACAAGGTTATGACTCCTGGTTCAACAAGATGTTTAAGCTGATGCCTAATTTTAATTGCTACCCCAGCCAAGAAAACCTCAGCCTGTGCCCATAAAATGTAGCCATGTTCTTATTAACTTCGTCAAATAAAGGCTCTGAATTACAAATCTAATTCTCCAATAGGAGCTGCATTCCTTCAAAGCAAATGTCTTTGCTGACCTTGTGGTGTTTCACTCTATCAAAATTTAGAAAGCCCTCTTCATACAGGATTGGAATGGAATTCGTATGAAATGACCTGTGGGAAATACAGCTGTGATGTATCTGCATTTCAAGAAAATAACAACAACAAAACAATAGAAATTTCCTATATTTATGACTTTTAGTAATTTCTAACAAAATGCAAACTCTTCATGAGGCTGTTGCCAGCTCTATTTTAGTGTCCTTATCCTGACACACATATAGACCTACATGGCCCTTCTTTTCTGAATATTTTTACCCTTAAGACTTTCTGATGCTGCTCCATGGTCGTTATTTTACATGTCTTCATTCAGTAATTTTACATCATATTTAAGTTTTATATACCTGTCTACCCCCTCTTTCTTGCTGCTGTCTTCAAATAAGATTAGCACCCTCTGCACAAAATTCTTCAATTCAGTTATATAATTTGGGATCAAGAACTGACCTCCAAGGCCCAGCCCAACAGCTTTTCTTAGAAGTCAGTGAACTATTATTACAGTTATTCTGTGTTCACAAAATTTAGACTTTTATAGCTACTTTGAAAGGCTTCATTATAAACCTCCTTCCTATAATTTCCTTTTGAGACTATCACATGAAAATGTAGAAGGTGTCTTGCGGAGTAGGTGTCTATGCTCACAGTGTTTCCCCTGTCTCTAAACTGTCAGTAAATTGATACAAGTATTGTGAAATTAAGCACTCATACCTGAAGATAGTCTAAAAATTAATAATTTTCCACTGCATTAATATGTACATGCTGCACATATTATATATTTTATCTCAGGTTTAATGGGATACTTGAAAATCTATATTTAACAGGGAAACAGGAATATAGCGCGTATACTTCAGAGAAACTTTAACTTTTGGGATTCCTTGATTGCTGAGTGCCTGATTTTAAAAGCTGTAGCTTGCATCTTTATTAGTATAATTTGACTATTATTTCAAAAGTAATAATAGTGGTGCATGCTTAGGAATATTTAAAATATGGTTCTTCAGCTGTGCTATGTACAAGCTTTTCACAGAGCCTAGCTGGGAGCAGACTCCTTTTCTAAACATACAGTCTTCCTAGCCTTCTCTGTGGAACTGTTAAGTTGCTTAAGTTTAAATTTACCTCCTGCTTCAGCAGTTTAGCTTATAAATTTCTGTACTCCAGTAGCTAGACAGTTATCTAATAGACCACATCTGTCATTACTGCTCTGATCAGTATTCTAGCAGGCTTCTCCATTGACTTCAGGAACTAGGTTCAGATCTGCTTTAGATATGAGATTCATGGACTGATAGTTGAAATTAGGGACCTATATTATGTAATTGAATTGAGCCTCTCAAAATAGCCTTAAGGAGTTACTATATTCATATTACAGAGTAAGATAGGCACCCAAATCCTCTGGATATGTCACTCTGTGTTCATGCCACCTGCAGTATTCTTCAACTTCTACATCTGTACAAATAAATACATAATGCCCTTTTTGGATATAAACTAACTATAAAGTTATTTGAACGATTTCATTGTATTATAGTAAACGAACAAAACAAAAGATCACACTCATCTTTACACTGTCAGTATTTTTCTAATGCAGAAGAAGCATTTGCTAATAGGGAATATGGAGTCTGACATTTTGGGTCCCAGTCCTTCAGTGAAGCTAGTCATGCACCTGCTTACTTTGTACACACATCATTCTAATGAATTCTAAAGGACTATTCATGTGCATAAAGCTAAGCCTGTGTGTAAAAGCCTTTGCAAGACTGGGCCTAGGTTGTAAGTTTGATAATGACCTGAGGCTGATTCAACAGAGAACAAGCAGTCCTTTTTAAATGTTGAGAAGTGTAACTCCAGCTCAGCTGCACAGGTATGGGCAGTGCTAAGAAACCTTGTTGTACATGGAACTCTCAAAAGTGACCAAGAAAAAATGAAAGAGGATACCCTTTTCATAGATACAACAGATTTTTTTAATTATTATTTATATTTTCTAATACAGCATTCTTAATCTTTTTCATTCTTGTCTTCAGCTTGATTTCGTTATGTCTATGGATTCCATTTGAATAACTATACTGCAGGAACTCAGAAATGTTCCTGGTTTATATTCATCTAAATATATGTATATCACCTGCATGAAAGAGTAGAACCACTTAGAGAATGGTAATTGTGAGCAATCCTAACTGTGCTCTTTGGAACATTTTTGCTTGAGGAGAAGGTAAGACCAGCTCTGTTTCACAAAGAAGTGCACGGAAGAGCTTTCCATACGTACTTGTTCATACCATGCCATATTCTGACTTCTGCTGCAACTGCTTTCTGCTGCACTGCAGCAGTTTGTGTTTTCAGAGACAGCACATCACCTGCAGGAGCCTTCTAACAACATCAGGGCAATTCCAGAGGTTGTGATACATCTCTTGAAACATTTTTCTTGATAATGGTTCCACGAGTTGTTTCCACCAGGAACTTCCATCGAATTTGGTAACAGAGTTGTTTTTTAATTGTGTTTGACATTAAACATGCAGGCAGCCTGACAAAAATCACCATGAAAAATCGGTGAGATTACTTACATGGAAACTGAGTTCCCACTTGGGGCTATAGATTTCGGCATTTAATATGCTAAGTGTATGAAATAGGCATGCTTATGCACAATCACAAAAGAGAAATGTTTTCTTTTGCATAAAGCTAACTGTTGTTTTATCATGATCTGTTCACTGCTAAAATAATCACTCTACTTTGTGGCCTTTAGATAACATTGACTATGAAATGTCACTTGTTTGTTAGGCTTAACTAAGATAAAGTTGGTAAAAAAAAGTGAAAGAGTCTTTGTCCTGCAGCTTAATCGAGTTTTAATTACACTAGACTGATCCATCAGAAAATTCTAGTTTCCTCAGTTAAAGGATTAATTTAATAATCTCAAATGGGTGAGGCAGTGAGCAGATCAGGCATGGAAAAAAACATGCCAAAGCTGCCATGGATGAAGGTGATAGTCCTGGGACCACCACTGCTGGCTTTATTCTAGTTGTTGGCCTTGGGGACATGTCAGATCTTTTGCTCAGTTTGATGCAGGAAAAAGAATGAAGAAGATACTTCTTATAAAGCATGGTCTTCCTTTCTTAACTTTTTAATTATTATTTAAGTGAAGATTAAAGTTACGGAGTTGGAGAGTATTTTGCTATTCTATAATTTAGCAGTCAGGCTGAAGTTTCCTTTATGTTCTTGCTGTTTTTACGCAGGCAGGCTAGAAGACGGACATTTGACAGGCCACAATAGACTGCTCCTTTCCCAGGTATCTCCTGCTTGTTTCCTTTATCTCTGAATAGGAAATGGCTTAAAGGCACCTGTGTTATGAAGGTCCCAGGGGCAGCTGCCTGACTACTGAATGCCTGATTATGTGTTAACATGCTTTGTCAGATATTGGCAGAATCTGTTCTCTTCTTTTGCCTTTTCAGCAAGTGTACCATTGACAGACTGGCTACCCATTTATAGAAATGTTGTCCATCAAACTGTGAGGAAGGACAATGGTGTTTTTCTGTGGCCAGTGACTGTGGGAAACTTTTCTTTGGCTATTCAGGCAATTTTTGTAGCTTGCTCTGAAGAGGAGAGACTGATGAGTGCAAAAAGTACAATTAAGCAAAGCCAGACTTCAATTGAAGGCTGTAGTGTAGTCTGCTGTTCTCATTTTTTTATTTGGAAAAAAATCTATGGGTTTTCACGTTGCTGTGTGGCATTCAGCGGGGGGCTATTACAATCCTAAATTTTTTTTCTAGACCACCTAATTCTAAGTAAAAATTAAATGTAATGAGAGCCACTTGGAGTTCTGAATATTTTAAAGCATAATTCCCACAGAAGGGATTCGACCTAAACTGAGGAGAGCATCAGTTGGCTAATTATAGCTGCATTTTATATTACAGCAGGTGTCAGATGCAGTCATCTCAATAAAGTCCACATAATACTCTGGAAAATAACAAAAGCTTTTCTTTGAATGTGGGTACTAATTTCTACTAGGTGTCATATGAGCTCTGATACTTCTTATTGGCATTAACAAGAGCACTGCAGCACTCAAACATGCTTTTTGCTTAGGATGAATTGATACTGTAAAGCACTTACTAGTCAGCCTTGGCAGATGTCGGTAGTTAATACTAGTGTTGCAGAGGTTGGTGTATAATGCAAAGAGTCTTATGTAAATACTTTTAGATGATGGGCTGGTTTTGAGAATGACTGCAAGCCATGCACCAACTTACTTAATGAAAGCTAAATAGACAACAGCAGAATAACTGCATTTCCTTTAGCTTCTATCTTATTTTAAGTCCTCTGCAAGTAAAGGGCAGATGGGAAAGCAGTAAACTAGGTAGATTAAAACATTACACTTAATAAGCATGTTATGCTTTCATACCATTTTCCCAATTCAATGGAAGCAGCAAGTTTGTTACTGAAGTGATGGGTGAGAAAGGTTTTTCCTAAGCCTTGAAACTGAGATTCCCTAAATTGTATCTAAAATATCTTTAGAATTGTATCTAAATTGTATCTTCAGAACTGCCCATAAGTGGTGAAAATACAATCTACAGGCATTTGATGGTCACCTGACTTTTAATTTAAAGATGGGATTCTACAATTCCAAAAGGAATATCTTTTAAAATATTAATGAATCAGTAAAATAAATACTGAAGTGGGTAGCTTGCACAGAAACCCTTGACTACAAGGAATTGTAATGACATGAAGTGGAATTTCAGGTATAATGGGCACAGTGAAAAGCACAGGCAGCAAACCTGCCCAGCTGATTGTGCTTGGCCTAACATGCAACAGAGGCACTTCGGAAGCTTGCCAGGTACCCCAAAAAGCAGTAAGATGGCAAAAGCTTCAGTACAGAATGGCAGAGTGAGGTCAAAGGAGGCTTGTTGCTTCTTCTGAAGGGGATAAGGTGTGCCTGGTCCAAGCATGGATAAGGATAAGGGCTTCAGCAAAGAGTAATGCTAAATGTTAGGGTAATTATGCACCAGGAACAAACATCTACCATGTACTAGCAAAACAAAGGAAATCTGACAGATCATGAAAATCCCTTGACATCAGAGCCTTCTGTAAAAGAAACAAGCCACTTAATGATCTACTGTCTAGTGCTATAGATCTCTCCCCTACATCATCTCCCCTGATAAAAGTACTCCTCAAAACCAGGCTGTCGTTGTCTTTGGCATAGAAGCCCACGGAGAATTGCAGAGGTTATAGAAATAATAAATACAACATAACATAATAAATCTTTTATTTTTTAAATGTAATAAACAGCTCAACAAAACTGAACCACAAGTTCCAGCATGTTACCTTAGCAACTCTATAAGAAAAATACAATCACAGGTTATGACATATGATTTAATATTTTGTAGAACTGCAACATAGTTTAAATTATAATTTTAACACATTACATGCTGAATATAGAAACATATACGAAGAGCGTGATTTTGGCCTGAAGACTAAATGCAGTAAGTAATTTGTAAAAAACAAGTGAAAATAAATTAGAGAAATATATTCATATTAACAATGCATGTATTTCTGGACTAACATACACATATTGTTCAAAAAAAAAATTTCTAGATACAGTAATGAACATATGTAATCCGTATAGCCTCAGCCTGTCCAAAACCAAATACAGAAACCAAACACAGAGGTACAGAGGAGAAACTAAAGAGAAAAATAGTTCCTTGGCTAATCTGTGCATGGCATCTGGGAGCAGAGGCCTGTTTATGAGAGCTTTAGCTCTCACACGTGATGTTACCTCTAAGGAAAGACATATGAAAAGGCCTGAGAACAAAAGCCCAATTATAAAAGCTGAAGGCACAATTGCCATTGTTACAAGTGAATTTACTAATTTACCCTATTTATTCTGCATAGCTCCCTTCTGAAACCTTTCAATATTGAGAGCACCCTGGCTTAACTTGGAAACCTCAGAGGAGTTCTGTAAAATGCTGGGAAAGTAAACAAGAGGTAGAGTTAACTGCCAAAACTGTGACCCTTGTCGTCCTTTGGTTGTCTCCCTTTTAGCCCAAAAGGAATGAAGGGGCCACCACTCTACTACATTGCTTATGCACTATTGCTTTCCCCTGTCTTAAATTCCTAGTGTTGCAGTGTGTTCCTCTGCATGTGATACCGAGCTGGGTATTAAAGAATAAAACCTCCTGCTGCTGGTAGACATCCTATTTTTTACATCCTAGAGGAAGGTGAGGATAGTTATCAGCAAGTAGAGGTGCTGTTGTAAAAAGTAACTTCCAATAGTGCCGTTCAGAATGTATTACCCTCCACAGATTACAGAAGCCTAATGGCTTCTTCTTGTGATATCTCTGAGGATTCTTTGGAAGCAGGCGTGTGGCATACAGTTCCTATGGTAATGACTCTTACTGCCCTATATATGACATGAGTTTTATGTGTGTGTAATTCCCCTCGATTATTCTAAAAACCTGAATGAGTCTAGGATAATTTTGTATATCGCCTGCTGTGAAAATTGCTTTGGTGGCAAGCAAAATCAACTACTCCATGACCTACACTTCTTGATATTAGCGGTTATATGAAACTTACTGCACTCTCCTTTCTCCACAGTTATTGCTACTTCTTCCCTTCCATTTTTACTCTAAGATTACAGGGATGCAGTTGCACAATAAGGCAGAACAGATGGCAGCTGAAGGTCCATGTCTGCCAGGTGTCTGCATAACAGCGGAGTCAGTGTATGCAGCTGAGCACAGCTCACTTTCTGACATAGATGTTCAGCCAATTATAAATGCTTAGAAGACAGAAATATTTCCTGCATTCACTACTGTGGATGCAAAGGATGGACTTAATGATGTAAAACACTGGGAAAGTGTAGGATCTATGTAAATAGAACACCTATAAATATAAACAGTATATAAATTATCACCTATACTCAAAGAAAGCTTGCAGATGCGCTCAAATTTGCTGGCAGATTCCAGTAGAGAGAGGAAGACAAATCTTTAGAGACAGAAAGCAAGTCATGTAGTCCTATGATAACTAAGAGGGAAGAACTGGTTCTTGTAGTCTGGGAGAGCAGGATGATATTCTGAGCTATGTGGAATTGCCTTCCTCTTGATAGGGCTCAGATGCATCCAACAGCTCATTTCTGATTAGTTGAGGTTCACAAATCAGGTGTCATGGGGAGAGAAGTGGTGTGATGCAATATATGCATCTTTCTGTGACAGTACCATAGTGATATGCCCTTTCCTATAGGTACTGCAGTCATATGCCAGTAGACTGTGCAGATATAAGCTCTTCCAAGCTAATGCTGCCAATCCCCATGTGTAAACAGATGCAATAGCTGGGAGACTGGGAACCTTGACTGAAGGGAATTGGGGAGAAATCTAAGGAAGAAAGAAACCAGGTGATGCCTTACATGAGAAGCAGTTTGGGAAAGAGGAGATTTTCACCATATAGTTTGAAGGACTTAAAATAGCTAGGGAACAAAGGAAGGTAGGAAATGCAAGAGGGAGTTCTGGGCATGGTGCCTACTGTGACTGACATGTTAAAGAGACCAGAAGGTAAGGACATAGACTGAAGCCTTATGTCTGAGAAGGCTTTGTGCTTCTACAACAGTTTTATAGGCAACTTTAGTTCATTGTCTTTATGCTGATTACAATGCTGTGGATCCAAACAAACTGGGGAGACTGGGGGAGGAATGTTTTTCCCTTAAGTAGCTTCAGAATACAGAAAGGGTTGGGGAGTTAAAAGAAAACAAAAACCACATGAGAAAGAAGAACTAGAAATTCCCAGAGAGTCCCACTAACCATCATAGCTGTCAGGAAGGTGATTTGTGCATAAGAGAATGGCAAGGTCCCAAGGGTGCCAGCAGTGCTGTGCTATTTGTAATGAGGTACAGGGATGACTTCATCTATTACCAGTGCTGTGAAGAACTGAGCTGTGGAGTCTAATGGTGAAGAATTTCATTCCAAGCCTATGAGAATGAAAAAATGGTGCTTGCTGCACTATGTGAAAAATGTATCTTCTTTGAGAGCTCACTTCTTTCATTAAAGGAAAAAGTGAAAATATTTTAATAAAAATTAAGATTAACACTTGATAATATGTCTATGAACAAAGATTTATTTTTCAGCTGTGTGACAAAAGACCATGAAATATCTTCATCTGACCTTTCATTAAGCCACACTATCTTTAAGTATATTTCAAGGAAAGTAAAGAGTTTGGAGTATTAAAAACATATACAAAGATTTTGCAGGTAATATGTATGTGAAGGTTCAAGCAATCATCCAAGGCCAGAGTACTTGAAAAAGTGAGGGGCTGTTAAATTACTATAATCTTAAAAATAATTACTGTGATACTTTGGAGAATACATTTACTATAACAAATATAGAACATATTTTCTAATTTCTATTATAGTTACCAAGGTCATTCAGTGACAGAATGCAAAATCTTTTATTTTTCTTATTCAGATACTGTCAGGTGCATAAATTCTACAGCTAATGTAGAAAGGCATTTAAAAATTGGAATTCATTAATGAAAAAATTATGTCTTTGCCCAATATCACACAATAATTTTTATCTTGTGAACAGAGTTTAACAATATGCAGGCTCAGGCTGGCTTTATTCCACTAATACATGCCATTTCCAAAAGTGTGTTGCCTATATATTAAACACAGTGCACACACAAATACTCTAGCATTCCTTGAAAATGAATTTCAAATCCACATTTATTGTAAGTGCTTTGGGGCAAGAACCATCTTTTGTTATTAAACAATGCAAATGGGATCTTGGCTCATAATTGGGGCTCCTAAGCACTGTGAATTCTTTCACCAATGTCTCACATTCTCTTTCTCCATCTCTTTGTCCCTCTGCAGATTATGCCAGTGTTTACAAAGGTTGGGATCCCTTGCATCCTCATCAGTTTTTACATATGCCCAAGAATCAGATTCAGTTTAGCCTAGCATTCTTCACAAAGATAAAAGGGTGACAGATCCTAACACATTTGTGCTTTTGAAAAGTAGAAAAGCTGATTTCATGCATAAACCCTATCCTAAAGCTGTCTCCAAGGTGAAATTGCACCAGTATTGGTATAGGAAGTGGAAAGAGCCATATATTTAAACTACATGCGGTGATGTGCTTGAGCACACTTTCTTATGCTATAATCAGAAAATGCTGCAATAGCCTTATTGTCTAGTTTTTAACTACTGAAACTTTGCTTTAAATCTGATTTCTTCATGATCAAAAGATATCTAAGATACCTCATTTGTGTCTTAAGTGATAGCCAATCTTCTTTGCATGTATGAGCTTCTATCAGTATTTTTTAAAACTGTAATACTGGGCAAGAAGATGTATTATTGAATGCTTATTTTACAGCTGCATTATCTGGACAAACATATACACGAGTCATGCATTAATCAAATGTGACATATAAGTATGTTCTAGAATAAATACATGAGTGAGTTTATTGAAGTATTGATAATTCTTTGTGATTTTACTCAGTGACAGTGAATGAAAGTGTGATTTAGTAAGACTGGAAAGAAATGTGAAACTATTAAAGATATACAAAGAGCCAGAAGGGGCGATACTGCCGAATTAGTCTTTTTCTAAGGTCTGATACTTTAGCCTGTAGTGAAAATGAGCTTTGCCACTGAAAGACCATTGTGACCATAATGCTTGTTCCCTAAACAGGAGTGGTGTAGCAACAACTATTCAGTCGCAGGTTCTTAGGTTGTTTGTATAGTATAAAGCCAGTAGAAACCATTACGATTCTCTAGCTGGACCTCCCACATAACATAGATCTAAGAATTTCATGGAATTAATTCCTTCTGGAATTAGAGTGCATGTTTGAGAAAACATGCTTTTCTTGATTATAACATTTTCAGAGACAAAAAGATCTACAAAACCTCTGAGTATGATGTCTCAATAATTATCATAACAATGAAAAAATGGGACCTTTAGTCTAAATTTCTGTAGCCTTTAATTTCAGCCACTGAGTCTTGTTATACATAACAATATTTGCCCAAACTGAAGACATTGATCAATCTTCATGTTTCTTTATTAAAAACCTTATACAGCTTGGACAAATCACTCTTTCATTTTCTTTCTGGGCTTCTCTACAGACAGAATATAGTGTGCAGAAAGCATATGAATTCACAAGGCTTCAGCTACTCAGCTCTGGTTTGCCAGGCACACCCACCTGATGAATGCTAAGTAGCTAAGACACAAAATTGCCTTAAAGAAAATTTTAATGTTATTTACAAAAGATTGGTTTTATTTCAGTTTGAAATGAAACAAACTGTGTCTAAAAAAGTTTGAACTAGCAGCAAGGAAAAAAAGTGGTGTACATTCTCTCCCTTTAGGCAATACTCTTGTGCATGCAGATCACATGAGGCACTGTTATCATTGTCATATATGCATCAGGCCAGGCTAAACCTTATATTCTCAAAAGTATTTGATATGTTTATATTTCCATTTGGTCTGGTCAGGGAGTAGAACTATATCATTTCAGTTATCGTCTGAACAGCACATAGGCATAGCTGTAGTTAGGATTGTGATTAGATTAGATTAGATTAGATTAGGATATCTAACTCATTTAAAGATCATGTATTGGCTTTAAATTAATTAGGGGCAGATAAAAAAGTTGTCAAGGAAGGAAAAGAGTTAATGTCAAAATCTTTTCTAACAAGAAGATCATTATTAATAGCAAGACATCAGTGGAACGCTTATCTTCATGGAAATGATTAGAGGTTGTAAAGAGGTTAAAGAGATATAAGTACAGAAGAATGTTGCTATCATTTTATTTCTTGGGATATGTTGCACAGTATTAGGAGCCTGGATATGGATTTGGATGGTAGAACCACTGACAGGCGTGTGACTGCATGGAATTGCAAGATGACAAATGCAGCTCATAGTCTCACATTGAAACCCAGTATTCTGCTGCGAAAGAGCAAACAGAGATGATAAGGACCTCCTACGAAGTAGTAGACCTCTGTAAAGATCTAAGAAGTCAATATTTTAAATACTGACTCTGACAGCTGGTGTTACCAGCATGATCATGGTATTCCAGAAACCTACCCAAAGCAACACTGATATGGACCAGATGTAGGTGATGTGTCATTGAGTCCCTACTGAGATAGATGTGCAGTTCCTGAGGAAGGCATTCTTCAGGTAGAAAATACAGGGCCATGATTTTGAAGCATGTAGCTACAAATATCAATTATGACAGTAGCTTGATGTAACTGCCTGATCCAAATCTAAGGCATCATTCTTAGAAAAGACCTGAAATTGAGAGCCAAAAAAGCTGTTAGCACTACAGGTTGAGATTGAGTACAGTGTTGCAGGGAGAAATCTCATCTGAATTTCTGCCACATCCTCTAACATCATATTAGCAACATCAGAGATTTGTGATTAAGGGCCTCCCATTGAGAGAACTCCTATCAGCTTCCTTGTTCCTATGACAAAACCAGGCCATGTAAAACCATGTGTTGTTTGCTTGAATCCCATTACCAAACAATGCACATGATTTAGCATCTGTTTTTTCCTCAGGCACTTCTGCCTGAGACACCTTTAGGATGGCCCAGCTGCAGGACTATCCCCACAACTGTAGGAGAGTTCTGAGCAGGAATGTCCTCCCCCCTGTAGAAGTGGGGGGTCAATGTGCATACCGGTGTGCAAGTAGTGGGGGTCAGAGACATAAATGTGCATACAGATATGGCAGAGCGGGGTCAAGAAACCCAAGCTCATGCTCTCATTAGGATCTTCTAATCACATTAGCCAAAGTCTGACTTGGTTGTGCTTTGTCTGTACATGAGCCTGTGACTTTTATATCCCACGCTGTTTTAACAAGAGATGCAAGAGATCCAGTCAGAAAAGCCAAAGCCTTGTGATGAGATCTGGTCATATTGGGCCTTTGTAGTTATGCTACTTGTTTGGGAGTCAGGATCTTTGAGTGAGGAGGCCTAAACCAAAATTTTTGTAATTACTCTTGAAATTAATATCACCATCAGATATTAATATGAATATATCATCTTGCTCTTCCTACTTGGCTGTAGGCTACTTTTGTTTCATAATTAGTCTGCCCTTCTTTCCTTGTTTTGGGAGATATCTATTAAAATTGTCATAAGCAGTTAACAATTTCTAGTAATATTTTTTCATTCATGTTCTTCTCACATTTGATTTGATTTGATTGATTTGTTGCCACATTTGATTGATTTGTTTTATTCTGTTCAGCCACCAAATTTCTTTACCATCCCTTGCTCCCAGGCAACCACTAATGCTTAGTTCTGTAAGTAATTCCCCTTTACCTCCTCACCATAAGGTCCAAGATGGAAACCTACATGGCAGAAGCAACAATCTGAATAAAGATATCATCACCTAGGATTTCTAGGCAATTCGCTAATGTTTTGACATTAGAAACATGAGAAACACAAGAAACACCAGAGCTCTTGTAGGCGACTCCTTTGAGGGAGGGCAGAGGTTGGCCAGTTCCAGCTCTATGCCAGACTATCACTTCTTCTCCTTCAGTCTTTAAATAAATAATAATTGTTGGTTTTAACATCCCAGTCATGCGAGTTTCCTCTCAGGTCTCAGAAATACCGATGAGGTTGATTTTAGACTCATCATAGAGCCCATTTTTTTTTTCAACTGGGCTTCTAGCAGTGGTGCCTTGGCATTTTCATAATTCCTTCTCTTTGTACTCTTTGATGTCTGTTCTCAACACCTCTAGTTTTTGTACTATGTAAACACTCATTTGCTTCCTCTTTCACTCTGTCCTATAAGTGCAACACCTCTGACTTCTGTTGATCCTTCTGTTATAACCCTGCTTCCTCCTCCACACAGAAGCCACACAAAACTGTGTAGCCTCCATTCACCTAAGATGAACTGGTACTCCATCAACCTTGCATCATTTATGTAATAATGCATCATTTAGGTAATAAATCACTTTTTGTTCTGTATTTTGTATTGTCTTAGAGTAGGCTTGCAGTATTCTGTGATAAAGCATAATACTGCATCAAGCTGATTACCATCTTGTGAGCACCATGTTGTACTGGTAGCCACAGAATGCATTTCCATTAACATCATCATCTTGGGATATATTTAAAATGTAGATATAAATAAGCAGGGCTTAGAAAAGTGATTTATCCTGCACATCGCTTTTAGCTTCACTTTTCTCTAAGCATCCTCTGTCTTCCCTGCCTTCAGCTGGAAATAGTAATGCTGTTGTAGCAGTGGTGATCTAAGAATAGGCAGAGACACAGGGCATGGAGAAAGAGGTACATCAGATCAGCTGGTGTGATTGCAAAAGAGAGGCAAGATTTAAGGAGCAGCCTCCTCACCAAACTGTCACTGCAGAGCTGTGATCGGGGACTGCCAGAAAGCTTGTCCCCCTTTCCCACCTCCACTAACTTGTCTTATAGAAGATATTCTCTCTCTGTACAAACTGTGTGTATCCTAAATCACAAGCAGATTATGTTGTTTATTTTAATTAATTTATGAGTTTTGTCTTGATGTCTTTATTCAGAACCTCGAGTGAGCAATTTTGGATGTACAAGTTGTCTTCTTCAAAACGAGAGGTCTACCTTGTATTCTTCTTGTGCTTTGAGAGCAGTCTTTCGTGAACAATCTGGGGGGTGCTTGAATTCTCAGATTAGGGCTATATCAATAACTGTTCTGTTAAAAAATCTTCCTACATATTGTCATTCTTTTAATCCTGTTAGTCTCCCCCATGTTTATCCTAGTTAGGATTTCTCTTATCAGACACTCAAAAAAAAAATAAGAGGTTGAAGGGTAATGGGATGTTAACACATTTATGATAGATTAACTACAGCATTTGTGTCTCAAACAGATGTCTGCATAGGTCTTGGAAGAAATGAAAAGCAAAATGCTGCTGTGCGAACTAATCCACTGTTTTGTCATAATATTTCCAGAATTGCAGTCAGCTATAAATTAGTTTGAAGGATTTTTTCTGTAATAACAATTTTCAGCATGAAGCTTGATGTTCAAGTTGAAATCTCAAACTGCTACTGATATCGGAGAAGAAACAGAAAACGATTGGAGGAAGAAATAGCAGAGAATTTTTTAGCTAAATCTGTTCTGATTTATATGATGTATTATGTAATTATGTATTTGGGTCTTGTGGTAATGATATGTTATTTTGTATGTAAATTGATGCAATAATGAACTTTACTGAAGAGATTTTATAGTACTCTAAATTTGCTTGATATCTATATATCTCTATCTAAAATTGATAATTCCACATAATAAAAATATGTTTCTATTGAATGTGCTGCACAATTAATCTTAGACTCTTTAATTAGAGTTTATGTTAGTTAAGAATTTCAAGAAGGAATGTCTCCTTTTTTCATGTTAAATTTGGGACTTCTGTAAAATGGTATTGATTTTCAGACATGGATGTTCTCACCTGTTTTCTGTAAGGAATGTATTTCAAAGGTTTGTTGCTCCGGTGTCCAAGCATAGAGACACACAAAATTTTCAGTAGTTTTTGGAAAATATTGATGGTATAACATTTTCATATTTTAAAGCACACTGAATTTTCTGAGCTATAGAGGGTGGGATAATGAAATTAGGTGGGCCAGAAACTCATAAGTGAAATTTCAGTATTTTGGAAGTGTTGAGAGGAGAGAAGTAAAAAAACTGTGTCCTTTAATTATCAGATTAGCTTCCTGGTGAATATGTTGCAGAAATTGCTTCTTTTTTCATATAAATGATTTTTATATTTTGTTTAATCAGGATTAAGTGATCTTATATTAGAAGGGGCTGAATGTGGCATTCACTGTAAATCATTTAGGCAGCTGAGTAATACCACTTACATTAACAATAATATTTCAGCATCTGCTTAGAGTTATACACATTCTTAAGTACTCTACTGCAACTTAAATGATATGGTTTTGGATAACCTGATCTTGTTATTACTATTGTCACTAAATATATATAAAATGAAAGTAAAAGCCCTATCATTAATACCCGTGTTGCTGTGCTCCTATTTGTTTCAGAATAATAAAGTTTTTCTCTTAGAGAAATTATTTACTTTATTCCCTTACCAGTATCACAGTACACTATATTAGTCCTTGATTTAAAATTTTCCTGAATACTCTCAAAAAATGAAAACCAAATGCATGCTATCTATTTGTTCTTCTAATTACGTATAGCCTGAATGAAATTCAGAAGGTAGTGAAGCATGACCATTCATTCCTGAGGCAATATTGGCTATCCTTCATCAAGCTGTTCTTTTCTTAATAGTACCCCATTTAATGTCCAAAAATGATTTTTAAGATTCTCTCCTCCCAAAAGGCACCCAGACTAAATGGTCTACAATTTCCTGAAGTGTTTGCAGTGTCCGTCTTCAATAACGGCATTATGTTGGCCATTTTCCAGCCATCAGGTCTTTTTTTGAATAGAATGACTTTGTAAAATGTTTGCATAACTTGCAGTAACAACACCCCTACTTTTTTAAAGAAATATCGAGTATTGGTAACTATTTCCTAGTGAAATGCTGTTATTAAATGCTAATATATTATTATACCATTGTATAGGTTAGTTATTAGTTTCCGTTTCCCAAAACCAAATCCACTGTCTGTGACTCATCTACAAAATACTCAGGGTATTCACTATAAATCATATTTGCATTCTGTGACTGGTTGCTTATCGTAAACATCCTTAAAATAAGGCTTTGTTTTACAAATAGGAAACAAGCTAAATCACTTTGTTTAATACATTGTCTTTAAACTGAAAGGCAATGTTCATGGAACAGATTTTAAAAGTAGCAGAAAGTTAAAGAGATAGTCTTGGTATTTAATATGTAATTAATTTCATTTAAAGTGCTTCAAGACTAAGATAAAAACTAACAAGAAAAAGATAGATATAGGACATGTACAACAATATGCATAAAAAGATGGGTATTAGAAAAACTTCTAGTGCACTTGTAGGTGTCAAGGCCTGCATGCTCTATCTACTTAGGGCAAAAGCCATAGCTTACTAACACAGACTCTCAAGTGTCGTACTCCTCTTGAAATATGTGAAGTTTAGTAGTAGCAGTAGTACAGTATCACTGACATTTCTCTGCACTGGATCACATGCCAGTACAGGAGTTTAAGGCTAACTGTTCTATGTCCATATAATAAAAAGTGGTTACTGCCCCACAGAACCTACATGTGAAATATTGTAAGAGAGAAACAATTTGGATACTGCAAAAAAGAGGACACAGTTTAATAGTTAGATGTCAGTTGCTAGCAATCACTATGAAACTGCTGTTGAGGGTTCCTCATTAAATTCAGTGTTAACTAACTGACCATATGCATACTCCTGTCTGCACCAAATGCAAGGTAAAATATGTTATGTGAAACTGCTTTCCATAAAAATATGGGTATGTGCACACATGGTTGATTACTACATCTCAGTTGATACTCTGTAGTTTTCTAAGAGTTGGTACTGCAAGATGTCTAAACCTTGTGTTTTGGTTAGCAATTTTTGTGAGGTTTTTGGTGGTTTGTTCAATATATTGCTCCAGCACTTCATTTGCAATACAAATTTTTCATTTTAAATAATTCATACTTAATTACAGTAGTTGTCAGTTTATGTGGTCCTTTTCATTCTTGAAATGCTTTAGAAGCATTAATTCCCACAAAGTTTTGAGAAGCAATTAAGTATTAATGTTCCATTTTTACAAACAAAAACCAGAAAATACAGAGGTTGGGCAAACATTTCTGAACATCAACTGTAAAATTAGGCACTGACTAGATAGAGGCATGATCTAATTTTCAGAGGCACTGAAGACATTTGCATATTCAGAATGGAAACTTTTGTTCTAGTAGTTAAATTCATAAAGAATCTTGGATACCATAATACTGAATATTACAAGTTTCTAACTACCACGATCGAGACATGGGAGGAGTTCATTAACTCAGAATAATGTTTACAGCAGGTGAGCATGAAGCTGCCTAAGCAACACAAAGCAAAGACTGATTTCCAGATTCTTACAATTCCAGCTGTATAAATAACCCTTTACAAACTTCCCTCCATGTGGGCTGAAGAACTCTGCGTCCTTTCCTGGCATGAACTGCCTAATCATTTTTTAGAGAAAAAGGAAACTGAGAGAACTGTGAGTGTGATCATAAAATCTGTTGCCTCGAGCACTTACAAGACAGGGCAAATTCTAGGCCTGCTATTTAACAGCTCCAACAGCTAATGAAGAATGTATCCCAAGAAGAGACTTCAGCCAAACAGTGAACTTGTTGGGAGTGGTGTATTTGACCTTGCTTTTTCTCTCAGCCTGAGAAGACAACTGAACCTAAGAGAAATGCTCTCATCACCAGAGTATGGCACAAAAAGCAGGTCAGTACATGTCTTTATTTTTAATAAAATAAAATGCTGACACTCAGTTTCACACAAAATTGATCTCCTACATACACACTTCACATGCTCTGAGCACAGCTACTATTTCAGGCTTCTCAAAAGTCGTAGATGGTTGGCCTATGTGGCCAGTTTCTGTATATGAGCAAGGGAAAGTGGGTACGAGGTGAGTGTTCTGCTGCTGAGCACTTGTGAACATGTATGGAAAGATACGTCTAAGTAGTGAAAATTATAACTGGTAGTATCTCTGGCCTATGGGACTAAGTTGCAGCTTTAAAGATTTTGACAAGAGTGGTGTTGAGACTGTTATATGCCCCAAGGGTATGACTATAATGACAGGCATTGAAGGGTTCACCTTGAAGTTATTCTCAAATATTTTGAGCCCATGAGCCAATATTTCATGTTTGCATCATATATCTATACGCTGTTTGGTGTGAACCAAACCTGTTTGCATTGCATTTCTATTTCATGAGCATAAAGGGTAAGATTTATTCCAAGTTTACTTGTGGCACACTGCTGTGAGTCATTTCGCGGGCTTGCCTCTTCTTCTAGGAAAGCTTCCATTTACAAATATTGAAGAAAGGAAGAAGGTACAGAAAGAGTCAGAAGCAAAGAGTAGCAAAATGCCACATTCCTGGGTGAGAGTATACAAGTGTCTTCCAATGTGAATTGCTGAGAAAGTATAGAAAGACATGGCATAGTAAGTAATGTAAATGAGCTTCACACCCTGAAGCGTGGCAGTTTTCAGTGTGAGATAGATGGCTGGTGATGATGTTTAACTATTCACAGTTCCTAAAAATTTGTGGGTCCAGGATTGAAGGTGACTGTAAAATTGACCCCAGTGCAGGCATGACTGGAGTGAATTATCCAAAGCTACAAAGGGAATTTGGAGCCAGAGCTAAAATCAGATGTTAGGTGATACCTATCTTCCTCCATCTGCACCTTACCTCTCCAAAAAGCTAGATCGGAACATAAAATTTCAGTGTTGCACTCAGTGTGTAAGAAAAACCAAATAACAATGAAAAATGAGGAATAACTGATGTGCAAATTGTTAAATACTATTTCTATACGTACTATGAGCAAAGGGTTACATGCATCGATGAATCAGCGGTTTTAATCAGATGAAAATACTTTTGAGCACAGTTCCAGTGTGATGAATATGCTAGAGTTGTAGATCACCAGGAAGAAAATTAATATTCTATGTGTAATTATACACATTTCTTCTCAATTCTTTTTTTGAAGACAGCAAATAGGATTTAAAGCAACAGTCATTCACTTCACATGAGCACAAAGAAAATGTACAAGGAAGCATGCAACTGCCTGCCCCCCACCTGCCAGCTTACAGCGTCTTTCTAGAAGACATTTTCTACTTAGATTGCTGTCTACTCCCATCTTGCTCCCCTGAAGCCTGGTCTCGCAGTCCTACTCAACATTCTCTTTCCATCCTTTTCAGGCATGGAGAGGCTCTTGGTCTGCAGCAGGGCATACAGAAGTGCAGTTACCCCCTGCTGTCAGTGGTGCTCTGTTCTGTCCCTGTGATGAATGGTGATCCTTGACAATGGAGGTTTTTGTGGGTCCATGTATAATAAGGCCTGCACTGGATGGATATGTTGAATATTTCATTTGCAGTGTTTCTGAGAGTGTATCTGTATTCAGAGTCTTTGATGCTTTCCACTTGCTTCAGTGGGCAACACGCTACCTTCTTGTACATAACTACAAACTGTCCATCTTTAGCCTTGCTTGAAGCATATCTCAGCATTTTCCTTGTCTCACCTGCACACTAGCTTGCCAGAACAGGTGACGATGTAGCTGTTTTCAAATGCGTACTCTCTTCCATACAATTTCAATTTAGAATGAAGCATATGAGCCTCCTACTGGGATGAGGAGCCATGTTGTTTTATCTCAGTCATTTGACACCATTAAGATTAGACATTTGTGCTGTGTTTTTTTGGCATAATAGCACAAGACATTTGAGGTGGAGTGTGAAATGTGGTTTGGGCCAAGCTTGTGTTTCTGTAGGACAGGGTGAACTTGGGCTTCTGTAGACCATCCAGATATCCATAATAGTCTGCAGGTTGGATGCTTTGAGGTTCCTCACTTGCTACCAGTTGAAGAGCTCAAAGTGCACCCCAAGGGATGGATAGTGGCTAGTCAGCATAGACTGTGAGTGAGGACACTCCCTGGGATGCTGATGCAAGATAATATAGTATGCAATTGTTTCTGCATCTGTGGGTCAATGGTCATTAATTTGCATTCATTGACTGCTTGATACTGTCAAAGGTCTACAACATAGCAATCTCAATAATGTAAGAACAGCAGCCAGTCCTATTTCAAAGAACTAATTGGATGACTCATCTTAAACATCAATTAGCACGATCAGGTCCTTAGTGATGATTTTTGAAGCATTATTGTTAATTTTCTTGTTGGATTTTTTATAGCTGTCATCTGTTGCTATCAGACAGTGTTAATGTGATACACAGTGTGCTCTCTTTGTAGGAGCAAAATGCGAAAAACATTTCTGTACTGCACACTGATAGCTACTAATTAGCTTTGCTGGAGAGAGCTCCATTCTGTGTTGAAGTATTTAAATACATAAAGTGGCAGAAAATCACATTAGGTAAAACTGAAATAAACTCCACAATTTCTAATAAAAGACCTGGCTTTTTTTTGCAGCTGTATAGGTCACTGGACTGTATTTGTTTGCCAAGGTGCATTCTTGCACAACAACCATCCAGATGAGGAACTTTTTCAGACTAGTCCAACTCCTTCTGACGTTAGGGGTACAACAGGAGTGGGGTGCAAACAATTCCCAGTTCAGGACCACTCTTTCCTTGCTGTTTGCTGAAGAATATGAATAGGCTAGATCCCTGCTGCAACTGTAGTGGGAGATCAAGATAGCTCAGCCACAAAGTGTTCCTACTGATGGCAGTATTTTTTTGGAAAAGAAAATTGAGCCAAGCTGACAGCTGTGCTGGAATGGCTAGACTGCATCTAAGTCATTTAAGGCCAGTTCAGATATCTTGCCCTGCACTACAGCCCAGGCATGGCATAGAGCAGTCCCTACAAAAGAAGGCATACTTTAACTGAACAGTTATTGTGGGATTTTATTCGAAGGACATTAAGACAGTTTGGTTTAGAATTTAGAAAAAATAAGGATGAGTATAAATAGAGGAATATCCTCTGACATGGACAGGGACTTTCTGCTTTTGTAGTATAACAGGGCTGTAAAATGACCTTTAAAACAGCAGCTGAAATCACTTCAGATACCCCAAAACTTCTATGCAAGCCGCCTTGAGACAAGGCATGCTGCAGATCTTGCTGGCTCACTCTGAGAGCACAGCGGGGCTGTGACCTGCACAGCAGCAGCCCCAGCGTAGCAGCTCAGCCAGCTCTTTCCATGGCCAGCTCATCAGGTAGTAATGCAAGTAGTAAATCAGGTAGTAAACCTGTAATGCAGGTCACCAACATCTACAGATATTTAAATGTAGCCATCAGTTCCCAGAAGTGGCAGCCTCTGAATGCTCCTGGGTACTCAACATTAAGTGAATTGATAGTTTTGCTTTACTTTTTACTGGTAATGGTCTACTTTATAGAAAATATACCTGCATGTGGCACTCTTGTAGTACTTCCAGCAGTGAGTCAAAGAAAGTAGTCTGGAGAGTGAGCTGCCCAGGGTCACTACAATAAATTTGTGGTTCAGGAATCTGCACAGCCTCTGCCCCTAGGTACCCATAGTTTGGACAAATTAGGGGGTTGATATCCTTTTCTATTATCATCAACTTAATTATCAGAATTAATAAAAATGTTTTAGGCTTGCTTTTTTTTTTTCCCCACTCTTTTCCTCCAGAACATTTATATCTGCTGCCTAAAGCAATGTGCCTGGGCCCGGCCTTTGCTTGACTCCTAGGCCTAGAGAAAGTTTTATTAAGAGAGATAGAAAAGTGTGGGATTCATTACCTGAGAAAGAAAATTAATAGGGGGACAGATTAAAAGGTGACAGTTTAGAATACGTAAGATAGTGAGAGGCGGAGAAGACTGAGGAGGAACTTCTGTTCTCTGAGCCTATGTTTAAACTGCAAGATCTGGGAGTACTTCTCCATCTTCTGATCCACGTGTGGGATGTAAGCAGAAGCATACCTCTCAGATGGAGACATGACATCTGTGTCTGTCCTCTCTGCTTTGTGTTGGTTTCCATGGAAAACAAAGCTTAATGTGAAGAGCAACACTGCTGGTAGCATACTGGTCAGGTTCCTACATAGACCACAAAGGAGCAGGGTCCTGATGCTCTGGGGTTTTTTTACGCATATGCATGCATGGAAGGAGAGAACCTACCAGCAGCATCTGTTTATCTACTCACACTTTGTCTCTTGCACCAGATTTTGCCTCAAACCCAAGTGTGTTAGCATGGAATAATTTTATTTTAAGACTGTGGTCAATTGTTTCCTTCTGATCTAACAGATCAGAAATATGTGCCAAAGCCCTGAAGAACGGGGTCGTTCTGTAACGGCTAGCTTAGGCATCTCCCTCTTACCATCTGTTATAAAGCCAATTTTGAGATGAATTTAGCCCAAAAGGTGCTTAAAAACTTGGCACTGCAATAGCTACATATCTGTGGGTTTATCTAAGCCAAAATCCTCCTTTTACATTGCCTAAATATGCTTAGCGCCTCTAAAAATCAAGTCACGTACTAACTTCTTATATATGAATATGGCATCTGCAGCCTTTACCAACAACAAGTTTCTATTTTCTTCCATCTCATTGATAAAGATATTGAATAGCTCTGAACTAAGAATAGATCTGTGTGGAACCCCGTTATATAATGATACCCTCTGTGCAATTACTTTTTAGCTGTATCAGCCTTTTCATGCCAGTTAAAGTATGCCACATGAATCTTATGTTGTGTCACTTTTAACCAGAAGGTCAGAGTACAAGGTAAAATATGTCAGCTCAGTTATATTAAGCAACTTCCTTTAGCAACAGAACCTTTTCATTTCATCAAAAGATGTAATCAGTTCTATCACTAATTTTCCATGAAAACTCATTCACTGAAATGGATTTTGCTACTGTCTTTATAAGCTTACTGATTAGATCACATTCTATCCAGTATTTTGTCTAGGATGAAGATAAAGTTACTAGATTTTACTCACTTTGGTAATGTTGTTTAGGCATTTAGAAAGATGCTAATGTGTTAGATGTTTTCCAGACCACTGACACTTTAATAGCATTACAGTATTTTAAAAGGGTTGTTCCATGAGCAGGAGAAAGAATTAAACCTTATTTTCCTTGGAGTTATATCTTCAACCCACTCCCTGCTGTCGTTACAGCTCTCTCCCTCTCTTCTAAATCTCTCCCAACACAGTTCTGCCGTGTCATCCTCTCCATGTCTCTAGATCTCCTCCATCACATCACCTTGCTCACCGCACTACTGCTGTGCACTGTTCCTGGTGTCTTTGATCTCTGATACCATTGTCCCTGTCCCCAGCTCCCTTCCATCTCCTATATGTCCAGTACAACAAAAACTCCATGTTCTCCATGCTCTCTATATTCTTCTTTCCATGTTCTCTACCTCTGTATTTTGCCCTGCCAGCTGGGGAAGACCCAAAACCTCTGGCACGGACATGCTGAGTAGTTTGCTAGTACATGTATGATCTCTGAATAAGGTGGCTGCTGCTAAGTGTAACAGACAATGAATTCTCCTCTGTGGCATGAACAGTCTTTCTCTTCTAGCCAGACAGTATTTTTCCCCCCAATTAAATGTGGAGGAAATTAATCCTGTTTGCTACTTCTATGCCTCTGCTAGATGTGACTACAACTAACCCAAATAGTGAAGATTGTCTGGGAGTGGGGGAAAAAGATGGGAAAGGAAAGGAGAACTAATGGCCAGCTGAAGGGGCAGCCATGCAAACAGCATTATTTCTTAAGGCACACACATAAATCAATCTTAGAATGCGTCTTTAGCCAATTCCTTTAAAACTCTGGAATGCATATTATGCCATCCTTCAGATATGAAAATTATTTAATGTCAGTGTTTACTGTAAACATTCCCTACCACTGGGAAAATAGGAGGCTCTTTTCTACAGCTGAGGTATCACTCAATTTCTTTCCAGTTGCCAAAGACAAGAACTTACGTTATTAACTGATACGAATTAATAATATGTTTTTACAATAATGTGTCCAATAGAAACTTCAAATACAACAGAGAAAACTGTAGCACACATACTTCATGACACAACCCTGAGATTAAGAGGGTCAGTATTAGTTCAGAGACTTTTACTGGAGACGCGTAAAAAACACAAGCTATAACTTGTACTGCCGAAAGATGCTCTTGTTAACTTAAGTCATGTGAAACCCCTTCAGTTTGCCAGTATTGTGCCCTGCATTGCCCCAGACTAGGAAAGTGCACTTCACTTAATATACATATAAAAATACTAAACAACATAAATTCTTCAGCAAGAGCTTGAAGCAGTATCTGTGCTACAATCACATATCACATTAACATTTGATGTTATTACTGCTTCGCAGGTGCAACAATCCTTGGTCCTTGCCCCTGTGGGAGAGCAGTGGTTGACTTCTATTTCTTTTTTTAACTGTTTACATTTTTACTTCAATCATAGTTTGTCTTATCTCTCCCTCTGCAGGAGGGCAATCATCAGTGAGATTTGCCGCGAATACATTGTGGCTGATGTATCTAATGGAACCTGCACTTATAGCCAGACCTGTCAATAACCCTAGCACCATTACAGTAGATAGCTTTTCACAAGATTGGCTTCTTCTTGCAAAGATTATTCAGTACCATATGCGCAAACAACAGCAGCCATTATTGCCCTTTATTTTCCACCTCTCCTTTCCTTAGACTAGCACATCTCTTTATTATTATTTGACAGCAATGAAGAATAGGCCAATCTTTGTCATCATTTGGCAACAACAATTCTTAGCACTTTTCATGTTCAAAGGGCTTTGCAGTCATTATCTAATTAATCTTCACAACAGCTCTATGAGGCTGATAAGAAAGGTTTAGCCTCATTTTATAGATAGGGAAACTGAAGCTGTGAGTTTAGCCGCTTGATTTTCAAAGGTGCTGTGCATTCTTGGCTCCCATTGAAGTTAATGAGAGTGCAGAGGGAGCAACATCTCTGAAAGTAATGGAGCTTGTGCAAGCCTGCAGAGGAGGTTACTATCAGCATGCAGTGGGCATTCTGTGGTCCTATACCAGTGCTCAGGCCATTTGGCCAGGCCTCCCCCAGATCTGGGTTGTGAGTGGCAAGCTGTCCATTACACCTTGGATAACTCCCAGATACCTTTTCATTTAAATGTTTCAGTGTCATGGGGGAATGTTTCAGAAACTCTGCACTTGAAGTTTCACCCCAAGGGGATTATATCTGATCTGTCCTCACTCTAGAAAAATGCCTTTAACCTGTCAAATGATGTCGCTGTGCAATGTAAGCACTAATTTTCACTTATGCTGATTCACTTGCAGTTTTATGGCTACATTTCACAGAAATTGCACTTATTTTGAAATACTCCCTAAGCACTAAGAACTGTAGACAGTATGGATTCACTAATGCTTCCCTAATTCATGGAGGTGGCTGCTTTACCAGTCACTATCAGATCCTTAATCAGCAGAGTTGTAAAGCTTGTAGATATTCAGTAAAAGTGCTTAATAAAAATCATTTAATTCTAAATTAGAAGAGTGCACTTAACCCTAAAGATATTAAAACTGATTGTTTGACGCACTGCACTGAGTGGTAGAAATTTAAAAATAAAAGCTTTCCTTACTTGCATCAAAGTGCATAAATCTTCTAGCCTTCATATCCTAGTGTCATGATATTATGCTGCAATAAACTGTTTCATTTGAGAGTTTTATGCTGCAAATACGAAGTACTTCAACCTGACTGGTGATAACAGGAGGATCTGAATTTTGAAGAAAAGAGCCAGTATTACGGCTGGCTTTCCTATTATCCCATTCTTGAAGGTCATCTGTCTCTGATGGTGTCTTTTCAGGGGTGGATTTGTGCATCCATCCTACAGCCTGGCTGGTGTTGCAACATACTGGAGTGCTGTAGTAGTTGTTAGATACTTTTGGTAATAAATTATAAATCATATGTGTCCCCCCTTTGTAAAATGCACCATAAAATATTTATATTCATTCCTATCTGCATGGATCAGTCCCCCCCAGGCACATATGCACACACACACACACACACCCCCTATTAAGGTGGTCGCCTTTTTTTCACATCTCTTCCACCAGTAAACATTTAGAGACTGGACCAGCAAAATCCAAGCTTTGGGTGGGCAGAGATGTTTGCATTTAATTACATCATATGAAAAGTAATAAATCAGCATATTTAGACCTCACGTCAACTTTTTTCAATTAAAATGAATTTGCAGTTTGTTTGTTGTCAAAATGTAGCCTTTTTGGACAACATCTGTAGTAGGGATTATTTTGAAGAAATAAAAACCTTAACATTTTAGGTGGTTAATAACAGAAGGATTTCTTTTTATCCAAACTAACAAATGTTAGTATTTTATTGTTAGAAAAAAAAAAAAAAAGAGGAGAGAGAGGTGGTGGATGTGTCTGGATTTTGATAAAATGCTATAATTGACGAATATGTATTAATTTTTAGAGCAATGAAAACCCTTAAAGTTCCAGCACTTTTTCCATGGGAACAAAAATAATCTTTGTTACATATCCATTGTGCAAATAACCATCACAGAAATATTTTTAAATAGTCTTCCCCTAGCTCTTTACATATTGTCTGTCTTCCTGGATATGATGCAGGACTTGCCTAAGTACTCGGGAGCAGGACTGATCTGGGTGTCACTCTATCACAGTTCTGTATTTTTCTCACTGCTGATATTGGGCTTCCTTCGTTTTCCAGCTTTGTAGCCAGATGTTTCCAGATGCATTTTCTGATATCCTTAATAGAGCATTCATGGGTTATGGACTGGTTTACTTGCCTAATTTGGAGTATGCAGGAAGGTGCGGGTTTTATTTTCTCTGAAGTCCTCCAGAACTGTGATATGAAATCTATCAGTTTACCACACTGATATTTGCATGTAATACGAGGTTTAATTCCATCTTACAGTGTTACAAATCTCCCACAATTATAAAATTATTTGTCTAAAAACTTTTATGTGTTCTAGTTATTTTGATTTCCCTTATTCCAAAACAGAATTTAAAATCTTAGGAACGAAGTCAAGGAGTCATATGCCTTTTGATTAGGGTGGGGTTTTTTTCTTGTAATGTTTTCTGATGAATTTGTACAGTATGTTTGATTGCTTAATTGTTTAATTTTGCCTTCCATAAACAAGATTAATTGCATTTTGCTAGCCTGAATAAATATATACCCATTATAGTAAATAAGCAAGTACTGACATTCTGCGTCTGAGCTGTAATGAAAACTTCAGACAGATAGAAATGGGTGCACTGCAATCCTCAAACTGTTCCTGACACCTCATTACACATCATCGGAATAAAAATGAAAGATTTTTAAAAGATTATTGCTCAGGCTTGCAGCCTCTGACAGCAAGGAGATGACAGGCAGAAGCTGATTTAGAGACCTGCCTCTCTTCTCCCATCACTCCTGGGCCCATTGGGTCAACCTCCTCTTTCTTGCAGGTTTGAAAGAGGAATAGGATTTCACCACCCTTTAAAGTACTCTAAAGAGAATTCCTACCACATTTAGAGGTCATTGAGCTTCAAAGAGGCCATGGTCAAGGTTCAGGAAGGCTGCCGGGCTTTGTGGATCTCCCATCATACACTTAAAGCCTCATTCTCATCACATCGTACCGTTATACTTCATGTAATGGAATTGACTCAGTCCACAGTGCACTGCTCAACAGATAATGGCTTAAATATTATATATCATGAGGGATGATGTAAGGAAAAATTACTAAGATCTCTATTGATAAGACCCATACTAATGAAAATTGCCATATAGTAATAAGCTAATTCAACAAAATATTCATTTAGCTTAATTTACTAGTTTAACCACTCACACGCATGCAAAAAGTATTTCCATCCCCCTGACACCCAAGCACCAGACTAAATTAGTTAATCAAGGTTTGCACACAGCTGGTTAATTCTGAACCAGTTTTTACCCCTTTCACACAAAACAAATTATAAACTTAGCTGTTCTGCATTGGATAAACACTGTCAATAGAGAATAAAATAGGATCTTTTAAAATGGCAGTTGAAACATTTTAAATGAATTTGACTGTCCTGACTCTGCTCCTTTTTATTCCCTTTATCAAAACCCCAGGTTCAGTGTATGTAATCAGAGTTTACAGTAGATATCTACAGGGTGACCAGCTAGCTTAAGATAACGTTACAACTACAATTGCACATATTTTTATAATATTAGGAGATTAACATTTGTGGATTTATTTGACAGGAGAACTATAGCAAATTAACTGAACATGTGTATTAATAATTTAGAGAATTGTTAACTTAAAAAAGCACAATATCCTTGTTCTGCATCTTGCATAATTTTCCATATTTTTTTCGTGTGGAATTCAGTTTGCAAGAATTTGCCACCTTCAGCTCCTAATAATTTTGCAAAAAGATGTGTGGCTATATAAAAGATATGTGGATATTTAAAGGACAAAACAGTAGCAGGAAAATTATTAATTCCTTGTTTATATTTATATAAATGTACATTCATATCTAAATACTTTAGATTATTAGAAAGGAAAAAATCTGCAATTCACTGCAATTGTTAGGATTTTTTTTCTGCTTGTCTACTTTTTGCATTTAGATTAGACATTTAAAAACTGTAAAATTAATTTCACTGCAGCTTATTATGAGCTTCTCTATTTACTTCTTAGATGCTAACAAATACCTTTGCGATACTAAATATTTCTACTGATTATTTTGTTTGGAAAATTTACTCTTAACAAAAGCACAAGTTTGGGTTACATATTGGAATTTAGTCCACAGCTAGCAATTTAATGAGTCAAATCAAAATTATTTGTCAGGCAATACCATTCATCACGGTCCTTTTTAAACCAATTCATATATCCTTGATACTCAACGTGAATGCTATGTAGCACTAATTGCATAATACAGAAACTCATCTCTGTCTGCTTGAATTTAAAAATAATTTCTTAATACATGTGTTCAAGAAAAAAGAAAATGTTCAGAGTAGCTTAGTGACCAGATCCTCAGTTTGTGTAAATTAGTATTAAAATCACTGATCCAGAATAGTTATTGTTTCAATGGCATGAGAAATAATGTATTGAGTTTTCATTTCCAGTTTTTCTTTATTCAGCTCTGTCAGATGTATAATACTAAACTTGCGAATAATTCCTTTTTAAATTAAACAGTGGATTCATATCTTACCAGATTTATGAGTCATTTATATTCCAGTAAGCCACACTACCCAAATGGTTATGTATACAATTTTGATGAGCTGGTAGTTTAAGTACAGAGATAATACAGAGAGCTTTTCTGAAGTGGGTATGGGGATATTAGTACAGTTGATGTTTAAATATATTTTCAATGTGAAATAGAAAAGCTGGAATGAAATCAGTTTTCCATTAGAAATCATAAAAAGTTTTAGTCTGAAGTTTTTCAGAATGATGTTGACGTTATGATAAATCCACAAGCATGGTGATGCAAAAATTACTGTGAACTATATACTAAGTACTAAATTTATGTGTAGGTAGTGCATTTGAGTTCACTGAAAACTAAATATGAGTTGTGGTGGCAGGATTACCCCCAAATAATGTAAAAATAGAAATCTGAGTTTCATAAGAAATTCACTATTATGGCAGTTTTCTGGAAAGCCACTAGGTGGAAGTTATTTTCCTACTGAGCAATTTTATTCCACTCACAGAGGCCATTGCTTTCTAATATAAGGCTGTAAAGGAGTCATTTTCCTTCAATATTATCCTTGCTAGAGTTTCAAGCAAATACTTAGCACAAGAACTTGTCATTTGCAAAAGTTCTGGAATATAAAGCCAGAGCCTGTCTCTACTGGGACAAACACTTGGCAGGAATTATTCTACTAATATTTGTGCAATTAAATTGATAAAGAAATTACCAAAGTAGAAATGATCAAGCCAAATACAGGTGGAAAATGGCTGTAAAACTAATGATAGATAGATAAAGAAATTAAGCACAAGACAGTATAAAATCTGAGCAGAAATTAAAACAAAAACAAAAACAAAACAAACAGACATGGTTAAAGCTGCAGAAGGGAAAAGCTCTTTCACCAAAAAGATTCCAGTTTTTTGAGATCACTATTTTTATTTTATAAAATTAATCTTAAAACACAGGCTTCCCAGTAAATTATTCTGTTTTATTTTCTGGTCTTTTCTGAACTTGTCAGTACAAAACTCAAATAGCAGTGAACTTTGCATTTAGGCTTGAACTCTTCAACTGTATTTGCAGAAAAGTTGAAAGGGTTATGATTTTGAATGGGTTACTGAACCACTTCTAAGGAATAGAGACTTCCTCACCATGCAGAAGATGGAGACTGGTCTTTCCTGAATTTGCCCTTTGCTTTCTAGTAGTTGTAATTCCACTAGTGTTGATAGATTGTTATTTGGTCCTGTGCCAAAAAGGATATGAACAGCAGAAGGTTGTGCTTGCAGTCTCTATTGCAGCTATTGATTTCTTCTGCTGGTGTAGCCATCACTGAAGAAGAGGGTGGGATACAGCACTAAAAACTGGCACAACTTGTGTTTCATGTCAAAAGGAAAATGTGGGCAATTCTGAAATATTTTATGCCAAGGCATATGATGAGAAGTACAAAGAACCAGAGTAGAGCATGTCATCCACTTTATGTGGTCTCCAAAACAGAAGGAAAACAACTGATTGCTAAGCATGCAAATATAGAAATCATACTTTGGGTGTAATGCGCACTGCTGGGAATACCATGTGTTTAGTGTGGATAGGCTGACTAACATATCTGAAAAACATCACTTTTCATGGCAAAGTTTTGTTGTTGCTGTTGTGGTTTGGTTTGGTTTGGTTTGGTTTTGGTTTTTAATTGAGTAAGTTCAAAACAAAGGATTAATTACCGGGAACTTCTAACATTTGAGAAAAAAGCAACTTTACCTTTTTAGCCATTTTATTTATAAGGAAAAGAAGCAACATTGTTATGTATTAAATACAAAAAATCAAGAAACTGATAAACTTGATAGTATAAATAAAAAAAAATACTGAAGGAAATTCTTATAATCTTATAATGATTTTTAGCAGGATGGAAAAAATTGAAGTTCAGCGAATTGCTCTGAAGTCTTCCACCATTTTCTCGTATAAAGATTTATCATGTATGAACTCTGTTGGCAAAAAAAAATTGTAAAAGTACTATTTCTAGTTAATGCAATTGTGCAAGTCATGAAATCAGGGGAGCTGAAATTCTTTCTATGAATGTTAGCAGTGGTTAAATACATGCTAATAACCAATACAAATATACTTGCAGAGCAGAAGAAAGAAAAATCTATTGAAAAAGCCAAGATGGGGGCAAGCAGTTTAGAAGGTGATTTTTGAAGGGCTTTTTCCCTTCCCACATGAACCTCATCTTTCCAAATAGATTTTTTCCATGAATCATTTGGAATAAGAAGAGAAACAGGTATGGGGAGACAAAAGTCAGAGACAAGCCAAATGGATACTTACTCCAGACTACAATCAGTTCTCCAGAAAAGCCAGTTAATGATACTTGAAACAATGGGTCTGGTCTCCTGCTCTGCCATAGCCACACTGAAATGCTCCCACTGTAATGGTTTCATAGCAGCCTGGTTTCTGCCTCAGCCTGTCTTTCATCCTTTGTGGGGATGTAGCCTGTGGGCCTCATCATGGAAGATGATGTGATGTCCAGGACAGAGTCAGTGGAGATTAAATAATACAGATTACAAATCTGAAGGCATTTTAGGCAATTAAAGTTTTTAAGGTTTTTTTTTTTTCTTTGTTGTATTCATTTAGCAGTTTTGACAAACTCTGTCAGTTTTCCAGGCTCTCTACTGGAGAAGCGATCCTTCTACGATGTCTCTAACCAATGAAACAGGGCTTGCCTGGTGGGGAGATCTAGGAGTCCTGATTCCAGCAGAAATGCCCAGGATCCAGGATACCAACTCTGTGACAATAATCCTCTATACTTTGAAAGATCAAGTGAAGATGGTGTGTTAGGACTTCTGTACCTTCTGTCTTATAGTGAAAGCACTCTGTGACTTTGAGGGCCTTTCTAAGCTGTACTGATCTAAATGTTCTCAGCAGCAAACCTGGGGCAGAGCTGGTGGAAGTGAGTGAGGTGTCTATTGCAGTGGCTGGCACTTCAGCTGAGGGCAGGAAACCCCAGGGATTTCCAGGATTTTGCAGAGTGGGTGTGATGCGGCAACATGAATGAAGAAGGATAGATAAATGCAGAGGAACTGGAGAACAGGAAGAAGCTACGAGCAGGACAGAAACTGGACGGGAGGATGTGAGTAATGGCAACTGTCAGTCAGGATGAGACAGAGAGAACAGCAAAAGAGGAAGACTACAGGGACATGAGAAAGAGCAATAAGTGCAGAAGCTGTCTGTCTGAGGTGGGACCCAAAGAACCAGAACTTCAGACGACCTTCTCATCCACCTTTCAATCAGCTTCAAAAGGTTCTGTGGCCCTAAATATTTGAGTTCAGCTAAAGAACCTATTCTCTGTGAGGTCATGCAATGACGTACAATGCAAAGTTTGGTTTTCCAAAGTCTAAGATTTTATAATCTGGGAAATTATTTAAAAAAAAAAAAAATAAAAAAATCCACATGTAAAGAGTCAAACACTCAAAATAAAGATTACCAGAATTAAGACTGCTTTTGTTATTAAGAGTATAATAATACACTCTTTAATTCCATGATTTTGTAACCTTTCTCAGCATGAGATACCTTAACTTCGTTTCACTGTACATAGGGGCTAGTCTGATAATGAATCCACGTTATGTGCTTCAGGATACTATCACCTCAGTAACTCTGTCTCATTCATTGCTGAAATCTGAGGAAGCATGAACTTGGGGAGAAAGGGAATTGGAGGAGGGAACACAGAGTGCCCTGATGAATAAGGAAATGAAGTGCTGTCCTAATGAACTGCTTCATATGCCAAATTCTGCCATGGAATTCCTTTGTGATGCTGAGAAGTCACAAGGCACCATTTTCACAGAAGTCAACTATTTTGTCACTTTTCAAATATCATGTTTGTGCTTCACTGTTGTACCAAACTCTGATCTTTGCATCTCAGAGCCCTTAGAAGCTCTACTGTGGAAATGAAGTGCCTTACGAAGTTAAGACAACAAAATCAGGTTCTTGGTCCTTCAAACCGGGCACACAAATTTACTTGTCACCGCCAATTTGGGCTTTAATGTCAGAGCCTATGTCTGCATTATGGAATTTCAAAGTGCTGGAGAAAACTTTGCAGAGGTGGCTGTACATCTGTCCCTTTTCCTAGCATCATTTTACTTGAAATAAACCCATAAATCTGGTCCAAAAGAGAACTTCAGTGAGCAGAGTCATTGTCACATTCCCTTACCTGGACAACAGGTTGTACCAATGGGATGCCCTTTTCCTGCCTTTCGCTTACTCATCTGGAACACAGGAAGGATAATGTAATCCCTCAAGGAAGGATCAGTACAGGTCTTATCATTTCTGAAGAACTTATAACTAGGACTAAAAGGAACTTAAATCAGATGCTTCTCCCGCTATCATGATGAAAAAACCTCTATGCTGAATCTGCAGGATTTGGCTTCTGTGTCTATACTAGTGTTAATTCATGAGTTCTGTCTTTCCTGAATCAACCTGCATTTCATCACCACAACTAGACTACTTTCAAACCTGAGCTGCTGAGTGTATATAGAGCTTTTCTCAATTGTGTGGATGTACTAGTCCAGGTCAGTATTGGCTAACTCAGGGATCTTTAAAGAGAGCAACCTAAGGCAAGCTGTGTGGTGGGAGAAGATAATTTTGATTAGATGAGGCTAATACCTTTAAAAATAGCTGACTTGTCTCTGGGTACACAGTCCCTTCTGTGTGAAATGGACACAGGACCTTCTAAAGTACCGGTGGATACTGTACGATGAAGGCTGTCTTATAATTCAGTCACAGAAGATACTGAATGAGGTTTGCATAGGCACAGTGAGGTTTTCATTAGCTTTTAAGAGCTTGTCTTTTGCATTCTTTCAGTGTTGCTTTGTCATATATATATATTGATAGGAAGGCTATGGAATTCTTAGAATCATAGAATCATAGAATAGTTAGGGTTGGAAAGGACATTAAGATCATCTAGTTCCAATCCTCCTGCCATGGGCAGGGACACCTCCCACTAAACCATGTCACCCAAGGCCTCATCCAACCTGGCCTTGAACACCGCCAAGGATGGAGCATTCACAACCTCCCTGGGCAACCCATTCCAGTGCCTCACCACCCTTACAGTAAAGAATTTCTTCGTTATATCCAATGTAAACTTCCCCTGCTTAAGTTTTAACCCATTACCCCTTGTCCTGTCACTGCAGTCCCTGATGAATAGTCCATCCCCAGCATCCCTATAGCTCCCCTTCAGATACTGGAAGGCTGCTATGGGGTCTCCACGTAGCCTTCTCTTCTCCAGGCTCAACAGCCCCAACTTTCTCAGCCTATCTTAGGATATACAGGAGGTGCTCCAGTCCCCGATCATCCTCGTGGCCCTTCTCTGGACTTGTTCCAACAGTTCCATGTCCTTTTTATGTTGAGGACACCAGAACTGCACACAAACCTCCAAGTGAGGTCTCACAAGAGCAGAGCAGAGGGGCAGGATCACCTCCTTTGACCTGCTGGTCACTCTCCTCTTGATGCAGCCCAGGATACGGTTGGCTTTCTGGGCTGCGAGCGCACACTGAAGCCGGCTCATGTTCATTTTCTCATTGACCAACACCCCCAAGTCCTTCTCCGCAGGGCTGCTCTGAATCTCTTCTTTGCCCAACCTGTAGCTGTGCCTGGGATTGCCATGATCCAGGTGTAGGACCTTGCACTTGGCATGGTTAAACTTCATAAGGTTGGCATCTGCCCACCTCACAAGCGTGTCAAGGTCCCTCTGGATGGCATCCCTTCCCTCCGAGGTATCAACCGAACCACACAGCTTGGTGTCATCGGCAAACTTGCTGAGGGCGCATTCAATCCCACTGTCCATGTCACCGACAAAGAGTAAAACCCAGTACTTCATCTCCTCACTGATGAAACTGCATCATACTTTTTCTGCATTACCCACATTGCAACCTTGTAATCCTTTTAATTTGAATTCCACAAATCACTGCACCCAAAAAAGCACTGCACACTCTGGACTCACTCTTGTTGATCCTCTTGAATGAAATGAAAGTGATGGCTTCTGTGAAAAAGGAAGTATTGCTGGGAGCAACATATGAGCATTGAGCAGAACAATGTAATGGGTAAGCGGCTGAACTTTGAAGGGAATCTCCATTGAAGTAAAACACAATAGGAGAGGCTAATTCAATTATCAGCTGATGCTTGTTGCTTGAACAAACTTTACTGAATTATAAAGAAACAAAAAAAAAAAAAAAAAAAAGGCGGAAAATACACAGCCAATGAACACACTGGCAAAAATAGACACACGTTAATACCTTGAGTCGGTACAGTTTGCCTTAGATTTTAGGCTTCCCATCTTACTGGTGGTGTTTTTTACTGGCTCCTTCTCATCTTCTATACTTTCTTCCACAGATGAAAATGATCTAACATGGCTAAGCACCTGAAAGTATTTTCACACCATCCTACTAGCCTATGTATTTCTAGTACCATCCTGTACAATCTTTCCTCCAGAACTGCTGCCCTCAAAGCCTTGAGTTACATACAGACTTAGCCATTTTATCCCTGGCACTATTACATTTCATTCCAAAGAAAGATGCAAACATTCATTAGGCTGAGGTGTGCCAGGCCACTAATTGAAACACGCTATTAACCAGACTAAAGAAAAGCAGAATTTAAATATCACACAAATACATCTAGTTCTCCGGGAGCCCTCCTACTCAGACCAAAGCAGCCTGAACAGTGATGGCACTGATTTAAATGTGTTAGAAAAACAAGCCCATTTTTTCCTATTAAAACTTTATTATAAGGCAGCTAGTCAATCATTACGGTCACTTTGGGCAGCAGTGAGAAGAAAATGAGTCGAGCATCAGAACACTAGGTGTGATTATTTTCACGATTAGGATAAAAATCTTACCAGGGTCAGCCAGAGTACTTTAAATCTAGTTAATGTAATTTGATCTGATTTTTTAAAAGATTATTAAGACAACAAACTAGCAAAAAAAAGCAGGCAAAATTTATCCTTATTTCTATGTAAATGCATTACTTCATCCTTTTAAGAACATCCATTACTGTAGCACAAAACCAGGGTTTTTTAGCTTAACGATAAAAACAATTTAACTTAGCTCATGTCAAAGTTTATCGTGTGACTTTAAAGCATCTGTTAACTTTAACAGCACAAATGAAATCATCACTGAATATGGCCTCACAAGGCAATTTTTTTTTTTTAATGTTTAAACCATTCTTGTCTATACCCCCTTGTCATTAACTGGTAAATCAGTAATTTATTTCCTATTAGAATTTATATAGTTTGCAGCAATTAAGAAGAAAAGCATAATTGCTGACAAACCCAGGGCACTATTTAAATCACTTCCTTGTTGACAACATATTTCTCCTTCCTAAAACTGAATGTCACTGAAATCTGATTTGTACAGAACCCTTGTGGACTCATCATTCAAATGTACTGCACCTGTCACCTGTGTGCTAGCATTCTGCTAAGGATCAATTTACATAACCTCATTTAATGGTTCATAAATCATACCCATTAAGCCCAGCTAACAGGAACCAAGGGTTCTAATTTATGCTGCCTTTCATAGCAGAAAATTGGGAGGCTGGAGCCTGTGGATAAAGAACCCAGGTCTTGCCTTTGATTGTTGATTGTGATGGTAAATGTATGGATGATGAGAACAGATTTTCACTTTATTGATTTCCTGCCAAAGCACAGCATGCTTTATTGTGAAAGGGGGCCTTTTGGCAGCAGTGCTAAAAGTGGCAGTTGTTTAGGAGCCCTTTGCCAAGATGACATCTAAGACAATACTGAGTGGTAAATACTAAAATAATATCAAGCTGAAATGTTAATTTTTAAAAAGAAACCTCCCAAAGGTTCATAAAATCAATGATGTTTTCTACCCCAGAGCACCTAACTAATACATATGAAGCCAGGTGATTACTGTGGGGTATTAATTTTTTTAAAAATCTATTTTTCTTAAATTCTTTATTCTATTATAAATTATTCATGGTATTTCAGTCAAAGTAATGCAGATGTTGAAACGCGCTGTAGAGTGACAGTTCAGCAAGAGTTGTGAGCTTGGCCTGTCTTGAGCTTTGTACTCTGATCGTCCCTTTGATTAAATACCTGGAAATAGCTTTTTCTGTCGTTTGATTTTCCATTTTTAAGTTCTATTATTTAGTAGGTGGCTGCATGCCGTAGTTAGTGTATTGCCAAATGGCATATGCATATGCATAGGCATACAGCAGTCTTCCCACATGAGTTTAGGCAGGGTCTCAATATACCAAAAATAGTGTTGGTATTACTTTCTAAAATGAAACAAACTGTGCTGGTTTGTTCCCCTTGCCTCGTTTAAATCGCACCCCTTCATTTCAGCTCACTCTCTTAAATTTCTGCTTAAGAGTAAGAAACCTTACTTTTCTTTATCTTCACTTAGGACAGACTGATTCTCAACAACTGGTAATTTAATCACTACTCCTGCAGATGGACAAACAACTTTGTAGGACTGAGATTACAGTTTGTGTCTTCTGCCAGCCCTGATACTGATTTAATAAGACAAACAACTTGCTTGAGCGTCTTCTTCTTTTCTAGCTACACTGTAGGAATTAAGAGCTTTATCTTGAAAGATGGTCATTATGGTCTGGGGAAATACTGAAGCTACTGAATAGCTTTGATAAATAGCAAGATAACTTGCTCAGAAAGAAAACACAACCCAGTGGCTGGAGCATTAGCTGGGCTGGGAAACTTCCTATTGAGGTCCACCATAGATTTCCCTTCTGACCTTGAGAAATTCACTAGAATCCTATTCACAAAATGCACTTATTTTGTTCAGTAAATTTCTAGTATAAAATACATAAATAGTCAAAAGAGGAGTTATTAAAACCCTGCTACTTGCCTTCCTCTCTCATTCATATTGTCCTGTCAAGCTGAGCTGCAGAATCCTGTCTTTTCATGTGCTGATTTCATCTGGTGGCTATCTATCACAGCTCTGCATGATGGAGAGAGCTCTCCAAGCCTAGAACAAGTATTCTGGTACTTTGAGATGGACTTTCTAAGTCCTCAGCTGGGATAGAACACAAATAAAAATCTCACATAATGTATCAAAATCCTCTACTTGCTCCTCTATGTTATGAAATGCACTGTATTCTTTCCTGCCATATAAACATATGCAGACCTTTGTCTTATAAGTGTGCTCTATGAGATCTATATAACAAAGATCCAGGAATGACAGACAAGGGAACACTTCGCAGGTTCTGATAGGTCTTAGTAGTAATGGAGTAGTTTAACTCTATTGAGATGGATATACTTGGCATTCCAGCACTTATAAAACCAGAAAAATAGAAAATTAGGTGGGTGTTAGGCACCTTCATGGACACAAGGATTTTGAGGATTTTAATCTTTGGCTTTGAGAGAGTAACAGTTGACCCTTCAACAGCTACGCTCTTAGATCAACCTAGATCTTCAAGCTCCAAGAGTAAGTTTTGGTGAATATTACTTGGGCAGATTTACACATTGCCACTGTGAGCTTCCCCACCTCATCCCTTCCTTTCAGGTAACTAAGTCTGTAGCAAAATGGCAAAATGAGTATGTGGCTGTACCTCAGCCATTCTAGTTCCCAGCTTTGCATATTGACTTTACAGCTGTTGGAGTTTGCACTGAGACTGTAGTACGAAGTGTAGCAGCTGGGAAATGAGCACACATTTGATTCAAACCTCTCTCTTTCTGCAATGGTGGCAGCAACTTCTGGCAAAGGATAAGAGAGAATAGATGGGACAAACAATATCTTAAACTAACACATTTGCTTACTGTTCTGTAAAAAAGTGGATCCCTCAGCCTCCATCTCACTTTAAGTTTGCAAAATGGGGGTGCTGTAGAAACCAGATACATTTAAAAGAATAGGAGCAATTAAGACCACATCAATATCTTAGATTTCTTCTCTCAGTAGCAGCATATATTTAAGTGTTTTGCAGTATTGAAGCCTGAATGTTAATTGTTTTGTAGATTGCAGTCCTACACTGGTTTCTTTGTCTCATGAACTCTAACATTATTTTTTAGAGATGGAAACTGTTGAGTATCCTCCAGTTATTCTAATGCACCTGAGTCCTGGGTTCAGACATCCCTACTATTCAAGTCCTTGGCCTTCATTTAAACAGAAACCAACAACTCTACTGAAAAGAGAGAAGGACTTGTAATCTCAGCCTACATGCTAGTAGGTTCATGTCACTGTACTAAATTTTCATTTGTGACATAAATAATATTTCAGTTCAAGATCCCAGAAGTGAAGGGTTTTAAACTCAAGCTTAGCTCTACTAAAAAAAAAAAAAAAATACTTTGCTGCTGGAATTCTGCTATTCAATTTCAAGGTCCTATTAATCAAAACAAAACAAGCACAAAGCCACAGCCCACACAATATTATTCTGGTTGTTATTTGTATGAGTATTATTTATTTTTCAGATTCAGGAGCGGGCTGAAGTTTATTGAAGGAAGCATCTCTGCGAGTGCCTGGGGATGTCACTGGCAAATCTTACTGATCTGCTTTAAGATGTAACCACACACAGATGTTCCCGCGCCTTCCTCACAAAGGTCGCTGCTGCTGTAGTAACAAAGCAGAAAAGATCATGTGACAACACTTTAAGTTCACTGTCTGAAATGCTATCTTTGTCCTCCTTTCCTGTGGAGGTCATAACAGAGCAATGGAGATAATACCTCAGGAGGTTTGAATGTCACAAATATGTCTTTTGGAATCCACAGTTTCTGTAATAACTTTGTTTATTTAAATGAAATCACAGTTGTTTTGTTTTAATAAGGACTAAAGCAGATCAAGACCAATTCTAATCTCTGCAGAACATTTCATCCCAGGTACTATTCCTTCAAGGCTTATGTGTGCAGTTATCCTAATGGATTGCAGAGAGCGCACTGACATGGCTAGATCCACAACTTACATAAACTCCATTCTAATCAACAGGACTCCATGACTCGCAGTAGACTGCAGTTGATCTCCACAAGTGGAACAAAGCTGATGAAAGAGACTGTAGCCACCATTTAAATCAATCATGTTTCTTCATTTGACTTCAAGGCTACAGCATTCCCATGTAATGTCAGTGGCATTAATGGGTGTATCCCATGGTGCATAAGACTACCCAAGAGCACAGCAAATATATGGTCTGAATGCCCAAGGTACACTGTATCACTGGACCTACCCATGTGTGTATAGACCTATTTCAGTCAGTACGAGAGTGCTGGGATACTGGAATGGGCTGCCCAGAGAAGTTGTGGAAGTGTTCAAGGGCAGATTAGATGGAGCTTTGAGCAACCTGATCTAGTGGAAGTTGTCCCTGCCCATGGATGGTGGGTTGGAAGGTGGTGATCTTTTAGGTCCCTTCCATCTCAAACCATTCTATGATTGATTCTATGATTTTTTTAAAAGAAAGCTAATTTATTGGAGCTATTTAACTGTGTCAGTCAGAGTTACCATATCTCTTACTTTTTCCTTTCCTTGTCTTTGGAATGCAGGTAGATATCCAAGATATTTAGGGCTGTGACAGAGTTGTTGCTGGCACATTAAAATTAGGCAGCTAATACTACTCTGGTGGCTCTTGAGCTCTCCAAGGCAGAGTTGTCCAATATGCTTATAAGTCAGCTGTGAAAAGTTCACATCCTCAGACTGGTATGTTATAGGTAACACAAATTATGAATAGTTTGATCTACCCAGTGACTTGTGGTGGGTACACCTGATGGCATTTGCCAACATTGTCAGAAACTAATCTTTATCAGCAGGTATAACTTAATTGAAAATTGTATATAATCCAAGTACAAAACCGGTGTAAATGGAATAAGGCAATTCTACAAATAGAAGACACTATGTAAAGTAGCATGAAAAATCCAATATCTGACCTATTTTTTAGTAATGGAGATTAAATAAAACAGACTACACAATATTTTTGAGTCAAGTTGGGAGCAAAAGTACAAACTCTGGTCCAGATCTAACATGAGCTTAACTTAATTAAACTTTACAGGATACAAGTATGATCATACTCAAATGCTGTCTCTTAAATGCAAAGATCATTGTACTTGTAAAACTATGGCAAACTATACTCTTTCAGCCATGATCCTGTTGATATAGTACTTCATTTTTAATTGAGCCACGTCCCAAGATTATCCTGAGAACATAAAAAGTCTCAAATCAAATGCAAAATTCCAAGAAAATCCCAGTCACTCATACTAGCAGACATCCTATATGGGCTCTTGTCTTGCAATCTTTCTAGTCCACAGGACAACTCTGTGTGGCATACTGAAAATGGATTGAACAATTTCTCTCGTGTTTAGTATTTTTTAAACATTGGAATTAAAAGAATCCCAAGTTATTCTAATATTGATGCAAATGTATTTCTTAAGAGGGAAATAAATTTACTTTTTGAGGTCACAGAAGCCTAAATAATATGAGGAGGGGTAGCTTTTTTTTCTAAAGGTGAAAAAGATTTGTGTAATTGCTTTGCCTGTCCTCCTCCTGCTCTTCACTCCCCTTAGTACTTCCTCAATATGTAGTCTAATTTCGATTAAATTATTCAGAAAGGTTGGAATTCTTTAAAGAGAGATTACAGATTCAAGCTGAGTAGGAGATACATGAAAGTAGGCCGCTGGGCAGGGGTATAAAATTAAAATGTTCCCATTGCCAGTAAGATTGTGGTACGACATCAGCCATGAAGCCACAAGACATGAAGGCTAACATAGGAGAGACACTGTAGAGCCAGGTCCCCTAATTCTATGCCTTTCTCTGAGGCTTTTACATTCAAATCAAATAACCTACAAACTAAGAAATGTGCTGACTTTGTTTTAAAAGAAATCCAAGGGGCTTTTTCCTAATATCTTGCCTCTTCCTTTGGAAGATTTTCTGGCCTCCCAGTTATACTGCCTAAATTAATAAGTATCTGAATGCAGCTATTTGTGTGATTACTCAAACTGCACTGATGGAGCTAGTATGCAAACTCCATTCCAATAAAAGTAGGTTACTCCTTTCGTAAGAGATAGAAAGATGTAAGTTAGATTAATTTCAGTAGTGGGTATGTCCCTTTAGAAATATGACTTCAAATAATTCTGAGATACCTGAGAGGGGAAAAGGCCTATTCATCTTCATAAGAAATACAGGCTGGGTGCAGTAAGCTCTAGTGTTAACTGAATTTCAGAATAGCTTCACTTGTTAAACATATTGAAGAACCTGAACATACACAAGTCCATGGGACCTGATGAAATCCATCCGCAGGTCCTGAAGGAGCTGGCAAATGAAGTTGCTAAGCCACTGTCCATTGTATTTGAATAGTCATGGCAATCAGGTGAAGTTCCCAACAACTAGAAAAAAGGGTAATATAACCCCCATTTTCAAGAAGGGGAAAATGAGTGACCCAGAGAATTACAGACCAGTCAGTCTCACCTCTGTGCCTGGCAAAATCGTGGAGCAGATTCTCCTGGAAGGCATGCTAAGGCACATGAAAAACAAGGTGGTTGGTGACAGCCAGCATGACTTCACTAGGGGGAAATCCTGCCTGAACAATTTGGTGGCCTTCTATGATGGGGCTACGGAACTGATGGATGGGGTAGAGCAGTTGACGTCATCTACCTGGACTTGTGCAAAGCGTTCGACACTGTCCCACATGACATCCTTGTCTCTAAATTGGAGAGACATCAATTTGATGGATGGACCACTCGGTGGATAAAGAACTGGCTGGATGGCCGCACGCAAAGAGTTGTGGTCAATGGCTCGATGTCCAGATGGAGACCAGTAACGAGTGGTGTTCCTCAGAGATCGGTTTTGGGACCGGTCTTGTTCAACATCTTTGTTGGTGACATGGACAGTGGGATTGAATGCGCCCTCAGCAAGTTTGCCGACGACACCAAGCTGTGTGGTTCGGTTGATACCTCAGAGGGAAGGGATGCCATCCAGAGGGACCTTGACACGCTTGTGAGGTGGGCAGATGCCAACCTTATGAAGTTTAACCATGCCACGTGCAAGGTCCTACACCTGGATCATGGCAATCCCAGGCACAGCTACAGGTTGGGCAAAGAAGAGATTCAGAGCTGCCCTGCGGAGAAGGACTTGGGGGTGTTGGTCAATGAGAAAATGAACATGAGCCGGCAATGTGCACTCGCAGCCCAGAAAGCCAATCGTATCCTGGGCTGCATCAAGAGAAGAGTGACCAGCAGGTCAAAGGAGGTGATCCTGCCCCTCTGCTCTGCTCTTGTGAGACCTCACTTGGAGGTTTGTGTGCAGTTCTGGTGTCCTCAACATAAAAAGGACATGGAACTGTTGGAACAAGTCCAGAGAAGGGCCACGAGGATGATCAGAGGACTGAAGCACCTCCCGTATGAAGATAGGCCGAGAAAGTTGGGGCTGTTGAGCCTGGAGAAGAGAAGGCTACGTGGAGACCCCATAGCAGCCTTCCAGTATCTGAAGGGGAGCTATAGGGATGCTGGGGATGGACTATTCATCAGGGACTGCAGTGACAGGACAAGGGGTAATGGGTTAAAACTTAAGCAGGGGAAGTTTACATTGGATATAACGAAGAAATTCTTTACTGTTAGGGTGGTGAGGCACTGGAATGGGTTGCCCAGGGAGGTTGTGAATGCTCCATCCTTGGCGGTGTTCAAGGCCAGGTTGGATGAGGCCTTGGGTGACATGGTTTAGTGTGAGGTGTCCCTGCCCATGGCAGGCGGATTGGAACTAGATGATCTTAAGGTCTTTTCCAGCCCTAACTATTCTATGATTTCTGTGATTCTACGATTCTAGGATATTTGTGCATCTGTAAACATAAATCCTATAGAGTGCAGTTAGATATTTGAAACACTTTTCATGTGACGTACAAGATCAATATCGATCACAGTGCACATTAATGGTGGAGCTTCCTCTTCATATTCTCTCTCTAAACAAATCAAATTCTTAACATTCTTTCAGTGTATTTTTCTTTAATTCAATCTGGTTTGTGTACTTGGGAGCAGGGATTAGATCTTTTCTTGTTGGGATTTTTTTACAATTTAAAAGATTTTAATTCAGCTAATTCAATTGCCAAAGTGTAGAAAAAGCTCAGTCTGTCATGGGTCCTATCCATTCATGGTGGAACTGCAGGATACAGCAGAATTACACCACCGATGAATTTTGCTCATTGTGTTTCTTCCACTTAAATTTAATCAACCCTTTGTGAACCTTTTTCATTTCAATGCCATTATATGAAATAACTCAATGTGATACAATTGTTGAAATTGCATTGATTCCTCTGGAGATGCAGATATCAACACAAATCTGTAGGATCTCGTCTCCTTTGAGGTTACTAAAATAATTGCATTTTTATTTAATGCTTTTAGGTAATTAAAATATCTAAATGAATTTATATGTTAAACCCAGAGTTAAATTGTATGAACTCAGTATTGTATTATTGCTCTCTGTTTGTACCAGTATCACTGAGAACTGAATCAAAGCTTTTCTTTGCCAACTGTGAATGATTGCACTTATGAAATAAAATGTACTCATCCAGATTCCAAATCATTATTATATAAAATTTTGACAATTTATTTTGATATATTTGATGAATTAGGAATATTTATTTGAATGTAATTTTAAAGTAAATACTAAAAATATTATACACTTCCATCTAGGGACAAAATGTTGCGCTTCTAAAGACATTAAAGAATTCATATTAAAAGTTTGGTTGGTAATAGACACTTAACAGTAACATATGAAAGGGATCACTATAAATATTATCTGCTGCAGTTGCAAAGAACTCCTTTTGTCACTGTCGGCTTCTGAGGCAGAAAAAAATTATTCTGCAGTTCTTCCAACTGATGATGTCAAAGCACTGTGCAAACATTAGTGCTGAAATTAACAGTTAGAGCAATTTGCTCAGTATAAATCCAAGGTTATTTCTCATTCTTCCCCTTTTCTTTCAAGCATGTTACTGCAACTATCTGCTTCAAAGGTGCCAGGTCAGTAATTAAATATGTCTTCAAAATGGAGACACTAGTCCAGTTATTTCTGCTTGTTCTGAGTTCCCTATCTTTTTTTCACCCTGACCTCATAAAATGTTTGTGTTGGAGAAGATGTTTTTTCCTCTAAAACAGACCCCCAAGGGTACTTCATCTTTGTGACCTAACTCCAGGGAGGCTTATAGTTGAGGGATCTGAGCTAACGAGGTTTTTCCTGTGGCCCACCAACAGGTTTCAACAGGTGAGTCAGGAAAGTGCCTTTTCTTCACATTCTTCTTCTTGGGAGCTTAGGAAGGTGTCTACCGGCTGGTTGATCCCTAAAAATACTTTCCTCAGTATCTGACTCTCTCCTGAACATGGAAATCCTCCAGGGTCTCCTCAGAGCTGAAAGTTTGCAAGGAGTAACCTTGGAATGAGTTCTTCAAGAACCTAGAGGGGTCTGGACTTTTGACTGCTGCTTGTTAAAGAGAAAAGTCCACATACTGCAGCACACACATATATATATATTTATATTAATAATTTTCAGCATATGAATAGCACCATTGATTTCAGTGGAACTATTCAAATTTGAGAAGTATTCGTAACTGCACAACCAGTGACCTAAAAGCTATTTACATGCCTTTTTCCTCTCTAGCTTGAGCTTCCCCTTTAAACTAGACTATTAGACTCTCAAGTAATCTTGTCAATATTAAGGCAGGCCTTAACACTGTGAAAGATTAATAGAAAGTGCTCACTTTCATGCCTTTTTTTTTTTCTATGAAATTAATTTGAATTTGAATTTACATGTTTTTAATTGCTTTGGGGATTGGCTCTCTGTATGTGTCTGTGTGTAAAATCGGCTAATGCCAGCATCTTTTTAAAATATTCATATGCACTATTGTAAAATATACACTTTGTAAAATATTCATATGTTCACTATATTTTCTTCTTTCCAGATACACTTTTTAAAACTTAGCTACATTGTGGCAATAATAAAATAAATACTATGTTCCTAAAATAACTCTTCAACTGCAGAATAGATAGGAAACCCATTCTTCTTGCAGTGAGCAACAGTGTACTTTCCAGCAACCGCCAAACATTATGAAAATGGTTTCATTTACTTCCAGAATTTGCCAAAAACAGATGATGACTGAAACTGGTAATGACTATTTTCTATTCTCTATCCCTAAGTAATTGACCATTAATTATAATATCAATAGGCTGTGGATAAGTAAAGCAGACACATGTTAGGGCTACATTTCATTTGTAACTGTTTTGTATATATCATAAATCTCTAATATTGGGCTATTGTCACACATGATGAATTATTGTAAGCATGTCAGCACATAGTGGAAGTCAAGTACATTCAAATACTACTCAGTCAGAATTGAATTTGGCATGATAGTCTCATAAAAGGGGACTCAATTGAGAGTTTCCACTTGCCTGCTCTAAACTTGTCACTTGTAGGTGCTAAAGAGCTTGTTGTGTTGGTTTAATTAGTCAACAAATCGGTCCTTACTTGATTGCGTGGTCGTATCACATATGTTAACACTTCACTGTTTGATGGAGATATTAACAAGTGACAAGAGTCTCTTGGTCTATGGACTTTAAAGAAGAGAAGCTCTTCTATATTATTTCATTTGGTCCTGCCAATATTTATTAGATCATGCAGGCTGCAGGCTGCCAGCAAGAGAAAGACAACACAAACATTTTTCAGGGTTATGCTCATCTGTATCCCAAAGAAGGGTCACTGAACAATCAATAGCAGAAGAATATAAGTAAGATGAGTGTTTTCTACCACAGCTTAGAAATTCATTATTTGATACAGTTTGCTGCAGACCTCCTTGGAGCTTTTTTCACTTAAAGATAATTTATGACAAGAACAGAGAGGTTCTTGAAAATGCTATAGCAACTGGAGCTGAATGATGCCACTCTGGCACTAGATGCATAGTCACCAGAGGCCAGTAAAAAGGAAGTTTGCATTTGTATGAAGAACTGTATTAGTTAAGCATTCATCAGTGTTGTATAAAATATTCATATTACTTGGTGGTGGAAGATTAAACAAAAAAACTTCAATAATTAAAATGGCTTATACCCAGGAGTGGGGGGTAGGGAAGAAGTTGGTCCTCTGCAAGTTTGCAAAAGGGCTTGTCTATTCACTTTTTGTATAGCAGCAAACAAAAGAGAAGTGCATACTTTATAGGCTCCAATTGTTTGACCACCATTCTGTTATAGCTTTTATCTCTGCTTTACCAGTAATCTGGTCTCTGAGGCATGTGCTGGAGTAAAGGGAAATATATCACATATAGAAAATCTCCTTAATAATTTTTTGGCAAGTCCCTTGCAAGAAAAAGCCATTTAAAACATTTTGATAGGTGCCAGAAATGCTATCAGTCATAAATATTGACAGACTCATCTTGGCAATATGTGAAGAATTATAATATGAGAGAGGATCTCTTTAAGCTTGTCATTATAATACTGTTATAGCTAATTTTGGTTTGTTGTTTTTTTTGTTATTTTTTTTTTTTAAATTGGAAAACTAGTGGACAATTTGAGTAATTCCCTTAAGAGGAAAATAAATAATGATTCATATACATAAAACCTCATTGCTTCCATCTTCATCAAAATGTTACATACTACCTAGTTCTTAATTTTCACTTAATTGTCACTATTTCTTAATTTTCACTTAGTGATGAAGCTGAGTTTTTCCTTCATTTTGATCGATAAACTGATCTTCAAAAGTCAGGGTCTGCTCAAGACAGCTGTTTTCAATCACCCTGAATTTTTCACTGTGATTTTTGGGTTTTCATGTAATGTTACTGGTACAAATAAATTCACAAAACCAAGTTAAAACACTTGTAATAAATTTACTCATTAACAACCAGTGATAGAACAACATTTTTTAAAACAAAGGCAGAGAAGTTTCTTGTCTGAATTTCTCTATGCACCATTTTGCACAAATGTTAGGTGCATTCAAAAGCTTGAGCATATACATATTATATATAAAATTAATTTTGTAAAAAAGATGAATAATTTGTTAATGACAAACATGCACAGATTTTGGAAATGCAAATGCTCATGTTGTAATATTTTCAGCTGCACTGAGGCCCTTTACTAGTAGAAATCATTTATTCATACACCTATGTGTAGACACACACATTTTTGTGAAAACACTAAAATAATTTACTAATAAGCGTATAAATGTAACGGCTGTTCTAAACTGATTTTTATTTATGTGCACAGATTCTTGCCAAGTATTTTTTTATCTGTGGTTCTCAGATGTAATCTGTATTAGTTTGAATTGTTTTAATTAGTTTGAAAGAATTGTTCACTTCTTATTCAAGTATCTGGAGTTAATTGCCTTATATTGTTATAATTTTTATTGCAATAACAATGAAGATGCCAAGTAGGAATTTACAGCCTAGATATTCTGGAAACATCACAAATTTAGAACAAAACATGATTTTGCTTTTGTCTCAACAATATTTACACTTTGTTATAGTGTCATTTTTTTTATGGTGTATGGTCATATTGTGTATGCTTGGAATACGGATTATAAATTTCCCGACCTTTCAAATTATTCCTGCCCTGGACAACAGACCACACCTTTAAGAGATGTTCAAATAAGAATCTTTGCCCAGATTCCCAAAGTCTCTTAGAGAGTTTGCAGCTGTGCCAGTCCTTCAAATTGTTGGGGAGCTTCTGTGAATTAGTAAGTACCGTTAATTTTTATTGATTGCAGTGAACAGGGGGAAATGAAAAATAAACAAAATTGGAGACTTTAAAATGTATCTGAAGTCTTTCCAAGTGAGGGTTTCCAATGTCTTGAATTGGTGGTTATTCTGGATTTGTTATGAGTAAATTTACCTACGCGTTTCTGGAAGTAACTCTCTCCCTGTGTACTAGTTCAAAATTTCCTTCATTGCTTGTTAATTGAAAATACTTTTTTTATTATTATTATTATTACCATAAAATGCTGGTTTCTCTAACACCTTATCAATGCCTTCTCTTTCTCTTTTTTTTTTTTATCAGATACATTTAATTGATTACTTTGACTACAGAATATTATTTTGGTTGTGTGGCAGCACTACCCAAATTCCACTTCCTCTACACAGAGCTGAATGATCTTCCCAGTGCCACCATCATGACCACCAGCTGTCCTTCCTGAAGCTGAAACCAGAGGCTGCTGAGTAAGGCTGGGACGTCAGTCCAGACAAGCAATGCCCACCCCACAAGTAGTGAGGAGCTCCTGTTAGATCCCTCCAAAGCTGCCTCTTTTCCAGGTTGAACAAGCCCCAGTCCCACAGCCTCTTCTTACAGGGCAACCCCTGTAATACAAATCCTGACCATCTTAGTGTACTTTGCTGAACTCCCTCCAGCTGATGATTACTTTTCTTGTTACTGATGCTCCCAAAAGTGAACAAAGAATCAAGATCTGGTGTCCTGGGGCTGAGGAGGATAATCACTCTGCTCTGACTACCGGCTGTGCTCCTGTGACTACTGCCCTGGATTCCATTGTGTAGAGACACACTGCAGGCTCACGCTCAGCTGACTGCCCACCAAGACCACCAGCTCTCGGGGGAGCAGAGATGCTCCCCAGCCTGGCAGCCCCCAGCCTGTACCATTGCAAGGAGCTATCCCTTCCCAAGGGCAGGACTTTGCATTTGTCTTTGTTGAATTTCACAAAGTTCCCATTGTCCTGTTTCTCCAGTCCATCTTGGGTCCCTTTTGGTGGCAGCCCTGCCTGCAAGTGCATCAACTGGTCCCACCTGTTTGGTGTCAGCTCACACCTGCTGAAAGTGCACTTTGCCATCTGCTTCAGGTCATTAATAAAGGTGGTTAACAAGACAGGTCTGGTGACAGATTACATAGTAGTCCATTTGTTAGCAGCCTCGAGGTAGTGTGATTCATTAATCACTCCCTTCTGAGCCTGATCATCCAACCAGTTATTTACTCTTCCATTTGTCCAACAATGTAGACCATAACATTGCACTTTAGACAGAAGAATATTTCGGAGATTTTCCAAAGCTTTGCTAAAGGCTAGGTAAATGACATCCACTGCATTCCGCTCATCCACAGATCTATTCATTTCATCATAGAAAACAATTGGGAAAAGCATGATTTCATCTACTGACTTTCCAGTCACCACCTTCTTCATACACCCATAAATGCATTCAAGGAGGACTCATTCTGTGATTGTCCTGGAGACTGAAACAAGACCTGTGCTTTCCCAGATTGCCCTTTTGGCCTGTTTTGAAGATGGGTGTAGCATTTGCCCTTCTTTAGTTATCATGGACCTCCCCCTAATTTCCATGACCTTTCAAAGATGACAGAGTGGCCTTAATATGATACTGGCTATAATACAGATTCTAACAAAGATAAGAGGGATCATGCCCTAAAAGCTTTGAAAAAATATGAACTTTTTGCTATTCAAGCCACAATTGCATTCTAGGAAATAATAAATAGTTTCAGTGTAGGGAATTAGTTCAACAGGACAATTTGGGTGATTGTCATCATCCTGTCAATAGCCTGGAAGAAGCCCTTTAAATAGCCTGGAAACAGCCTTTTATAAAGAGTGGAATTATATGGAAAGCATTAAAGAGAGTCTCTTTCTGAATGCTCTTTATTCTGTCTCTCTGGATTCTTCTTTACATATGTTCATTGAAACACTGAAGTGAGTTTTTTTCACTATTGAACCAGTGCTGTTATGAGAGGATGAATCCCATCCCCTTTTGACTCATACATTATCAATATAGCTATTAGGTATGCATTGACTGAAACATGTGCACCTCTATTAGGACCAGCTCTTTCTTGCATAGAGAGATGTCTCATCACAGCATACATATGTATATGCATAGTCATTCTTCAGATTAGCCACAGCCACATCTTTGTAAAATGCTTAATTACCAGAACACAAAACACAGATTACATTTCCTCCCCTAATCAACTTCAAAATACAGTCAATTCTGCCTTGGGGCTGGAAGATCAATGTGATGACATCTTGAGATCTCTTTCACCCCTGTTACCCTTGTAATAAACAGGAAACAAATAAATCCAATTGCCATCTACCTGTGTTTGTATTTCCTGTATTGCCAAACATGAATGAGAAAAGCGATACTTAGATGTTACTATTGAATTGTCTTTAACTATGCAGAAGTCAACCCAAGATGATAAATGGATTGTTATTTGAAGAAAGTAGTGTCAGCAATGAAATAGTAATTAACCACTCTTAAGTAGTTAGAGAAAATGTATATTTTGAAAGATAAAAAGATGACAGTGGTATCCCTCCAGCCATGTTCTTACAAAAACGAACAAAACAAACTGAAAAAAAGAAAAACCAAAATCATTATCTTAGACACTAGCAGGGGATGCATTGTTTTTCAAGGGAAGCTGTAGTCTAATATCAGTTTGAGTCTAACTGGACATTAATATTATATGCATATCATGAGTGCTACTAAGCTAAATATTAAATGCACAGTTTGCACAGTGTGGGGCTCAATTATCTTATAATCTCTGGAATTCCTGCAGAAGGACTCTAAAAGACTGGCAGTTCAGGTGCCTCACTTTTAGGCAGATATTATTTCTGTCTTTAGAAATAATGTATAGTTCATTGATGTTCTAAGATGAGATGCTGAACAGTAAACCAAAATGGAGTGAAGCACAAATATATATCCTGTTCTGATACATCTGCTAAAGTGTTGGTTACCTCTGACATGGGAACTGCAGTAGTAAACCCTGCTATAGATGTAGCCCAGAGAGCTTGAAGCAACAATTCTAAAAATACTGCAGTTATTTCAGCTTGTCTGTTACAGCCCTTAATGACACAGTTGTAATGGCAGAACAAAAAGCATTGATTTCTACTCAAGTTTGTAAAATGGGAATCATATATTATTAATATAATAAGAAACAGTAATAATAATCCTTAATGCTTGCGTTGGGGTGCTTTCCGTATATGGCTTGTTCATCACCTATACCAGCATACACCTCAGTCCTTACATGCAAAGTACAGGGACTCGAAGTGTCATCTGCTCAGCGGTTTTTGAAAGGTCTGTATGTGATCCACTAGGTGTCAGGGCACTGCACACAGAAGCAACCTCACAAGATCCGACACACATTGGGCTTCTCTGATCCACTCTTGGTTCATGTGGAGTTTCCCACCAGCTAAGTCCTGCTCTGGCTGGTAAAGGAACTCAGGAGGACCCCTGCCAATAAGCAGGGCCCTCACCCAGATGCCATGTCATGGAGACAGTTGGCAGATACTCTCTTTCTTTACCTCAAGATGACTTCTAGTATGCGTTCAGCTTTGTAATAAATAACACGTTACATGTGCAAAACTGAGAAAGTGATGGAGCTACCTACAGATGACTTCAGTTCAAATTCAGATCAGTGCTAAAAATTAAAAACTAATAAATGTATGAAATCCGATAAATGTAAATACGTAGGAAGTTCACCTGCAAGGGATTCCACAAAACGAAAAGGCACCATTTATTGTATGTCAAGTTTATTTTGCAACAGCCACATAATGATTGTATCTCAGTTACAAGTACTAAAATGTCCTTTGGCTAGTTTCAGATTCTGTTGGGTTGCAAATGCTGACAAAAAAGGAAGAAACTGTATACAGTTTAGGACATGTTTCAAGTTTCTGTACCTGCACAATAGAATGCTGGTACAGTCTTGAGTCACATAGACTCTAAGGAGATATAAGTGTGTGAACAATAGGTCCATTGCTTAGTGGCCACTTTTGTTTTGCCAGAAAAGAACAGACATGCACATACACCCAAGTTTTCCATCAAAGTGAGGGCATGAACGGCTGTCCTACTTTGTTTAATATGTTAAGGACGGAAGTTAATAGGTAATTTGTAATCAATTTCATGATCCTTATTAAGTTCAAGATGCCTCACAGCACTTGCTTTAACAGTCAAAGGTAGCATTTCTAGCTAAGTACTTCCAACTAATTTCAACCAATTGTTCAGTCACACTTAATAACATATTCCAACTATTGATGTATGTGTGGTAAAGTGTTAAAAACAATTCTCAGTGAACTCTAAATGTGGGCAGAGCCACTGCAGGAGATTACTGTGAACTTCAATTTCAGACCATTTGAGTTATAAAGTGATTTCAGATTTCTTACCCTCTTTAAAACGTAAGCATCTGCTCAGTACTGGATAGCATATGTGAACGGTAAGATCTATATTAAAACATCAGGAAAAAATCTTGATGACATATTTTACTGATTTTAGGCTCCTTTCATGGCTCCTTAGTCTGTACTCCAGGAAAAAGACTAGCCTGCAGAAGGACCAGAAGGTGTAGGAATACTCAGATTCAGTGGTCCAAAGTCTTTCAGGTAGGATCTCAGTTAACTGTGCCTTCTAGTAACCCTGAGCATTGCTTGAGCCTGTAATGCCGGATTAAATCCGAGCAGACAAAGCTCAGCTACTGTGTGTGTGAGACATGAGGAATGGTGAGTCATCTCTGAATTTACAGCAAAGCATCAATATACATATACATGCAGATGCAAACAAGGTATATATGGTAAAATACAGAACTGTGATCATTTATTATGCTTCTATGATCACTGCACTTACCTCTTACATTTCCATCTCCTGAGCAGCCCTTGATTGCCACAAAAAAAAAGAGACAAACTTCCAGAAAAATATTTTCATCTCAAAATTAAAATATCATCTCACTAATCATTTCTATAGTGAGGGAGAGTATTGCACCACTAGAAAGGATGGCAAGACCCAGGAGGATAACAGTCTAGCAGGCCTGGCAAGACTGAACATCAAAGTTGAATATCTTCATCTAAATACTTACGGTCACTTTTAACAGTTCCATCTCCCTGTAACAGCAGCTGTTCTAAAAGTAATTAAATCAACTTGACACTAAATATAGCACTAAAAATGTTTAAAGGCTTTCTAAAATAATTTTGAGGGGTTTTTATCTGCTGGAAATTAGAAATTACTTCAATTAATACAAAAATATACTCCACTGAGGCTATAAATATATCCATATATATTTAGGCTATATGTGTATAGGCTGTATGTATATTTAGGCTATATATATTTAGGCTATGTATATTTTTATATATGCGCATGTATATACACTGAAGAGTTTACAAGAATTTTTACAGAAGAATGTCACATCTTTAAAGGTCAGTAAACAATGTAAGGGTTTTGAATCATGGCCATTAAAAATAACCTTCTTGGCAAGCATTTCCTTTTTTCCCTTGTGGTTAAAGCTTACAGACCAAAATTGTGGTGTATTTAATCCTGGACATATTGCCGTTGCAGTATCTTAACCCTGGAGTACCTGACAGTGCAGTACATTGTCTCAGTAACATTAAGAAGTAAAAAGCCCCAGCTAGATATGGAACTTGCTCTAGGTCCTGTAAACACCCCTGATACCAGCCACTAAAGGTGTGTAGCATTCCTACTTGCTTTTATTCACTGTAAGGGCTAGAAATATCTATACTTCAAGCATGGCAAAGGAGCTAGTCCTCCCTCCTGGAAGTGTCTTCCTGCCAGCTGACACTATTCTAGGTACATCCCTTTCATCACAAGATTGCCATGCACTACAACAGAGGAAGAAGTGAAAAAAGTATATAATGAGACTTACAAGGGGGAAAATAACATACGTTAAAAGCCAAGATATTTTTTAAAAATCTCTCAAGGGCCATATGGCTATGCTGTTACTATAACACTGAATAGAGCAAGAAACAACATGTAAAAACATCACTTTAAACCTGTAGTTAGTGTATTAGGGGCCTCAACCAATGCCAAGGGAAGATAATAGGGACAGTTTCTATCAAATGCTGAATGCCCTTTGAGCCCATCAAAGGGATTACGGACCATTTGACGAATCTGTGTCATCCTGTGGCGGACCATACTAATCTTATCGTGCCATTTAAATTGTAGTAAACATGGCAGCTGACGCAAACATATATAGGACAAATTATTTTTTTTTCAAATCCCAAAGGTCTTATTGAAGGAGATCTAAAACTTCCCCCTCTTCTTGCGTATCTTAGTATCACAACTTACTGAAACATTTAAAGGACTTCAGAATTTCTTCGTGCAAAGTCTACTTCAATTCCCTTACTTAGTTAATAAAACCAAGCTCAGACACATCAAATAGGATACTTGATTCTTCCATCTCAGAAAATATTTTATCCATTAATGAAAATTTGTCTTATATAAAGGAATTCAATTTTTTTTTTTTGATTGGCATTAGACTCACAGACAGACAGAAATAAGCTGCCATTCTTCCATTTGATAGCCAGACGCTGCCAGTTGTTGCTAGGGCAGTCATGCTGTTAAATTAGGTCTAATGAACGAGTAATTGCTTTAGGTATAGTGAACCATTTCAAAGAAAACAAGGATTCTAATTGATTTGCAATTTGTTTGGCACATTGCATTGTCTGGGGCTATTGATTAGTCTTCTGGATTTCACACTGCATGTGTTTCCCTTTATTAAGCGAATAACAGGTTACTGATTACTTTCCTTCTGGGTTTAATGTAGCGGTTAATGTCTACTTTGTTCTTGTGTCATGTCACAGGCAAGGAAGGAATAATATGCAAGTGGGTGGCCCTTTGCTAAGAAACTCTCCTGCTGCTTTGAGCTGTGTACTCTAAGACATGCTGAAAAGCAGATCAAGAGAAAGGGTTAGAATAGCAAGACTCACAAGTTATGGCCTGAGTCAGGCTAGACCCAGGCTAGAAACTTGGCTTTCCTTTGCTTTCAAAGCACAACACAGTATGAAGCAGTTGGTGGTAGATTTCTTCTTGTTTGATTATATGTCCCTATATAAGGAAACATACTATAGCTTTACATGCCTTGGTTTATATACAGCAGCATCTTAAATAAGAAAGCTTACAATATGTTTATCTTTTTACTGCAAGAGATTTACCCTATAGCATACATATTCCAAAGAGCCTGCCATTACACGTTTTAAATGTCTTGATTTGCAAAAAAGTGAGTTAATTTAATTAACAGCTTTTTTCCTTTCTTAGGATGACTTCTTTTAAGATAGTTAATGTGTATTAAAGTGTAATTAATTTTAAATTTATTAACATTCTTAGCAAAAAATTGTAATCCTTAGCACATATTTAACAGGTATGATGGTAAAATAAGACAGGTTTCATAGTTCTAAAACTGATTGTGGCTCTGGAGATTATTTAGCTTTGTATTTTGTGCCTCTGTGTTGGAAGCCAATACAAATGAAATTAAATTTAGGCATTTAGATTACTTACAGGGTCTCAGGAATCATGATGTTGTGCCCTTACTATGTGTCTTCCCTTCTCAAAGGGATCAGCCATGTAACATTTATCTACCTAAAGATCTCTACATAAGCCTGGTCCAAAGCCTTTTGAAGGCAACAATAAACCTCTCATTGATTTTCAGAAGCTTTTGCTGGTGGGCCTATCAACTTTCCTGATTCATTTCTTGAGAACCCATTCGTCATTTCAACAAGAAATGTTAAGTTTCATAGCCAGGTGATACAGCATGCAGTGCTCTAAGAGCCTTAAAGCTCCAGGTAGCACTGGTGGCACTAAGTTAGCAATCTCAGAAATCTAGACTTCGCTCAATATGCTAGGATTTGAAATTTCTAATGCAGTAAATGTATTTTTGCTGAGTTTCTATAAAGATTATTAGCAGTAAATTGCCCGCACACTAGGATTTTTTTCCTAAAAAGGACTACTATCTATCTCTGAAATACAACACTGGTGATGCTCAGATTAGTTCAAAAATAAATTTAAAACTTGGTAGCTCATGACTTTTGTGATCTAGAAGTTGCTGATTTCAAAGTATTTGCAGTGATACAAATATAGAGCAGCTGTGACTTGCATTCATCCTGAATTTCAGGTCTTAATTAAATCAGCTCCCCATTCTCAAATCCCTGTCAGGCCAAAATTCATTAAGCCCTTGATCTTATACTAAGAAACATAAGAAATAGTCTCAATAATGGGAAGAAAAATAACAACAGCCACAAAAATATTTTGGTATTATGTTTGGCAACCATTTGGCATGCACCAGGTATAGAATATAGTCCTCTAAAAATGTCACTGCTGTTCTGGGATGGCCTATGCAGTTTGGTTTTGCTACCCTATTTACAAATGATGAACTATTGTATACTGAATGTATATACCAAATACCAGATGTATATCAAGATAATTCTTATAACTCAGCAGATCACAATCTATTTCTTTCTGTATTATATGGTCTTATGACATCAGCATGCTGAAGCCATACAACGTATGTACTCAGGTATATATTAATTTGGTAATTAAATATATTTTATACCATATGGGTGACATAATGTAGCTGTAAAGTAAGAGAAACCATAAAATTTCAATTCCCCTGTGTTTGTATTTTAAGTCTTATATGTGGAGGGGGAAGTCTCAGATGAGAGCAAGATGATCCAGCCGTCCAATAGTTATGGTAGACCACAGGCTTAAAACTAGCAAAATGAGGAAATTGCAGAGATAGTGCAAGAGAGCTGAGACATTAATATCTCTCACTTCCCCAGCCTTTGATTCAGTAAGATAAACCCCAAAAAAGAACATTTTCAGGCAGGAGTGCTCACAGGGAAAGATATCAGTAGTTATTGAGAACTAAGATTAGCATCCAAGCATACTTCAATTGCAACCTTTAAACTGGATTAGAGATTAGACTTAATGTGAGCAGTATAGAAGCAAGTATCCTAACATGATATGAATTGAACCTTCCTAAATGACATGTTACAGCCATCATTTGGACCACTGTGTGTGACTGGAGAAATTTAAGATGGTTTTAATGGAGATAATCTGAGCTAACCTCTTTCAATAAAGTATACGCATAGAGGTAGATTGCTGTGTTAAAGTGATTAATTTCCTCCAATTCAGGGAAATCTTTGTGCTACGCATGTGTATTGTCACTATGAAGGCTTAATCTTTTCATTTCCTCTCTCTTCTTTGTTCCTACCAAGATCGAGATATGACATTTAATTCTCAACAAAATGTTGTGGAATGTGACAATAAAGCAATGATCAGAAGTGATTCTGCTTTTCACTTTTAGTTTCAGGGCTTGCTGTGGAACAAAGGCCATGGGATTCATCACAACTAACAAATCCGTCACTGAGTAAATTCAACAGCCAACATGTTGTCAGTAAGGTTATTATGTAGTTGGTCAGTTCCTGTAAAATCTTTTTTTCTGCTTAATGTGGGGGTACTTACAGGGGAAATTCTGTTTTCTAAACCTTCTAAATCTTCTTCTCTTGGGTTCAAATAGTCAAGTTTTATGCCTAGGTCCACAGACTTCCATACACTGTGGGGTGGTCCAGTATTCTAGCTTCTTAGCGTCCAGTAAAGAACCCAGCTGCCAAAGGCCACACCTTCCTTCTGACCATATGAAGGGTTGTACAAAAGACAGATGCATGTGCCCGGATTTCACCCTGAAATGAGGTTTCCATGCACCCAGGGAAGGCATCAAGACCAACAAAAGAAGTAATACAAATGCCTCTGTGGACAGTGTTCCACTTTTCTAAAAAGGATTAAAAATGTGCTAGGATGGAGAAAAGGAATGTGAGATGTATGATAACTGAGCCTAGCACTTAGATTAATAGCACAAGTTGAAAAAGTCCTGAATTCCCTCCTTTCGAAGGTGTTTCTGTAGTTTATCCAACAGGTACAAATAATTGAAGAACTAAAAGCCTCCTATATTCTACTTAGTTAAGTTCCCTAATCTGTAGAAGCACCTGTGAAAATGTACAAACAGTGGACATTTATCTATGGAAACAAAATTCAAATGCCAGCACCTATTTGAAGCTTTTTATCTCTGACACACACCTCCTGGTGAACCAGACTGGGAGAAACTGTCCCAGGGAGAAAATAGCACTTGTGACACAGTCTCCTATTCAGTATCAGAAGCAACAAAAATAAGTGTGTACCAATGCTTCAGCTACACAACACGTGGCTCAGTATGTTAATGTAAGTCCTTCCTCATTTGTGGGTGAAGCTGAAATGTGACTTTGTGATCTCTGCATCAGCCCTAACTAGCAGAGTTAAAATCATACTCTCCTGTGTAATGGACTCTGCCTCAAAGATAATGCAGGCATGATATACCTATCTTGTGGGCCACAGCAAAGCTCAGCTTACCACTACTGCTTATTATTGACAACAGATTCTTCTTAGCATGACATAAACAACAATCTAGACATGCACAGTTAATATCCAGCTAAAATTTAAGTCTCAAAAGGCATTGACTGCTTGTGGCTTTAGAAGCTTTGAGGATTGTCCCCTCTGATGCAGATAACTAAACCGCTCATGAGTAGCTAATTCTTTCTGTGGCTATAGAGTTTAGTTTCTCAGATGACGTATAAGAAAATATTTTCATTGAAGTCCACAGATATTATGGTCATCAAGAATATTGCCTTAAATATCAGATTGCTCCTCCAAAATGGAATTTATTTTCCATTCTCATTTTCATTAGTTCTCTGGCACTGATTGTGATATTGCATGGAAGCCACTGAACTACTGAGCTGGGCATGCAGGGTAGAGCCGAAACATGCCTGACTGACATCCTTACTCTTGTAACTGATCCTTCTAATATTATTGCCTCAACTAAAGGTTTGGGCTCCATAGGTTAATCTCACTCTCCTACCTCACTGACTTCTTTGGGAAAATCAGACTGATCCCAGAGAATGTTTTCATTGTTTCTTTCTAACTCAAACTGTGTTGAGCTTGTTTATTAAAAAATAAGGTCAAAACCTACAGTTGCTGAGTCAGTTTACTTCTAACAGGGCTTTGCTGGTTAGTATGCACAGGAGCAAATGACATTTTAAAACATTTTTAAAACACTGGGGAGTCTTAGAGAACTGTTTAAAAAATGCTCTTGGTTTGGTGCCAGCTACAGATGCCATGCTGATTACAGAAGATTACATAAATTCCCCAAGCCTTATTATCCTCTCACTTACACCTATAAAATTGGGAAGAATTCCACTGTAGTTACACAGGTGTAAGCCTGTGCTGGAGAAGAATATGGCCGTTCTGGTTTAGTGTTTTCAGTGGGTCCAGTTATCTCTACCTAATAAAGATACCCAAAGCAAAAACATCAGGGTATGATCTGTCTATGTAAATGCTTCTCTTCACTGATTTCAACTGAGTTGCACAGATTTATGTGTCAGCTGAATTTTGACCTGAATACATAGGGAAAAAATCCAACTCTTTGGCATCTTTGTTGTACTGCATTACTGAGATTTTTATACAGCATATATTGCTGAACAAAACAAAAGATGTGTACAGCAGGTCAAACCAGCATTTCAGCTGGCTTTGGAAGCCTCTCTGTAATAATGGCTTACACAGAACAAGGTGTAATATGTTCAAGGAAAAAGCTATATGTGTGCAAAAGAAGCTTTCGCTGTTATAGAGTTATATATCCTGCCAGTTTCAGAGACTTTTTCTGCCTGAGGCCACATGAGTAAATCATGGGAACTGCTGGGGACCTACCAGCTATGAATCCATGCATTTCTTCTTTCAGCCTGTTTAGCCATTTGCTCCATGCGATCCTGTAGCAATGAGTTCTACAGCTTAATTATGCACCACAAGAAAAAGTCACTGCTTTTGAGCCTTTTAAACTCAGTGATTTTACTGGATGCCCCTAAAATATTTTTAAGAAGATGCACTTAGTTTTCTTCATTCGCTTTCTCCATACCACCTAGAAAAGTATAAGCCTCTACTAAATCCCAGTCAGTCATCTTTTCCACACTGATCAGCCTGTTTAGTTTTTCCCAATACAAATGCCATTCCACACCATTGCTCGTCCTTGTTAAATTTATTTTCTGTCTATTGCTATTCTGTTTTGAGGTGGCTTGCAAGACCAACATACAGTATTCAAGATGAGGGCATACATTAATTTGTGCATGATAGTCCTTACTCTTTTCTAGGCATTGGGGTTTATTTGGTTGGGTTTTTAATTTTCATTTCTATAATATAGACCATACACTAGTGATAATTCTGAAGGATTCTTAGGAGGATTGTGAAGGCCTTTGTAAATAAACAACTCCAGGGATAACACCACCATGTGTTCACATGAAAAGCTGTGAGAGGCTAGTATATTCCACAATTCTTTATGCATTATTTAGCTAACACTAGTAACAATGAGCATTAGAACTTTGTGATCTGCCAAGTTTCCACAGACTGCCAACAAGAGCTCCACAGACAGCCAGTGGCCATGAACCAATGACTAGGAACCCAACTGCAAAGACTAATTCATGGTAATTTTTCCGAAAAGTTGGGATGACCCTATGTTCTACCAGTGTAAAAAAGCCTTAATACCTTCGCTGTGGTCCCAAGCTCTCAAATCAGATGAGAAGTTCTTACTCTACAAAAGAATTGTGTATTTCTTGAACAATACAAAGTTGAGAATAAAAACAAATTTGTTCCTTAGAAATTGCCTAGTGAAGCAGTTGTTTCATACTGCCTGTTGAACATTTGGGTAGACTGATTCAAATGTTAAAGCTGTGTTCAAACCAGAAAAAATAAAAATAATAAGCTGTCAGAATAATTACTAAGAACATACAAGGATTATACAAAGTAAACTGCAGCCTGCAAAAAGAGAATTGCATGTTAGCTAATTGTTAATTTTAGCAATTGCAATGGCTAATTACTGTGGCACACATTGACTATTAGCATGATGCCCCAGCACCTGCTTTCTCCAATGAACAGATTTCTTCATTGCTCGTGCAGGAGCAAAATGTGTAATTATTGGCCATCATTGGGGCGATTTTTCAGTGATTCTTTTGTGTGATGTGAATGACGCATAATGACATATTTTATTAGAGGGCAAATAGCTGTTTGTTAATGGAAATGATTCGAAATCCAAGAAACTAGGAGCTAGGAGCATGTTTTCAGTATCAGCATGAATTCAAATGTATTTTCTTTTAACTCTTTATAAAAGAAGCATAGAAATCAAATCTAAACTTAGTATAATATATTTAATGATATGTGCAAACACAGCATTGATTAATTGCCTCAAATGTTTTCAATGCTACACCATTTCATTTGTTACAGCAGTCTGCTAAATTTATGCATTTCTTATTTAAACTCTTCTTTCCTGGGCATATAGTGTTAGCAAGATTATGTGGCTTGTTCCTCATTTACTGGGAAAAAAAATCATCTTTGTAACTTAAGCAACAATTATGGGCTTTATGAGGCACATTTTCATTGCACACATTGTAGAACACAGTGCACTGGCATTATTATTCCTGAAAGTACATGCTTGAATGTATCTATCAAGACCCAAATGTCAGCTTCTGAATAGATTATGCATAGTTATCCAAAACAGAATATAGATACATAAAATCTCAGCAACAGAATACTCAATTTCTGAGAAAAGATTTTTATTAGATAATCTGCCTGATACTTTTGAAGAACAATGCAAATGAAAAAATCACATATGAACCTTAGCCTACAGTGGTGTTTAAAATAGAAAACTGCTTTGTCATTTTTGAAGGGCAGGATATGGCTACAATAAGAAAGCTGGCCTTTTCATTTTGGTTTTATTTGAATAGTGTTCAAAGTTGGAAAAAAAGGGTTACTAGGGGACATAGTTTGCTGAATTCCACTGACATAAATCTAGAGTAACTTGACGGAAAACAATGAGGTGACTTTGGATATCCATGGAAATTAGAAGCCTTGTGAACTTCTGTGAAACTTTCAACAATAAGTAGGAAACCTAAGCCTCTTCTAGACTCTTCAAATAATGAAGCCAAAAATTTAACGCTATCTTAGAAGTATAGTAATAAGGCATTCTTGGCATGACTCTGATTTCATTCCATTTTGACAAAGGTCCAGTTGCTGAACTTTGATGAAATTTGACCCAATTTACAAACAAATGAGTTAGATGAAGTTCAGACCTAATGGATGCATATGAAACGACTGATTGAAGCAATCTTGGTTTTAAATTATTCAAATAAATAAATAAATAAAACATGCACATAGCAGGTGTAATAGGAAGATATAGTAAAGGATCATATATTTACATTTCTTCCACAATTGCATAAGATACATGTATTGCGTTTTTAAACCGCAGCTTCAAAGCCACCAGAAGAAAAACTAAGCCAGTTCTACATATCCGGAAAATCTGGCTCATCCCATATACTGAGTCTGAGTTATTTACAAACTTGAGGAAGAAACTATGAAAGGGCACTTCCTCTTCTCACCCAGGGCCTATAGCTTCTCTGCTGTTGCAAGATGTAGATAAGTTTGGTATTCAGGTTCACTGTTTGACCCATTAAACTGGTATTGAGGTATAATTTGTGTGTTTTCCCAGTACGGTTGCACATAGAATGGGGTTCATTTCCACAAGTTTGAATAAATTTATCCAGTTCAGTGAACCTGTTGTTAAGCTTAGCAAAACTCAGTAGGTGGCTTTAAAGTCCTGTAATTAGCCCATTACATAAAATCTGTACTTTAGATTTTTGCACATTGGTTAATAAGTATAACGTGCTTCGTATATATAAATAACATTACATTAAATGATGCAATATAAAGGAATTAAAGGCCAAAGTAGTTAAATAAAATACTTGAAGGAGATCTCAAATTAGCATGTTTAATTCCAACTCATTGAACAGGAAAAGGCTTTAGCCTTACTGTACCAGTTCCATACAATGTGCAGAATAGCAGATATTTAGTCTCCATTTTACATAAGGTTGCTGTCATCCCTGACCTCTGTGTGACTTTGGAAAAATGTTCTAATTAGCGTGTTTCTTTTAAAATCTAATCATTACAATGTCTAAATATAGTCATAAATTACCAAGACAGCACTTGCCTCAACAATTTTTCATAGTTTGTACATAGCTAATTAATTCTTGATCCTTAATTTTTGCTTTCCAAATGAAATATGTGAGGAAAATGAAGTCTACAGCTAATTAACCCATGCAATGCTTACTGTTTCATACAAAAAGCGCTTACTTTAAACTTCAAGCTTTTTATAACTGTAAAACACATCTTTGAATCCATTGCAATAGGTCAAAGTTCCACTTTAATGTGACAGATTATTACATTTGTTATTTTTAAATGTTGGAAAAAATATGTAGCCAAAATCACAGACTTCAGTTTTTCTTCAAATCTATTGATAAATTCCATTATATGAATTAATATGTCATAAGATAATGCTACATATATAACCATTATCTTTTTTAAATATTTTCTATTTATATATAATGAATGCTATGTAAGATATAACCCTCTTCAGAGAGTCGATTATCAGTGCATGCAATATGAATACATAGGTCTATCTATACATATATACACACTCACACACACATGTATACATGGGAAAACAAAATAGTATTTTGGAGTTATATAAAATACTCAGAGTTAATAATGCAGCCAAATGAAACTTGTTAAGATTTGATCTCATTAAAAACTCAATAGTCCTGGATAGTTTGCCGAGATTCATAAATACACAAATTCTAGTGGGTGAACCTGTCCGTATTTATCTGTTTGTACTGAATTCATAGTAAATCAATGGTTTCACTTGATCTCAGCCTGAAGCCAGATCTCATTCAAACCCAGATCTCATTCATTATAATTTTAGGATTCATCAGCAAATTCACAGAAAAAGCCTGGATAGACATCTTTATGATGTTCCACAAAAAGAAAACAGCAGATTGAAAGTGACAAATTTCACACATCTTATTATACTTATTGTGATATGGCAAATAAAACTATCCCAATTTCCAATCATGTTCTGTTTATCTTGTGTCATTTTATGCCATCATCTTTTACGTGCCTTTGACTTTTTTCCCATTTCATTTATTGCAATTGCCCCCTATACAGCTCTCTATAGTTTTGTTAATTTTTTCATTTTACTCACAATCTTAGTTTAAAACAAGTGTGATTGCTTTTTTACATAGATCTCTACATTTTCTCCTTTTTTCTCATATACATTGACATCTGGAGGATTTTTGTCCTTTGGTCAGATATTTCCAACCTAGGAGCTAATTCCATTCTCAGTCATACAAGTACATTTCCTGCTGGTTTTATACAGAGCTGACGCCATAAGAATGGAGAAAAAATTGACCTCTGGTATAAGCAATTATATTTCTTATGGAAATAATCTGGATTATGTTTGTAGGTAACAGGATTGTTGAAGAAAATATCACATACAGTATGAATACATCAGACAGTAAGACTAAGCAGTGCAATGACTGACTTGCATTGATTGAGTATTCTGTCGTTTGTGGAAAAGTAATCAATTCAACAGTTCGATGGTTGAAAAAAAAAACAGAAAGAAATTGAAGGAAGGAAAAATATCAGTAGAAGACACAAGACAAGCCAGGTGGATCTTCCTTAACTTTTTTCATCTTGATGCATATTTCCATCTGTAGTGATATAAACCCACCATCCTGTCTTGTAAAACACATGTCCTTTGGTTACCTCTGAAGGTCAGGTTAATCCTTTGTTACACTATTTTCCTTTACCTGTTAATACAGTTCTTTTTCTGACAAATTTGAATCGAAACTGTTAAGTACACCATCAATTATACTTCTTTACACTATGGATCTGCCTAAGTGAGAGTTAGGAGGTCACAGCATATGCATTATTTCTGTGAATGGAATACTTGATTCAGTCTCTTAATTGACCATGTGCATGAAGTTGACTTGCGGGGGAAAGTTGCACATGAGGGTGAATCTACAAGAACACTGAAGGGAGGCATTTATGGACAGCAACTGCAAAGCTGCCTCTTTGCCTCTCTACATTTAAAATTCCTTATTAACATCTAGTAGTAAGTTAATGAACCAAAGAACATCGTCTTGCCTACCAGCTATAACTTTCTGTTTTACAAGAACCAGGAGACTTTAATGAATAAAGCACACTGAACCAAAAAATTTTTCTACAAGTAAAAAAATTATTAGATGGAAGGTGAGGAAAACTATTTCTGTTTGCTAAGTCATTTTGTAAGCATGCATATCATATTATCAGGCAATGACTGATCACATTCATCCTTGCACAGCTTTGGGAAAGAAACTGAATTGAATTTACAAGACAGATAGATATGTCTTATCATAGCTGAAGAGGGCTTTTTGTCCCAGTAAATAAATTGATCTCAACAGAAGACTTAGTTCCCTCTTTCTAGAAATGAGTAAACATATACAAATAGATGACTAGTTGCCTAAAATGAGACTCCTGAATATACATGCTAATAAAGTTTTTCTCAAGTGGTGAGAAATGTGTGTTTACTCTAAAAATCAGGTTTATACAGTGAATTAGGTGCCTGTCTTTTGGTTGTATACATGTTGCTAAATACCACGTCAGGCTATTGGTTGCCCCTGCATCAGTTCTAAGATTCCTGTATCTCTGAAGCTTATCAGTGGTACTTATGAAGCAGCAAAGATACAAATTTTTTCTTTTGGTTGCTTTTGTATTAAGAAATTATTAGTGACATCATATCTAGAAACATTTACCAAGTTTAAGGGCTTTAGCTGACCATCGTTTAGATTATTTGGGGTTATTCAACTATTTAAATAAGAGAATTAACTATTGAAGCACAGAAATGTATAAGTAATATTGTCATAAAGGTAGCTAAAGTACAACAAACTGAGGTAGAAGAAACTGTTCACTTATGCTTTTTTGGCTGAACAATACTACTGATGGCTGTCACGGCTTGCTGTAGTCAAGTCCTTAGTTTTCCTGAAGACACACACTGATTTGAAAACGTGCTCTTAACAAACTTTGACTACTTTTCCTTATAAACTGCATTAAAGACTAAGACGCACAACAGAGCAAAGATGCTGAAGAAGCGACGTGTTCTCTGTTGCTCCACGGAGTGTGCTTTCCCAAAGCTGACAGAAAGAAAAGTCCATTACAAACTCCCTCTTCATACTGGAGCTTTCACAGTGTGTACTGAAAATATGTTACCTGTGAATATTTTGTAGAAATATCACAAAAGACAGATTTTTTTTCCTTGCAACCATTATGAAGGCACTAATCACAAATGGATAATGAAAAATTAATCCACCTTTTTAATTAAATGTAACAGAATACCATGAGTGCTTTAGTATAACCAGTCATCATTACCCTCCCCAGCAGCTGGCAAAGGCAAAAGTAAAATACACAAGATATGAGTTTATGTGATATGTGTGATAATTATTGTCTGATCTTCTAATTTGTATTTTGAATTGTAGAAAGCTTTGGCATGCTGGTGAGTTTCGGCTAATTTACCAAGTCTGCTGCCTTCTCTATCTTCTGTTAAAGCCAGCTTTCTTTATACTGTGCATCTAATTATGTATACCTCAAAAAGTTGGGTGGCATATCACTCACATAGCAATTAATTCACTTGATTTCACCTAATATCTTGAGACAGTTGGAAGCTAGAAGCTAGTCCCATGGATTCCATTGGGACAGATAGAATTCTTATTTTCCAGTAATACAAATCTCTGGGAGACAAACAGTTTTCAGAGTAACTGGCTTCAGAGAATATAGCTCAGCAGAGGACCTAGACAAAGGTGTTTTACTAGATGTTCACATAAGATGTAATGTAAGAACTGCAAACTTAAAGGAGAATAAACAGTGACCACTTTCCACCTCAAATGAGGACACATTAGTCCTAAAAGAGTACAAAGTCTGAGTTAAATGGGATGCTTCTGTGGAAGGTAAGTTTCTTTCAAAAGTACAAAGATGATCTGAGTTTTCACAGAAAATACCACAGTAGGCAGGGAGCACATCAGGCTGACAAAAATACACAGTAAATATGACACTGTTGTAAATATACATTATTACCATCACTGATGTGGAACCTATGCTTCTACCAGCACATAAACTCACAGCACCTGTTTCTAATATAATTCAGTAAGTTAAGAGAAAAATAATCTGTATACAGCATTGACAGTGATGCTTTTAATTTACCAAATACTCATTCTAGAAGCTGATGAAGATCTAAAGCTACGGTTTTGCTCACCAGTAATTTCTGCACGTGTTCTCATTTTGTGGGCTGGTTGTTCATCTTCTATCAAAAAGACCCATTAAAAAACAGAGGTTGGAAGATAGGAAAAAAGAAAGGTTACTAAAAAGATTATGACCCCTTAATACAGAATATAATGTAACTGTGTTTCTTGTGGTCACTAGTAAATTTTACAGTAATTGCTTATAAAGGTATATGAAATACAAACTGACTGCATTTAGCTCAGGATTGCAACCCAAAATCTCTGCAGACAAGACACCTTAATGAAGTGGAAAGAGTTTTGAAACACACAGGCCTAAACAAGATACCAGGATTGCATTATTAATTTAAACCTATTCATGCATATAATCAAAATGAAACTAATAACAAAAAAATCCAAAACAAAACCAGAAGAAAAACTCCAAACACTATCAAAGCATAAAAGTTATAGAAAATATTTGGCAAGTTCTGTCAAAGAATCCATATTTTCTGGGGACATTCAGTTTTATGGACTGGGTAGGAGACCAATACTTGTCTTCAGACTATGTTATTCCACTATCCAGGATGTCACACTTTCAGACGTAATTCTGCTAAGGTGCAACTTCAGAGTAGGGAGAATAGGTTGTTAGGAGTGAATAAGAGCGCAGGGAGAGAACTCACACAGCGGAGGAAAGGTTTAGATCAAGTGAGTTGAAGTAAGCTGAAGTTATATATTCTAACTTAATTATCCAAGCTTTTTTCTGTCAGATGTTTAACGAGTTATACTGGACATTACATTACCCAGGTATAAACTTCCAGCACTGCTCTAGTGAAATGCACGATGAAGCTTACTGATTTGTCCAAAACAAACTGTTCCTAATAGGTTCTAGCTGTCAGAACTTCCCATGATTTCTCTGAAAGTGTTTTAATTTCATATTCACAAAACTTCTCTCACTTTAGCAAGTGAAGCACAAAAATTTCAACCCACTTGAAACTCAATGCAGGAATCTGGAAGGCCCAAGAGAAAGAATTTTGCATCTCTTTTTTTCAGAGCACAAAACCTTTAAAATGTGTAAATAAAGCACCAATTAGGTTTACCATTCCAGAGGATAATGAGAAGTGCCCATCAAATATGCTACATTCTTAAAATGTTTTGATTTAGCAGGCTAAATTCAAAACACCATAGTAGCTTCCAGAGTAAAACCTGATTGCACTTACATGTCACATTCATAAAAAAGCAACCAAAGAAAAAAGGGGGGAGGGTAAGGAGGGAAGGAACAGCACCCCCACTCCCCCCCAACACACAAGCACACAAACCGTAAAGCCCTAACTGGAAAGCTTCCATCATCTGGGTACTTGCTTCCTGGCATACATGAAATGATCAGTGGGGAAAGCAGGGTCAATCGAGACAGACTGAGAGTGAAATTAAAATAATAAAATGTCTAAACATTTAACTGCAAATAGGAAATCTTTATACCCACCCACACCCTATTCTGTAGCATAAAACTAAGGCAACAATTATTCATATACCTCCAAGTAATTTGCAGGCTCCATACAAAAATCTCATTTAAAATAAGAAATTGCTATTTCTGCACATTTATTCTCCCCAAATGCTGGCTAATTGCTGCAATGGCCATTATAAAGAATAATTTTCGCTTAGTGGAAAAAAAAAAAAAAAAAAGGAATGAAGAGAACATTTTCTGGTTTTGTTCCTCTGCGGAGGCTCTATTCAGCGAATCCTGAATGCACAGCGTTTCACTGCTACATTTATTATGCTGAGAGGTCAAGTATTACACAGCATCTTGTATTACGCTTTGCATGCTAAGTATTTCACTTCACAAATTGACCCTTCGGTGTACTTACTACATAATGCTCTAAAAACCCAGCTAAAACGCAGGACAATTAGCAATACTTTGGCTCCCGCTTAACAATGGGGACACCAATGTAGGTGATTGCATTTACAGTGTTGCTTTCTTCACAAAACATTTTTGACACATTAAAGGTACTTTGAAATTGTGCAGTACCAGTCGCCTTTCTCGTGAATGGCTTTTCCAGCATGTACCGAGAGAAACAGTTACTGTAGTTTAGGGCTTAATTGAAAAGAATTCAGACACGGCCCTATGAAGCACCAATTAGAGGGATATTATATCATAAAAAGCTGTAATATCCATTTTCAGGCTTGTTCACCTGCCAATACAAAGTAGGGCACGGCTTAAAAAGGGACGGGGCTGCAGCTCCGCAGAGCGGGATGGATGTTTGGGGAGGAGGACAACGAGACGGAGAAGGGCCAAGGCTGCGGCGGCGGCCTGCAAGAGCAGCGCCAGGTGCGCACGCCACGGGGACTCGGAGCCCCGGTCTCGGCCCCCCGATCCCCGGCCCCGGGTGCGAGCGGGAGGCAGGGGAGGCCGGGCCGGGCCAAGGGCGTCAGATCCGCCCGAAATAGACCCGCGCCGGAGGCGGCGGCGATGAGCGGGGCAGCGCGCCGCCAGGGAAACCCTCGGAACACGGTGAATGAAAGCACCCGAACTTGTCAGGATTTTTTTTTTTTTTCCTAACTATTATTATTTATAGCTGTAATAATGGAAACAAACAGAACCCACCATTAGCGCCGGCGGCTCGGCGCGTTCCCGCGCCTCCCGCTCCCAGCCCCCCGCCTGGCGCTCCGAGAGTGGCAATTGCGCTGGGTTCATTGTGAGCGGAAAGCAAACATAAACTTATCTCCCTAAAATTTTGGATTTCTCTTGTCGAGCTGGTAATAAAGCGAAATTAATGGATCAGCCCCGCCAAGTGTCTCTTCACCGCCTTTAAAGTATCTTTCGAGTGCCGCGGGGAAGCCGAGGCGGGCCCACGCCCCGCCGGCACCCGCCGCCGCCCCGCCAGGCGCTCCGCGCCCGCTCGGCCTCGCCGCCCCCCGATTAAAACGGCGATCCGCCCAGTATCCTTAGCCCCAGTGGCCGCACTAGTGGAGAACATAGATTTCTTTTATTTTACTTTTAACTGGGAGCAGACGGAAAGCATAGAAGGGGAACGCGGGAAGCCCTGCGCGGTTCCCCCCGCCGAGCTACTACTGCGCTCTCTCACCGACACCGCCGTCGGGTCTCTCCGCCGTGCCCTGGGAGCGCTCCTCCTCGGGGACCTCGTTACCGGCTCTGGCGCGGCCGGCCGCCAGACGTGTGCCCAGCAGACGCCAGTCTGCTGGCTGAGGCAGGGCAGCACCCAACTGCCACCATCTCACTGCCCCGCACGGGTCTCACTCCCTTGTCTCAGACAGTTCAGGGCCTCCCGGGTGCCATTGCCCGGTTTCTGGCAGAGCAGCATCTCACGGCAGCCACCAGTATACTCTCTTGGGCAAGGGCGGCTGCCTTTGGGGCACTGCGGCCCAGCCTCGGGCAGGATCAGGAACGCTGGGGTGACAACCACAGCTCATCTTTGAGCTGATTAAGCAGCAAGAGCCCCAGACTTTGGTGTCCTGCCCAGGAGAGCCCTCTCCCAACATTTCCTTATCACCTACCTAATGATGATGCTCATTGTAGTCATGGTGGGCACTTTGTGGGGCCTTGTACTGCTGGAGGAGACTAAAGGCAGTTCTAGGCAAGTCCCTAGGACACATGCACTTTTCTTCTGATATGCTGGGAGGATGTGGGCTGTCATTTGAGCTTCTCTTCATTCATCCCTGTGCCACTCCTCTGCACCTGCAGGTGCCAGGAGGGCATCCTTGGGACCAGTCATGTATTGGGCCTGCCTTTGGCCTGTGCAGAAGGACCGTTGTTACTGTAGCCACATGATTTCCTAACCAGACCATTTCTAAGGTTTACCAAAGTATGTCTAATGTGCAAATCTTTTTGTGTTTGATGAAATTTAAAAATAGGGGAGAAATAAAAATCAGGTGTAACAGGATTAAACTCCTGTTCCTTTATGCACCAGTGAGCATGGTTTTGACTGAAGCATGCAGCATGTCTCCTGCCTGCTCTCCAGACCATTGTCATAACCGCCTGTTCCTGGCTCCTTCACAGCCAGAGATGAAAGGGTGAAGTTCAGTGTCAACACTACAGATGAAGAGAAGATTTTCACTGTGGTTTCCTGAAAACATGGTTAATGGGTACCCCAGGCTGTGTCTCTGTGAAAATACATGCCTTCAAGAGGAACAACAAAGACTACTGTAAAGGAAGACAGCAGAGTTACAACACATCTGATGCCTCTTCTATCAGCTTTTCTCAATCCACATAGTCTCTTTTTCCTCACAGTGCTGGCATCAGGTCTTTAGCACTGTCCTGGCAACACAAGTGGTGCTAGGATCATGGTGTGCAGGAGGAGGACTACCAACAGCAGGAAACTAAAGCTAAATGATGTGGAGGGAGGAGACTGCCGGGGGCAGGGAGCTGTTGGAAGAGTGCAGTCTGGGGAGCACTGTCCCCCCGCTATCCTAGCTCCTGTTCCATACGCTTCATGTGCTTAAGAGACATCCTGTAAATGATAAAGCAGATTTTTTCCTCTGAAGTGAACTGATAAAATAGCACATTTCAATGGAATATGGTTCCATCAGAGCTCCTCTGTCTTGCTCTTGAGACAGTCTTCATGCATAAAGCGCTGTTGTTTGTGAAGAGGAAGAGCTTTGAGGGCTGATAGCAGCTGTAAACTCTAGAGTGGCCCTGCTTTAGCAAGTGCAAAGTCACATGTTTTCCTCTACTAAGGGCTTTTCGGAACTGCACATAGCAGTGAGTCATGCTTTTTTGCCATACTTAAATTTATGACAGCTCACTTCAGGTCAGGCAACTAAATACTTCCACAGGAATAGCTTGGGACACAGCTTTGGCTATGCCAGTGGCATCTGACAGCAAACCTTTCAGCACCTGCACATAGCTCTACCTGGCTTAACCCTAAATTAATTCTTTTGAAGAAGCTATAAGTAAATATAAGGAACCAAACCTACAAGACTGCCTGGCTGAGTGTGCTTTCTCTGTGGGAAAATGGTATTAGGTGGTGATGCTGGGGAAGAGTGCGTGACGATGGTTTTCATACTTTGCTGAATTAGAAATGGATTAGAAATTAGGGATATTCACCATGGCCACTGTCTGCAGCTGTTTTAGCTCATTGCTCTCAGTGTACTGATAGGTAGACTGTTGCAAGTACGCAGCAGTTATGTGTTTTAGCAGCCGAAGTAGAGGAAAACCTGCTCTGCTGCACGTGTGGGAGCAACCAAATGTGCAGCAATCTGAGCTTTAACTTTGAGGGGTATGTGTATGATACAAAATAGGCACGTGCAGGGACCTGCTGCAAGACTCCTGTTGGGAGGCCTGTGTGACATGCAGTAATACAGTGTGATTATAAAATGTGACATAACTGGCATTAACCAAAATGTATACTTTCCATATGCCTTCTAGGGAAAAACATTTTGCTATAGAATACTTGATGCGATCCCATAGCTGATGAGATGTGGCTGGTCCTAATGGAAGATAAATGTTTGATACTACATCAATATACCTATATCACTCTGGTATGGTATATATCTCATTGCAGCTGTCTGTACTCTTGGATCCCTGGTTGAAAAGCAACAGTTAATGTTTATTCCTAAGAAAGAGAATTACTTAAATATTGATAAAGATTGGTTTGAACCATGACAAGCTAACTACATCAGTTGGCAATAGCCACAACATGGTGTTGAACAGATAAATGTCTTAACAACATGCACTTGACAAAATGATGCACATGCTGATGAATCCATTGAAAATTACAGGCTAGTTGTACTGTAGAGCTTGAGGAAACCCTGTTGAAATATTTTTGAGACACTATTTTTATGTGTGCCATGTTGGAATCAAGTTTTAATGGCCGTGCAAGATAGATGTGTGCTGAATGTTATGTAGACTTAACCTCCCTTAGCCATTATGTTAATCCCAAGGCAAACAAACTAAAGAGACAAAAAGAGGAGGACAAAACCATCCAATAATGAAATCTGAAGAAGGAACAAGCTTGCAACAATCAGCAAAAGTGAAGAAAAAGACAGAGAATTAAGTATCATTGTACAACCAATCAAACTTCTATATTATGCCTATATTGTTGGTTGCTAAGTTTGCAATTTTTATTTATAAAGTATTTCAATTACTTATAAAGACTTACACAGCTAATCAGTTAGAACTGACATAAATTTTGGCTAAATACCTATAATTATAGTTGTTTCATACCTGAGCCCCTGTTACTGATGTTGTGTAACAAGCAGTCCTGATTGCTGACATCAGCCCACTTAATGTTCCTGCATTTATGTGATAATTAGATAAAATCAAATAAAGACTTTCTAGCAACTTCATAAAATACAGCAAACATACTTACTGAGATTAGTGTAGATCTAAAATATTATTTATTGTTTCATCTTTTTCTGACAGCAAAAGGGAGCATGAAAATATATAAATGTTTTAGCTAGGAAAAATTACTTTCTAAAAGTATGTTTTCCAGTGTAACAGTGTACAGGTCTGTAATACGTGAAGTGAGATTGGTAAAGATGGTATCTTTGATTAGACCCACCATTTAGAAAAAAAACAGACAATTCAAGGCTTTGTGCTTTTAAGCTTTCTGCTCTTCCCAGCTCCATCAGCTCTCACACCCTTAGACCACCACTGCTACAACATGAACATTACATGTTTGTGTTGACCTAGAATATAGAGGACCAGACTAAGATGCCCTTATAAATGACATGGAAATAATGGTCTGTTTAGAAATGAAGCTTCAAAGATATTTTAGAATATCAGCTTATTCAGAAGATGCTTCAGATGTGTGAGGTTAGAAAAGCTTTCAAAAAGAACCTTCAGTCATTCTAAATAAGGCATATCTGAGTAGGAGATTTGGATTGAGCTGTAGATCTTTCTATTTAAATGGAAAACCTCAAAGCATCAGTTATTCAGCACATGCTACAAGTCAAATGTATGGGTAGTGTACACATTACAGAACATCATTTCTAATGTCAGAGGGATAAAATCATGTATGTTTACTTGAAAGCAAAATTCACTGTAGAGCAGAGGGTCTGCAAAGGGAGTTATTTCCTACATTAACCTAACAGTCTGTACAGGGAGCATGAACACAGTGGCCACTCTGCAGCAGTCACTCTGTGCCCAGTGGAAGCCAGAGGGATGGGTGCTGTATCCCAGCGTTGGCCATTCCACCCAAGGTGACCACTGAATACAGGAATAGTCAGTAGTCTTGCATTTTCTCCTTCAGTCCGTAGGCTAGAGGAGATTAGCACTGCAGCCTGTCAGGCTGTATACAAACAGGCAGTTGAATTCCAGTCGTCAAAGCTTTCTGCTCTCCCCTGTTCAAATCTTTATTTCACTGACTCTTGTCACTCAGTCCTACTAAAGCTCATCCCACTAGACATTCCGTGATTTGGTCCTAGCCTTTTGGATCAGTTTGCTCTTAAGCTTTCCTTAGTCTGAGTAAGCTGCAGCACTGCTTCTTTCCTTGACATCTCTGACATATATCCTAGGCATCTGCTTTTCGTCTTTAATCCCTTTACAAAAATGGGTTCTTGTTGGCCACCTGCCATAAGCCTGCAAGAGCAGCTTTGGTTTACCAGGTTTCTCATTACAGTAAAGCTCCAACTTTCCAGGCTCCAGTTTATCCCTTCCTGGGCATTTGTAACAGTTAAGACAACACAAAGTTTGTAAAGATTTCAAAATTAGTCACTCCATACCTGGACCAATGCAGCTGTAGACAAAAATAAGAAACATTTACATGTGTTTCTTCACTTCATGGGGCTTGTGTGTCTTCCACATTCAGACAAAAGTTGCCTTTCCTACCCTGCCCTCATACGTTTTACCCTGAATCATAGAATTTGCCTTCTGTATATACACTTTCTTTTTCCTTCAGCTGATCTTGCAGTTAAACAGAACCATTCTGATTTGGGAGTGTGCCCATCTGTTCTGACCCAGCATCCTTTGTCAGTCTGCAAGT